>NC_045788.1:41514069-42714069 GCF_009873245.2 Balaenoptera musculus
TTTAGTGAGTGTAGTTTTTAGAACTACAAGGGATGAAACATGAAAGATTGTGCAGCAAGGCAGGAAGAGCTTTTTTGTGTATTAGGATGAAATGTCAATAAATGAAATCACTATTTAATTGTGATAAACTCTTTCAGCCTTGACAAGTCATTTTAAAAAGTATGTTTATAATTTGGAATTCAAGATCCAGTTATTTCTTTTAATTACTCCAATTTTGTAGCAAATTACTTTTAAATATCCTGATGATGATAATTGGTACCTTGTAAAGAATGATTTAAAATCTTATAATAGCCACAGTTATCTCCTCCAATTTCATGTCTCACAACTCCTCAAAAATGCCCAACCATTGGTCCAGACTAAACGCCTCTGTAATGTCTCTAACAAACATTATGCTGCCTTTGACTTTAACGATTTCACTTTTTGTTCTCACAGGAGATGAGCTCACTCTGCTCTTCTCTCAACTCTCTATATTTAGCGTAGCCATCAAGACTAAGCTTAAATACTTGCTCTTACATAAGTCTTCCAGCTTCTATTGGAAAAATTTTTATAGCGCTGATATTCTCCGTCCCCCATCTTTATATTTTGTGCATTGTCTTTTTCTTCTCTGGTTTCATAGTTCATAAAATTGAGCTTTTAGGGATTTATACATCATCTTCCATTTTTACAGAGAAAATTATACTAAGAAACAGCCTAAAGATCTACTAATGATTACTTTGTGCATTTTTTCGTTCATTCAGTTTTCAAGTAATCATGTCCCTAGTATGTGCAAAAGCACTTGTCAGGTACTGGAGATCAGAAGTGAACATGGTTCATGTTCTTCAGGAGTTCAGAGTCTAATGGGGAAGCCAGATATTGAAACAAATTTTGGGATTATTTATATGATATAGAGGTACCACAATGGGGGAAAATAACAACTCATCCATTGCGGCTGTACATGGGAGTTGAGGTGGTGAAATTCAGCGAACACTTTATAGAAAGGAGGAATGTTTATAGGTTTGTGAGGGATGGAGTGTCTAATAGACTAATAAATTATTTATATTTCTAGAGAGAAGTAGCATACATTAAAGAGCAGAAAAGATATATCAGGGAGCTTCAGGTGCTGTGGTATGGTTGAATCATGAGGTTAGGAATGGGAAAGCACAAGATGAGACTAATAAGGTAGAAGAGGGCCTTGATGACTTGCAGTGGGGTTTGGGGTTTATCTTGAAATTGAAGGGACATTCTTGAAGGATTTAATCAGTAAGGTACCAGGATCACATTTGTATATTCAAACTATTACCCTTGTGGAATGGTGGAAAATGGATGGAGGATAGAAGAAATAAAGGGCAGGGGATAAAGTTAAGGATCTGTTTCAGTAGTCCAACTAAGGAGGGCCTTATGATTGGTAGTGGGAAGAGAGAGAAGGATAAAAGTAGTTTTTCAGGTAAAATAGACAAGATTTTGTCACTGATTGGATACAGCAAGTAAGGGAAGAGAGGCACCAAAAGATTATAGAGTGTTCCCCTTTATCTGCGAGGGATATGTTCTAAGACACCCCATGGATGCCTGAAACCACAGAGAGTACCAAGCCCTGTATTGACTTTGTTCTTTTCCTATACCCTCAACCCACAGAAGTTAGGACTTGTACAGTAATGCCCACCCGTGAATGCAAATGCATTCTTTTATTTCTTACATTACACGAGCTCTTTGAAACATGTGAAGGTGTTTTGGCACATTGTCTCAATTTCCTCTTCATTACTTTACTCCTTTTAGTCTGAGTTAGGGTTCACCTCACCTCTTATGGGTAGAGAATCTTTTAAGCCTGAAACTTGTTGTCTAGCAAAAACTGTGAAGTTAGAGATTAAATAACCAAAGGTATCCAAGCTCCATATGAGTTTCTTTTCATAAGAATGTGAAGTTCTTAAAAGGAAAAGGGGTTAGTAGGGGGCTTTACATCGGTCAATCCAAAATTAATTGCTCTTAATCTTGTTTTGAACTCCACCTGTTTCTCAGCCCCAATGAAGACTCTGGAGAGGGGCAAATTTGGATTCACCTGGAATATTCATGGGCTCCTGGAGTCTCTGCCCCATCTGTCCCCTTCATACGTCTTAAGTTGTCTCTGATTTGTCAGATGTATGCGTATGGATAACAGTCTTACATTTCAAAGATCAAGACAGAGAGATTTATTGATGCACTTATGACAAGGAATGGGAGCCCTTAGACACCTGTGTCCCTCAAGAGTATGTGCCTGGCCTGCTATGCTTTTCATTCTTAATCATCTTTCTGATTGATTTTACTCATTTCCATTCTAATAACCAAATCTACATCCTCAACCCAGATATTTCCTATTAGACCAAGACAGATATATCCAATAGCCTATTTTACAAATGACCACTTCCTGGACCCCTAGCAGCTTCTAAATCAGCATTTATGAAACAGAATATACTGCATCCATCATCCAGTTTTTCATCCTGTCTTGTCTGAGCTAATGTACCACCTGGGTATCTAAGCAGAAAAATCTAAGTACAGTAGACACCCCTCTTATCTTCGGTTTCACTTTTCACAGTTTCAGTTTTACCCATGGGTCAATCGTGGCCCATAAATATTAAAGGGAAAATTCCAAAAATAAACAGTTTATAAGTTTTCAATTGTGGTGCCGTTCTGACTAGCGTGATGAAATCTCAGGCCATCCCGCTCCATACTCCTGGATGTGAATCATCCCTTTGTCCAGCATATCCACACTGTATATGCCACCCACCCATTGGCCACTCAGTAGCCACCTCTGTCATCAGATTGGCTGTTGGGTATCACAGCACTTGTGTTCAAGTAACCCTTATTTTATTTAACAGTGGTCGCAAACACAAGACTACTGATGCTGGCAATTTACTTTATAAATCAGGTACAGTGAGACAAGGCTAGTGATACTGGCAATTTACTTTATAAATCAGGCACAGTGAGAGAATATCCAAATTGCCAGCATCAGTAGAATCTGATAAATCTCTCTGTCTCGATCTTTGAAATGCAAGGCTGTTATCCATACACATACATCTGACAAATCAGAGACAACTTAAGAAGTATAAAGGGGGCAGATGGGGCAGAGACTCCAGGAGCCCATGAATATTCCAGATGAATCCAAATTTGCCCCTCTCCAGTTCCTTCATAGGGACCGAGAAACAGGTGAAGTTCAAAACAAGATTAAGAGCAATTAATTTTGGATTGACCGATGTAAAGCCCCCTACTAACCCCTTTTCCTTTCAAGAACTTCACAATCTTATGAAAAGAAACTCACATGGAGCTTGGCTACCTTTTGTTATTTAATCTCTAACTTCACAGTTCTTGCTAGACAACAAGTTTCAGGCTTAAAAGATTCTCTACCCATAAGAGGTGAGGTGAACCCTAACTCAGACTAAAAGGAGTAAAGTAATGAAGAGGAAATTGAGGCAATGTGCCAAAACACCTTCACATGTTTCAAAGAGCTCGTGTAATGTAAGAAATAAAAGAATGCATTTGCATTCACCGGTCGGTATTACTGTGCGAGTCCTAACTTCTGTGGGTTGAGGGTTGAATGTGTGGTATAAAATCAGAGGGAGCCTATGTGGACTTGAGAAGGAGAGTGAGAGAGGGAGTAAAAAATACTGTTTGTAGATTGTGCACATAAGACTGTAGTTGTGGGAATCAGTATTCTCATATTGGTTCCTTATCACGTTTATCTTTCTACTCCTGTTATAGTATCCTCAATGGAATAATATGGCACTTCCTCTTTTTCTCTCTCTCTTTACCTCCCTCCCTCTTTCTCTTCTCCTCCTTCCCTGCTTCCCTCCCTGCCTTCCTTCCTCTCTTCCTTCCTTTGCCTTAGAGTTTTTACCACTGAACATAACATTCTGGTTAATAAATACTTATAAATATGTTTTAATCTCGTAACATTCTGGTTAATAAATACTCATAAATTTGTTTGTATTCTATGGTATCTGAAAACACTGAATCATATTTACAACTGAATATGTACATTTTTTGTCCTTAATTTTGTTTCTTCATATTTTACATTCAACTTTTATAACTTGCTATTCAAACTTTATAACTTGAAAACACTAATAATATATTCACTTGCCATTCGAAGAGACTGAATTTCAAAAACTCATAGACTGATACTCTGCTACAAAAAGTATGCTTAGCTGTAGAAAATTTGTTCAGCATAGTTGTTTGGATGTCTACTTATTTTAAATTTATGGGAATTGGCAGCCCTCTTTCTTTATCCAGAGGCAATGCTTCAAGCACTTTTCCTATTTTCATCGTATGTACAGGAAGATATAAATGTATTCATCTTAAAAGTATCTGAAATTCCTTGTGCCACATTTTGATTCTGGTTTTAGGATCTTCTTTGTTATTTGTACAGGTGCTAATTATCCAAATATCACATCTTGTTAGGTGTTTTAAGAGTATTATTTGTGTTTCTTCTTAATAAATCACATAAAATTGAGACTAACTCTGGAAATAAAGTAACTGCCTGTATTTCGTTCTATCCATTATTTTAAAATTAAGAATAGAGATTTAAGTTTTGTACAACAAAAAGTAAATGTGAGAATATTAGGCTTTGGATTTGGAGAGAGGGGAAAAAGACTTGGTTTCTATGAGAGTTCCACCAAAACTAGATATATGACCTACATTTTAGTTTTCTATTACTATCTAACAAAGTGTTTCAAAATTTAATGTTTAAAGCATCCACCATTGTCTTTGTTAACATTCAGGTAAAACTTGGGTCACTGTTTTTCTGTTCCATGTGTCATCAATTCTCAAGTGGTTATAGTGAGATGGAAGCTGAGCCTGAATATCCAATATGGCTTCACTCACCCGGTGCCTTGGCAAGGATGGTTTGGAAGCTGAGCCTGTCTCTTACTTTCCATATGGCTCTTTCCACGTAGCCTGCCTGGGCTTCTTTACCTAGGAAGGTACCAGGAGCAAGTCTTCTGAGTAGCAGAGGCAAAACTGCAGGTCTTTTTAGGCCCAGACTCAGAAGTTGAATAGCATCATTTTAGCTGCTTTCTATTGGTCAAAACAAGACACAAGGTCAGTCTAGGTCCAAAGGGGGAGGAACTAGACTCCATCCCTTGATGGAGGACTGGCAAGATCACATTGCAGATGAGCATATGGGGTAGGAAATATTGTTGTGACCATTGTTAGAAACCCAGTCTATCAATACTGCAACCTGGTTTAGTTCTCTCCATTTTATCAGGACTAGGCTTTCTTCATTTTGTAAAATGAGGTGGTTAATTCATTTGTGCAATATATAATTATTAGATAGTTATAATAAACTGTTGAACAAAACAGCTATAACTTTAGTCCTATGAAGCTTATCTTTGAATTGGATTAGGTAAAGTTTAAGATTCCCTCTCTTAGAATATTCAGTGGTATTGAAGCAAAGGTACAGCCGGAGTTTCTTACTGGGGAACGTGATTTGTCTCAAGGAACATTTTATTTTTTGTTGTAGTTTTCTTTAGATTTTTAAAAAAACAACCTGATTGCCACAGATACTGTTATACTTCATTATTTTAAAATTATTTGTCTCCATATACACCAAATAAAAAGAAAAAACTCCATCTCTGAACAGTTAAATAAAACCTCAATGAAGAAAATATGATGCAATGGCTGGAGTTCTATAAACTAGCTACTGACAGAATCAAGGACAATTACTTTTCATCAGACTATCCTTTCATTTGCTAGGCAGATATGAGAGAATAACTGACACAGAGAATAAAATACTAAAATTATTCTTTTTTTACACTAACTGGTAGTAACTAAAACACAAAAACGAAGTAGCTTAGCTTTTTATTAAAACCAAAGTCTTTGGGACAAAATTATGTTGTCCAACCTGTCGACATCACCATTTACAACAAAATAAAATAAGCCAATCTTGTATCACACCTTTCCCGAACCAGTGTATTTAGCCTTTTCAAAATCTTATGGTTGTAGTTTCAAAAGCAGAGTCAATTACACAGACAAATGAAACTGATGAATTAACTAATTTGTATTCTCCCTAACTGTTTGGATGAAACTCCATAAACATGTTGTTAGTTCCATTCCTCTGAGCTTTGAATAATTTACTGTTTGTGACAATAAAAGCACAACAGGGAATACTTTAACATATGCCATATTCAAACTGAGTGAAATACAACAGTTTATAATCTGTGAAACAGAAAGAAGATTGGTCTTTGAAAAACATTTGCATGTAAAGTAACTGCTTCAACACCACAATTCTAAAAGCTCCTATGAGCTGAAATCCAGTGCTATCACTTAACACGTTGTATAAATGATAAGCAGGGTGTATCTCTTCCTGTTTGCATATAAAAATAACTTTACCTTCTGGGACTATTTTTGTAGACATTATTTTAATTCATAGTGTAAAGATGAGAATTGTGGAAAGAGTAACCAAAATAAAATTGCAAATGCTCAGCTTGAGGGAATGAAGTGTTAATTATTTTCTGAAAAATAATACATACACAAAAATACATAAGTATAAAAATGCACTTAGCCTTCTTCCACTGTACTCATTCAGACCTTTTCCACTTGAAGAATAGGGCAGAACAGAGACCTTTGAATTTTTGTTTAGAGAAGTTACAGGGACCATGTTTTCTTTATCATTTTGTTTAGATTTTAATTTAATTTTGATACTATTCAGTAAAATTGACTCCGTAAATATGCAGTTCTCTGAATTTAACATATGAATAGATTCACATAACTACCACCGTAATTAGGGACAGAACAGTTACATCATTCCAAGGAGATTTCTTGTGCTACCTCTTTGTCGTCACTCCCTCCTCCCACTCTTCATCTCTGACAATCACTAATCTGCATTTCTCATCATTATAGTTTTATCTTTTTAAGAGTGTTATAGGAACATAATCATACCAAATGTAACCTTTTGAGACTGGCATATTTTATTCAGTAAGCATAATGCATTTATTTGGTGTTAATCCAAATTGTTGCATTTATCAATAATTCATTTTTATTGCTGCATTTGTATTCCATTGTGTGGAGCTTTATCCATTCACTCACTGAAGGACATCTGGGTTGTTTACAGTGTTTAGTACTTACTAATAGAGCTGCTATAAGTATTCATGTATAGGTTTTGTATGGACATATGCTTTCATTTCTCTAAGGTAAATACCCAAAAGTGGGATTGCTGGGTTCATGGTAGGTGTATGTTTAACTTTTTCAAGAACTGCCAAACTGTTTTTCAAAGTGGTCAAATCCTTTAGCATTCCCAACAGCAAAATTTTAGTCTAGCTGCTCCATGTTCTTGCCAACACTTGACATTGTCAGTATTTTTTATTTTAGTCATTCTAAAATGCATGTAGAAGGGTGGGAGGGAGGCTCAAAACGGAGGGGATATGGGGATATAGGTATGCATATCACTGATTCACTTTGTTATACAGCAGAAACTAACACAACATTGTAAAGCAATTATACTCCAATTAAGATGTTAAAAAAAATAAATAAATAGAATGCATGTAGAGGAATCTCCTTGATATTTCCCTAATAGTTGCTGGTAGTGAACATCTCTTCATTTACTTTTTATGGCCATCAGTATATCCTCATTGGTGAAATATCTGTTCAAGTCTTCTTGTTCATTTTTAAATGGGTTCTTTTCTTGCTGTTGAGTTTTGAGATTTCTTTATATACTGGATGAAAATCTCTTGTTGGATATGTGATATGCAAATATTTTTTCCTAGTTGGTACCTTGTCTTTTCATTCTCTTAAAAGTGTCATTTGCACAGCAAAGTTTTTTTTAATTTTGATGAAGTCCAATTTATGATTTTATATTTTATACATTATGATTCTAGTGTCATGTCTCAGAATTTTTGCCTAATGCCAAGACATAAAGATTTTCTTTTATGTTTTCTTCTAAAACTTCAGAATTTTACGTGTTACATTTGTGCTAGTTTTTGCATATGGTTTATGTATGATTTTTGTATTTGAAGTGTAAATTAAGGTTTATTTTTACATGTAAATGTCCAATTGTTCCTCCACCTTTCGTTGAATTGTTTCTCTATTGATGTTTTTTTTTTTAATAAATAACTTTTTTTTTTTAATTAATTTATCTATTTTTGACTGCATTGGGTCTTCGTTGCTGCCCACGGGCTTCTCATTGTGGTGGCTTCTCTTGTTGCGGAGCACGGGCTCTAGGTGTGCAGGCTTCAGTAGTTGTGGCTTGCAGGCTTCAGAGCACAGGCTCAGTAGTTGTGGCGCATGGGATTAGTTGCTCCGTGACATGCGGGATATTCCCAGACCAGGGTTCGAACCCGTGTCCCCTGCATTGACAGGCATCTTAACCATTGCGCCACCAGGGAAGCCCTATTGAATTGTTTTTATAACCTTTTCAAAAATTACAGGTTCATCTATATGTGGGTTTATTTCTGGACCCTCTATATTCTTGCATTGATTTATTTGTCTACTCTCTTACCAATACCACACTGTCTTGATTACTGTGACTTCATAAGTTTTAAAATTGGGTGGTACAATTTCTCCAACTTTATATTATTTTTCAAAATTGTTTTTTGGTGTTAAGTTTAAAAAATATTTTTGATGAAAAATAGCATAAAATATGCATTAAAAACAATTCATTAGAAAAAATTCTACTTGGAATACACTGTGTGAAGCTTTTATAAATTGAAATGTAAAGAGGTTTGGACTTTTGGCTACTTAATTTTTGATTAAGTATTTCCATCCATTAATAAGAGATTGCTTAAGTAAACTATGCCACATCCAACTAATGGAGCACTATGAAGCTCCAAAGAAAATGAGGAGGACGTCTAGTTCTCAATGATCCTAGGGTGCATTGTACATGAAAAAATATAGGTACAAAGATTATATAGAGTTTACTAACATTTGTGTAAAAAAGGGGAAACAAAATGTATACCATTATCTGCTTATATTCACAAAAAGTAATAACGAAGCATGGAAAGAATAAACCAGAAACTAATGAATTAGTTACTTACAGGAGAAAGTGGGATAGGGAAAAGAAACAGGAAAAACAATGCCCCTGTGAGTATAAGTTCTTACATAGTTTTGACCTTATATACATGATTTATAAAACAGAAAAATAACTACAAATAACAAAGATGGAGAAATTAAAACTGAGCTTGAATACAAGCAAAGACAAATGTATATCAAATTTTTAGCATAACTGCACAGAAGAAAAATTAATCAAAATAACTCTGCTTGCTCAAAGGGATATTTTCAAAATAACAAACATACAAACAAAAACTGTAGGAAATCTTAAACTTCACCAAATCATTTTTGAGTTTTGATTATCATAAAATGGATATGAGTCACAATCTTTAAAATCTCATAAATGTTAATCATTATTTTAAGAATTTTATTATTTTTAAAGTTACTTTATATTATATTTGGATACATATACACACATCCATATATGTTTAATATAGAAATCATCCAATACATAATATTTTACAATCATTTTATTTTCCATTTGGTAAATTTGTTTATGAAAGAGAGAGAGTCTTACACAGAAATGTCATATTAGGGCTTTCTTGAAAAACTGGTTTTTCTCTCATAATTTTTTCTTTAAAATTTTATCAGTCTTATCTAATGTAATGTGAAGGATTTCTTTAACACAGGATTTTACTTTATTGATGATCTTTTTTTTTTAACAACCCCTGCCATCTTAAATTGAAATCATATAAGCAGTTGCATAACTTAACAAATGATCAAGAAAGTTCAACAAAGAAACAAAAATTCCCCACATTCCAAACATTATCTAAACCTGGACTGATATATTTGATAGCTGTATACTCATTTTTTAATAAAACTATGTGTCCATTTTTCTTTCCAAAGATGTTAATGGGTGGACTTATCCAAAATTTATACCTTGTATGTGATACTACATATCTATGTATTTTTCTTGATATTAAATCTTGGTATTATTGAGATACATTTGCCATTGTTTCCAGGCTTGCAGAGCTTGGAGGTGTGCTGTGTGTAATTGTTCTCTGACATTGATCCAATGGCTCCTGCCAAACAGGCACTGGCATTCACATTATAGGTCATTTTTCTTCATTGGGATTTTTTTCCTGAATAATTTATTTTTCTCATAAGATCATGCTCTGTAAAAATATGCTCTGACTATAGTTCAAGCAATTGGTGCTCATTATCTGTAAAGTCTCTATAGTAATATTAAAACAAATTGTCTGTTTCCAATATTTAATGATGTACTATGATAGTTATGGTATCATCTGCAGTACTGAGGTTATAGCTTTGATCTTTTTAGAGCTTCTTGGGGTAAAACATTACACATAACAAATTTTAAGCAATGCATTTTGTTCATTTTATTTTGCAGATATGCTATGTGAAATCTATTCACATATATATCTGCAATTTACTTTAAATTTTGGCACAAAAAAGGCATTCAAATAAAAGTCAGTGAGTTAGAATTCTTTATAATAACATTTAGGGACTCAAAACTATTCTTTTTTTTTTTTAATTTATTTATTTATTTTTGGCTGTGTGGGGTCTTCGTTGTGGTGCACAGGCTTCTCATTGCAGTGGCTTCTCCTGTTGTGGAGCTCGGGCTCTAGGTGCGTGGGCTTCCGTAGTTGTGGCACGCAGGCTCAGTAGTTGTGGCTTGCAGGCTCTAGAGCACAGGCTCATTAGTTGTGGCACACGGGCTTAGCTGCTCCGCGGCATGTGGGATCTTACTGGACTAGGGCTCGAACCCGTGTCCCCTGCATTGTCAGGCGGATTCTTAACCCCTGGGCCACCAGGGAAGTCCCAAAACTATTCTAATTGTTGGTATGAGAGTCACATCTGCCTTTGAATCTTACTTTCTAAAAATGTAGTTGAATAGTGAGCGGTGTTAGTGAAATAATGTGGACGGAGTGTGACTCAATAATTTTTATTGAAACTTTAGTAAGTAAAAATGTAACATAGATTAATCTAAAGATCTGGCTTTAAAAATGGGTCTGGTCTAAAAATATTTCAAAGTGATTAATGAATAAGTTTTATCTTTTGTTACAATTGCTTTTTGAAGAACAATTTTAATAATTTTTGCATAAAATTGAAAATGAAGTACATAACTATGTTTTCTAAACTTAATTATTTTTCTATTTCCTTCTAACAATTTTTGGGCCTGTATCACAAATTTCAACATATTTGAAATTTCTTTTTGTCTTTTAGTTAGTATAATTTGTTCAGCATGAAAATATGGAATTTGTAGAGTTGTGCATTGACTTTTCTTTGTTCTCTGCATCATTAATGGTATCGCTAGTTATCTATGTAAGAGCAATTGGAAACCTTCTAGATTTCCTCTTCTTCCCATATTAAATCACCCTTGTTCTTTTTAGACTCAATCTTCTAATTATCATTTGAAACTATTCTTTTCTCTTACTGCCCCTGTCTGAGATGAATATTCATTATCTCCCATTTGGAAAGTAGTGAGAGCCTACCAACCAATATTACTACTTTTGGTCTATTTCTCCTTCAATCAGTCCTTCAAATTGCTAACAACATTATCATTGTAAAGTAGAAATCTAGAGTATTATAACACTCTCCTGCTTTAACCCCTTACTACTGCAGGATAAAGTCTAAATTCCTTTTGTTTGTCATTTAAGAATCTTTACTGTTTGATCACAACCTACCTTTACAGCATCCAGGGACAGCTATTCCAGACACTGTGGCATCTTCACTATTTTAAGTAAATTCCATGATGGTTCAAGTTTTGATATCTTTGTAGCCCTCTTGAATAACAATCTGCTCTTCTCCACTATTTAAGTGATGCAGATTTATTTAAATTCCCTCCCCTTATAGTGAGGTCCTCCCTCTTCAGCTCTTTGAGATCCCTAAAGGGTATACATATATTTATCTTTGTAACTGAACACATTTTCTGATATATAGTATGCATTTCACTTCATATGTGCTGAATGATAGAATGAGTGATTAGATTTTATAGATTAGGAAACTGAAGCATCAGTGGTTAAGTAATAAAAGTTAATGAAAGAGCAGAGGTGCATTTAAAACAGGAGTACGGTTATGAATATGGTGGCTTTTTCAGCAAAGCCAAAGAATCTCACTAAAGTAGAGGTCTTGCTGAGTTAAATTAGTTCAGCTAAATGGTTGACTTAATGATGCTCATGCTTAGAAAAAGTTTTGATTGACAATCACCTTTTGAGAATAAGAAAAGGAAAAGAAAAAAATACAAGGTTTAAATCAGTCTTTTAAGGGTATTTGCTTTCATCAGGTATGGTAAGATACTCAGACCTGGAAATGAGTATTATGAAGGAAGAAGCTTATTATACTTGGGTAGTTCCCTAGGAACAGGAGTCACAGCAGACACATAAGGGAATGGCACAGGCAGGCGTCAAGATGGGTCAGGAGGCGGAGGGAGCGAGGGAAATCATGGGCAGGAGGCTTATTGTAGTTTCCTTAGAAGGAAACAGCAAAGCAAGGTAAGCAGGTTTAGGAATGACTAGTTTGAATAATTTCAGCAGACCCTGGGGCATAGGAGCTGCTTGTCTGGTTTCTGACTCTGGTAAGATTAGAGCAGGTAGATAATGGCCTGGAGTGAGAGACCCTAATAAAGGAAGGAGCTTAGGGTACAGGGCTCTAGATTGACTAGTTTGAATAACAAAGGTATGCTCACAAGTGAGTTGTTTACTATCTAGGAATTGGCTAACCCTGGAGGGACAGTCTCTCCTGGGTCAGCAAGGCCCCAAGATGTCAAAGCCTCAGAATACAGAAAATGAAAAACATGGTTAATATGATAAGAATAAGATAAAGCTGTGTGAAATGAATCTCAAACAATAATGAAGTAACTGATAAGGAATGCTCATCACCTCCTCCTTGCTTTTTGGGGAAAAAAGAAAAATCTTTATTTGCAACTGTTTGGCTCTTGTGAACTAATGAAGTATGTCAGTTAGTACCTGCAGCTGAGAGCAACACCTCTGAAAGCAGAGGCTTTGTTTGCAAACAACTCAAATAGCAAGACCCTGCGATGGAAAACTGAAAGTTCTCTCTAATGCACAGCCAGAGCCAGCAGCTCCAGCAGCAAGTGGTAGAGTAAGGATACCTCGTCCATGGCAAATGGCTCTCGTGCATTAATCAGCTGCTTTCACAGCACAGATCCTTGAGACCCAGGGAGAGGGCGGGGGGATGGCAGGGTCCGGATGATGTTTGTTTCCAAACCTTTTGTGATCTGGACAGTCCTTTGTATCAAATTACTGTCTATGTGGCGGTGAACTCCCTTTTATCTTGCTAGAGATAAAGAGCAATGAATTAAAACTTTGAAGCAAGGTAGGGCAAAAGACGGAAGAATATTTTTCAGCCACTCCAGTTCAAAGCCAGTTATAAGCACTGCCTGCCTAGCCTGTTAGCCCATCCATCATCCTCTTATGTGATTCATCAATCCACTTTTACTCATGGGTGAGTAGTTACCTTCAATTTACACTCCACTGAGGTGTTAGTGCCAGGGATACATGGGGTTTGCTGGTGGATTTCTTCATGTTAATGCCCAAATGAAGGACATGAATTAATGCAACCACAGGAAGGCAGGCTTCTCTGGCCTGAAGGATGCCATCTTAAATTCTTGGGGGGTTAGAATGGTGGAAAAAACAAGTACACACTTATTTAAAGGGTGATTCCCTAGCACAGGAGCTCTGTTTCAGTTAAAAATCGCATTAGTGCATACTTTTAGTCTCCACAGAAAATTAAATAGAAACTTGTGGCCAAATTACTGAGAAGAAAAGAGCTGCATAAACACCACTATCATTGACCTTAATGTAAAACAGGACACACTGAGTAACTGTGAAATGAAGGATTTTGGACTCTTGTTAGTTTTTCTTCTCCTTTCTAGCCTGTCCTGAAAGTGCACCCAGCGTGACAGTCCTACCCTTCTGCCCAAGAGAGAAGAATTCGAGGCTCCTGCTGCCTTCTCTTTCATTGCCTTTTCTGCAGACTTGGTAAAGCAAGTGAGAAGGCCACAGCTACCGCTGCATGACTGAGAGAATTGCTTTAGCAAATAGCGCCCAGATGGGAAAAGAATGTGCCACTAGAGGAAAGGATTCTGTTTGTCAATCCAAACAGATCATTTAGGCTTCAATTAAGAAGAGATTCAGGAGTACTTGACTATAGCATAATCTCTGAGTAAAAAAGCCCTTTTGTGTGAATTAGAGAATGACTCAAATTTTCTACCAGGGACACTGAAGGTGAAGAATAAGATGAGGAAAGAGAGAGAATAGGTAAGCTAAACCATGTTCTCTGCCACAAAATAGAAGGCTAAGGGTAAGAATGGATTTCAGGTGATAAAAACAAACGCACACAAAAGACTTAGAGGTCCTCTCTGAAATTCTTCTAACAGGAACTCCATCTTACTCTGTTCTTGTCCAGATATAATTACATGAAAGTTTCCAAAGTAATTTTGAGAAGTTATGAAATTCATCAAAGTGAGTTTCCTATGGTTATCAACAAGTCAGTCTTGTGTTTACAATTTATGACTTTTCTAATGTGACTTCTAGAATGTGGGAAAGGTGAGTTAAAGGATTAAAAAACAGAATGCCTGCTTTCAGTGGAAGAAAAAAATCCTAAAATAAAGCTCTCTTCCCCACCCTCTTTAAATTCTGTAGTTACTCTTCTATGTGAACACCTTCTGTGTGAAATGCGTAGAGCAGGGACAAACACGAAGTTCTATGCTGGGTACAGTGTTTGGCTTTGAAGCTGTTCAGAGTTTTATAGGGCAGAGGCAAATAAACAGAGAAGGGGGAAAATGCCGGATGAGTCCTTTATGCCTCAGAACAGGATATTCTGCCAAAGAATACAAAATCTTCATAGAAAAGTTCTAAGTATTAGATCTGCTGAACTAAGTGTTGTCCCGGTAACCCAACTGAGGCAACTCATTTAGTGAAAACTCCACTAAACTAGCTTTGCTTAAGTGACTACCCCCACTTTTGTTGGTATCTCTGGGGCCACTCAAGACAGAAGGGTGCAGGAGGAGCTCAATACGTTATTTGCGGAGCTGAACTAAAACAAAAGGTGTTTGCTCTTAAGAGAGCCTTAGCAATTACATCTGTTTCCTATTCTGTTCTTAACATGAGATTGACTCATAGCTGATAACTGACGTTGAGACGTGCAGTTTGTAATTATTTCTCTCTAATTCTCTTATAGCTTTATTTTTTTATTGGAGTAGAGTTGCTTTAAAATATTCTGTTAGTTTATACTGTACAGCAAAGTGAATCAGCTATATGTATACATATATCCCCTCTTTTTTGGATTTCCTTCTCATTTAGATCATTACAGAGCACTGAGTAGCGTTCCCTGTGCTATACTGTAGGTTCTCATTAGTTAGGTATTTTATACATGGTATCAGTAGTGTATCTATGTCAATCCCCATCTCCCAGTTCATCCCACTCCCCTCCCTCTTGGCATCCATAAGTTTGTTTTCTACATCTGTGTCTCTATTTCTGCTTTGTAAATAAGATTGTCTATACCAATTTTTTCAGATTCCACATATATGTGTTAATATACGATTTTTGTCTTTCTCTTTCTGACTTACTTCACTCTGTATGACAGTCTCTAGGTCCATCCACATCTCTACAAATGACCCAATTTTGTTCCTTTCCATTCTTCTAATGATGGACATTTAGGTTGGTTCCATGTCCTGGCTGTTGTAAATAGTGCTGCAATGAACATTGGGGTGAATGTGTCTTTTTGAATTATGGTTTTCTCTGGGTATATGCGCAGTAGTGGGATTGCTGGGTCATATGGTAGTTCTATTTTTAGTTTTTTAAGGAACCTCCATACTGTTCTCCATAGTGGCTGTATCAGTTTACATTCCCACCAACAGTGCAAGAGGGTTCCCTTTTCTCCACACCCTCTCCAGCATTTGTTGTTTGTAGATTTTCTGATGATGCCCATTCTAACCGGTGTCTGGTGATACCTCATTGTAGTTTTGACTTGCATTTCTCTAATAATTAGTGATGTTGAGCATCTTTTCATGTACCTCTTGGCCATCTGTATATCTTCTTTGGAGAAATGTCTATTTAGGTCTTCTGCCCATTTTTTGACTGGGTTGTTTGTTTTTTGATATTGAGCTGCATGAGCTGCTTGTTAATTAATTTTGGAGATTAATCCTTTGTCACTTGGTTCATTTGCAGACATTTTCTCCCATTCTGAACGTTGTCTTTTCTTTATGGTTTCCTTCTGCTGTGCAAAAACTTCTAAGTTTAATTAGGTTCCATTTGTTTATTTTTGTTTTTATTCTCATTACTCTAGTAGATGGGTCAAAAAAGATCTTGCTGCGATTTATGTCAAAGAGTGTTCTGCCTAGGTTTTTCCTAAGAGTTTTAGAGTGTTCGGCCTTACATTTAGGTGTTTAATCCATTTTGACTTTATTTTTGTGTATGGTGTTAGGGAGTGTTCTAATTTCATTCTTTTACATGTAGCTGTACAGTTTTCCAAGCATCACTTATTGAACAGGCTGTCTTTGCTCCATTGTATATTCTGGCCTCCTTTGTCATAGATTAGGTGACCATAGGTGCGTGGGTTTATCTCTGGGCTTTCTATCCTGTACCATTGATCTATATTTCTGTTTTTGTGCCAGTACCATACTGTCTTCATTAATGTAGCTTTTTAGTATAGTCTGAAGTCAGGGAGACTGATTCCTCCAGCTCCATTTTTGTTTCTCAAGATTGCTTTTGCTATTTGAGGTCTTTTTGTGTTTCCATACAAATTGTAAAATTTTTTGTTCTAGTTCTGTGAGAAATTCCACTGGTAATTTTATAGGGATTGCATTGAATCTGTAGATTGCTTTGAGTAGTATAGTCATTTTCACAATATTGAATCTTCCAATCCAAGAACATGGTATATCTCTCCATCTGTTTGTGTTGTCTTTGATTTCTTTCGTAAGTATCTTATAGTTTTCTGCATACAGGTCTTTTGTCTCCTTAGGTAGGTTTATTCCTAGGTATTTTATTATTTTTGTTGCAATGGTAAATGGGATTGTTTCCTTAATTTCTCTTTCTGATCTTTTGTTGTTAGTGTATAGGAATGCAAGAGATTTCTGTGCATTAATTTTGTATCCTGCTACTTTACCAAATTCATTGATTAGCTCTAGTAGCTTTCTGGTAGCATCTTTAGGGTTCTCTCTGTATAGTATCATGTCATCTGCAAACAGTGACAGCTTTACTTCTTCTTTTCTGACTTGGATTCCTTTTATTTCTTTTTCTTCTCTGATTGCTGTGGCTAAAACTTCCAAAATTATGTTGAATAATAGTGGTGAGAGTGGGCAACCTTGTCTTGTTCCTTATCTTAGTGGAAATGGTTTCAGTTTTTCACCATTGAGAATGATATTTGCTGTGGGTTTGTCATATATGGCCTTTATTATGTTGAAGTAAGTTCCCTCTGTGTCTACTTTCCGGAGGGTTTTTATCATAAATGGGTGTTGAATTTTGTTGAAAGCTTTTTCTGCATCTATTGAGATGATCATATGGTTTTATCCTCCAATTTGTTAATATGGTGTATCACGTTGATTGATTTGTGTATATTAAATAATCCTTGCATCCCTGGGATAAATCCCACTTGATCATGGCACATGGTCCTTTTAATGTGTTGTTGGATTCTGTTTGCAAGTATTTTGCTGAGGATTTTTGCATCTATGTTCATCAGAGATATTGGCCTGTAGTTTTCTTTTTTTGTGATATCTTTGTCTGGTTTTGGTATCAGGGTGATAGTGGCCTCATAGAATGAGTCTGGGAGTGTTCTTCCCTCTGTAATTTTTAGAAGAGTTTGTGAAGGATGGCTGTTAGCTCTTCTCTAATTGTTTGATAGAATTTGCCTGTGAAGCCATCTGGTCTTGGACTTTTGTTTGCTGGAAGATTTTTAAACACAGTTTGAATTTCATTACTTCTGATTTGTCTGTTCATATTTTCTATTTCTTCCTTGTTCAGTATTGGAAGGTTGTACTTTTCTAAGAATTTGTCTATTTCTTCCAGGTTGTCTATTTTATTGGCATAGAGTTGCTTGTAGTAGTCTCTTATGATCCTCTGTATTTCTCCGGTGTCCATTGTAATTTCTCCTTTTTCATTTCAGATTTTACTGATTTGAGTCCTCTCCCTTTTTTTCTTAATGAATCTGGCTAAAGGTTTATCAATTTTGTTTATCTTCTCAAAGAACCAGCTTTTAGTTTTATTGATCTTTGTTATTGTTTTTTCATCTCTTTTTTATTTATTTTTGCTCTGACCTTTATGATTTCTTTCATTCTACTAACTTTAGGTTTTGTTTGTTCTTCTTTCTCTAGTTGCTCTAGGTGTAAGGTTAGGTTGTTTATTTGAGATGTTTCTTGTTTCTTGAGGTATGATTGTATTGCTATAAACTTCCCTCTTAGAACTGCTTTTGCTGTGTCCCATAGGTTTTGGGTTGTTGTGTTTTTGTTGTCATTTGTTTTTAGGTATTTTTTGATTTTCTCTTTGATTTCTTCAGTGATCTCTTGGTTATTTAGCAACACACTGTTTAGCCTCCATGTGTTTGTGGTGTTTACAGTTTTTTTTTCCTGTAATTGATTTCTAATCTCATAGTGTTGTGGTCAGAAAAGATGCCTGATACAACTTCAGTATTGTTAAATTTACTGAGGCTTGATTTGTGACCCAAGATGTGGTCTATCCTGGAGAATGTTCCACGTTCACTTGAGAAGAAAGTGTATTCTGCTACTTTCAGACAGAATGTCCTATAAATATCATTTAAGTCTATCTGGTCTAATGTGTTATTTAAGGCTTGTGTTTCCTTATTAATTTTTGTCTGGATGATATATACATTGGTGTAAATGGAGTGTTAAAGTCCCCCACCATTATTGTGTTACTGTGGATTTCTCCTTTTTTGGTTGTTAGCATTTGCCTTATGTATTGAGGTGCTCCTATGTTGGGTGCATAAATATTTACAATTGTTATATCTTCTTCTTGGATTGATCCCTTGAGCATGATGTAGTGTCCTTCCTTGTCTCCTGTAACATTCTTTATTTTAAAGTCTATTTTATCTGATATGAGTATTGTTGCTCCAACTTTCTTTTTATTTCCATTTTTATGGAATATCTTTTTCCATCCCCTCACTTTCACTCTGTATGTGTCCCTGGGTCTGAAGTGGGTCTCCTGTAGACAACATTTATATGGGTCTTATTTTTGTATCCATTCAGCCAGTCTGTGTCTTTTGGTTGGAGCATTTAATCCATTTACATTTAAGGTAATTATCAATATGTATGTTCCTACTACCATTTTCTTAATTGTTTTGGGTTTGTTTTTAAAGGTCTTTTTCTTCTCTTGTGTTTCCTGCCTAACGAAGTTCTTTTAGCATTTGTTGCAAAGTTGGTCTGGTGGTGCTGAATTGTTTTAGTTTTTGCTTGTCTGTACAGCTTTTGATTTCTCTGTCAAATCTGAATAAGACCCTTGCTGGGTAGAGTATTCTTGGTTGTAAGTTTTTCCCTTTCATCACTTTAAATATATCATGCCACTTCCTTCTGTCCTCCAGAGTTTCTGCTGAGAGGTCAGCTGATAACCTTATGGGAATTCCCTTTTATGTTATTTGTTGCTTTTCCCTTGCTGCTTTTAATATTTTTTATTTGTATTTAATTTTGGTTAGTTTGATTAATATCTGTCTCAGTGTGTTTCTCCTTGGGTTTATCCTGTGTGGGACTCTCTGTGCTTCCTGGACTTGATTGACTATTTCCTTTCCCATGTTAAGGAAGTTTTTGACTGTAATCTCTTCAAATATTTTCTCAGACCCTTCGTCTTTCTCTTCTTCTTCTGGGACCCCTATACTTCAAATATTGGTGCATTTAAGGTTGTCCCAGATGTCTCTGAGACTGCCCTCAATTCTTTTCATTCTTTTTTCTTCATTCTGCTCCGCAGCAGTTATTTCCACCGTTCTATCTTCCAGCTCACTTATCCATTCTTCTGTCTGATATTGATATTCTGATAGTTATTCTGAGATTGATTCTTTCTAGTGTTTTTTTAATTTAAGTTATTGTGTTGTTCATCACTGTTTGTTTGTTCTGTAGTTCCTCTAGGTCCTTGTTAAACATTTATTTTCTCCATTTTATTTCCGAGATTTTGGATATCTTTACTATCGTTATTCTGATTTCTTTTTTGGGGTAGCTTGCCTATTTCCTCTTAATTTATTTGGTCTTGTGGGTTTTTATCTTGCCCCTTCTTCTGCAACATATTTCTTTGTCTTCTCAGTTTGTTTAACTTACTGCATTTGAAGTCTCCTTTCATCAGGCTGCAGGGTTGGAGTTCCTCTTGCTTCTGTGTCAGCCCCCCTCTTTTATAGCTTTTAAAAAATTCTTATCTAAAAGTAAATCATTTTATTGACACTTCAACCTATATGCTAAGGTCATTAATAGGTATTTTTGTTTGCTTATTTATCATTTTTAAAGGTATCATTTAGTAAATTTGACACTTTTTCCTTTGGTGTTCAGTTCTATGAATTTTAACATGTTTATATTTGGGTAACTACCACCACAATCAGGATGCAGAATGATTCTATCGATGCAAAGAATTTCCTTATACTATCCTTTATCGTTGCTCCCTCCTCCCTATAACCCTTGAGAATCACTGATCTCTTCTCCATAATAGTGGTGTTTGAGGGGTGTCAGATAAATAGAATTATGTAGTATGTAACCTTTTGAGATTGTTTTCTTTTACTCAGCATAATGCCTTTGACAGTTGTTGAAATTGTGCGTGTGCCACTAATTCATTCTTTTTTGTTTCTGAGTAATATTCCATTGACTGCATATACCAATGTATATACTCTCATTTGTCCTTGAAGGCTATGTGGGTTGTTTCAGTTTGTGGTGTTTATTAATAGAGCTGCTGTGAGCATATAAGTGAACATAAGTTTTGTGTGAACATATGTTTTCATTTATCTAGGGTAAACACTCAGGAATCAGGTTACTTAGTTGTTTGGTGAGCGTATAAGGAACAGTCTCATAGTTTTTTTGTATATTTTATTTTTACATAATTTGTTTCCATGTTTCTTTTGGATGATAGTAATGAAATTGGGATTTAATGGGTAAGTTTAGCAGCTCCACAATTCACAGTTTTCTCAGGATACAATAGGTATAAGAGACTCACAGATAATTTAGACTTGGGGAAATTCAGAGACCTAAAGTTCTTGGAGAAGCACTATTTCCAAAGTTAAGTGACTAAATTTCCTGCCTTGGATTATTTCTGTATCACATATGTTAGTTGCACTGTCCTCTCCTGCAGTGTCTCAGGGCCTTACAGAGTTTCTAGTGAGACAACTTTGTCAGTTTTTACTGCAGCTATAACCTCTATCCACAGGCTTGATTGTTCATTAGGGCTAGACCAGGAGATAAGTTTGAATGACAGATTTTTTGAGGTGATGAGAATTGTTTCTCCCTTACACCCTTATGCCAAGGCATTACTCCCAGCTCAGGCTGGTCACACCTGGGTCCCCACTTCTTCAGGTATAGTCCTTTCCCAAGATGATTCTCACTCCTCATGGAAATTGAATTAGTAGCCCAGGCTATCAGTTTACCAGACAAACTCAGACAGGAGAGTTCTATTAATTTACATGGCCTAGGCAATAACTGGGACCCTCTCATTCCACCCTGCCTCCTTCACTTTACTAACCAGTTAACTAGTTCTGAGGTAAATAAACAACCTACTCTCTGACTGTTTTCTCATTTATAAAATAAATATCGTATTAACACCTAGCACAGGGTTGCTGTGAAGAGTCATTGAGTCAATAAACATTTTGAACAGCATCTAGCAAATAGCTGGTGCTCATTATGTCAAATTGCATTATTATTACCATCAAAGCAACCTTGGAGTTAGAAATGGTGCTCTTTGCTCAGCAGCTCCCCATAAAAGCCCTAAAAGAGGAACTACCTTCACTTTTGTGAATTGCGGCTTGAGGTGCTTAAGGGAAAAATCTGTGACTACCCACATTCCCTTGGCCTCTGCCCTTCAGTCCTTGTGACGCGTTGTTCAGTAACCTGTTTCTAATTGTGTCTTATACTTGAAATTCCATTGAAAATAGTCCAATACATATAAATAGCCAAAACAAATATCAGTTGTAGAATAATATGAGTAATATTAGCAATCATTTAAATATTAAATTTTAATTTTTGGAGGAATTGCATTAAACTGGAAAGAATTTAATAAATTTTGGGGTTTTTTCCTCATATTTTCATTTAAAGCCCCCAAACCAGTTTTCCCCCAAATGAATTTTCAAAATTTTATAGTGAGTGTTAAATGTACTTAGGAATGTCCCCCAGCATTTTGCTATATTCATAATCTTTGGTCACACTCCAGTGATAGCTTTTTAAGATAAGATAAAGCTATCTGAGAAAGTTTAATTTAAAAAATGAAGTCCCCCAAATTTATAATAAACAGTTATGTGTTCACCAATTTGTTTTCATGATAAACACAGGAATTTAAATATGTATGGAAGGAGATGAATTAGGCAAAATAAAACTCTATATGACTCACTATAATGCGTTAAAGTGCTTTTTAGTGTAGATTAACAGTTTATTTTAAGGTTCAGTTACTTTTACATAAACCTGTAGAGAAAAATATTAAACATCCTAACATCCAAAATTAGCATCTTCCCTGTTCCATCTATGGGTCACCATATTCTTAGAAAACAAAATAGGTAAAAAGAGGAATTTTGTAAATGAGTTGATTTTTGTGGACACTTTCATTTGGCATTTGATCAGTGTAGGAGCATGGATGACCAAAACCCTTTTTATTAGTTATTTTGAAGAATTTTAGAAGAAGATTCACAATGCTGTTTTCATCAATTGCTTGTCAAAATGGAAAAATATCTGTAGTTATTTAGTCTTCTCTCTAACTGGAATTACAGTGTCTTTTCAAAGGCAATGGCTTTTCAAGCATGATTAGCAATACTTTTATTCAACAGAAGAACAAGGAATGGATTTTATTGCTCTGTGCTTTATGGCTCATGAATTTAACTGAACTAAGTCATCAAAAGATGTGTGAAACATACTTCTGTAGTGGGCTGTTGACTACATTTGCTTCTGTATTTTACTAATGCTATTTTTCATTTTAGCCAGGTCAGCTTTTCATAGAATTAACATCTATCCCTAAAGACCTATGTATCACCACAGAACAGTGAAACAGTCAACAACTTTATTTACTTCAGGTCATTGAACAACACTTTACTTACATTTATGTTTTTAATGTGTATGTACATATGAGATAAGGCTAATTCAGCAAAAACTGAGAAACAGACTACTGGTTTATTTTAAAAACATAAACTATCCACCTTAAAATATTGAGAACCATGAAAAGACAGTATTGCCAGTCGTATTAGTAGCTGGAGGGAGGGACACATCATTTTCTCTTTTCAATTACACTTCCTGACTACATTCCAGAATGTGCTTCTTAATGAGATGAATTGGGTGGTCTGGCTAGTTTAACCATAGTCCATTACTTTCACAGTATAAACATGTTTTTATTTCACAAAGGCCATGTGTTGACTGCTTATAACCTCGTTAATTCTAATACCCTTACATTCAATAGCTGTTTCAAAATGTGGAGCTACAAATCCAAGGTTGAAAAAGCTAAAGGAAATTTTTTTAGCTGTGGGTTGGGACATACTAGCACATCAAGAAGAGTTCATTCATGGGTCACCCACCTTCCCACCTATAACTTCTTATGCTTGAGGCCTACCCATATTGTATGTATATTTTAATCCTAGCAATATGTCCTCTTTTGCATATTTATAAAGTGGAAGATTTTACACTCATAGCATCCAGTGATAAATGGTTACTTCAAGTGTCTCACTGAGTTGAGGGCCATAGGTCAAATCATTGAGCCTGTAGAAGTTCATAGTAGATAGAATTCTGCCACTCAGTGAGTTCTTGATTCCTTTGTCTGCTATGTATCTCATCTAATGTCTGTGGACTAAAATTTTGATTCTCAATGCTAATTTGTTAACTGAAAATGCTTTAAGCCATGAATCACAAGTAGGTGCAGCAATGATCATTTAGTTATGGTTCCTTGGGGGCTGAGTTTACAAAGCTTTGGAGAGCACATTTGACTTTGAGGGGCATAATATTGGAGTAATGGTCATTCCAGAGGGAGTTGACATTGTCATGGGGAGCTTTTGGAAAGAAAAAAAATGCTTTTAGAACTCACAGAGATGTAATTACAAAGTAAAGATTTTTCACTTTTTGCTTGTTTTTAATGGAGGCTTACGTGGATGCCTGGAGCCTGTGCAGAAGGAAACCCTACCTTTCCTCTCAAAACTGCTCACTGATAAATTCTCCCTTTCCTCATTTTTATTATAGTTATGTGTATTTCTAGAAGATTTTTCACTGTTCAGGAATTTTCCCCTCTGATGGCTGTCACACAGGAGGCTTTGAATTCACTCATTATTTTCAGCTCTATCAATTCAGAAATTAGAATGTTGTGGTCCTACAGTGTTGGGTCTGGGAAAGAAGAGCCTTAAGGTCTAAGAAGTAGATACAAATTTGGTAAATTAAGTGACTTGCACTTTACAGTTCTTTAAGGACTCCTCTACCTTAATACTTATATCTAGATATCTGGAAGACTGCTTCATGACATAATGACTTTCCCTCGGATATCTATGATTGTGCTTGGCAAGTTTTATTAAAAAAATTACTTTAGGGCTTCCCTGGTGGCGCAGTGGTTGAGAATCTGCCTGCCAATGCAGGGGACACGGGTTCGAGCCCTGGTCTGGGAAGATCCCACATGCCGCGGAGCAACTAGGCCCGTGAGCCACAACTACTGAGCCTGCACGTCTGGAGCCTGTGCTCCGCAACAAGAGAGGCCGCGATACTGAGAGGCCCGCGCACCGTAATGAAGAGTGGCCCCCGCTTGCCGCAACTGGAGAAGGCCCTCGCACAGAAACGAAGACCCAACACAGCCATAAAATAAATAAATAAAATTAAAAAAAAAAAAAAAATTACTTTAAAAAAGCCATGTGCTCTCTTTTGTTTTTCAAATAATGAACAGTTTACAGAAGCATAAAAATATCTCATGATGAAATGCCTAGGGGTCCTTTCAAAATCTGATATCAAAATCATATTACTGTAATTTGACATAATTAGTTTTTCCAGATCTCTTTATTGTTGTTATTTTTTTAATCAAAGGCAATTCAAGTATAAAGTTAGTGCACTGAGGATTTAATTGGCATATATTTGAGAGTTTTTACAAACAAAGAAACTATATTATATCTGCTTGTTAGATTTATCTATAAATAAACATATGATCATTTCAGTATTTCACAACCTACTCCTCAGGTATTTTTATTACACATTTTTTCTTTTTTCTTTTTGCTCCTAGTTTAAATGCATTTGTTAAAGTGTTTAAAACATTTCTTAAATGTCCTACAACTTGTAAGACCATAAGTGGTTTAGAATTTTAATCCTCATTTAAAAAGGCAATTGCTACATTCAGTACTGCCCATCATAGATTGATTGGCTGCTTTGAGAAAGAAGAAAAAAAAAGAATCTCATTGGTTTCTGAGCTTTTGTCTAAGCCAGAACTTCCTCAAACCCATGACTGAAAGTCATCAGGGAGACAGGTCTAAGCAACACTTTAATTGTTCTAAAACTTGCAAGAACTGTAAAAATCCACCCCCCTTCCTTTTTTTCCCCTCTTAACAACGCTGTTGATTTATATATGCAGAAGGGAAAATTTAAGCAGAGGAGAATGGAGACAAGCTCTTGTTTGTTTTTCTTGTGGGTTTTTTTTTTTTTTGGCCTTTTTTTTAAGTACTGGTGACTTATAAAATAAATTGCATAGTGTTTTAAATTTTCTGTATTCTAAATTCCTCCCCCCTGCAAATTTCTCTTTAGCATTTACCCAATTTAGGTAAAGCTTTATGAAGAGGTAAAGAGAGGAAAGAGGGAGCAAACTTTCCCTTGAAGTTCTGAGTGTTTCAATGCTATGAAAGAGTTAATCAGCTAAAAAAGTGACTTATTTTTTCTTCTACAGCACATTATTGACAAATTCAAACTTTTTCTGAATGCTCTCATCAGTGTCCATGGCTCAAATAACAATAAAATAAGGTCATTGAGGAGTATTCATTCTTCTAGTTATTCACTTATTTGTTTATAAGGCAAGTACTTAATGGGAATTTTCTATGAATCATGGTATAAATACTCCCACTATACCAATTTCAGGTGTATGATAGACACTGTGTATCTGGAAGAGA
The DNA here is from genome assembly GCF_009873245.2 of Balaenoptera musculus. Classification (NCBI taxonomy): domain Eukaryota; kingdom Metazoa; phylum Chordata; class Mammalia; order Artiodactyla; family Balaenopteridae; genus Balaenoptera; species Balaenoptera musculus. Next base: position 41,540,269 of record NC_045788.1, read on the forward strand.
ACAAGATAGACACAGACCTACTTCCAAATGGCTTATGTTGAGGATATAGGAAGACAGACATTAAACCAAAAATTTTTCAAACTAATAACAATTGTCATAAGTGGGACAAGAAAAGAAGTACACAGTGAACAAATAAAAGGGGGACAAGATATAAGTTGGAACTGGGATCTTGGGTAAGGTTTATAGAACTAATTTAATTATAATCAATTCCATTCACTTCAGCTAACTCTGTACAAAACCTATGTACATGCATTTTTGGGCTTAACTTTATTCTTTCATGAATTTTGATAACTTAAGAATATAGACAGAATGTATGTATATATGTTTATATAAATATACATAATTATAAATTTTAGAGATATAAGGATATATAGCTCACAGTACATAATAAGCTTACAATATTCTTTGTTGTGAATTCTATATAACCAATTGATTCTTTCAGAATGCTTTCATTGATTTTTTGCTGGACTCTTGTCTATATAGCTAAACTATGGTTGTAAATGACAAATGAGTATAATTTTAATATAAATATTGGTTGATATTTTTACTTATATTGACAATTAAGACAAAAGTGAAATAATGAAAATATATGTTGGACCTTCATTAGTTCTTCAATGACTTGAGCAACTTCTTTGCTGAATCAGATGATAGTTTTTAGACTATTGGAAGGATATTTCCTTGAATGTTTGTGCTACTCACAATGTGAATATAAGCATGCCTAATTTAAGTTTAATCTGTATAAATAACATTTTCTTCATCACTTTCTTAAGTCTAGACCATAAGGAAAACAATAAATTAATCCCTGATTTGTAGTATTTGACAGTTTCCATGGTGTTAAGACTTCCACAGTGGCTGATTTCCTAGCAATGTGGTCACTGAACATGGGGTTGGGAAAAGATATGAAGTAGCACAATGTTACATAGTATTTCTACCCCATGCATACAATAGCAGAAATAAGCTCAAGAGCATAGATGGTAGCAAAATATAGTGAAATTATTAGAAAATTTTGTGTATTTATACCTCTGCTTATTTATTTAACTTAGCAAAAGCTCACAAAATTCCTGAAATTTTAACAGCCAAGTGGCTCCATCACACCACTGATGGATATTTAGCAAATGAAGTATTCTGGAAAATTCATCACTATACACATCAGTTTCTGATTCTAAGCTTTTATAACTGGGGGTGTTCTTACAGTTGCTTAGCAAATAGGAAATATTTTCATAGATCCATGGAGAACAAAATGAAGCTCAAGAGTTTGGTGTATAGGTCCAGGATTTTGGTAGCAGGTTTTTGGCTTTGCCTTCAGATTCTTGCGATACTTATTCTTGGAGGGCAAAACTCACTTTAATTTTGGTGATTTCTATTTGAAACTTAGTCACTCTGATGGAACAGATGCTCCATACATTCAACATATCCTGGGATTTGTACTCAAAAAGTTGCCGCAACTATTTAAATGCTACATTTTCTAACACCTTTATTTGCACACAGGTAAAATTGATGATTCTTCCCATAGTGTCCTCATTGCATCCCCTGTGCATGTGTAACCCCTTTAACTATTTCTTTGAATATGTTCATTTCCTGTTTCATGTTGTTGACTGTGAAATCCATTTTAGAAGAATTTTGGAAACTACAGTATATGTATTTGACACACTAGTTAGCACTCAGGAAAAAAGTTATCAAATAAATATGTGAATGGATGGAAAAATAATTGTTTTTCCTAATCTGGTAGATGTCCTAGCAAAGAATATATTCTGTGGGGCTGACATTTTCATATGCATTGAAACTATAGGCCCAGGTTCAATGTTTCTGTCTTATCTTCATTACTTGAAAGTAAGCTGATTACTTTGCATAACCGTTTTGTATAAACTAGTTCTAATACTAAATATTTTGTCTTGTCAGTCAAAGCATCTTGTCTTCTGGATATTTCTCAAGAAAGTTCTATAATTGTTTGTAATTACTGGTATCTTTATAATCAAATACTGGTGAAGTATGCCCTAATAATCTGCCCTAATATCATATGCCCTAATAATCATCCTCTTCATTCATTTATTAAAAATATTTTGAACACATATTATGTAGGAAATCAAGGCCAAGCATGGGAGTCACAAACATGAATAAGATATAGTCAATATCTTTTAAGGACTGGGCAACCTGATGATGAGGGAGACTGAAGGGCACATTGATAAATTATAAAATATGGTAAGTGCTGTTACAGAGCTGCAAACAGAGTGTTCTGGAAATAGACTTTGAAGCAACAGATTTTATTTTATTACTAGGGTATCCCCAATTTATAAAGAAATTATAAGGGGAGAAAATGGGGCTTTTAGGGTTAGGAAAGTAAATACTTCCTCAAATATTTTATTACACCATCTTTCAGGTTCTGAAGGAGTTAATATTTTGTTTCTATTTTTGTTTTGTATAAAAAGTTACTATAAGTCATTCAAGGCTACATTTTATATTTTTAGTATTTTGCTTCCTATGGAATATTTATCTTCAATTCTATTTTTTTCTTTTTTTAATTAATTTTTATTGGAGTATAGCTGATTTACAGTGTTGTGTTAGTTTCAGGTGTACAGCAAAGTGAATCAGTTATACATATACATATATCCACTCTTTTTTAGATTCTTTTCCCATATACCTAATTACAGAGTATTGAGTAGAGTTCCCTGTGTTCAATTCTATTTTTAAAGTTAAAAATAATACTATTTGTAATCTTCTCAAAAAGTCCAGAGTCTTATGAATAGTTAAAGCAGTGTTACGTTCTGAATAACTATGACTTCAAACTGTTTTTCAGATGCTGATAGGCTACATTAGATAAAAGTTGTACACAGAAGTAATAAATGAATAAACGAAGGAAGAGAGGAAGGGAGGGAGGGATGTGGAGAGAGATTTCCCACATTGAATTTCATTTTCTATAGTTGAAGGAATAGTTTATTGAATCATAGCTATTTAAGTTTATATGTACAGAGCCAATATAATCAGGCAAATAATATCATATTTTAACACTGTACAAATTAGAAACTGAAATAGACTTGTAAACTGTATGTTCTGTTCTCCTGGCTATACAGGAAAAGTTTCCCCATTAAGCATTTAAGTTTTGGGACAAATTTTAAATATATAATTATTATTTTTATTAAATTAGCTTATTCTTTATTCTCAGAGCCCTTTCCCTACAAAAGTTGTCACCTTTTAACTGGAATGTTAACGTAAACTATATCATCAGTGTATCATCTCTCTCTCTCTCTCTCTCTCTCTCTCTCTCTCTCTCTCTCTCTCTCCCTCTCTCCCTCTCTCCCTCTCTCCATCTCTCCATCCATCCTTCCATCCATCCATTTTATCTGCCTACCTACTTACCTACTAATAGGCCTATCTATCTAATGTTCTATCATCTATCACTCTTTCTATTTCAGTCTCTCTGTCGCTCTCCTATCTATTTCTGTTTCTTTCTCCTGTTTCCGGCTATAGCTGTTCTAAAACATAATTTTCTTATTTGCCTCATTTATAGAAAGGGGAAAATAAGTGCCTGTCAGTTGGATGAATGAGATTATATAGTAACTAAGAAGAAGAAGAAAAAAAAAAACCAACAACTAATACTGTGCTGAGATACAGTCTGGGAAATTGGTTAAGTCTGTTAAGAACCTAATTAACCCACTCTCTCAAATTAGACCACCCCCAGCCAGGGAGTCAGCATCAGCAAAGTTAAAAGTTACTAAGCCCTTAGTGTGTGCCAAGTACTCTGCTAGGCATTATCTGATTTAATTCTCACAACAGAAACTTCTGAGGTCCTTACTGTTATAGTCTGTAAGGAATAGGCACAGAGAGGTTAAGTAACTTGCCTGAAGTCACAGAGGTAAGTGGAGGAACCAGAATTCAAACCCAGGCAGCCTGATTCCAGGGTCATTGCATTTTATTGAATTTGGAAGCTGCTTAGTCTCATGAATGGCCTCAGTGACTGTTTTTCTAGTTTAATGGGGTGTTTTATTTAATTATACAACAGATAAATGTTCTACTACTTAATTTATACATGTAGTTTATGTAAAACATGCAAGCAAATGTGAATTTGTTTCTTAGCCTTAACTTTTAAAGGATACACAATTTGTTATATTACATCTGTGGGATTTGTTGAATTAAGGATGGCTTGATACTGAAATATTAACAATGTAAAATATACAGTTTGCTTGTCACATATGTGGAATGGTTTACTTAAATCATGAATGAATCAAAAAAGGATAAATAAACATTGGTGTAGATGATACAGCTACATAGATCAATTGGTTAAGTAAAGTAATATCACAAAAATCATTGCCAGATTGGTCCCTTAAGGTTAGAACACTTAAATAAGGTTAAACAAAAAGATAAAATTGGGTGATTCTGAAAAGTTTCAATTGGTCCTCTTTTATGATTTTAGCTCAGGACATTTCTAGTTCTAGTGCCATTTCTGCTCACAATTAACACACTCAAATGGATACTTCAGCAAAAATTTAAATTGCTACGGGCTATGGACCACTGCATCCCTTGGGAATTGCTGAAATTACACATGTTTTTAAAATCTATGAATGTCAAGGTTCTTGAGTAATCTCCATTATAGCACAAACTTCATCGGGGAGTAATTTTGTGACATGAGAAAATATTAGTAAATTATCTTTTCCAGTAATTAATCAAAATGTGAATACAAACCCATTATGGCTTATTTGTTTAAAGTATTGAGTTGTGATTCTTCATTACCCCCCGAAATGTAAGTTTTTATTATCCATCACTTACAGATGTGTTTTGTTCAGAATAATTTAGTTTTATTACTATTAATCAATCCTTAGGACTTACTCCAGAACAAAATAAAGAGGATATTTTTAAAGACCCACAAAATAAATATGGTAGGGCCTGAAGCCCTCCAAAGTAAATGCTTACATATGTCTATTGAAAAATAGATCATCTTTTTTTTTTCTAACTGACATTTAAATTAAGATTATAGCTATTAAAATGTTTTATTTCTTATGGCCTATTTCAACATAAAATAAACTTTCTATCTTCATCTTAATCTCAGCTTTTAAAATGTATACTTTATGTTTTATTATGTCTACTACTCTAGCATAAAGATATATTCTGTTCCTCTGCCCTCTATCATCTTCTATCATATACATATTATTCTGACTTTCCATGTTTTTATAGCTATGAAATATCATGGTATTTATAAAATGCTACTTTAGGAGCTGCTTAGCTCTTAGTATTGGAAATATTGGCATCTTCATTTCTGTAAACATTCTTTCTCACAGTGTCAACGTACAAAATGTAAGACTTCTCAAAGGTCAAAACAGTTCTCATCAGTATCAAAGAATGATAAAGTTATATGAGCTAAGTATGGAGATACTGAATTTAGGCATTGTGTGCTATACAAAATAGAAAGCAGGGTCTGTTGATCCCAACTCTTTTCTTGTCCTTCCCCTGGTCAGCTTCTTATTTCATTTTGGTCTTCTTATATATATATTCTCCAGTTAAGAAACTTCATTGCTGAAGCCTGTTTCTGTAGCTGTTTTTAAAAATGTGTGTCTGAATTACGTGTTTTCTTTTTCTTGGAAATTTTATTGCAGAAAATCTCTGATTTTAGTTAAATGTTGTTTCTAGTCTTATTTATAATTTTCTTTTTCAAAGGAAGGAATTATAATTATTTTGTCTATGCAAGGAACTTCTTCCTGAATTGCAAATTTTTTATGTTGAAAAAAATTCAGATGTATTATGTTTCTTTGTAAATAAATACTTCTTGTGTTATATTTCACTCATTCTTACATGAGGAAAATCTAATTAAACTTATATCACTATTGTCCCAAAATAAATGTAGGTGATAATGCAGCATTCCTTTACTTAGTTCCATAAGAAACCAGGATACATTGGGCAATGTTCATTTTAAATTTCATGCACTTAGAATAAAAATGTATTTACAAGCAAGGCAGTTTGTGGGAACCAAGAATAAGGGAGCTAATCTTAGTATCTTTCCTCTTTATTTCACCCGCAGGTGAATGAAGGTATCATTTGAAAGTATTCAAATTTTTGTATGTGATCAATCTGCTTGAATTGTTTTGACTAAATTGTCTGGGCAATAAAACAAATCAGTTAACCTAAGTGATTGACAGAATATTTAGCATTTTTAGAAATAGCCTTATTATCTCTAGAGATATTTCTGGACTTATGTTTTTATAGTATATAATACTACTAATACTATTATTATTAGAAAGGCTTTAGTGCCATTAAAATTCTACTTTAATTATATTATTTGGATTTGGGGGCTCATTCTCATGTTTTCTGACTTCTCCAATATGTTATTTCTTGTGTTTTTCTTCCTTTTAGAGAAAACTCCTTTATTTTTTTTTTTCTCTTCCACTTGATTTATTCTTTTCTCTTTCTTGGCTTTATGCCCTTGTTCTTCAAAGTCCTCTTTTATTTCATTGTCATGTCTTTGGTTACAGATTTTCTGCCTATGCTCTTAGAACCTGTGTGAGTGTCATTCGATTTCTTTGCCCAAATTTGCAATAAAGCGCAACAGGCGATGAAAGGCTTTGATACATCTATTATTAATAGATAAAAATGAAAAGATGCCAAGGAAACCCAAAAGCATGAGCTTCTGTGGCAGTCTGTATAAAATAGGGAGTCGTGAAGGTTCAAAACCAGTATTAGGTGTTATGGGAATAAAGTGAGTTGGTCAACTCAAGAAATCTAGATCTAAATGCTTCCATGCAAAGATAGCATTACAGAGGAGTTTCTGTCTCACTAACAAAGCAAAACATGATTTATCCACATATTAGAATGCAAAATTTTTCTTATTTCAATTAGTTGTATGGTTGTCCCCCCAAATCCAATATCCATTTCTTCTATGGTAATAGCACCTTCCAACTTTAGGTGGGCGCATGGTTGCCCCTTTTTAGAGAAGCAGAATCAAGTATCCATGACATATAGTGAGATTTAAGGGGAATTGGTTTAAGTAAGTTTTGGAAGGTATACTTAAGGGAAAGAGACATGTCTTCCTATTGTCTGACTATGGAATAGCTAGTTTGGAGTGCTATTGAAAGCCGTCAAGGTTAATGATACAAGACAGAAGTTGTGGTCCTGGACAATTGTGGATTTGTTAAACCAGGATAAGACTGCTCTGGTTATATAGGAAATAAATAAATTTCTATATTATTTAAACCATTGCTCATTTTTAGTTTTCTGTAACTTTTAGATAAACTTAATTCTAATAAATGTAAGCTGCTGCTTTTCACAGCAGAAACTAGAATTTTTAAACTATTTTGCTTTGGAATATTTGGCATAGATAAATCCCAGTTCTTCAATGTGTGTTTGTGTGTCTGTATTGGGAGCTGCTTCACTATAGCAATTACTCACTACACTATGTAATGGCTCAGAAAGGCATCCTTTAATTTCCAGCAACAGAACACTAGAGAAGTAGGCTTTGTCCCTTTGTTCACTTCTTAGGCCCTTCCCTCAATCTGCTGTAACCCTATTATTTTTTTCTATTATCCTTATTTTGCATGCCCCCCAGCTGCACATGACCTAAAACTGGAACCAATTCTAGAAGCCTTCATGTTCCTTAATTATACCGTCCAATCTGTCACCCAGTGCTGTCAAGTCTACCTTCAAAACATTTGTCCTATTTGTCCCTGACTCTCCATTGCTGTCTATTTTCATACTGTCCTGCCTCAAGCTTTTATCATGTTTGTGTGGTGATATCCACCATGACATCAACATTGAGGACCATGCAGGCACTTCTGTGGACCCCATGGCTCATGAGAACACAGTATGTAACCACTGCTGGAGATAATGAGAAATCACTGAGGAATTCTGATGTCACCACACACACAATTGCACAAAGATAGCTCCCTTGGAATGTATTCTCCAATAGCATGTATGGTCATATATCTGTTGGGGCTTTTTCTTTTACTTTAAAAAAACATCATTTCCGTGCATTATATTCTGTTAGAAGATATAAGCCATTTCCTTTAGTATTTCAAAATTATTTTCTCTGAGTTGTACATTGAATTTGCTCATAATACTATTTTATTTTATTTTTAACTTACAATTTGCATTCTCTTTTACCATTAATCAATCTGTTCAGAATTTATCCATTTTATTCATTTTTTAAAAACCCAACCTTAGATTTTAGCAACATTTACCCCTTTTTGTTATTTTTTTATTTTTCTCTTTTAAAAACTTCTCAAGTCATTTTTTAAAAAATATCATTTCAGTCTTTTTGTAGGCTATATTTTTTTTCTTATCTTACTTCTTTACATTAAATGAAGATAATTCACTTTCTTCCTTCCTCCCTCCCTCCCTCTCTCTCTCTTCCTTTCATCTTTTTACACTTTCAATAATTACAGCATTTATACCTATAGATTTTCCTTGGAGCTTATGTTATAAAACATAGATTTTGGTATGAATTTGCTTTTGATTACTTTGTCTATGGTTGGATCTCATTTTATTTTAATTTTGATCCAGGGATTATTTAGGAAACATATGAATTTCCAAGTATTAAAGTTTTATTGGTTATAAACCCAAGAGTGTAGTCAGTAAAAGCACTGTGTATTTTTAGAGTATCTCTTTATTTTGAATATTTTGTTCCCCTGGTGTCCTTGTAATTTTTACTGCTGTCTCTCTTTTTGACCCAATAAATGAATAATTGTGTTTTAATAGAAGGGTTTAACCCATTTAGGTTTTTTGATAACTGATTGTTTATTTTTCAATTGTGTTATTTTATTATGTTTAAAGAAATGCATCAGTGTTGTTTACTTTTCCTATACTGCTCTTCCTTGGTCTTAAAAAAGTACTGATGAAATGCCGCTATTTCTTAGCTGGTGGGTGTTTAGCACTGCGGGGATTGTTTCTTTGGATTTAGAAGCAGAATCATGTAGTTTTTGTCCTCTTCCTCCTTCTCCTTTCTCCTTCTTTCTCTCCCTCTTTCTCCCTCTCTTTCTCTCTATCTGTATCTGTATCTCTCTTTCTGTCTCCAACTCTCTCTCTCACTCTCAGCTCTGAGCCATAATGAATGTAACATCCCCAACACTTCATAACTATTTTATAGTCAACATTCTTTGTCACAAGTAATGGAATTGACTGGAATATATAACGTAGCATAAAGAATTTGTGGCAGTGCTGGGGGACCCAGTGTAGTGAATGAACATGAGCCATAGCAGTCTTTGCAGCAAGAAAAAACTGTTAAGATTCTATTGTTGTAGCCTCCATTAGAGGACACTTATTACCACTGACTTCCATTACAGGAACAAAGTGCTCTCACTGCTGAACTGTGGACTTTTCGTTGCCACCATGATTAGTATCAGGCTGTGCATCAGTTCCTCAAGGTAAGATCCTAGTTCATGTCTCCATATCTTGGAAACCTGGAAGGGGTAGAGAAACCATTAGCTTTCTTGACTTCCTGCCTACCATCAATCGTATACAGTGATGGAGTTTCATAAATTAGGAAGGTTGTTTGGATACTGAGTGAACTCATAAAAACAAATTTCTATTGCATTTAAACCCTTTGCCCCACATGTATACATAAATATGTTTTAAACACACACACACACACACACACACACACACATACACATATATATATATTTGCCCTATGTTTTTACTTTAAAAAAGAGAAAAGCTCCCATCTAACATAATGGAACTTTTCTTTGTACAGTCCAAAATATGCTGAAGCCATTCCTAATGGGAACCAATTCAAATTATGAACATTTTCTGTGAACGTATCCAAGTTCAGAATCTCTGAATAATGTCCATTTATCTTCTGGTTCAAGTTTGTCCCTCTATCCATATTTTTCAGCCATATTAAATTGCAAAGTTAACTACTAGCAATACTAGGATATACATTACTAGATTAGAAGAAAAATGAAAGAAAAATATTAATCAATTGTATGTCATATGCACATAGTTTTGCCCCTTCTTAGAGAATTTCCTCTCTTGTGTACTGTAACCACTAGGTCTGCATAGGGAGAAATTTTTTTTAATGCATGAATTACTAGATTTAAGTAATTAGATGGAGTGAAGTCTTGATTCATGAATTCAGGGGTTCCATTTTTGTGAAAAAATGGTACCATATATAAGTTGTATGTTCAGAGTATATGTCACATGTTGTCAGTAGTTGCCGTTGTAACTGATTTTCATCAGCCTATAAACTTTTCTGTTTCTTTGTAAATGGACTGTCAAAGAAAGAAGCAATACTGTGCAGGATACCATAGCACTCAGTGAGTCAAGAGATAATGTTGTGTACAGATGACTGATGAGTAAGAATAGCAAATCCAAATCCTGAATAAGTCTATATTCCAATGAGGATAAAGAATTAATTTTTTTTGCCTTGGAAGGGGTCAAATATAATCCATATGCCACCAAAATATCCAGGTGGTGCCTAAAATATGGTGTCCCATAGTATGTTATGATGACTGGCAAAATAGGCTCACAGCAGTGGTTACAAACAAGTCAAACTTGGTCAGGGGAATTCATGTTACTGAGCCCATGCATAGCCTCCATTACTAAAGAATGCTGACCTTCTGCTCTTGAATCCATTGAATAAGCACTACATTAGCTAAGGGGAAGGCTGCCTAAAACCAGGGAGTGTGTCATGTTTCTACCTTATTAAGAGTCATCTTCATCAGGGGCTTTCAATAAACATTTACATGGGAAATAGTTCATAACTGGAAACCAACTTCGTAGTAATTGTTGAATTTAGAAAATATATAGCGTGTTGAAAATTATAGAATTAATCATTAGATGTACTAAGAAGGGTTATAAATATTCTGCCCTGCAAGAAAAAAAAGACCAAAAAAACAAAAATAGAAATGATTTAATAAAATATTTAATAAAAAACTGTAAAACCATTAAAATAAGAAAAATTAAGCAATAAATATAATTGAGTCCAAAATTACCTATTAGATTAAGATCTATTATTGGATATAAAATACAGCCAATCCATACATAGTTTACTTCAGTTAAACTCATTCCATAAATGTATAGATGGATTCATATTAGGAGTTTTACATAATTCAACATATGAATAGCTCAAGTAGAAAAAAATGTGTGTTTCTGCCATAGACGTTGAAAAGCCATTTTATACAATTTTATATTCATGTCTAACAGTAATAATAGGTCTCTTAATCAGATAAGAATGATGTATCCTTAACATAATAAAACTGTGTACTCAGCCAAAGCCACAATCAAGTTAGTGGTGAAACACAGGAGGCATTCCCACTGTAATCAATAATTAGCTAGGCGGATTCCTGCTACTTTATTTAACATTGTTCTTGAAGTACTAGTCAAGGAAGTTAGGAGAAAAAAAATGAGAGGTTTTAAACTTTATATGAAACAGCAGAAAATACTATTAATAGCAGATTACATAACTCTATACCTCGAAACTCTAAAATTTGCAATCAAAATTTTAAAAATCCATAAGGTAATGGCTATAGAACTAAAACAAAGCAAACAAACATAATAAAGTTTTCCTAGCTATAAACTATTATTAGCCAGACCATACAATACTATACAATACAGACTCTACAGTAGGAGAAATAAGCCTCTTTTCAACAGAACCACAAAAGTAAAATACCTAGAAATAAACTGAACAAGGCATCAACCACACCTATGTGATTATAATGGTAAAACTTTACTAAAGGACAATAAAATAACTTGAATATATGGGAATAAAAACCTTATTCTTTTATTGAAGATCATTGTATTTTTAATTTATCAATTAATCTTGAGACTCATTGTGATACCTGTGAAGGTAACAATAGGATTCTAAAGCTCATCTGCATAAATAAACATGCACAATTATATAAAAGGAGAAAGACAGTGAGACTAGTTTTACCAAATGTTAAAATATGTTACTGTTAAGTAATTGAACATGTTTATATTGGTCTCTGTCCTCAGTTCCTGGCGCAGAGCTCCTAAAACTCTTATAGTTTCCTAAGTGATAAGAGTACTAGGAGTATCTTTTGTTCTAATATTTGATCTTTGACCCCAGTTCCTGACAGGTTTACAAAATTCTTTGAGATTTTAGGGGTCACAGGAATGTCTTTTGTTCTAATGAGGCAACTCCTAAATAGCTCCTAAATGGGGACTGGTCACCAGAAAGACCAAGCCATGATTAGAAGCTTGGAACTTTCAGCCCCACTCTCCATCCTCCAGGAAGTTGAGAGGGGCTAGAAATGGAGCCACTGATCAAATATGCCTGTGTGATGAATCCTCCATAAACATCCCCCAAGTATAGGATTTGGAGAGCTTCTGGGTTGATGAACACAAGAAAGTACTGAGGGTGGGGTGTCTAGTGAGAGCATGGAAACTCTGTGTCCCTTCTCCCATGATTCATGCTCTGCATCTTTTCGATTTGGATGTTCATATGTATCCTTTATCATATACTTTTGTAATAAAGTGGTTAACATAAGTATTTCCCTGAATTCCATGAGCCATTCTGGCAAATGATCAAACTCAAGGAGGGGATCTTGGGAGTCCTAATTTATAGTTCGTTGGGCAGAAGTATAGGTGACAACCTGGGACTTGTAATTGGTATCTAAAGTGGGGGAGGGGCAGTCTTGTGGGACTGTGTCAGAATTGAGTTGATTGTACAACACCCAGCTGGTGTCACAGAGAACTGCTAGGTGTGGGAAAACCTCTACACATTTGGTGACCAGAAGTGTCAGAAGTGAAGTATTGTGAGTGAGTAAAGGGGAAACATTCAGGAGTGTGTTTTTCCTGTGCAGTACCATATTTAACACAGTTGTGTTATGCAGTGTCATTTGAATAAGATCTGTAGTAGATGAGATTTTAAACCTTGTGGGTATCTGAGAGGAAGGACAGTTCAAGTGGAAAAAAAGGCAAATGCAAAGCCCCAAGCCCCAAGGCAAGATTGTGCTGGGCATATTTGAGAAGCAGTAAATGTGACTTTGGGCTTAGAGTAGAATGAGAAAGGGAAGAAGATGAGAAAATAAGGTGAGAATGGGAATAGAGGTGGAAGGGGGGTTGTAGAGCATATGAGCCTAGTAAGTCATAAAAAAATGTTTGGCTTCTGTTCTCACTGAGATGGGAAGTTATTTGCAGGTGCTTGAACAAAGAAGTGAAATGATTTGACTGACATTTTAGTGGCCTCATTCTGGCTGCTATGTTAAGAGTAGACGGAGGTGGACAAGGACAGAGCAATGGAGACCATGTTGAAGGTTTGTAAAAGTCCAGGCGAGAGATAATGTCTTGATTAAGGGTTGTAGCAGCAGAGGGAAGGGTACATACTCTAATTCTGGATATATTTTAAAGGTAGAATCAGAAGGACATGTTGATAAATGTAATGTAGAATATGAGAAAAAGAAGGCAAGGATGACTCAAGCTTTTGGTTTGAAAAACTAGATAGATGGAACTGCTACTTACTTTAATGATGGAGCTGAGTGAGGCTAGGAAATAAGGTATTGATTAATGGAAAAGAGACATGAAGCTTAACATTATTAGAAATGAGAATATTTTGACCTATGATGGTATCCTCTGAATTTAGAACAACAAAAACAACAACAAACCAAGATAGTTTAGCAGCACTGAATATTTACATTTAACAGGAGTGTTTTGTGAGACTACCAAATTTTGGGAGAGGGGATGCATTTGAAAAAATCCACAGGTGAAATTTTATATGATATTTTTCAGTGTTCTTGTGCTTTATTTAATGAGATATTTAACATCTCTTATAAAAATACATAAAATATTTATTCCAAGTAATAGTATTCCTCAATTATCTTATAGATTATTTAATATTTTACTTTCCTATTAATAAGGTATAAATATATTTAAAATTGTGATGAAAAGTTTTAGATGCAGTCTTAAAAATATTTGAGTAGGACACTGTATTTTAAAAAAAATCTTTAGAATTTAAAAAAGTAAAAAGAAGACCATTAGTCTAGGAGAGTTTGAGAGTGAGAGTGGCTGGAATAAGAAATACAATGGAGTTAGAGGTAACATTGAGGGTCCACTTGAGGCAAGTGATCAGATTCTAAAAGCAACATCGCTGCGGTGTTTTTCTCCAACTGTGCTCAGATGCATGGGTGCACATACAGGTAAAGAGTTGTATTTAACTCATGGTTCTTATTTAAGTGAGTACAGAGAAGCAAAAGAGGAGAAATTGAGTTGAAGATGTGGTTTAAGGAGTGATTATAATGCTTCTTCAAGGAACTTAAGGTTTTAGAAGGAAAGCACGGTTGACCATGGAACAGCACAGGTTTGAACTGTACAGGTCCACTTATACTCAGACGTTTTTCAATAAATACATACTACAGTATTACACTATCTGCAGTTGGTTGAATCTGCAGATGCAGAACCTTGGATACAGAAGGTTGACTATGAGACTTGAGCATCCACATATTTTGGTATCATCTACGGGTCCTGGAACTAATCCCCTGTGGATACTGAGGGCCAGCTGTAAATATAAGAGGAAGAAGAAGTACAGAAAAGGAGGATGGTGATATCAATAGATTACTGGCAAGATATAGTCAAATGATTGTTATAGTCAAGGTATTAGAGACAATCAGCTAGTAAACTTGGAAGTCACATTTGAAGAATGGGATCATTAAATTGAAATTTAAAAAAAAAAAAATGAATAATGGCAATGCATAGGGTATGACCGTGAGTCTGGGTGGCTAAGGTGAAGTGGAGATCAAGATAAATTGAAAGAAAGGAGGTCAAGGAACTCTTAAATCAGTATATTGGAAGGATCATTTATGTGCATATATTGAGTAAATTAGTTTTATACTAGTATACATGAACTGTATGTTAGTTTTATACTACTAAATAACAAATGACCACAAATTTGGTGCTGATATCAATACCCATTTATTTGCTTACAGTTTTATAAGTCACAATTTGGGATGGCGTAGCTGAATTATCTGTTTGGGGTCTCATGAAGCTTAAATGTTGGCTAGTCTGGGCTTTTGTCCAGTGGCTGTGAAAAAAACGAATCCACCGCTAAACTCATTTAGCTTATTATGAGGATTAAGTTGTTTGCAGTTGTAGGATTGAAATCTGTAAGTCTGTTTCCTTGCTGACTTTGACCAGAGGTCTCTTCTTTTTTCTTGGCTCTTAGATCATCCTTACACATAGACCCTCTGTCTTCAAAGCCAGCAACAGTAGATTGAATGTTTCTCATGCCCTCATCTCTCTGACTTTCCCTTTTGCCTTCCTCTTCTGGGTTTGTTTTCTTTTTTTAAGACTTTATTCTTTAGAGCAATTTTATGTTCTAAACAAAACTGAGAGGAGAACACAGATTTTTTCAATATACCTCCTGCCCCGACAGTTGCATAGCCTCTCACAATATCAACATTGTTCACCAGCTTGGTACATTTTTTTACCAAGAATAAATCTACATTGGCACATCATAATCACCCAAAATCCATAGTTTACATTGGGATTCACGATTGATGCTGTACATTTTAAGGGTTTGGACAAATGTATAATGACACATATCCATCATTGTAATATTATACAGAGTATTTTTATTGCCCTAAAAATCCTCTGTGCTTCTGTCTATGTATCCATACTCCCTCACCCCAACCCCAGCCCCTGGCAACGACTGATCTGTTTACTCTCTCCATAGTTTTGCCTTTTCCAGAATGTTGTATAGTTGGAATCATACAGTATGTAGCGTTTTCAGATTGGCTTATTTCAGTTATTTCAGTTATGCATTTAAGGTTCCTCTATGTTTTTGCATGGCTTGATAGCTCATTGCTTTTTAGCACTGAAATTATTCCATTGTCTGGATGTACTACAGTTTATCCATCACCTACTGAAAGACATCTTGGTTGCTTCCAAATTTTAACAATTATGAATAAAGCTGCTACAAACATCCATGTGCAGGTTTTTGTGTGGACATACGTTTTCAGTTCCTTTGGGTAAATAGCAAGAAGCATGATTGCTGGATCATGTGGTAAAATTATGTTTAGTTTTTATAGGAAATGACCAAACTATCATCCAAATGTCTGTACCATTTTGCATTCTCACCAGCAATGAATGAGAGTTCTTATTGCTCCACACCTTTGTCAGCATTTTGTGTTATCAGTACTCTGGATTTTGGCCACTCTAATAGGTATGCAGTGGTATCTCATTGTTGTTCTAATTTACATTTCCCTGATGAGATATGGTGTGGAGCATCTGTTCATATGCTTATTTGCCATCTGTATATCTTTTAGATGAGATGTCTGTTAAGCTCTATGGCCTATTATTTAATTGGGTTGTTTGATTTCTTATTGTTGAGTTTTAAGAGTTTTTTATATGTTTTGGATAACAGTCTTTTATCAGATGTATCTTCTGCAAATATTTTCTTCCCATCTGTGGCTTTTTCTTCTAATTCTCTCCATATTGTCTTTTGCAGAAGTCTGTAGTTTTAATTAAGTTCAGCTTATCAGTTACTTCTTTCATAGGGCATGTATTTGATGTGGTATCTAAAAAGGCATCGCCATACTTAGAGTCATTTAAATTGTCTCCTATGTTGTCTTCTAGGAATTTTATAGTTCTGTATTTTACATTTAGGCCTGTGATCCATTTTAAGTTAAACTTTGTGAAGACTGTAAGGTCTGTGTCTCCTTAAGACCATGTTAGGGGCAGGCAGTGTCTATATCTCCCTTCACTTCCTCTCCAATTTATTATAATGACACAGCTCTATCCCTAGTTTCCCTTTGCTTCTTCCTTTTTAATGCTGAAGAGTTCAGGTTTTTTGTGAGGGTGGGGGTGGTAGGTCAGAAACCCTAAGTGTTAATCTTTCTTTCTTTTCCTATTTCTACTTGAAAGATCCTATTTATCTGCATTGTGGATAAATAGGAATAAGGTCTTGGCAGTGAGAAAAGAGAGTTGAAAATATAAACATATCAAGATAGTATTTCACCACGTTATTTAACATAGAACACCTGGAAGTCAAGAGGTATAAGATGACAAATTTTATTACATAAAATGTAAAGCCTTCTGCATAGCAAAAACATTAAATAAAAATATAAAAGGGAATAATTAAATATAATTTGTATTAATTATGACAAAAGACTAATTTGCTAAAATAATTCTTATAAATCAATAATATAAACACCAAATCGCTGCAAAGGAAGGAAGGAAGGAAGGAAGGAAGAAAAGAAAGAAAGAAAGGCAGATGTGGACTGGCAAAACTTGGAGTAAAAGATACCAATGGCTTAAAATAGACCAAAAGGTGTTCAAATTACCCCATACTGAGCTATTTCATATTTTAAGTAGTGGAAATTAAGGCAGTAATGAAATGGCGTTTCCCACTTTTCAGCGTGTCATCAATAAAAAATTTTTGATCATATACAATGTTAGAAAGTTTGTAGGAAAATAGTTTTTTTAAATATATTATTGACAAAATGTACTGTGGTGTAACAAATGTGGTGGGAGTTTTCCAGTATTTATGAAAATTTCTCTGGCATCTGTTTTGTGATGCTCACAGATGCAGGCACATCTTCATTGTAGCTTTGCTGATATAGCAAAATCTGGACACACCCTAGATGATAATCAGTAGGGGCTGTAGCCATACAGTGGAAGACTGCACAGTGAGTTAGAGCTCCAGAATATGTGGCTAAGCAAATTAATAACTTGTAAGCACAAAAAAAATAGAAAAGCATTAAATCTGCTTCCATATGTGTAAGAAGTTATATGTGTATTTTGGTAATGTATTTGTGCATGTTTGAAAAAAAATGAAAGAAGGATTTATGAAACTCTGTTGATGACTATTGCCTCACTCAAGTAGGAACATATTCTGAAGTGGGAGAAAGACATTTTTCATTGTGTAGCCTCTCTTGTTTGAATTTCTTTATCACACTTTTGTATTTTTGTATATAGGAAAGTTATTAGAAAATGAAACTTCAAGACTCTTAATTTAAAACTTATTGCATGAGGTCTCTTTTCCATTCATTGTTTTAGAATGTTGTTTCATCTTTAGGTGCACATTGGTAATTGATGGTGCAAGTCTGAAGATGGTTTAGAGTTGGGAGAAGTTAAAGATACTCTGTATTATTTTCATTAGCGTAGTAATTTTACTAATTCAAAATCAGACTTTATTCTGAGTAGTGAGCAACAATTTCACGGATTCTTTGCTCCTATATATTTGGGGATTAGAAATAATAATATATTATTGTGATTCACGTAATAAATTAGCTGCATGTTTATAATACAAACTCTAATGATTCTGTAGAAAACCTGCATTGAACTGCAAATGAGTTTGCGGTACTCTGACAGCAAGAGTATATGAATGTTTTCTTAAAATTATTTAATATTCATTGATGCCTGTTCTATACTAGATACTTGGATATTGTGAGGGCTATGTTTATTTATCATTATCATTATCATTTCTTCCATTATTTCTTAATTCATTCATCACTTATTTATTGCCTCCAATATTTTGGGAGCCTTTCTAAGTCTTTAGATTAAGTTTTCATAAGGATCTCAACTATGCCCTGATGTAGCTTATATTTAATTTGTGAGGAGGGGAGACAAACCAGTAAGCCAAAAAAAGAGAGAATGAGTGAGTAAGAGAGAGAGAAAACAACAGTAAGATAATTTTTAATAGGTAATAGTACTTAAAATAAAACAAAAGGGATTGATTTTGAATGACAGACACTGGTGGGAGTGGGGGTGAGGTCGGGATTGGAGGTGAGTTGTGGGGTCTTTTTTTAATATAAATTTATTTATTTTATTTGTTTATTATTTTTGGCTGTGTTGGGTCTTCATTTCTGCACGCGGGCTTTCTCTAGTTGCGGTGAGCGGGGGCTACTCTTCGTTGCAGTGCGCGGATTCTCATTGTGGTGGCTTCTCTTGTCGCAGAGCGTGGGCTCTAGGTGTGCAGGCTTCAGTAGTTATGTCTGGTGGACTCTAGAGCACAAGCTCAGTAGTTGTGGCGCATAGGCTTAGTTGCTCCGCGGCATGTGGGATCTTCCCGGACCAGGGTTTGAACCTGTGTCCCCTGCATTGGCAGGTGGATTCTTAACCACTTCACCACCAGGGAAGCCCGAGTTGTGGGTTCTTATAGTTCATGACAGTTAAAGGGAAAAATATCGTATGATGAGATAAAGGTTCAGAGCATTGGGGAGGTTTTATTTTCTTTATATTTACTTCTCTGTTCTTTTCAGCATCTTTTTTTGTTGGTGGGTGAGTGAGTGGGTGGATTTATTTTTATAAACACGAGATTGTCATTATCACAGAGAATTTAATGATGTAAGGGACTCTGGACTTTATTTGAAGGCTATATCTATTCCAAGTTAAAGCAAATCATAGATTTAATCATGTCAGAAGACAGTGGTTCAATGAAGAACAAACTTTTATTTTGGACCATCTATTCTCTTATTCCTTCATATAAAAACACTCTTGAAATGTCTGTTTTCTGTCCAGCTCAGTGATACTAGATTCTCACTGATTTTATCTTTTATGATTAGGGGCTTATTTGTTTTTGTGTAATATCAAGTCGTTCACTGCATCTTTCATATATTCTAAAAATTATGTTAGTTTGTATCTACTTATAAGAAGCAGGAAGCACTACTTAAAGTGTCTGTCACAAATTTGGCATTTATTTGTTTCTTATAGTAAGAAAACTAGAGGGAGGTTGGTTGGTTGCTGGCATTGATAAGTAGCTTAAGAGTTCATCCTCCTGGCTTTCTATTCCATCATCATCTTGTCTTCAAGATGGCTGCTACATCTCCAGGCATGAGAGAAAAGTCAGTGCCAGAGCTGTTATCATTTAGCAGGAAAGCAAAAACATTCCTAGAAATCACTTGGCAGGCTTCTACTTCAGTCTCATTGCCTAAAACTGAGTCCCATAGGTACCCCAGCAGCAAGGAATTCCAAAGAAGCAGGAAATAGGATCGCGAATGTCTTAAAACATTCTTTTCATTTTCTGGAGCTTGATATGTTGTTCTCAACAAAATCAAGGAATATGGATAACAATGGATAGTAAACAGTCACCTGTGAGTAATTTGTCACAAATGCTACTTATAAACTATTGAAGAAAATAATTATTTTATCCAATGTAGTAAAACGTTTTTGAAAAATCTTTGGAGTATGAATACATGTTTGTACTGGTTGTAACACTCAGTACAACCCCATTAAAACAGATAGGTTTTAATGATACCATCTGCTTTATTCTTGGAACTATGTCATGTTTGGGTTTGAAATCATTGCCCTATCTATTGTAATTGTAATATTACAATATCATTGTAATAGAGAGAAATTGTATCATTTATCTTTATTATCCTTTAAATTATTGTGATTACTATTGTAATAAAGATAAATTTCTCACCACAAAACTTCATCCATTTAAATATGTATAGCAAATGATTTAAGTTCAGGATTTGAAGTTTATGTAAATTTATTTGCAAAAGTAGAGTTTGCTGTAACTTTTAATCTGACATTGGTATCTAAAAGTTATTTAAAATTTGAGAAATTGACTTCAGTGTGTATGATTTCATTTTCTTTATATGTCTATTTTCAGTTATATGTGTTTAAGAAGTCCTAATACTTTTAGATACTGCATTTTCTGAATGTTGAAGAACTACTTTCATGTAAAGAGATAAAATAGCTGGTTACTGTTTGTTAGAGTACTATTAAAATTAATTATCTCTGAATTAGGACTTTTTAAAGGAAAAAAATCTCAAATTTGCAATTTAAAGAGAAACTTCTAAAAATAATTTGGAAATGTTATTCAATATGCCAGATAATGGTAATTTTATTCATTTATATATTTGTGTGGTTTATGTAATAATATAATATGTAGTTTCTAGTATAGAGTAGACACTTAACAAATTAAATGAATATTGAATAAACTTTTTAAAAATTGATAAATGTACTCTCCTTGACAAGGAATTTAAAATAGTAACTTCAATAGGGTTATTGAAAGAGTACTCAGAAAATAAGAACACTTATTATGTTTAGAATGCATTAAAATGAAGAGAAAACAGTGTAAAATATATCAAAAATGTTTTATAGTCCTGTACTACCTTTAAAGACTCATGTACTCTCTGGCCCCTGGAATGGAGAAAAGTAAACACTTTCTCAAAAATGAGCCTCAGATAATGCAGACAAGTTAAGAAATCTACATTGAATCTCAGAATAGATCCACCAGGTTGAATCTTATTCTCTTTGATGGGGAAAGTCAGCACATCTGAAGGAACCAGTCCTGCTTGAACTTAATGGAGCGGAGAAAACAGGATTCAGGCAAAGGGGGGAACAATCTTGAGAAGGTTATAACAGGATTTCTTAAGTTGTGCCATGAAGACGTTAAAAAAAAAAAGAGGGTTAATAAAATGATGAAACCGATGGAATAAATTATATGAAACTCATTTGGCTATGAAAGATAAGTCTCTGGAGCCAGGAATAAATACTTGCTCTGGAGAAGGAGTCTTATATTACCTTTAAGTATAGTTATATAAAAGTCCCAGGAATTCAGGTCTGAGAGGCACCAAGGAGTTAGAAAAGGATAGTCATGGATTCTATTTAAAGAAGAATTTCATAAACTCCTAAGTGCTTCATTCTTATTTATACCTGCCAGTAAAGCAAAGAATACCTCTTTTAAAAAACAATTTATTTTTGCCTTTAAGTGTGTTGGTTCCTAAAGTACACAAATGTCATTATGGGAATTAAAGTGACTCCATATCACAAATCTCAATCATGCAGATTTCTGTGGACAACAAATTAGAGATGCTTTTGCAACTTTTCTTTTACCATATTTAGCCTTAACATTTTGTCTACATTGACATTTTCTTCTTAGTTGATCACTTTCTCAACAAGCAAGAGAAAACATATTCTTTTCCTAAAGATTTTATTACTACTAATTCAAAGTGATCCAGCATAAGACACATATTTTTGGTTTGCAAAAATATACTTGACCGTGAAGTTTGGAAAGGAATGCTCTGCATTAGTAAATAAACTGATTCATTCTGTCATTGAAGATATGAAAAAGTGATATATATAGAACATTAAGGTGTCATTTCTACTACATTTTTGGTTGTCCTTTTGTTTTAACTAGGAACATTTTGTAAAACATCTTTAAAAAAACAGCAGTCTTGAGACATTCTCCTTGTAACTGTCAAAGACAAGCCTGTATTCAAGTTCCAGAGAACAATAAAGGACAGCACAAAGCCAAATTAAAAAGCAAATCATTGTCCTAAGAACACCACATTGTTAATATTATATAAAAATTGAATATTTTTTATAAAACTGGTCTAATTTTATCATTGTTTTTCTTTCAAATTAGTTAATTCAACCAATGTTAATAATATCATTTCATTACTGCTTATCTTTTTTGTTTGGTTTTAAAGAAAAAATGCCGTCAAGACATTAAACTTTACATATATCAGATACCTTAAGATAAATTGAGGAATAGACTAGTTTAGAATGCTAACTTTCTCTAAACTTACGTTAAGTTTCAGAAATGTAAATAGTTTTTTTAAAGTTAATATGACTAGCACTCTTGTTCATTTAAAAAAAAAACAAGTATTTCTCTTGAAAAAAAACTATAAGGTTTTTGTCTTGAAAATTGTCCTCTATTTAAAATTAATTTGAGGGATAGGGAACTAAACATTGTTTTGAAGAAAATAATATTGTCCAACAGTTAAAGTATAAGTTGAATCTCAGTAAGTGGCAATGCAAGAATTTTGCAATCTCAAAGCTATAATCTAAATGTGAAATGAAATAGTAATAAAATAAAAAGAATATGTGCTCCCATTATAAGACAGAATTTAAGGAATAGTGAGAAGGCTATAAAGACATGTTAAAAAGACCAATTTTGTATCAACCAGCTGCTCTTTTACCATAAACAGTCTTGGCTATAGCAAAGTTTACGTCAACTTAGTTACAAATGAAATACTGAAGAATTGAATCAATCAATGATATCAAAAGTAACGTGTAATTAGCAAGTGTAGAATTCAGTGAGTTGGAAGATTGATCTACTATTGTGAAACAAGTTAAGCTTTTACTTTGGATGTCGGTAATCTCTTTAATTTTGGTATCAGTAGAACTTCTGGGAAGAAACTAAGAAGGTAGGAAGGGAGAGGTTATTTGAGTAATAAGAAATTCTTCTAACTTAGAACTATGCCCTAAATGATTATTTTGATGCTGGAACTCACATAGCCTCTAAATAGTGGTTTTAGTAGCCAGTATAAGGATATCACCTGAGGATAATCAAAGGGTTACTGCAAAAGGGACTTAGAATTGTAGATATATTCTGTTTTTTATCAAGTTGTGCAGTAGCAACAGGAAGAGAAATATAGTAGAGAGATTAACAGTGATCATTAAACTAGTACAGTGAAGGAGGAAAATATTTTTATTTTATTGATTCAACTTTCAGTAGATGTAGAAAAAGGCACACAATTTTTTCGCTAGAATTTTCTTATATAAATAAGTAAATTAATATTGGAATACATCAAATTTATATATAACTTTACACTCTTCTATTAAAATGGGTTACATTTCACAATAAAAGTATAAACATATATACACCTGTCCTTTCCAGGCCCCAATCCCAAGATTCTGTTATGTCTTTAAAAAGCAATGAGAGTGGGCTATACTTGTGCTTTTTGAGGAAGCTCTCAGGGAAAGAATCTATTTTATTTTATAATATAGTTCACTAACTATAATAAAACTCTCTTGGTAAATGAAATTTGGCTGTTTCGGTTCCTCAGGTTGGTAGTTAATTTCTTTTCCCAATTTATAATACCTTGCATTCCTTCTACAATTTGTGTTTCTGGTTACAGATATAATCAAATATGTATCCTTGACTGTTAGCTAATATCCTCCAATGTAAGCTACCATTGTGGATGAATGGGAAGCAAAGGTACCAATGTTGATAACCAGGCTTTATGTTTGCATGATATTTAGGTTGGCAATTAAAGT
Source organism: Balaenoptera musculus (assembly GCF_009873245.2). NCBI lineage: Eukaryota > Metazoa > Chordata > Mammalia > Artiodactyla > Balaenopteridae > Balaenoptera > Balaenoptera musculus. The sequence goes on from NC_045788.1 coordinate 41,564,155, forward strand.
CTGCAGAGGAGTTATTACTGGGTGGTTTATTTTAAAAATAGTGCATTTTTGTTACAGAATGCACTTATTTGGCAGAGTATGTGTTAAGAATCTGAAAAGTCCAGAAGTATTGTAGAAAAGAAAACCATCATGGCTAGACATAAGATTCAGCAAGAACACAAAGTGTGTTACATTGAAGTATCAGCATGCAATTTTCCCACAAAAACTGTATTGGCTTTTTATTCAATCAATAATCTGTATTGAGGAGTTTTTCTTTGTTAGGTGCTAGGAATACAAATTTGCACACGATGGAGGTGCTTCCTGTTCTCAAGAAGCTTAGAGTCTGGAAGAAGCAGACAATAAAAGAAGACATGCAAATAGATGAATTATCCAAGGCATAAAATTATATCTTCAGGTAGAAATGATGGGATCAGGTAATGAAAACTTACTAAGGAAAAGTGACACCAAAATTAAGTGAATATTTAAAGAATTAACAAACAAATTATCCAGGAGAAAGAGTGGGTAGGAATTTACTGGGCAGAGGAAATGGCATCTGCAGAAGCCTTAAAATAAGAGACAACATAGGACATGCAAGTAATTGAAAGAAGTCTAACATGATTGGAAAAGTCAGCTTAGTTAGGGGAGGAAGAGAGCAGTAGGTCTGTTGTCCTCCCCTAGAATTTTATCTCTTGCTACCAGTCATGCCCTTCTTGTGGGCTAATCATCTCCTATGTGCCTGCATCAACAGTGTGGGCTCTCTGGTTTTTTTCCCCTACCCCTAATCTTTTTTCTGAGCACACAGTGGAAGTCCAAGGAAAAGATCTTACAAGTGTGCAAAACCCCCTTTGTGTCTTGGGCTCTAGGGTATTCTAGACTGACAAGCTAATGCACGTTTGATCTTAGCAAATTGTTCAGTTTCTCCTTAGGCTCTTATATGTTGTCTCCTCATTGTCTCATTTCTCCTTCGAGGTTTCTTTCCCTTTGAAATTCAGATTACTTAGTTGTCTTATGATCTCAGTTCTCTGATGGACACAATGAAATTCTAATCTTGTTGCTTATCCAACTTTTCTCACTGCTACTGTGGAAGTAATATTCTTTCCTGCTTTATACATCCTAAGTGGATAGAGAAGACTGATTATATGTTTTTAAGAATATTAGTCTATCGTGGTGAGGGAAGTGAAATTTAAGGTTAAAAAGTTGGAATCAGGGAGAGAAGTTAGTTGTATGAACTGTAAAACAAGTAGGAGATTATGATAGAGTAATACTACTAGGAGTAAGAGAAATGTGCATGAATTCAAGAGAGATATAAAAGGAAGAATTGATAGGTTCAGTAATTAATTAGGGAGATGACAGAAAAGGAAAAGTCAAAGGTGATTTCCATATTTCCGGCTTATGACTAATAGAGAATTTTGAGCTGCTGGATGTTTTCTAGTATCACCTTCTTGATTTTTATATTTTGTAATCACAAGTGCTGTTATTATTATTTTAATTAATATATTGGGACCAAAGAAAATCTTAACTTAGCTCAATCAAAAACATATACGCTTATGCCTTCAATGCAAGTGGATAGCCGCAGTTTTGTTTTGTTTTTTTTTCTGATTATGTGAACATTTATCCCAGATTCTTCTAGTCACTTCGTTTGTTCAGAGAGAAAGGTTCAACTTGTTTACGGATTTTTTCTTATTTTTCTTTCACTTCTGAAAGACAAAAAACTTTGATGCCATAATCCAACTTGGAAACTCAAACAGGGATCTTGGTAGAAAAACTTTTTCTTCATAAAAGATGTTCTGTCCTTAAGATTTTATAATATCTGATTCAAAAGCAACAAGTGTTAATCAGCAGGGCTAACATTAATCTCCTTTTAAATTGATTTAGAATAGGTCTGCAAATTTTTGAATTGGGAAGAATCCATTATTTACTCTGCTTCTCAAGATCAAAGAGGTACAATACTAAAAATTATCTTGACTTTTGGATTTTTTGACATGGCCATGTCTACTTTGGTCCCTCCCAAAGGATGGCACAGATTCTGAGGACCGTCTTGGCAGTGCTGGGGTATCTGCTGTTCATAGCCACACAGTTTGTCCAAAGAAAAACTTCAGCCAGTTCAGAACATGTATCCATCATCCAGAGCAGGTGTTACTGATGGAGAAGTGATGAAAGGAGAGATGAGAGGCTGATTTATTAAATTGGTCCAGGAAACTTGACACTTAAATATTATTCTCAAGTAGCTGCTTATTTATTTCTATGGTATTTTTAAACACATTCTCAGAAGACAAGACTTGGGAAAAGAATATTTATTGGTTTAGCTGGAAATTAATTCCAGTTATCCTTCCATCCATTTCTCTAGTTATCCTTCATCCTCCCATGTTATCCTGGCTTTGATATGAACTCTGGAAAATTATCCTTGCCATGTTTACTCTGGTTTATTCCTGGCTTTTTGAGGGGGTGGAGCTTCTGTAGAAGTGAGCAGGATCCTCTAGATTCTTCTTTAACATCAGACTAAATAAGAATATAACAACTCTAAAAGGCATGATTGTGAAATTCTCAGTTACCAATGGAAAAATAAAGGATGTTATAAAGGAAACAATAAGCTAAAAATCATGAAATTTACTTTTTTTTTTTGAAATTTACATATGGTGAGATTTTTTTAAGGAAATGAAATACAAACTATTTGGTAAGTTAGTATTAGAATAAAACTCAATACTTTACCATTAAAACAAGGATAAGAAGACATAAATATTTCTTACAAAGTTGGCTATTGTTCTCTCTGTATTTGTGGTTTACACATAAAATGAATATCCAACTAATTAAAGACTAAATGAGATTTGTTTTGCCAAAACAATTAAGAAAACGATAATAGGAGCATACATATAGATCATAACCTTGATTGTAAATGGATTAACTGCCTCAACCAAAAGACACAGACTGGCTGAATGGATGCAAAAACAAGACCCATATATATGCTGTCTACAAGAGACCCACTTCAGACCTAGGGACACATACAGACTGAAAATGAAGGGATGGAAAAAGATATTCCATGCAAATCGAAATAAAAAGAAAGCTGGAGTAGCAATACTCATATCAGATAAAATAGACTTTAAAATAAAGAATGTTACAAGAGATAAGGAGGGACACTACATAATGATCAAAGGATCAATACAAGAAGAAGATATAACAATTATAAATGTTTATGCATCCAACATAAGAGCACCTCAATACATAAGGCAAATGCTAACAACCGAGAAAGAAGAAATTGACAGTAACACAATAAGAGTAGGGGACTTTAACACCCCACTTTTGCCATGGACAGATCATCCAAAATGAAAATAAATAAGGAAACACAAGCTTTAAATGACACAATAGGACAGGTAGATTTAATTGATATTTATAGAACATTCCACCCAAAAGTGGCGGAATACACTTTCTTCTCAAGGGTACATGGAACATTTTCCAGGATAGATCACATCTTGGGTTACAAATCAAGCCTCGGAAAATTTAAGAAAATTGAAATCGTATCAAGCATCTTTTCTGACCACAACACTATGAGAATAGAAATCAATTACAGGGAAAAAAAAAACTATAAAAACACAAATACATGGAGGCTAAACAGTGCGCTACTAAATAACCAAGAGATCCCTGAAGAAACCACGGAATACCTAGAAACAAATGACAATGAAAACACGACGACCTGAAACCTATGGGATGCATCAAAAGCAGTTGTAAAAGGCAAGTTTATAGCAATTAAATCTCACTTCAAGAAACAAGAAAATTCACAAAAAAACAATCTAACCCTACACTTAAAACAACTGGAGAAAGAAGAACAAAGAAAACCCAAAGTCAGTAGAAGGAAAGAAATCATAAAGATCAGCGCAGAAATAAATGAAATAGAAATGAAGAAAACAATAGCAAAGATCAATAAAACTAAAAGCTGGTTCTTTGGAAGATAAACAAAATTGATAAACCTGTAGCCAGACTCATCAAGAAAAAAAGGGAGAGAATACAAATCAATAAAATTAGAAATGAAAAAAGGAGAAATCACAACTGATACTGCAGAAATACAAAGAATTATAAGGCACTACTACAAACAACTATATGCCAATAAAATGGACAACCTGGAAGAAATGGACAAATTCTTAGAAAAGTACAACCTTCCAAGACTGAACCAGGAAGAATTAGAAAATATAAACAGGCCTATCACAAGTAATGAAATTGAAACCTAATTAAAATCTTCCAACAAACAAAAGTCCAGGACCAGATGGCTTCACAGGTGAATTCTATCAAACATTTAGAGAAGAGCTAACACCCGTCCTTCTCAAACTCTTCCAAAAATTTGCAGAAGGAGAAACACTTCCAAATTCATTCTATGAAGCCAGCATCACGCTGATACCAAAACCAGAAAAATATATCACAAAAAAAGAAAATTATAAGCTAATAGCACTGATGAACATAGATGCAAAAATCCTGAACAAAATACTAGCAAACAGAATCCAACAACACATTAAAAGGATCATACACCATGATCAAGTGGGATTTATCCCAGGGATGCAAGGATTCCTCAATATATGCAAATCAATGAATGTGATACACCACATTAACAAATTAAGGAATAAAAACCATGTGATGATCTCAATAGAGGCCAAAAAAGCTTTTGACAAAATTCAACACCCATTTATGATAAAAACTCTCCAGTACATGGACATAGAGGGAAACTACCTCAACATAATAAAGGCCGTATATGACAAACCCACAGCAAGCATCACACTCAATGGTGAAAAACTGAAAGCATTTCCACTAACATCAGGAACAAGACAAGGATGTCCACTCTTGCCACTCTTATTAAACATTGTTTTGGAAGTCCTAGCCATGACAATCAGAGAAGAAAAAGAAATAAAAGGAATACAAATAGGAAAAGAAGAAGTAAAACAGTCATTGTTTCCAAATGACATGATACTATACACAGAAAATCCTAAAGATGCCACCAGAAAACTACTAGAATTAATCAATGAATTTGGTAAGGTTGCAGGATCCAAAATTAATGCACAGAAATCTCTGGCATTCCAATACACCAATAACAAAAAATCAGAAGGAGAAATTAAGGAAACAATCCCATTTACCATGGCAACAAAAAGAATAAAATACCTAGGAATAGACCTGCCTAAGGAGGTGAAAGACTTGTACACAGAAAAGTATAAAACACTGATGAAAGAAATCAAAGATGACAAAAACAGGTGGAGAAATATACCAGGTTCTTGGTTTAGAAGAATCAGTACTGTAAAAATGAGTATACTACCCAAAGCAATCTACAGATTCAATGCAATCCCTATCAAACTACCAGTGACATTCTTCACAAAATTAGAACAAAAATTTAAAAATTCGTATGGAAACACAAAAGTCCCCGAATAGCCAAAGCAATCTTGAGAAAGAAAAGCAGAGCTGGAGGAATCAGTCTCCCTGACTTCAGACTATACTACAAAGCTACAGTAATGAAGACAGTATGGTACTGGCACAAAAACAGAAATATAGATCAATGGTACAGGATACAAAGCCCAGAGATAAACCCACACAGCTGTGGTCACCTAATCTATGACAAAGGAGGCCAGAATATACAATGGAGCAAAGACAGCCTCTTCAATAAGTGGCGTTGGGAAAAGTGGACAGCTACATGTAAAAGAATGAAATTAGAACACTCCCTAACACCATACACAAAAATAAACTCCAAATGGATTAAAGACCTAAATGTAAGACCAGACACTATAAAACTCTTAGAAGAAGACATAGGCAGAACACTCCATGACATAAACCACAGCAAGATCTTTTCTGACCCTCCTCCTAGAGTAATGGAAATAAAACCAAAAATAAACAAATGGGACTCAATTAAACTTAAAAGCTTTTGCACAGCAAAGGAAACCATAAACAAGACAAAAAGACAACCCTCAGAATGGGGGAAAATATTTGTGAATGAAACGACAAAGGTTTAATCTCCAAAATATGCAAACAGCTCATGTAGCTCAATATCAAAAAACAACAAACAATCCAGTTAAAAAATGGGCAGAGGCACTGCCAGGCTCCCGTGATCCGGGGACAACTTCCCCGGGAGAACACACGGCGCGTCTCAGGCTGCTGCAACGTCACGACGCCTCTGACACCGCAGGCTCGCCCCGCCTCCTCCATACCGCTCCCTCCCCCGGCTTGAGTGACCCAGAGCCCCTGAAGCAGCTGCTCCTTTAACCCCGTTCTGTCTGGGCGGGGAACGGACGCCCTCAGGCGACGTACATTCAGAGGCGGGTCCAAATCCAAAGCTGAACGCTGGGAGCTGTACGAACAAAGAAGAGAAAGGGAAATCTCCCCCAGCAGCCTCAGAAGCAGCGGATTAAAGCTCCACAAACAACTTGATGTGCCTGCATCTGTTGAATACCTGAATAGACAACGAATCATCCCAAATTCAAAAGGTGGACTTTAGGAGCAGGATATATTAATTTCCCCTTTTCCTTTTTTTGTGAGTGTGTATGTGTATGCTTCTGGGTGAGATTTTGTCTGTATAGCTTTGCTTTCACCATCAGTCCTAGGGTTAGGTCTGTCCATTTTTTTTTTTTTTTACTTAAAAAATTTTTTTTTTCCTAATATATGTTTTCTTAATAATTTTTTCCATATTTTCTATTTTTAGAAATTAAAAAATTTTTTAATAAGTTTTTTCATATTTTTTAAAAATTAAAATTTTTTTTCTTAATAAATTTTTTTCTTAAAAATTTTTTTCTTATTTTTTACTATAAAAAATTAATAAATCTATTTTTAAAAATTAAAAAAATTTTTTTTCTGAATACATTTACTCTTAATAATTTTTTTTCTTATTTTTTATTATAATAGCTTTATTTTATTTTATTTTATCCTCTTTTTTTCTTTCTATTTTTTTCTCCCTTATATTCTGAGCTGTGTGGATGAAAGGCTCTTGGTGCTCCAGCCAGGCATCAGGGCTGTGCCTCTGAGGTGGGAGAGCCAACTTCAGGACACTGGTCCACAAGAGACCTACCAGCTCCACGTAATACCAAACGGCAAAAATCTCTCAGAGATCTCCATCTCAACATCAAGACCCAGCTTCACTCAATGACCAGCAAGCTACAGGGCTGGACACCCTATGCCAAACAACTAGCAAGACAGGAACACAGCCCCATCCATTAGCAGGGAGGCTGCCTAAAATCATAAGGCCACAGACACCACAAAACACACCACCAGACGTGGACGTGCCCACCAGAAAGACAAGATTCAACCTCATCCACCAGAACACAAGCAATAGTCCCCTCCACCAGGAAGCCTACACAACCCACTGAACCAACCTTACCCACTGGGGACAGATACCAAAAACAACGGGAACTACGAACCTGCAGCCTGTGAAAAAGAGACCCCAAACACAGTAAGACAAGCAAAATGAGACGACAGAAAAACACACAGCAGATGAAGGAGCAGGGTCAAAACACACCAGACCTAACAAATGAAGAGGAAATAGGTAGTCTACCTGAAAAAGAATTCAGAATAATGATAGTAAGAATGATCCAAAATCTTGGAAATAGAATAGACAAAATGCAAGAAACATTTAACAAGGACGTAGAAGAACTAAAGAGGAACCAAGCAACGATGAAAAACACAATAAATGAAATTAAAAATACTCTAGATGGGATCAATAGCAGAATAACTGAGGCAGAAGAAAGGATAAGTGACCTGGAAGATAAAATGGTGGAAATAACTACTGCAGAGCAGGATAAAGAAAAAAGAATGAAAAGAACTGAGGACAGTCTCAGAGACCTCTGGGACAACATTAAACGCACCAACATTCGAATTATAGGGGTCCCAGAAGAAGAAGAGAAAAAGAAAGGGACTGAGAAAATATTTGAAGAGATTATAGTTGAAAATTTCCCTAATATGGGAAAGGAAATAGTTAATCAAGTCCAGGAAGCACAGAGAGTCCCATACAGGATAAACCCAAGGAGAAACACGCCAAGACACATATTAATCAAACTGTCAAAAATTAAATATAAAGAAAACATATTAAAAGCAGCAAGGGAAAAACAACAAATAACACACAAGGGAATCCCCATAAGGTTAACATCTGATCTTTCAGCAGAAACTCGGCAAGCCAGAAGGGAGTGGCAGGATATACTTAAAGTGATGAAGGAGAAAAACCTACAACCAAGATTACTCTACCCAGCAAGGATCTCATTCAGATGTGATGGAGAAATTAAAACCTTTACAGACAAGCAAAAGCTGAGAGAGTTCACCACCACCAAACCAGCTTTACAACAAATGCTAAAGGAACTTCTCTAGGCAAGAAACATAAGAGAAGGAAAACACCTACAATAACAAACACAAAACATTTAAGAAAATGGGAATAGGAACATACATATCGATAATTACCTTGAATGTAAATGGATTAAATGCTCCCACCAAAAGACACAGACTGGCTGAATGGATACAAAAACAAGACCCGTATATATGCTGTCTACAAGAGACCCACTTCAGGCCTAGAGACACATACAGACTGAAAGTGAGGGGATGGAAAAAGATATTCCATGCAAATGGAAATCAAAAGAAAGCTAGAGTAGCAATTCTCATATCAGACAAAATAGACTTTAAAATAAAGAATATTATAAGAGACAAAGAAGGACACTATATAATGATCAAGGGATCGATCCAAGAGGAAGGTATAACAATTGTAAATATTTATGCACCCAACATAGGAGCACCTCAATACATAAGGCAAATACTAACAGCCATAAAAGGGGAAATCGACAGCAACACAATCATAGTAGGGGACTTTAACACCCCACTTTCACCAATGGACAGATCATCCAAAATGAAAATAAATAAGGAAACACAAGCTTTAAATGATACATTAAACAAGATGGACTTAATTGATATTTATAGAACATTCCACCCAAAAACAACAGAATACACATTTTTCTCAAGTGCACATGGAACATTCTCCAGGATAGATCATATCTTGGGTCACAAATCAAGCCTTGGTAAATTTAAGAAAATTGAAATCGTATCAAGTATCTTTTCCGACCACAACGCTATGAGACTAGATATCAATTACAGGAAAAGATGTGTAAAAAATACAAACACATGGAGGCTACACAATACACTACTTAATAACGAAGTGATCACTGAAGAAATCAAAGGGGAAATCAAAAAATACCTAGAAACAAATGACAATGGAGATACGACGACCCAAAACCTATGGGATGCAGCAAAAGCAGTGCTAAGAGGGAAGTTTATAGCAATACAAGCCTACCTCAAGAAACAGGAAACATCTTGAATAAACAACCTAACCTTGCACCTAAAGCAATTAGAGAAAGAAGAACAAAAAAACCCCAAAGCTAGCAGAAGGAAAGAAATAATAAAGATCAGGTCAGAAATAAATGAAAAAGAAATGAAGGAAACAATAGCAAAAATCAATGAAACTAAAAGCTGGTTCTTCGAGAAGATAAACAAAATTGATAAACCATTAGCCAGACTCATCAAGAGAAAAAGGGAGAAAACTCAAATCAATAGAATTAGAAATGAAAAAGGAGAAGTAACCACTGACACTGCAGAAATACAAAAGATCATGAGCGATTACTACAAGCAACTCTACGCCAATAAAATGGACAACCTGGAAGAAATGGACAGATTCTTAGAAATGCACAAACTGCCGAGACTGAACCAGGAAGAAATAGAAAATATGAAGAGACCAATCACAAGCACTGAAATTGAAACTGTGATTAAAAACCTTCCAACAAACAAAAGCCCAGGACCAGATGGCTTCACAGGTGAATTCTATCAAACATTTAGAGAAGAGCTAACACCTATCCTTCTCAAACTCTTCCAAAATATTGCAGAGGGAGGAACACTCCCAAACTCATTCTACGAGGCCACCATCACCCTGATACCAAAACCAGACAAAGATGTCACAAAGAAAGAAAACTACAGGCCAATATCACTGATGAACATAGATGCAAAAATCCTCAACAAAATACTCGCAAACAGAATCCAACAGCACATTAAAAGTATCATACACCATGATCAAGTGGGGTTTATCCCAGGAATGCAAGGATTCTTCAATATACGTAAATCAATCAATGTGATACACCATATTAACAAATTGAAGGAGAAAAACCATATGATCATCTCAATAGATGCAGAGAAAGCTTTTGACAAAATTCAACACCCATTTATGATAAAAGCCCTGCAGAAAGTAGGCATAGAGGGAACTTTCCTCAACATAATAAAGGCCATATATGACAAACCCACAGCCAACATTGTCCTCAATGGTGAAAAACTGAAACCATTTCCACTAAGATCAGGAACAAGACAAGGTTGCCCACTCTCACCACTATTATTCAACATAGTTTTGGAAGTGTTAGCCACAGCAATCAGAGAAGACAAAGAAATAAAAGAATCCAAATCGGAAAGAAGAAGTAAAGCTGTCACTGTTTGCAGATGACATGATACTATACATAGAGAATCCTAAAGATGCTACCAGAAAACTCCTAGAGCTAATCAATGAATTTGGTAAAGTAGCAGGATACAAAATTAATGCACAGAAATCTCTTGCATTTCTATACACTAATGACGAAAAATCTGAAAGTGAAATTAAGAAAACACTCCCGTTTACCATTGCAACAAAAAGAATAAAATATCTAGGAATAAACCTACCTAAGGAGACAAAAGACCTGTATGCAGAAAATTATAAGACACTGATGAAAGAAATTAAAGATGATACAAATAGATGGAAAGATATACCATGTTCCTGGATTGGAAGAATCAACATTGTGAAAATGACTCTACTACCCAAAGCAATCTACAGATTCAATGCAATCCCTATCAAACTACCACTGGCATTTTTCACAGAACTAGAACAAAAAATTTCACAATTTGTATGGAAACACAAAAGACCCCGAATAGCCAAAGCAATCTTGAGAACGAAAAATGGAGCTGGGGGAATCAGGCTCCCTGACTTCAGACTATATTACAAAGCTACAGTAATCAAGACAGTTTGGTACTGGCACAAAAACAGAAATATAGATCAATGGAACAGGATAGAAAGCCCAGAGATAAACCCACGCACATATGGTCACCTTATCTTTGATAAAGGAGGCAAGCATATACAGTGGAGAAAAGACAGCCTCTTCAATAAGTGGTGCTGGGAAAATTGGACAGATACATGTAAAAGTATGAAATTAGAACACTCCCTGACACCATGCACAAAAATAAACTCAAAATGGATTAAAGACCTAAGTGTAAGACCAGACACTATCAAACTCTTAGAGGAAAACATAGGCAGAACACTCTATGACATACATCACAGCAAGATTCTTTTTGACCCAGCTCCCAGAGAAATGGAAATAAGAACACAAATAAACAAATGGGACCTAATGAAACTTAAAAGCTTTTGCACAGCAAAGGAAACCATAAACAAGACCAAAAGACAACCATCAGAATGGGAGAAAATATTTGCAAATGAAGCAACTGACAAAGGATTAATCTCCAAGATTTACAAGCAGCTCATGCAGCTCAATAACAAAAAAACGAACAACCCAATCCAAAAATGGGCAGAAGACCTAAATAGACATTTCTCCAAAGAAGATATACAGATGGCCTACAGACACATGAAAGAATGCTCAACATCATTAATCATTAGAGAAATGCAAATCAAAACTACAATGAGATTATCATCTCACACCGGTAAGAATGGCCATCATCAAAAAATCTAGAAACAATAAATGTTGGAGAGGGTGTGGAGGAAAGGGAACTCTCTTGCACTGTTGGTGGGAATGTAAATTGATACAGCCACTATGGAGAACAGTATGGAGGTTCCTTAAAAAACTACAAATAGAACTACCATACGATCCAGCAATCCCACTACTGGGCATATACCCTGAGAAAACCATAGTTCAAAAAGAGTCATGTACCAAAATGTTCATTGCAGCTCTATTTACAATAGCCAGGACATGGAAGCAACCTAAATGTCCATCGACAGATGAATGGATAAAGAAGATGTGGCACATATATACAATGGAATATTACTCAGCCATAAAAAGAAATGAAATGGAGGTATTTGTAATGCGGTGGATGGAGTTAGAGTCTGTCATACAGAGTGAAGTAAGTCAGAAAGAGAAAAACAAATACAGTATGCTAACACATATATACGGAATCTAAGGAAAAAAAAAGCCATGAAGAACCTAGTGGCAAGACGGGAATAAAGACACAGACCTACTAGAGAATGGACTTGAGGATATGGGGAGGGGGTGGGGTGAGATGTGACAGGGTGAGAGAGTGTCATGGTCATATATACACTACCAAATGTAAAATAGATAGCTAGTGGGAAGCAGCCGCATAGCACAGGGAGATCAGCTCGGTGCTTTGTGACCACCTAGAGGGGTGGGATGGGGAGGGTGGGAGGGAGGGAGATGCAAGAGGGAAGAGATATGGGAACATATTGTATATGTATAACTGATTAACTTTGTTATAAAGCAGAAGCTAACACACACACACACAAAAAGAAATATTAAAAAAATAAATAAAAAAATAAAAAAAACAAGAAATTATGTAAATATACTTTAAAACTCATAATGTATACTTTGTGAGATTTGTATAACAAAATGTATCAAAATTATCTCAGAGATTAATAAACTTTTCATATTATTTCCCTTAAAAAAAAAAAAAAAATGGGCAGAGGACCTAAATAGACATTTCACCAAGGAAGACATACAGATGGCCAAGCGGCACGTGAAAAGATGCTCAACATCACTAATTTTTAGAGAAATGCAAGTCAAAACTACAATGAAGTATCACCTCATACCAGTCAGAATGGCCATTATCAAAATATCTAGAAACAGTAAATTCTCGAAAGGGTGTGATGAAAAGGCAACCCTCCTGCACTGTTGGTGGGAATGTAAATTGATACAACCATTATGGAAAACAGTATAGAGGTTCCTTAAAAAACCAAAAATAGAGCTATCATGTGACCCAGCAATCCCACTACTGGGCATATACCCTGAGAAAACCACAACTAAAAAAGAGTCATATACCACAATGTTCATTGCAGCACTGTTTGCCATAGCCAGGAAATGGAAGCAACCTAAATGTTCATTGACAGATGAATGGATAAAGAAGATGTGGCACATATATACAATGGAGTATTACTCAGCCATAAAAAGAAATGAAATTGAGTTTTTTGTAGTGATGTGGATGGACCTAGAGTCTGTCATATAGAGTGAAGTAAGTCAGAAAGAGAAAAACAAATACGATATGCTAACGCATATATATGGAATCTAAAAAAAAAAAAAAAATGGTGATAATGAACCTAGTTGCAGGGCAGGAATAAAGATGTAGACATAGAAAATGGACTTGAGGCCATGGGATGGGAGGGGGGATGCTGGGGCAAAGTGAGACTAACATCGACATATATACACTACTGAATGTAAAATAGTTAGCTAGTGGGAAGCAGGAGCATACCGCAGGGAGATCAGCTTGGTGCTTTGCAATGACCTAGAGGTGTAGGATAGGGAGGATGGGCATGAGGCTCAAGAGGGAGGGGATATGGGGACATATGTATGCATATGGATGATTCACTTTGGTGTACGACAGAAACTAACACAGTATTGTGAAGCAATTATACTCCAATAAAGTTCTATTAAAAAAAAAGTACTTACAGCAAACCACCCCCCCACAAAAAAAAAAAAAACAGAAAAAGTAACCACAAACAATGTACAGTAATGCCATTTTCCCAGTCTCCCCAGTCTGATGAATTATCAGCTATCATGGTCTAGCTTTCCATGTATTTAGGCCTTCTTCAATTTCTTGGTAGTTTTCAGTCATCATTCATTAAATTCATCCCCAAGGGTTTTTCTTAATACTAGTATAAATAATACTTAAAAATTATTTCCAACTGTTTATAGCTAGTATATAGAAATATAATTGATTTTTTAATGTTGAAATTATATCCTGTGTCCTTGCTAAATTCTCTTATTTCTATTAAGTTTGGGTTTTTTGGGTAGATTTTTAGAATCATTTTCCAAGTACACTATCATGTTGTCTATGAATAAAGTACTTTTATATCGTCAAAAAAAAAGAAAAAGACTAAATGAGAATTCAGTATATAACAGTTCGAAATGAAAAAAAAAATAGGAAAAAAAGCCTAAAGGTATAAAAAAAAATGTTTCTCATTTCTTCTGCTTTTATGGGATATTTAATCTCACTCAGCTGTCTGTCAGTCTCATTATTATGGGCATATTCTTCAAACAATCTAAATTGTTCCCACAGTGGCAGCCAAACCAAATAAACAAGCACTGAAGAGTGTGTGATTTCACCAGAGGCCTTAAACAATGAGTGGCCTAGAAAATTTCCTTTAAGTAAAAAGGGGTAGGAATCTTCAATGACAGGTTTAAACATAGAAGGAAAGCATTCTCTGCAGTTTTTCCTCAATGTGCCCCTATCAAAACCAAAATATCTTAAAATGCCAAATAAATAACAATAACAATGAAAATCTTGCTATGCACCAGATAAGAATGATATTTTAACATGCAAAAACTTGTACTTTGAAATGCAGTATGGTTCATCGAGGTTAATGCAAATATATTTGAAAGAGAATGCGATCCTCCAGATTGGAAGGATAAAAATGCGATCCTCTAGATTGGAAGGATAAATTTTTAGTATTTTTAAAAACTTACAAAATATGTATGCTTAATTAGGGTTTTCTATTTTCTCTTTCTGCTTTATGACATGTGAAGTATCACATATTTTACAATAAAAAAGATCTAAGTTAATGGGAACTTTTAAAATTTGAGTTCTTAATTTTGAGACTCATACACTCTCTTTCCATAACTCTAAACGTACACATTAGCCTCTTTACCTACTTGTACCAAAAGCCAAAGTATAATAAATTTAAACCTATTTTTGAGCTTCTGTATTTCTGATACATAAAAATAAAAATAAAATATCTTGTAGGTGAAATATTTAAATGCCTTGAAGTTTATGAATTCTTGGACAAAGGACAAAAATTTACTCTACCACAGCAATCTATTCACTTGAAGTGGAAGAAATTCTGTTTTATTGTTAGGTGACATGATTTAGCAATTAATATACATAAGATTAAGCGTTGGTTGTAA
Organism: Balaenoptera musculus; assembly: GCF_009873245.2. Lineage (NCBI taxonomy): Eukaryota > Metazoa > Chordata > Mammalia > Artiodactyla > Balaenopteridae > Balaenoptera > Balaenoptera musculus. Next base: position 41,579,277 of record NC_045788.1, read on the forward strand.
ATAGATTAAAAACACTATTTAAACTTTTTTATTCATGTGGTTTCTTTTCATTAGAAAGAAAGTAACCAGTATTTGTAAATTTGTTCACTTGTGTATCCATTTGTTAATTTTTCTCTAAAGTTTTCCTCAAATTATCTCCCATAAGTACATGAAGATGACTAAATAACAAGTAAGCAAATCAATAACACTTCGGAACTCAACAGAAATTACTCTTGTTGAGAAAATTAGTGCATGAGGAAACTAAACTTATAAAAATGCTCAAATCCATGTCACATATTAAAAATTTTTAAATGTCAAACACAAAAACAGATTGGCTTTTGCTTCAAATTTAATGTGTTCGGTTTGTGAAGCTGTTGAGAAGCAAACTAACAGTAGGATAATTTTACATATCCTAGCAAATAATAAAATGTTTCGAAAGCAGTGAGGAAATCAATAATATTTTGAGTGTTTGTCATACTAATGAGAATTATTTTATACTTTCTGTGTATTTAGTGGTGATCATCTCTTCTGCCACCTCCAATTATGTTATAACTTTGGTAAATATTACATTTGTTCTAGGGTTCTTATTTAATTTCAAGAACAAGAGGGAAATAATTCAATCATTTAAATAACTGTGGTATTTATTTTTTTATTAATTACAGAACTCATTGTAGACAGGATCAGTAAGTTTAAGAAAAAAAGTTATATATAATTTACCACTTATATTCTTAACATGCTAATTTGTTTATTCTTATTCATTTATAAGTATTTATTTGTACTAAAAAATATTTCAGTGTCAAGGGACACCAACCACCCCCAGGTTTGATTTCTCACTAGGAGGACTCTATAGACTCAGCATATAGTCATAATGATTCATTTTGGTGAGAGGATGAAAAGCAAAATCAGCAAAGGGAAAAGACGTGTGGGTAAAGTCTGGGGAAACCAGTTGCAAATTTCATAGGTCTTCTCCTAGTGGAGTCACACAGGACATGCTTAATTCTTTCAAAAATGAGTGTGACAGCACATGTGAAATGTCACCAACCAGGCAAGTTCATAAGAGATTCAGTGCCCAGGTTTTTACTGGGTGTTGATCATGTAGGCACCCTCTGCCTGGCATATAATCAAATTCCAGATTCCCAGAAGAAAAGCAGGTGTAGCTGAGGTATACAGAAACACTCATCTCAGTTAATGGTGTTGGGAAGGCTCCCAATATCTAAGTTTCCAGATGCTAGCCAAGAGCCAACTTTATAAATAATCCTTACAAAAAATAACAGTTAAGCCTGCTCTGTTAACTCTTTCTTCACAGTTTTACTGTGTTGTTGATTGTTTTCTATTTAAGTTTTAATATATGAACATCTTTCAATAGCAATAAATATTATTCTCTTATGTTTAATGCCTGTACTGTTTCCATGTTATGCATTGTTTATTTAATAAATCCACTGGTGGAGTTTTTAATGTGGCTTCATATTTTACTCTAATAAAGAAAAATGCAAAGAATATTAAAATTATTTTCTTGGAATAAATCCCCAGAAGTGAGACTGCTACATGGGTACTTTGTAAAGGGTTTTGATATATATTTCATGGTAGCCCATACTGTCTTCCAGATCTTGAACAATGTATATACTCACCAGCCAACAATGTTTGACTTCAAGAAATGGGTATTTACAATAATTTATTAATTTGGTAAGATAAAAGTGAATTAAGGTTATGTCCGTATTTAACATCTTTGAAAATATTGGTGTTGAGCATTTAAAAATATATTTCTTAGTCATTTATATTTTGTCTTTTGTGAATATTTATTCATTTAACGCATATTTTTTGCCAGCAACTATTACAAAATAAAGTCATAATTGAAAAGATATTGAAACACCAGTTGCAATTAATAATGGAATAAATGCTACACCATTTTTGTTCAAATTAGTTTGCATGTATCTAACTTCATTAATTAATTTACTCAGAATTTCTCACTACTGAAGAATGACTGGCATGGTACCACTTTATTCTATATTAGTGCAAATGATAGATATTTCTATAAAACTTTTAGAAGTTTTCAGGGGCTTATTTACATAAACAGAAAATCTTGTACACCAAGAGATATTCATAGGACCTTTTAAAACTTGGATTGTTTTCTAAGATTTGATTTGTTTTTAAGATTTAGTAATTGAGTTTTTTAAATGGCAATTTTGGTAATTTAAATATATTTGATAGAAAATTGAAACCTTTTTCCAGTTGTATTATATATCAGAAAATGTTAAAGATATAACTTATTTGATAATTATGAAATTAGGTTTTTCCCCATGAATGAAGCTAGCTTTCTCCATACTTACTTAATAATTGAAGTATCTTTTTGATGCTATTAAATATTTTGGAGGCTTTAATCTTTTGGGGAAGGAAATACGTACAGCGCAATCTCAAATATTCTTGTTTATATTATCAGTTTTTAAGCAAGTTTCTAACTGGCAATGATAAATTTCTTTCATTCCCTCTACCAGGATGAAAAATCAGTCAAAATTCTGTGTCAAAGTATGTTTTCATCTTGAATGCAACAGTCAAGTTTGTTTACATTAACTTTTAAAGGTTGATTTAAAAAGTTGAGAGGAGAATAAGCCCAATAAGAAGCACAAGGTTGCCCTTAATTCAGAACTTACTAAAAAAACAATTGGAAATATTGTCATTATTTATACGGGAGAGAAAAGAAAGCAAATGACAGATATAATAATGAAGGCTACACGATAGCTATGATTATAATGGAAACCAATGAGGTCTAATTTATTCTGTATCATGTGAGAATAGGGAGCATTCTGAAGTGGAAGGCAATAAATTAGAGGTAGATAGAAATAGATAGTTAAATTTTCTTTTAATAAGCAGAATGTGAGATAGCCAAAAGAGATTGAAGGGAAAAAAACAATTAAAACCTAAACACTGTTAAATAGTTAATACTAAAAATCCTTGAAACTCTGTGGAAGGAATTTGTTTTCAATTAATTGTTTGCTATAATCAGATGCGCAGTATATTAAAGACTGTTTGCTTGGCATTTAGAAGGCTACTGTAAATTGATAGTCTGAATGAAGGCTTCTATATTTAGAGGAAATTATTCTAAATTAATTCAAGAAAGAGTTCACAGGGTATGGTTTTTGACAGTCATGAAAGAATTCTAGTGCACCTGCGTTGGAACATTTTCCCCTTGTATGAAGGTGTCTGCTATTTTGCTTAGTTTGTGGTAGTTTGCATAAATCCATAATGTAGCCGTCAGACTCTTTCTTTTTTCCTTGTAGCATTATAACGGTAATAGAGAAGTGAAAAACACAATTTAAAAAATCTTTTAGGCCCAACACCACTACACTTGACATCTGTATACTCTCTGTGATAAATATAACATCAGCTTTTCTATGGTAATGCTTTAATAATCTTAGCTTCTGGGCAGTAATGCTACACAGTATTTGCACAGGATAATAATATTTTACTAATGGAAGTTAGATGTTTTGTAGTGTGTGGCTTTCTCCCTTCATTCCAATGGGTGGGAACAGATTGTGGATAAATAGTTTCAGTAATATTTGAAAACTTATAGGTGTCATTTGCTAATCACTTCCTCTGCTTTTTTCATCTAAAAGTCTCCAATTAAAATGTTGTAGTTAAAGTGAAATTGTGATATGAAAATATTGACATAAAAATAGAGTACCGTATCATCTCTTTAAGCTATAATTTCCAATCCAGGAAAAAGCCTCAAGTAATTCTTCCCAAAGATATGAATCTCTGAGGGTCTTTTGGCTGGTTATCATTTTGAGAAAAGATTAGGGACGATAAACAGAAGCTTGCCTTTCACAAACATAACATTTATTCACATTCAGAGCAATGGTAAGAAGTAATTCTTTCCAAATTCAGGGTAAATACAAAGCAAAAAAAAAAACCAAGCATAAACCAATAAACAAAAACAAGCATAAACCAATAAACTATAAGCTTTATTGTTGTTGTTGTTTTATCTTATGTCCTAACAAGTTCCATAGGTTTAGAGAAAGTAGTCATCTTGGCTAAACAGTTTCTAGAGCATCTAATCAGAAATTATTTTCTTTGTTCATTTATTTTTCTTGTTTAAAATACAATTTTATCTACAAAAGGACTACAAGCTGTGTCTATAAATATAAGTAGGATTGACGTAAGGAGGCAGCCAGGTTGTTAATGAATTCTATAAAATGCCAGGAAAAATGTGAGGCAGCACAATTCAGAAGCAATTTTTAACAGAGTATCTGAAAAGCCACCTTCCTTCCCATTGACAGGGAAGATTTTGACTGGAAAAGAGGAAAATTTCAGAGGAGAAAAATAAGAGAAAGAAAGCTGTAAACAAAAACAAGTATGTGGCCGGGCCGGGGGGCGTCCCTGAATGATATGACTCATCAAATTAAGGCCCTCAACCATAAGACACTATACCAAAGTTGTCAATTCACCCCAAACTGTAAAAGAACTGGATTTTAAGACTATCACTCCTTTCTTTTGACTCTGTACGTGTGTCTCTCTCAAACAGTAACAAACACAATTACCGAAAATAAATTTTTAAAAATCCAAAGTGCTCATAAAAAACAAAAACAACATTCAAGACATCTCTATGCATACACATAAAGGGATGGATAAGATAGCTAGATATATATCTTAGTAAACATATGCTAGTGTATTTGCTACTATTCTAGTAGCTTTAAAGAATTATTTATTTTCTTTTGAGGTATAATTTACATATGGTGGTATCCACATATATTAGGTGTAAAATTCTATGAGTTGGAAAAATGTATACATCCTGTAATCAAGATATAGAACATTTTCCTCAAACCAGAAATTTACCTTGCATCTCCTTCAGGTCAGTATGCCCCTCCTATAAGCCACCATTCTTCTGATTTCTATCAGAAGATTTCATCAGGGATTCATGGAGAGAACTTGTCCTATGAAAAAGAGGATAATAACATAAAGTGACACTGGATCATGGACAGTTCGAGGATCTCTTGATATCGTTATCAGGTGCCAAAGGACAGCTGACTTTTTCTTGGTTGTAACTTGGTTGAGGCCTGGAAACATACCTGACTGTCTGCTATACACTTACCAGGACAGACTGCCATGAATAACAGTAATGATACTAATATACTAATAATGTTATCACCATGTAAGCCAACACAACTATTGGTCCTATACCCCTAAATTAAACAGAATGACGAATAATCAGTAGAAGAAACACAACACTAACCTATGGGTCCTAGAAAATGTCGGGTGGGGGGAGAGAAGGAGAAAGAGAATGAGAATTTCACATACTATCAGAATAACCTAAACAGCTGCAATTCAATGAAATGATGTTGCTGAAGGCAACTAATAACAACATAAACAAAAATTAATAAATCCACATAAAGAGATTTGATTACAGTATACAAATTGCTTTCTGGAATGTAAAATTTGATCTTCAAATTGGAAAAACCCAGTAGGTAAAATGATGAGTACATTTACTCTTGAGATTTGAATATGTGGCCTGGAAGAAGTGGGATAATTGTTTCAAAGCACAGAGCAAAAATACAGTGATGGAAATTGTGAGGGAAAAGATGAGAGAATTGGAAGATCTAGAAGAATTAATCTGGAAATAACTTGCTACAGAAAGAGAAATCAGAAGAATTGAATTTGAGGCAATAGTTAAAATATTGTAAAAATTTAACAGACTGGAGAAAGAAGATGAAACTGTACACCAAATTTCAGGCAAGGTTGATTAGAAAAGCAATACAAAGGCATATCCTGAAGTAACATTAAACTATAGAAATAACAGAAATCATAGTAGTTTCCACACTAAAATAACACAGTTAAAAGTGAGAAGAAAGGATTCAAGCTAGTCTTGGAGTTTTCATCTATATCACATATGGACTACTGAAAAAATAACAATCAAATACAAGTCAAGGTAACATTTTAACTGTTAGGGCTATACATATGTTATTTGCAGATGTACAAGGATTCAGAGAATATATCATATAAACATTCAATTCTCCAAAAATGGGGTCTAACCAAGGAAAAAACGAGTTAAAACACAGGTCATAGGAATAAATAAGTGGAGGAAAAAATCATGAGTGCTTGTGAATTCATATATGCGAAATGTAGAATTCAAAGTTAGGATCTTAAGCAAAATCATTATAAATTCTCATATTACTAGTTAGGATGAAGCAGTGAAGAAATAGATCATCTTGGTGTTTGACACTATTAGTATCATGTAATAGGTTTTATATAGTAGTAGAGAAGTAAAATTTTATTTTGAGCCTCATCAAGAGGAACATAAGTCAGAAGGCTGTAGGTTGTGTACTGCACAAGGGCATTTCATCTAAGGGGCCAAACTTCATATTTTAGGTGGACACACATTTTATTACAACTTGTAATTAACAGATGTAATTAAAGTTATTATTCTAACAGGATCTTTGTATTATAGTAGTTATACTAATTGGAGGTATAGTGTCTTGCAGAAACAGAATCATTTTTCTATTAACAGAAAGGGGTCAAATGAGCTAGTAGTGGCATTCCTGCTTTGGCATGGCAACTGAGCTATCAGCGGTGCTTTATTGAAGTTCTTGAAACTTCCTTTTCTCCTGAAAACTTTCACTGATCTTTGATTCTCTTGTCCTTTCTACAGTTTTGTAAGTAACTAATTCCTCACATTAAATGCATTCTTCTTGAGAGTGTCTATTGCGTAACGTATGTCTAACTGGTAATTGACTGATACAATAGTGTTGAGAATCTTTGTATGTTTTGTTCATATGTTTATTTGTTACTGTTTTTGTTGCTGTACCTAGCATGATGCTATATGATTTCATGTAATATGCAATCCCCATTACAGACCTGAAAATTGGACATTCTATTCTCTAGTTTTAGAAATGAAAAAGTATGAATTAGAGAGGTTAAGTAAATTTCCAAAACCAACTGGTACCTTAAGAGCCAGGATTTGAACCTATATTTTTCTGACTTGAATCCTTTAGCCTTTAAATACGTCTTATTTCTTCTTATAATAGGTCATCCACAGAAGACAGATTTTTTTAAACCTCATTGAGATCATTCTCATTTAAGATCATTTTCCCAAGTAATATTGTTTATAGAAACTTGCATTACTAACACTGACTATTCTAAGTTCTTTTAGACAACCTTTATGTAACCTAATCAAATCACTCATTTTCTTGGCACGTCAGCTGTGGTGAATCTTCTAATGGCATTAGACAATTAACACCTCTTTAATGTAACATTGTGAATTGAGATATGGTGATAAAAAATGTGGTAGCAAACTAATTAGTGGAAGGAAATTCTTGCTCAATAAATATTTAAGAAAAAATAAAATTTAGCTCTGAAAAACTGAAGTGGCTTAATATTCAGCCAAATGAAATACTGAATGTGTATTAGTAGGTGTGGGAGGGACTTATTTGAATAGCTAAAAGTCAAATGTTTCTTCTTTTGAGAGTCACAAGTTGAGATTTTTAAGTGTAGACTTGCTGAAGTTCCCTTAAAAATATATTAAAATCTTAGTTTTTTTTTTTTTTTGGTCAGGAATCTTTTGGTGGCAAGTAACAGAAACCCATCTGAACAAAGCTTTAGCAGAGGAAAAAAAAGAGAAATTTACTGGCTTCTGTATCTGAGGAATCTAAGTCTCATTAGCTACAGCTGGACACAAGGATAATATTTGGGGCTTTGTCTGTCTCTGTAGCTTGGTTCTGCTACCAATTGTGTTGCTGACGTCATTGTTTAGTTTCTCTATGTGGTAAACAGGAAGGTTGCTGACTCCTTAAATTTACCTCTTGCTATGGTTGAATGTTTGTGTCTCTCGCAAATTGGTACGTTGAATTCACCTAACCCCCAAGGTGATAATAGGAGTTTGGGGCCTTTGGGAGATCACTGGGTCATCAGAGCAGAGCCCTCATAAATGGAATTAGTGCCCTAATAAAAGTTGCCTGAGAAAGCTCTTCACCCCCTCCTCCATGTGAGGACGTGACGAAAAGATATCATCTGAGAACTAGGAAGTGGGCCTCACCAGACGTAGAGCCTCACCACGTGGTCACCCTGATGTCTGATTTCCAGACCACAGAAGTGTGAGAAATAAATTTCTGCTGTTTTTAAGACACCTACTTTGTGGTGTTTTGTTACCGTAGCCTGAGTGGAATAACACGCCTCTCTATTTTATTCATCGCGAGCCTCAACATACCCAAGCAGCCACAGTGAAAAAGATCACTTTGCTTTCCACATGTCCACACGTCAGTCCTGAGTAGAGCACTGAGTAATTGCACATGATTTTACACAAATGCATTGATTTAACAAATATTTATATATCACATACTATATTCCAAGCACTCTTCTAAGTGTTACACACACTAACTCATTAATCCTTGTGAAAACGCTGAGAGGGATGTACTATTATTATCTCTCTCTTACTCATGAGGGAATTGAGACACAGAGAGGTTAAAGTCACATATTTAGTAAGTGACAGAGCCAGGATTAGAGCACAGCAGTCTCATTCCAACAAAAATGCTATATTGATTCTCCACGTGGAACAAAAAAATGTTGCCAAGGCAAAAAATGTTCTAATTAGGTCACCATTGGATAGAGCTTATAGCTGAGATAGGGGGAAGAGTCACTTCCAGGATCAGAGAGAAATGAGGAGGAAAAGGTTCCCAAAGGAATAGGAATGCTGGGCTGGAAAAAAACACAGCACATATCCACTAAAACAAGAGTGATATTTTTTTCTACGGAAAAAATATATGGAGAGATAATTATTATCATTTGAGAATCATACACAGTTTTATCATATGTAATATGGAGGCTAAGTACTAAATGTTAATATTTAAAATATAGTAAAAATGTGGATATGGGTATGGTTCCTAGATTATAATGGGAGATAATCAAGCTGAGTGAGTCTATGCTTATATAATGATAATTTAAATATAATTCTGATGTCAGATACACAGAAAAATGATTCCCTAGAAGAAACTATTTCTGTTTCTTAGTGATATCCTTTCCTCCATTTAATCACAAATCTCATAATCTTTGACTTTCTTCCTGAGCCAATAGTAGAAGAGAAGTTTTACTGATAAGACATCAGACAACTTATTCCATTCTGATGAAGTCTTCCCATCTCATGCTACATGAGATGGTTTAGTATTGTAATTTGATTATTCTTCTTGAATTCTAAAAAGTGGGTTGCCATAGTAAAAGCCATGTGCACTTAAAAAATTTCTGTAACTCACTGTCTCTTCCTGGACTCAGAATGTTTTCATTCTTTGCCCTATTTCATCAGCTCCTATACCCCTTTGCAATGATAAAAGTGAATGGCCCATCCTCATGCCACTTCCTTGGGTGAAGGCAATGGCGATGTCTGTGCTCCGGGTGTCACTACACTGACTCTGAACAAATCCCTGTGCACAGCCCTTGTGGGCATGTCCCCAAGTAATATTCCTGGTCCTTTCCCTTAACCTACCTCTCCTGTCCATACCACACTCAGGGGTCTCAATGTTGGGTGAAATAAATGAAGGCTCTGTTTCATTCCTTCGCAAACTGTTGCTGGAGAATATAAGCTAAGAATCATAATGATCACTCTCCTATCCTCAGAGTCCTAAACATTTAGTCAAGTTTTTTGTTATATGGCTTCATTTTGAAGACTTCTTTTTGTTTCTTTCAAGGGTTCGTAAAAACTAAATCACAATTATTTCCTTCCTAGGCTATTTAAGAAGCTCTCTTGGGGTAAGTGGGTAGTGAAAGACAAGATAAAATGAAAATAAAGTATGAATATTATTTTGTAAGTGGAATAATTCAAATTACTCTTCAAAAATTATAGAAATGAGCTGTGTTTTAAACCTAGATTGGCCTGAGTTAATATCCCAGATCTACCGTTTACTAGTGAGGCCTTCAGTCTCCTCATCTGCAAAGCAGGGGTAATAATACCTGTATTCTCGTATTTGAGAATTAAATGAAGCTTAAGATACCAATCACATAGCATATAATAGTAACGTAGTAGTTAACTAGTAAATGGCAATTATTTTTACTTTCTTCGCAATTCTAGTTTAAAAACCTTATTGACAGATACTTTATCTTCTTGTTCAGTGTATACTCCCATCATACACCCCTCTTGCCTTTTCATATATTCTTTCATTTTGGCAAACTGGACTATTTAGTGTCCTCTAAACACATTAGACTTACACTCAGTTATTTTATCACCTATGTCTGAAAGGCCCACTCTCCACCTTTCCTCTCCCTTGAAGCTTTCTACATCCCCATTGGTGCCACACCAAATTGTCTTTTGCATAAAGTCTTCACAACTCCCTCTGGTTTTAATTTCTCCCTACTACCATTGAAGTTTGCTTATAATGATATTGCATAGTCAGAGCTCTTCAGAGAAACCGAATCCAATAGGAGATTTTTGCGTGTGTGCATGCGTGGGTTTTTAAATTACCTCACATAATTATGGAGGATGAGAAGTCTCGTGATCTGCCCTCTGTAAGCTGGAGACCCGGGAAACCAGTAGTGTAATTCAATCTGAGCCTAAAGGCCTAAGGACCAGGGTGGCTAATGGTGTAAATCGTAGTCTGAGAGCAGGAGACAACCAATGTCCTGGCTCAATCATTCAGGCAGAAAAGGCCTAGTACACGCTTCTTCCACCATTTTTTCTATTCAGACCCTCAGTGGATTGAATGGTGTCTACTCCTTTGGGGAGGGCTATCTACTTTACTGAGTTCACCGATTCAAATGCTAATCTTATTCAGAAACACCATCACAGACACATCCAGAATTATGTTTAGCCAAATATCTAGGCACAGTATGATGCAATTAACTTGACATATAAAATTAACCATCACACATACCATAGCAGAATTTAGTGTGTGAATATTATAATTCTACTTAACTAAATGCATTTTACCAAGAACTTAGAACAGGAGAAAATTCTCTTTGTTAAGTTCTTTTTTAAAAGGCTAGCCAGAAGATAGAGAAACCCATTTTTTAAATTAATAAAGTGCCCAATATAAGGGCCAGTCCTCTATCATCTGCAACAAATCTGGAAACCAAATCAAAAATGCCCTTCGGGGACCTACTGGTGTATCTAACTTGGATAATATTGCTAGAAAGAAGTAAACTGAGAAGGAATATTATCAAGTATTTACCCAGATGATATAGACTAAACATATAAAATATATCTAAGAAGAAATTAGAATTATGAATAAACACCAATAATAGTTTGTCAGAGGAAATAAAGATAGCCATGTCCTTCTACAAAGTATCCTGAAGTACCATTATTTAAAATAAAGACACTTTTGAGTGGATCAGGGTGAGACTAGACTGAGTTTTTCAAATGCTTCTTTCTAGCTGTAGAATTTTTCATTCAAAAGAAATATTTTATAAATGGGTGAACAAAGTGGATAAATCAGAGCTGTTCTGACATTTGGGTTCTCTCATCTTCTGGTCTTTGGTCGTGACTTTCAGGAACACTCTCTGGGTAAATATCTTCTATATCACCCTTCTTTAAGTTTCTAAGCCCTTTTAAAAACCAAAAAGATTAAAGATTTATCACATCAGATTGATTTAAAGTGGAGAACTGATGTAAGAGGAGCCCATTTTTGGACTGTCCTGAGCAAACCTGTTTTCCAGCAGTTTTGTTTCACAATCACATTGTGTCCTCAGCCATGAGAACTAAAGACACAGAGACTAGAGTCAGCAGTAAGGATTTCATCTAAAAATCCACAGGGCAGTGATGTCCAACATTTGCAAAATGAAAAAGCTAAGTAAGCTAATTCAAGAGGGAGGAGAGAATGGAGTAAATGCACATAAACACATACTGAGGTGACAGACACCACGTGGACCTCTTCCTGATGGAGGGTGGGAGTGCCCTCACTTCCCAGTGAAGTTCCTGTTCTTTAAGTTCAATTTGCAGTAGTCCTGGCATTTCCATACTTGGAACTATTTTCAATACCTGCTTTCACACAAAAAGCTTGCTTTTCATTTCACCCAAGTTTAGTGGGGTTTTGTTTTTTGTATTCAAAAGATTCTGTAGTGAAAAGAAATTTTTTGAGGTATGAGTGTGGTTACAAGCAATGGGATTTAGAAATTTTACCAGACTGGTTAAGGTGTCATGGCTGAGAGGAAGGCATTTAGAACCCTTCACCTAGGAAGAGAGCTATCAGTTCATGGATATGTGATGGAAAAACAGTTAACACAAACTTTTAGAATCTAGAACATACAACTTCTTAGGGAGAGAATTGAGGAGTTTAGAAAAAGGTCAGGTTGGTGATATGTATTGTTATTTATTGGTTATTGGTTACTACTTATAGCTCTAAGAATGTTGAGGACCCAGATACACTTTTGTTTGAGGGTGCCTGTCTGGAGCCAGATGATTGAAAATGAAAATAATGCTATTGTTAATATAAATATATTATTATATTTTGAAAATTGTGGTATGAAGCCATTTCTACTCATTGCTGGCACTCTGAGACCGTTGGGATTCAGTTACAAAACAGCTTGCCATTTGAAGCTGATATCCCAAGTGCGTTGTGTTTTAGATTAAATCAATGTTTTCATTTGAAAAAAGAAATAAAAGACAAAAACATTTCGGTAATTGCAATTGAGTATCTGGAATGAGCAGGGTTTCCTGTGTTGCTGGCGATCTCTTCTTAGGGAAGTCTTGGGAGGACCAGTGTGTGTGGGAAGCCAGGCTGCAAATCCGCAGACTCATCATCTCTAGTCAGCTGAGGCTGTTATTAAATTTTGTTTAGGTGGGTGCTCTGATACAGGCCATGGCAGGAACTACATATCTGGATTTGGCTTTTAATGCATATAATTCCCAAGAATGAAAATATAAGCAAACTCTATAAGACTCTTATCATCCGAAAAGATCTTCTTGCACAGGGACATGTGCCTGACACAAGATGCTATAGAAGTGAGTGCCTGACTCTCAGATAATGCGTGGCGCTGAGTTGAAAGGCCTGGGATGCTGTAGCTGTAAGCAAGGGGCATGCTTTCTCTTTTCTTTCTCAAAGCTGATTCTTAGGAAGAATTGAAGGATTCCACTATGCTGCCTCAGCTGACTAAAGAGGGACTCATCTGGAGACTACACTAAACTTATCAGATTATCTTCCATGGAAGTAATTATACTCAAATACCGTGATCACTTAACAGTTAGTATGTTCCAGAAAGGATTTGTAGATTTGGGGTTGGAATGGCAAAGCTGAGATGCATGCCACCTGACCAGGCAGAGAAGCTCTTGAATGGTAGGAGGATGGGGCAGATTTACTGAGAAAAGCATAGCAGGGGAACCAAAACCTTCTTCTTGATCAACATAATCCTTGGTTGGTCTGTGCAACATTCCTTTTCCAGTTCCCAGGAAATCTGCCTCTACTTTGGATTCTGTGATATTTTTCTAACCATGTCCTAGAACCTCCTTTTCAGTTAGGCTCAGTTGAAAGGGATTTTATTCCTTACATTTCAAAGAGATCCAGATAGAAGAGTTGAAGAATTCATAATTACTTTTTTTCTTTTTTTAAATTTAGGTATAATTGACATACAATATTATATTAGTTTCAGGTATATAGCATAGTGATTTGATATTTGTATGTATTGCAAAATGATCACCACAGTAAGTCTAGTTAGTATTTATCACCATACATAGTTATGGAACTTTTTTTTCTTGTAATTAGAACTTTTAAGATTTATTCTCTTAGCGATTTTTCAAATATGCAACTCAGTATTATTAACTATAGTTGCTATGCAGTACATTACATCCCCATGACTTATTTATTTTATAACTGAACGTTTGTACCTTTGGACTCCCTTCACCTATTTTGCCTCTCCCTAATCCCCACCTCTGGCAGCAACCAATCTGTTCTCTATATCTATGAGCTTGCTTTTTGTTTGTTTTGTTTTAGAGTTCACTTTGTTATACAACAGAAACTAACACAACATTGTAAAGCAATTATACTCCAATAAAGATGTTTAAAAAAAAAAAAAAACTGTTTAGAACTGAACCAAATGCAGTAGTTCATAGAATACAGACCTACAGATTACTGAAGGACTTCCACTGCCCTGTTGCAGGGCTTTTGTGTATGAACCCCTAAATTACTTCAGTGCCTTTGGTTCACTGTATCCTATTTCAAGTGCATTTTTACACTTCAGATATTTCTTTAGTTCTCCCTGACACTTCAAAAACAACTGCCCATTGATTTTTTCATTAGTTATGTCCCCCAAGCCCTGGTGACACCCAGAGCCTGATCCAAAGCACCCTATCTTCAAATAGAACAGCTGACAAGCTGCAAGGGCAGGTCTTGACCAACCAACCTTCTTTCATTCCCTGCCACGAAGCAGTAAAAGTTATCCTTCCACAACGCTGAGAAGCTTCATGTATCTTGACACCTACTGAGAATGCACAGATTGAAACTGCCACAGTGGTGAAGAGTAGAAACGTACTTTGGTGACTAGGGACTATTCACTAATAATAGCTTAAGAGAGGGTAATGGCAGGTATTCATGCAGTGTAATAAGTATTTATTATGTGCTGCTTGTAACTAAAGGCACTTGTTATTATCATTTATGTGAAGATCATCTTTGGGAAAGCAATCAAAGCAATAAATAGCAGCTTACGCACAACAAGGCAGCCACTCAGATCTGATAAGCCTGTTATTAAGATGGTAATTTAATATTTAATATATTAAAATGATCATTTTTATATATGCCTCTAGTGAACTAGTGAACTAATAATACTTTGTGTCCTATGTAGAGTTCAGGGCTTCTGTGATTTTAAATGCATTTTAAAATTATAAATCATTTCTTATAAGGTCATGTTTTAAGAGATTTTAAAATCTATTCCAAACAGAACAGTGGCTGGAAGGAACAGAGCAGGAAATGTTTCTTTTTAAACTTATCCTGGCAGTGTTTCAAGGGAAGGTTTCCAGTTGATCTATTTCCTGATCAGAACATTTGTTCTCATGAAATAGTAAAAGTATTCTACTTGCAAATCAGCTCTGCTTGTGGTGAGTTGGTTATCTATGTTAGCCAATTCTGTTTATGTCTACACCCTGGTAGATGCAGAAGGAGGGAACAGAGAACAAGCAAAGAGATTCTTAAATGATTTAATCTGTCAGGAAAGAATTCAGGATAAGAAAACACCTGACAGTTCATAAATGTCATTTCTTACATGAATTTGACAGGTCCTGAACATTTTAGACCATTTCGTGTGTATGCATAAAATTCCAGAGAATACCTTTTGTTAAATGTCTCTTGTCCCCTCAGTTTATTTTCAATTCTTCTTTTACATCACGAAAACATTTCCAATTTGATTTGAAAGTCACTGAGCAGAAGTTTTTTGTTTGTATGCTTGTGTGTTTTTCCAAAAATGGTTGATATATAGAAAACGTGTTATGAAGAGAAAACAAGAAATTGTGGCGGCAGTGGGATGAGGAGAGGGATAGCTAAATTGCATGGATTTATTAAAAGCTCATGTTCCGTTTTATAGCTGCTAACCAAACTCCCAAAACTTAAAAAAATATATTTAACAAGCCAATATATTATGTAATTGCAATGATCTCATATTTGTCTTGTGTAGAAAATGTAAAGTGATACTATCAAAAGGTATATATGAAGAAAGTATTTCTGGATCCTTCACAAATGTTTACATATAGAATAAAAGATTTCTTTTACCTTTGAGTATGGAACAAACTGTTAAAAGTGACTTGATTTATATCTGTGTTGCTAACTTATTATTTATGACATGAGGCCATAATGCATTTGACTCATAATTTTTAAAATGAGGTCTTTATTTAGGAAATGGAGTATAATGTACAAAATTTCATAGAACTCACTCTTGCTATCCTAATATATTTCTGAATATATTAATGTATTTAATACATTAAAATAAAAGTTGGCAATACAGTATCTTTCTTTAATTGAATATTTCTAGCTCTAGTTAACAAAAGAGTAATTGTTAACATGCAAGCATTGTGTGGGATATTTAAATGCACTAATGCACATATTTTAATAGCTGTGCTAGGGAAATATCCTTGCAAAAGTGTCCATCATTAACTATTCATATGCCAATAAGTATTATTGGCATATGAATAGTTGATGATGTAATTAACTGTATGAGATATATTTCAAGGAAATTTTAAAATGTATATAGAAATATACAGTTATTTGTGCAGTACTGTGTATGTGTGTGTGTTTCAGAATTTAAAGATTCAAAAAGGAAGCAATAGCACCATATAAACAACACTGGTCTTCTGAAGAAACTGGAGTCCATATATTGTCTATTCAGTGGAAAATTCTGCCTCAAGCAAGTTACTTAAACTACTGTATTTTTCTCAGGCTTAATTTTATCAGTTGTAAAATACAAAAAATAATACTTACCTCATAGGGTTGTTAGGATTAGATAACAACCTATCTAATACAGAAAAGTTTATAAGATGCTTGAAACTTAGTACCCCAGTATATATATACATATATGTATATATATGTATATGTATAAAATATACATATTGTATATTTAAAATAGTTTATTAAACATTTCATTATTTTCAAGGGTCCAAATATTTTCTGCAATAATATATTTCAATTTTGAGCAGCAAGAAAAATTCAGCAGAAATGAAGTAGCTATGTACACACACACACATATTATAACATATATTTTAAACTTCCTGAAATGTTTTATCACCATTATCTGAGTTCATGTTTTACATGGTTGAATTTATAATTTTCTTTCTGAATTTTCATTTCTATATTTTATTCTTTGAAGATTCTGCATAAATCTAACGGAAAATTTATTTCAGTTTTTAGTATTATGCAGCCAGTTTTACTATAAAAGTCTTATGATATACATGATGTATTTAATATTAAAACAATCAATAAATGTTTAAAATCTGGTGTAGTTCAGACAGCATATTATAACTCAGTGCCATACTATAGATGTAATAATTTATTATTTACAATATTTATTGCTATTGTTGGGGAGGAAGAAATTTTTCTTTACTAGGTTCTTCTGGCTGGTCTAAGAATTAAATTGACATGAGCAGATTAACAGGAGAAAATCAAACCGAAGTTTAATAACATGTATACATGGGAGAGATTCAGGAAAACTGAATAATTCACCAAAATGGGTGAAGCATTCACCTTAAATACCATCTTCAGCTAAAGCCAAAACAGGATGTTGGAGATAGTCTTTCGGGACTACAAAGGGGAGGAAGGCAAGTCACATGGAGATGGAAAAGCAGATGTTTGGTAAATAAATGTTTGCTGGGTCATGCAGAGACACTGGGACACAGAGTGAACTCTGATGTCTAGGCCCTGACTAGAGTTTCCACCCACACATCTAACCTGTATTCTATGCAGATATCTCTGGTGATAGCTCTATTCTGTGAACAGGTTCTTTATCTAAATCTTTAGGCAGCTAAGGGGGAGGTTGGAAAAAAAAAAGACTCTGGAGTCTTTTCTTTCTTAAAGATAATCAGCCTAAAGTAATCCTCATACCAAAGAGATTTTAGGGCAGCAAATTTTGTTCCCCTACAATATCATTGGAATAATTGGAATGTTGTATTTTATTCGATAGCTGACATCTTGACTGATACTTATTACATTAGCGCTATGAAATGCAAAAACCATATGTCACAACTTCATATAATTGAATTCCTGGGCAATTGAAACCAATAGGGATGGCTTGAGCAACATTTTAAAATTGTTTTGTTTCCTCTGAGTGGTTTTCATTTAATCACAATAATTCTCTGGGTTCTGTCTTAGGCCCTAGAGTCTTTTGAGGGAACACAGCTAACAAGGCATATGTCCTTTTATACTATTTTCATTTGTTAATGTCATCGGATTGTCTTCACAGTGACCACAATGAGTTTATTCAAGGAAATTAAATGCAGCCTGAGGAAAAACAGAGGAAAAAACAAGCTGGTAATGGAAATAAAATATTGCCCAAGAGGGGCTTTTGGCAAAATAGATTTATCACTTTTGTCAGACATTTTTAAGGTAGTTATTTAGAGCCTTGTCTATGGAGGATATGTTGTATGTTGATGTTGAAGGCCAATAATGAAGTAGGCTGCCAGTGGGAACACTTCCCATGCTCTCCTTCCAGCTACACTCCTAGGTGCACTTCCTGATCTTTATCCAGCGAAATGAGCTTACCTTTTCTCTCACAGGTCCCATTAATTTAGCCTGTGTTACTTTCTCCATATGATTGACAATCTGTTCTATTCTGTGGAGTCTACGATCCCTCTCTAAACCAAAATGGATAAGTTCCACTGCCCTGTTTATTTCAACTTTGTTTTCAGGAACTAGGGAAATTACCCAAACCGGGGTTGGCCAATCCATTGAGAGATAGACTTAAGCAATAACTCCATTTATCACCTAATTCCCATAAGCCTCAACTGTAACCAATTATCCCAATAGTATTTTGGGACCCCAGTTTAAATCAACTCATTGTTAGTCTACCAATCTCTGAATGGTGTGTGTTTTTTCCTTTGTTCAATGTGTATCTAGCTTCCTTGATTAATGGCCAAAGGGGTCCCATCAAGGAAGCTTTAAGGTAGATTTATAGACTATTCTTGGCATGGTATCTCAGGGTCCTCCTTTAAGTGGACCTGGCCTCTCTGTCATTCAAAGGGTTCTGGGTCTGTGATCTAGCTCTGGAATGGAAACTTTGTTAGAGGATGGGACTCTCCATTGTGGTGATGAAATCAGACCTTTGCTCACAAGCCCTCATGTTTCTCAGACTTCCCTGGTGATCCAGTGGTTAATACTCCGTGCTCACAATGCAGGGGGCACGTGTTCAATCCCTGGTCAGGGAACTAAGGTCCCGCATTCCATACAGTGCGGCCAAAAACAAAAAAACCCCCCCGCCCCACAAAACAAGCCCTCGTGTTTCTCTGTGATTATATATTGACAAACTGTTTAAAAGGATGACCTCTAATTTATTTCTAGTGATAAATTAACCACAACTACAAAGATGTCTGTAGTTCAAAATATTCTGACTACTGCTCTGGACCTGCTGCCCATTATAGTAACTCTGACCACCTTGTCTCAGGGGCTGAGGTGCTGCCATGTGGCCTCTGCCAGCCCAGAAACTCATATTTCATTGGCAGCATCTCCCACTTTTATCTCTGACCTACAGGGAATAACTATGAAATTCTCTCAGAATGCAGGAGCTTCCTCCTCATTAATGCAGTTCTCAAATTTGGGGGATAATTGGGGGATTGTTGGATGGGTTGCCCATAATTCAAATATGTACTCCAATATTTGTATCTCCTTATGCCTTTGGATCTTTCCTCTTTATCATAATCAGAAAGTTCTGGCATCCCAAGCTCATTTAATGTAAACCACTGTTGAGTCCAGATCCTGGTCAACCAACCAATAATTGTTAAATCCACTCCTAGCAGCTGAAGCAGACACATTGAATCGAGGGACTTTGGGAAGTTAATCATGTTGATAAGTGCGGACATTTAATGAAGGGAATTGATTAGTAAAGCAGAGCCCAAGAGGGGGAGGGTAGTGACATCCAGAGGTCACAGTATACTTGCTACTGAGGCTCCCGGAGCTATCTTGCTGCCACTGCTGCAGTTGGGACTGCTGCCTCTTGACACAGGGCAGGGAGCCAGGAGCCCACAGTCCCACTGATAGGGCTGTATTTGCTGACGATGCTGCCGGGACCTTCAGTCCTCTATGACCAACCCCAGTGACCTACTAATATGACTGTCTTAGACATTACTGCTATGTTAGGGGCTCACAGGCATCTCTCATAGCACACAGTTGCTCCCTGCTGCCATGAAAGGAATCAGAAGCAGGAAAAAAAATGGCATCTCCTTTTCTTCTACCCTCTATTCTCCACCTCTTATCAGCAGAACGTCGTTGAAACCTTGGAGGCAGGTGCACATGAGAAATTCAGTTGGAAGTCTTCTAGGACCCGGCTGTCTAGAGGAGCGCATGGAGGATGGAGGATGAGTGTGGGGGTTGACCCTAGCGCACTTACAACCCTCTACCTTTTTATTTTATTTTATTTTATTTTTATTTTATTTTTTTCTTTATTGTTGTTGTTTTTATAAATTTATTTATTTATTTTTTGGTGCATTGGGTCTTCGTTGTTGGGTCTTCATTGCTGTGCGTGGGCTTTCTATAGTTGCAGCGAGTGGGGACTACTCTTCGTTGCGATGCACAGGCTTCTCATTGTGGTGGCTTCTCTTGTTGCAGAGCTTGGGCTCTAGGCATGTGGGCTTCAGTAGTTGTGGCACGTGGGTTCAGTAGTTGTGGCTCGCGGGCTCTAGAGCACAGGCTCAGTAGTTGTGGCGTATGGGCTTAGTTGCTCCGCGGCATGTGGGATCTTCCCGGACCAGGGCTCGAACCCGTGTGCCCTGCACTGGCAGGCAGATTCTTAACCACTGCACCACCAGGGAAGTCCCAACCCTCTTCCTTTTTAGAATTTACAATAAAGTTTTTCGGGCAAGCTGCCAGAGGTAACAAACATAACAATCAAGGAATTTTTTAAATTTCCAGAAATTTAGAAACTTCAGGTACCATTAATTTCTTTTCTTTTCTTTTTTTTTCTTTTCAGAATTATAACTGGTTCTGGAAATTTCACTTTTTTCTTACTTCTTTACCAGAGAGTAGAATCCTTTCAATTTTCTTTCTCATTCTCCTAATAATTCCATTCTTTCTGCTTTACTTAGAAAAGGAAAAAAAGGATTTCATTGTACTGTGGACACGTGAGATACTTATTATTAATCTATTTCAAAAATATATGATGAATGAATCAACATTTATTAAGGAAAATAAACACTCTAAAATAGATTTGAACAATTGCTCTAAATTTTATCCTGGTTTCAGTGTCTTGAGGCTCCTCAAGTTTCATATCACATGTTATTTTTTTAAATCTTTTTATTGAGTTATAATTGACTTATTACATTAACGTTAGTTTCAAGCATACAACATAATGATTCGGTATTTGTATGTATTGTGAAATGATCACCACAGTAAGTCTAGAACATTCGTCACCATACATAGTTACAAAAATTTTTTTTTTCCTTGTGATGAGGACTTTTAAGGTATACTCTTTTAGCAACTTCCAAATATGTAATACAGTATTATTAGCTATAAGTCACCATGCTGTAAATCTCATCCTCATAACTTGTTTATTTTATAGCTGGAAATTTGTACCTTTTGTTTGTACCTCAAATGTAATTCTAATCTAAAAAGGGGTAGATTCTGTTCACCATCATTTCCTTGAATTATATGGTAATATGTACAAACATAGGAAGTAGTGCCACATTCCACAGGGTAACAAATTTAAATTATCAAATAAAAAAAGAATGTGTTCTTTCATTCTGGGAAACAAAATTAAGTTAAAAGATTTCTATTTTCTAGAATGAGAACCAAATTTTAACTAGTTTACGTCAATGATGGAATATAGTGGCATGCATTTCTCTTTCAGTACACGTATTCAAGTAATTGGGAATTTTTGTGACAGCTAAGGCATGATTTTGCAATTGTTGCTATTGCAACTGCAACTTGACTGTTTACATTTCTCAGTTTTATAAAAATCTGTATAATAGGCTTTTCTTCTAGTTCTTTTGTTTCTTAAGTTCTGTTTGGTCATTGTCTTAGTGCATTCAGACTGCTATAATAAAATACCATAGATTGTATGGCTTAAAACAATAAATGTTTATTTCTCACAATTCTGGAGGCTGTGAAGTCCAAGATCAAAGTGTTAGGCGATTCATTGTCTGGGGAGAGCCCTCTCCCTGGCTTGTAGATGGCTGCCTTCTACCTGTATCTTCACATGGTGCAAAGAGAATTCTCATATCTCATTTTTTCTTTTTATAAGGACATTAATTCCATT
Organism: Balaenoptera musculus; assembly: GCF_009873245.2. Classification (NCBI taxonomy): domain Eukaryota; kingdom Metazoa; phylum Chordata; class Mammalia; order Artiodactyla; family Balaenopteridae; genus Balaenoptera; species Balaenoptera musculus. The sequence goes on from NC_045788.1 coordinate 41,601,099, forward strand.
ACGAGGGCCCCACCCTCATTACCTAATCTAAATCTAATTATTCTCCAAAGGCTCCACCTCCAAATACCACCATGTTGGGAATTAGGGCCTCAACATGAACTTTCGGAGGATACAAACATTCCGTCCATAGCAGTCACCTTCCCAGTCATGAGTACAGAGGAGGAAGCTCCACTTAAAATTTTTCTGCTATGTGGCCTATTTGCTAGTCATTCTTTTTTTTTTTAATTTTAATTTATTTATTTTTGGCTGTGTTGGGTCTTCGTTTCTGTGCGAGGGCTTTCTCTATTTGCGGCAAGCGGGGGCCACTCTTCATCGCGGTGCGCGGGCCTCTCACTATCGCGGCCTTTCTTGTCGCGGAGCACAGGCTCCAGACGCGCAGGCTCGGTAGTTGTAGCTCACGGGCCTAGTTGCTCTGTGGCATGTGGGATTTTCCCAGACCAGGGCTCGAACCCATGTCCCCTGCATTGTCAGGCAGAATCTCAACCACTGCACCACCAGGAAAGCCCTGCTAGTCATTCTTAAGGGAATGGTCATTGCTTTCTGGTTCATCGTGATGATAATGAGTTTGTAGGCTTTTTCAATCTCTACGTATGCAAACCAATTTCTACCCCCTGGGTAAGACCCAGAATCCTAGGTTTATCCTCATAATTGATTTTGCCTTGGAACTTAGCATCTGACACTGTTGCTTTGTTGGGGAAGAAATAACACTCAAGTGGCTTACCATTGTTTGATTAGCATTAGTCTGTTCTACATGTCTGTAAACTACATAAAGACGGATTGGTTGGTATCAGCTCTGGTTTACCATCGAAACTTCTGGAACCTAACACATTGTGTACTATGCTTGGCATTTAATACATAATATTTGCATGAAAATATGAGAAGAATATAGTATTTTGAGTGTTATAGCTAGGTTTGGAGAATGTGTAAGACGTTCATAGGCAAATGAAGAGATAAACTTTGGAATGGAATAGGAGAGTACAATATGTTTTCATGTAGTGTCAAATAAGGTAATCCAGGAAAGCCAGATGTCAGTTGGCCTGACAGTGTCAGGAGGTAAGGAACAAATGAAGCCTCATGATTTTAAGTAGGGTCAGGACAGTAAAAAAGTGGCAAAATCAAGAGACTCGGGGATAATTCAAGCGATAGGACTTGGATGATTGGCTGTGGGAAGGTATGCATGCTTAGGGAGAGGATGATGCCTTTAGTCAACAAGAGAACTCCAAATGAAGAGCTAATTTGAAGAGGTGATTATTTGTTCACCTTTTAATGTATTCAGTTTGTGGTGTTGCTGGGATACCCAGTTGGTTGATCATTTAAATCTATTGAAGATAAGGTGGGTTGGGGTGTAATTGAATTCAGACTAAATTTTGCTACTGTCTGAATTTCAGAAGATCAACTTAGGCCTTTGGTTCTGTTACATAAGGAGCTCGTTAAATAAGAAGCTAGATGATACCTGAAGTCTCTTGTTTTCAAGTTTGCCTTTCCACCCTTCCAAAATTTGCTCAGCATAAAGTATACTTTTTTTCTCTTTTTTAAAAAATTTCGTTATTGTGGAAAAATACACATAATGTAAGACTTACCATTTTAACCATTTTAAGTGTACAATTCAGTGCCATTAAATACATTCACAATGTTGTGTAACTATGACCCCATCCATTTCCAAAACTCTTCCATCATCCCAAGTAGAAACTCTGTATCCATTAAACAGAAACACCTTTTTCCTTCTCCTCCCATTCCTTGTAGTCTCTTGTCATACTTTGTGTTTCGCTGAATGAGATACCTAGAGTAGGCAAATTCATAGAAAATGTACTTTTTTAAATTGAGTTTTTATTTACCATTTTGAAACTTACAATTTTGGTATCGTTTTGCTTCCATGTGTAATACATAAGTACATATACATGTAGTATCAGGAAAATTAGAACATATGATTAATGGTCAAAAAGGTTGTTTAGGATACTTTTTGAGCAGTGCATTTAAATCTAAAGATTATAATTTAGTTCTAAAAACACTTGGTCATCTCAGATAATTGTATGTACAAAGGATAAATATGGTTCTAATATATGTTTACACAATGTTCTATATATTTCCAGAGATGCATTATTTATGTCTAGGTGTAATAATAATTTATCAAAACAATGTCTGAGAGAGTCCCTTTAGAATTGAATGGATTCTAATCAAAGTCTAGAAAAATAAGATATCACAGTAGGACCAAATTGAAAGTTTGATAGAAATTCTTCTATAAAAGTATAATTCTTCACTGGTCTGACTTTTGCCTCTGTAGACAGTGAATAAATACAACATACAAAAAGCATAATGTTGGTGGTTTATAGCTCGAGCATCAAAAATATCTAACATGAGCCCAAAGCTCACGTTTTACACTCACAAAATGAAAATGCCTTGACATTATCTGACATTGATCATCCTAAGTAGGTTTGTGAGTTCGTTTTAAGATTCATTCACATAAGATTTTGAATCCACTAATTATTGATGTAATTATCTTCTGAATATGCTCTGAAAATTAATTTAATCTGGCAATTTTTCATGTAAATATTTTATGTGAGCTGATCTTAAAATATACCTATTTTTTCAGATTTCATTTTATGTGTTGGTCATATATGACTAACCTTCACCAGTTTAGGAGCAATTGCTACTTATTCCTATTTGTGGTATCTTGGGTGTGTGTGTGTGTGTGTGTGTGTGTGTGTGTGTGTATGGGGGTTTTGGGAAATAAACACAATTTGAATGTTTACTTTCCTACATTTTAAGTGAAGAAAGAAATAATTAAATGTCAAACTAGTAATATTCATAATATATTCAAGAGAGTCCAGGAAATGGTATATCAGTGCAAATAAGAATAATATGAATTGTCTTCCTTTGGTCTATAAGCTAAACTCAGAATAATTTAGATACCATCACTTTTCTGAGTTCTTTTTTGGAAAAAAATATCTCTTGTCCTCCTTATTGTATTATCTCTCAATTCTCTCTGTCAAAAACAGATCAGTATTTGTTTATTCATTCCTTTATCCAACAGATATTTCACAAACATTTCCCTAGGTCCTGGGAGTATAGTGGTGAATAAGAAGACAAATTTTGTGCCTGCAAAGAGGTTACATTCAAAAGAGAGAGACAATAAAAAAATAAAAATAGTTAATAGTAAGTGCTTCTTAGTGGATTAAAACACAGCAGTATGATAGTGTATGACTAGTCAGGATGGGTGGTCAGGGCAGGCTTCTTCCTGGTGGTGAACTGCAAGCTGTGTTCTGAGTGACTAAAAGGAGCCAGCAGTGTTGTGATCAAGGAGAAGGGAATTCCAGACAGACACTAGCAGGTGCATAAAGCCTTGAGGTAGGGCCGAGATTAGGCAGAGAGAAGAAAGGAGGTAAATGTAGCTGAGAACAAGGAGTCGGTGAGGAAAGGGGTACAAACTGAGGTGGCTGAGATAAACAGGGGTCATGTCCTGTCTGATATAACCTAACATCTCTGGTTGGGCATTTAAGACCCTTCTTAAATGCCAGCAATCTACTTATCTGATTGAACTTCTATTTTGCTCACTATTTCCTAAACAAACCTGTGTCCTCTCCATCTCTGTCACTTGACAGAAGAATTCCATCCACTTAGAATGTATTTTCCATTTCTCTACATATGCAAACCCCAATCACTCGTCGAAGTCCATGTCTTTGTGTACAAGTAAAGTGATATTTTTAACATAGAGTCCTGTGGAAAATATTTCAGAAAAGTTAATTTAAAAACTTACCATGTTTGATTTTCTGATATATTGTCTAGGCTGACTCAATTATAATTTTTTTCTTTTTTAAGAATTGCCTTTTCCTTATTGAAAAATAAAATATAGGCTCTTGGTTAAAAAAAAAAATTGAAGCCACAGATATAAAAGAAAACAAGGAAGAGGAAAAAGAAATTATATTTTTATCACTGCCCAGAGATATTCACTGTCAATATTTTAATCTGTCTATATATCTATCTTCATATCATCTATCATTCATCTATCTCTCTCTATATATACTTATCTATCCCTATCAATCCATCTGTATCTAAATGTAAACAACCTGCTATTTTCAACTTAATATTTTTGAACATTCCCATGTGATATAATTTTATTCATTTTATATAGTTATTATTTTATTTTGTGGATATAATATACATATTTAAGCTGTACTCCAGAGTTATATATTTAATTTTTAAAAGTTATTCACTAAGAGAAACATTTCAGTGAAAATCTTTTTTTGCTAAACTTTTATTCAATTGTACGTTTAAGTTTTTAAGAGAAATTCTTAGAAGTGGAATGACTAGGTCAAATGTTATACAAACTTTAAGGCTTTTGATACTTATTGCTAAATTGACTGTACTAAATTAAATCAACTATTTAACCTCTTTCGCTGTTACCTAATATTGCTCACATTGGCAGCTCATGTCCTGTACCACACCTTTAATTTGAATCCTTCTTATAACTTAGCAAAGTGCCCTTTTCAACAGTAAACAAAAGGCCAAAATTGTAATGTACTGAAAATGAAAATGATCTTAGAATACCAATGGGCTTCATACCATGCTGATTTCTCTTACATCCCCTCTGCAGAATGATGACCCTGATATTACACATTTGCTTAATATGGGCACAAGATTTGCAGGCAATGACGAAACGATGTTTTCAAGCTGGGGTTCAGAAACGTTATCTTAGTAGGAGATTAATCAAGTCATGGTGTTTATATCTCAATAATGCTGAATTATTTTATGAATTATAAAGACAAGAATTCTTGGGACTTCCCTGGTGGTGCAGTGGTTATGAATCCGCCTGCCAATGCAGGGGACACGGGTTCGATCCCTGGTCCGGGAAGATCCCACATGTCGCAGAGCAACTAAGTCCACATGCCACAGCTACTGAAGTCCGAGCACCTATAGCCCATGCTCTGCAACAAGAGAAGCCATCGCAATGAGAAGCCCGTGCACCACAATAAAGAGTAGCCCCCTGTCGCCACAACTAGAGAAAGCCCGTGTGCAGCAACAAATACCCAATGCAGCCATAAATAAATAAATAAATAAATAAATAAAAATAATAAAGACAAGACTTCTCTTTTGCAATGATAAGTTACAATTGAAAATATGTCCATAGAATAAGACTTAATTTTAATTTTTACATAGTGTTTCTCTAGCTGTGGTTTGTGCATTCTCACGTTTGATATAGTTCTGAGATATACTGAGGAATGAATTAAGAAATTCATTTTTGAATGATTGAATTATAAAAGCAATCTGCTTTATTCCCAGTTAGCACCAACCTATAAATGTAGCCAATACCTTCATATAGTTGCATCTTCACATTTTAAAAGTTTAACATCATTTAATCATTTAAATATTATTAAATAGTACTTGAGTCAGAGTCATTACTTACAGATACTAAGGATATTTTGCAGTCCATTACAACACCGGTCACTTCATGAATAGTGAGTATCAGAATTCCAATGTTGTTTTTTGGTTTTTTTTTCAGATATTCACATAAATAAATAGCATCAGCAGAATTAAACTAGAATTTAATGATTAAGAAATGGAAAGGCTTTGATAACTTTCCCGTGTTGAGGAGGGTACTTTAGTTGATGATGATGTTATCTTTACTGCACTCAAGTAAATGTCCACCCAGGGGTCAAACAAACATAAAATAATATATTAAAACAATCATAAAAATATTCTAATTTAGAAGCAATTTAGAATGTCTGAGAGATTGCCTGCTGCCTCTCTTTATGCTTCTTTTTGTCATGAGACAGTTCTCTCAAAACTGAAAACAGATTAGCCAAAGAAAATATTGCCTTCTTATTTCTCTCATATTAGTACTTTCAATTTAATTTTTTTAAATCTAGAATTAGAAAGAAATGACAGTAGTAGGAAAAATGAATAAGTTTAACTTGAAATGTTGTCAGTTTTCTGATATTCTGTATTTCAAATACACTATAAAATGTTACAGAATAATCCTAAAAAGCTAGAGAACATTATTTATATGTGACCAGATAAAGCAATGCCCAAGCTCATTGGTATGTGAGATTTGACCACTATAATAATACCACAAGATGGTAGAGCTCTGTGTATGGACTATCAAATCACAAATTCAACAGCCAAGCCGAAGTGTATGCAGTGTACAGTCTAGGGCAGATTTGGATCGACTCAGTCCACCAGACTGTTGTGCATTTAGACGCACTGAGGTAACTGAATGTTATGCTGCATACCAGTATCTGCAGTCTCTTTCTCTATAGCTGTCAGATTCCTAAAAATATCTCAGAATACTGTTTTTCCTAGACAGCTTAAACATATTCACTGTCAAAAACACTAGGCATTAATGTTTATGTTAAGGTATCTGAAGATTCATTTGGCAATCTCATTTAGCATCTCAGTCATGCTAAAGAAATTACTTGGCTAAGTATATAGAGGATGAATTTAAACTAGCCAAGGTCATGTTGTCAAATACCTATGGTATAATATAACTGTTAAAACAAATGTCATATAAAATAACTATATATAAAAACACTCTAAATGCACATTTTAGAAAAAAGAAAACATCCGAATATTTAGGTGAATTTTTTTCATTTTCATTCAGATATTTGGTGTTGGGCCCAAAGCAAAACCCACCATTTTTTTTAAACAGCTTCTTCTTGTGACTTCCAAATTTCTGTTGGAAAGTCATGAGTATTTAAGTCGTTCATATTCATAAACAGGAAATCATGCTTTAATTATCTATTCCCTTCACTCTCCCATCAAATTTGTTACCAAGTTTTGTCTAACTTCTGTGCTATTTTATCATCGGATCCATTTTTCCATTCCTATTGCTAGAATGCTGTAAACTATTTCAGTAACCACCTGGGATTTATGCTTATAATTTATTTTTATTTTGGCAGTATATCTTTTATATTAACTCCCTGATTAATCTTCCAAAGTAAGATTTGATCATAGCACTCTGTTTTCCAAAAACCAACAGTATCTCCATTTCTTACCTAGCTAAATATATACTTTTCTTATCTTGGTCATTAACAATCAAATTTTAACCAAGATATTCAGATTTATAGCTTACTTCTTCCTGTAGCCTCTATTTGGAACAAAATGGATGACTGGCTATCCCCTAGGAGAACTACAAATGTTCTATCTTAATAACTGGAATCTGCACTGAACAGTAAGCTCCTTTAGGGTAAAGATTTAGCTTCTCACCTGGAACATAGTACAACACATTATAGATACAGACTGTGAGTTGAATAAAGTACTAAAATAAGAAAGTTTCTCAGTAACAGTTTTTCTTTCTCAAATAATTATTTTTTATTTTTTAAATTTATTTATTTATTTATTTTGGCTGCGTTTGGTTTTTTTTAACATTTTTATTGGAGTATAATTGCTTTATAATATATATACTATCAAATAATTATTTACTAGGTAGAAAATAACTCATAAAATGATTTCATACGCTGCAATGTCGTTTTGCCAGTGTACTTACTTTATAGTGCCTAGGTCAGGGGTCTGGAATGGGTCTCATCAGACTAAAGAATTGCTTTCTTTTCTAGAGTCTCTAAGGAAGAATCAGTTTCCCACCCCTTCAGGCTGTCAGCAGAATTCAGTTCCTGTATTTGTAGAACTGAGGTCCTCATCTTGCAGCCATCAACTGAGGGCTGTTCCCAGCTTTTAGAGGCGAATTTCCATTAATAATCTCATAAAATAAGGCAACATTATATCATTTTCTATAGATGTGGGACTAGTAATATTTCTCAGTGCTTTCTTTACTTTAGGTGGCTGCAGGATGATTTATCCTATCTACCTATGCAATTCCCAGATAACCACACAAACTTCAGTCATTCTGTCAATGGAAGCACATCTTCATTGATTCAAAACAATTTCCAGATAACCTCCTATTGCCATGTATGTGTTTGTGTATTTCAGCAAGTTACTCCATTACATAAAAAGAAAATTTTAAAATTTATGTGTTTATTGCTGAATGGATGCATATACACACACAAAATATTTTTTTGTAATTGAAGTATAGTTGATTTACAATATTCTATTAGTTTTAGGTACACAGCATAGTGATTCATTATTTTTACAGATTATACTCCATTAAATGTTATTACAAAATAATGGCTGTAATTCCCTGTGCTATACAATACATCCTTGTTGCTTATCTATGGATACTTTATACATAGTAGTTTGTATCTCTTAACCCCATACCCCTAACTTGCCCCTCTCCCTTCTGATAACCACTAATTTGTTTTCTATATCTGTGAGTCTGTTTCTGTTTTGCATATACATTTGTTTGTATTATTTTTTAGATTCTACATATAAGTGATATCATACAGTATTTGTCTTCACATGTCTGACTTATTTCACTCAGCATAATATTCTCTAGGTCCATCCACGTTGCTGCAAATGGCAGAATTTCACGTCTATGGCTGATAGTATTCCATTGTATATACATACCACGTCTTCTTTATCCATTTGTCTGTTGATGGGCACTTGGGTTGCTTCCATATCTTGGCAATTGTAAATAGTGCTGCTGTGAACATTGAGGTGAATGTATCTTTTATAATTAGTGTTTTCATTTTTTTCCAGATATATACCCAGGAGTGGAATTCCTGGATCATATAGTGGTTCTATTTTTAGTTTTTTGAGGAACCTCTATACTGTTTTCCATAGTGGTGGCACCAATTTACATTCCCACCAATAGTGTACAAGGATTCCCTTTTTTCCACATCCTTGCCAACATTTATTTGTAGACTTTTTGATGATAGCCATTCTGACAGGTGTAAGGTGATATATTGTTTGGATTTGTATTTCTCCAAGAATTAGTGATGTTGAGAATCTCTTCATGTGTCTGTTAGTAATCTGTATGTCTTCTTTGGAAAAATGTCTATTCAGGTCTTCTGTCCAATTTTTTATTGGGTTGTTTGGGTTTTTTTGATATTGAGTTGTATGAGTTGTTGATATGCTTTGGATATTAATCCATTGTCAGTCATATCATTTGTAAATATTTTCTCCCATTCCATAGGTTGTCTTTTCATTTTGTTAATGGTTTCCTTTGCTGTGCAAAAGCTTTTAAGTTTACTTTGTTCCATTTGTTATTACAAAATATTTTTTAGACTTCAAAACACACCTTACTCATTATGAATTTTCAACTTTAGATTTTAGTTTTCAAATTTTAATTTTTTAAATCAATTAAAGTTGATTCTTAATTGCCTAATCTCCAAAAATTATAGAATCTTTAATTTTTGCTTTTTTCCTTAGAGCTAAAAATTTCATTAATACCTTAAATAAAAAGACCTCCTGTAAGCTTTGGCTCTAATATGAAGGTCGGGAGACATGGCACTTAGTTGATCCCCATCAATTGCTGGAAGTTCGGGATAACAATGAAAAAATTTGTAAGATATGTTCGTCCTTGCCAAGGACTAATAATAGTTTTAGGAACCAAATGCAGTTTATTTGAAGAAAAGTTATAAGATCAGCTTGTAGACAGCTAGATTTGAGGACTTAGGAAATCATTCATGCCCAACAGGGAGAATTAGAACATAACTCAAGGTGAATATTAAAATGGTGTTTCAGAGTGGGATCAAATGAACATCAGAGTGTAGCTGTTCCAACCTTATTTATAATCAAGCATAATATGCTAAAATAGCAGTGTGAGCACACAGTTCTGCGAGGATAAGGAAGATGATTAGAGCCTTCCAGGCAAGGTGAGCTAATCAGAGAGTCCGACCAAGATGCGGCTGGGCAAAACGAGAACTAGATTCAGCTCTAGGATCTGGGACTGCCAGCGGTAAGTGGAAAAGCACTCCTCAAATGCGCCCTCTCATAGAGGCCAGAGGGATTGTTATGAAACAAAAATCAATATCATGCTCCTGCTTTAAACCCTCCAAAGATTCTCCGTTGCTTTTAATATTGCAATAAAATGCAAGCATCTTAACATGCTCAGTATGCCACTTTGTCCTGTATATCTGTCTCCTTTTAAATACCACAAACCCATGGGCTTTTTGCATTTCGTTTCTTCTTCTCCCTGAACCTGTTTCTATTTAGGGGCTTTGCATCTGCTATCCCTCAGGATGGCATATCAACCTCAGAACTGTTCCTTTTGTTTTCAAAATGCTTTAAAGATTCATGAATTTAGTTCAGCCTATGGTGAATAATAGAAATGTATGAGGTTAAGCAGAGAAATACAAATAACTGAAAGGCTTCATGGGACCCATATGGCAGATGCAGGAGAAATTAGCATGGTTGTCAATGACGTGTGAATAGAATAGAGGCAAAATATAATGGAAGGGAAAATAATGTTTTCTAACGAGTAATTCCTGTTAAAAGAATTCAAAATAGTACCTTGTTTTTTTTTGTTTTTTTTTTTTTGTGGTTTCTGGCATGAAAGGATCATCTAGAGGACACTGTAAAAACTATTTTTCTATGCCTTAACCATGGTGAGTTAATACTTAGAGTTTACAAGCATTTTTAAAGGATTTTTCCATTTATCTATTGATATCTATTGATATCAATTCCATTTATCTATCTACTTCCAAATTTTATTGCTTAAAACAGCCATTTTATTTTAGCATAATTTTTGGAGTGAGTATCCAGTAGGTATTAAGTGAATGATTCTTCTCCTCTCCATGGAGGTTAATGAGGTCACTCGGTGTATTTAGCTGGTGAATGGCTGGTCTGTAGGGTCCCAGATGGCTTCACTGACAAGTCTAGTTTCTTGGCAGAGACAGTGGGAAGGCCTGGCCCAACTGGAACTGTCCAGCAGAGTGCCTACCTGTGTTCTCTCTGGCATAGCAGTCTCAGCATAGTCTGATTTCTTATAAGGCTGCTCAGGGCTCCCAGAGACAGGAAGTGGGAGCTTCCAGTTTCTTAAGAATGAAGCTCTAAAACTAGAATAACAACACTTCCAACATAACCTATGGGACAATGCTGACACACAATCCAGATTAAAGAGGAAGGAGACATACTAATTCTCTATAACAAGAAGATCAATGAATTTGTGACCTTATTTAATTTGCCTAGGGACTTGAAGTATTCCTATAGTACTAGCAAGGCCATGTGTAACATGAAGGTGGGTGCAGAGGGATTTTTAGATATATATTTTTTAATAACAGTTTGTACACATCCCTGGAGGTAGGCAAAATGAAGACAGTATTAGAATTTTTATTTCTGCATTAAAAAGTGTTTATAATTATATCTCCTCAATTCTATTCGTCTCTCCCCAAATGAATTTAGTGTTTGTGTTTACTATGATGACCTTTCTATTTTAACTTTTATATGTATGTGTCACTAATAAAATGGCTTTGCAATATTTAAAATTTGATAAGTATATTTATATGTATTTTCTGTTTATTTGCTTAAAATATCAATGAGATTTTTTATGTTGATATATACGTAACTTTAGTTCATTTTAATTATTTTATGTACAGTATCCTGTCATTTGACTATAATATAGTTCTGTTGATGGAGCTTTAAATCATTTCCAATTGTTCAAAAATGTGCTTGCTACTATGAACATCATTAAAAGGTCTTCCCTCATTTCTCTACAAGAGTTTTTTTCTATGAATTCATCTAGAAGTGAAATTTGTAGGTCATAGACTATAAGTAACTTCTGCTTTACTGGATAATGTCTCCATCATTTCCAAAGTGATTTTAATAATGTATATAATACTATTAGTAGTGTATGAGGGTTGCAGTTCTCCTTTTCCTCAAAAATTTTAGGAATTGTACAATTTAAATTCTTGCCGATTGGATGGGTATTAAAAGTTATCTTATTGTGGTTTTTATTTATATTTTTCTCACTAGTAGTATGTAGCTTGTCTTGTCATGACATCTTTTACCTGTATGTATATTTACATACATAGAAATATTTAGTGGCAAGGCAGTCAAATGTATCAATCTTTCTTTATGACTTATGCTGTCTATGATTTGTTTAACAAATCCATTTCTACTGCAAGTTCATTAAGATGTTCTATGGTGTTCTATACATGACTCTGAAGAAATATTTTATTATGTATATACTTATTTCCTTTATTTTTTTATGTTTACTCATCTTCCTGAACTTAGCTTATGAGTCTGTGGTAATAGTAATCCTGTTTTATTTTTTTTCCCTGTAGATTACCAGTTACCTTAGTATCTTTTATTGAACCCCAGATTAATTTTAAATACTACCTCTATCATTTGTCAAGTTTCTAGTACAATGTTGAGAGAAAGAAGTGATAGGGAATATCTTTGAATATTTATGATTTTAAAATAAATTCTTCTAAAATTTCACCAAAAAGTATGGCATGTATAGAGTTTTAGTAGATGTCCATGTTTTATTTAAAGAAATTCTCCTCAATTTTTTTTGCTAGAAACATTGAAAAAAGTCATAAATGGACACTGATTTTCAACACTTAAGTTTAATATCTTGAGCTGATTATGAGGTTTTTCTCCCATAATCACTTAATACGACCAATCATATTAATTGATTTTCTAATGTTAAATCATCATTACAATTCCAAGGTAAAGCCAGCTTAGCTATGACATAAATATTGTTAAAGGTACATTCTTAAATTCAGTTTATTATTATTATCTTTAGAATTTTGCATTTATTCTCATAAGTGAGATTGGCCTATAATTTTCCATTTTCATAAAATTATTACTAAATTTTGGCATAAAATGAAAATAAATGGTTTTATTTTTTTCTATTTTTATTTTTTCTATTTTCTGAAAGCATTTATTTTAGATTTAGTTTATTTCTTTAAAAATATAGCATAGTGATTGACTTTTGTATATTAACTTGTATTCTACAACTTTAGTATAATCACTTATTAGTTCTAAGAGGGTTTTTTGGTGATTTTTTCAGATTTTCTACCTAAACAATATGTCATCTGTGAACAAAGACTGTTTTATTTCTTCCTTCCCAATGTGTATACCTCTTATTTCCTTTTCTTGTGTTATTGTATTAGCTAGAACTTCCCATATAATGTTGAAAATCAGTAGTGAGAGGAGAAATCCTTGCCTCCTCCTGATTGAAGTGGGAAAGCTATGAGTTTCTCACCATTAAGTATGATGTTAGGTGTAGGATTTTTGTAGACATTTTTTGTCAAGTTGAGGAAGTTTCCTTCTATTCCTAGTTTACAGAGAATTTTTGACATAAATAAGTGAATTTTAGGTGCTTTTTCGTATCTATTGCTTTGAGCATGTGATTTTTCTTCTTTAGCCTGTTGATGGGATGGATTACATTAATTGATTTTGAAAGTTAAACCAGCCTTGCATACTTGGGATAAACATGGTCATTGTATTAATTCTTTTTATACATTATTGTATTCAAATTGCTAATATTTTGTTGAGGATTTTTGCATCTATGTTTATGAGAAATATTGGTCTGTAGTAAATGTAAAATTTGTCTGGTCCTTGTATTAGGGTAATGCTGGCCTCAGAGAATAAGTTAGGAAGTATTCCCTCTACTTCTATCTTCTGGAAGAGATTATAGAGAATTGGTATAATTTCTTCTTTAAATATTTGCTGTAATTCACCAGTGAACCTTCTGGGCCTGGTGCTTCTGTTTTGGAAAAGTTAATTATTAATTCAATTTCTTTTGTATGTGCAGATCTTTTTATATTGTCTTTGTTCTTGTGTGAGTTTTGGCAGATGGTGTCTTTCAAGGAATTGGTCCATTTCATCTAGGTTATCAAATTTGTGGGCAGAGAGTTGTTCATAGTATATCTATACTATCCTCTTGATGTCCATGGGATTTGTAATGATCCCCCTCTTTCGTTTCTTATATTAGTCATATTTGTGTCCTTTCTCTCTCTGTTTTTTTTTTTTTAGTTAGTCTGGATGGAAACTTCTCAGTTTTATTGATCTTTTCAAATAACTAGTTTTTTGTTTTATTGATTTTCTCCATTGATTACCTATTTTCAGTTTTGTTGATTTCTGCTCTGATTCTTATTTCTTTTCCTCTGAAAGTTTGGATTTATTTGCTCTTTTTTTTCCCTGTCTTTTTAAAGTGAAAGCTTAGATGATTTATTTTAGATCATTCTTTTTTTCTCAATGCTATAAATTTTCTTCTAAGCACTGCTTTCACTGCATTGCACAATTTTTGATAAGTTGTATTTTTCTTTCCATTTAGTTCAAAATATTCTTAAATTTCTCTTCATATTTCCTCTTTGACTCATGAGTTATTTAGATGTGTGTTGCTGAATACCCACATATTTTGGGATTTTTCAAATATCTTTCTCTAACTAAATTTGAAATAATCAGTAGAACTCTACATCTTTATAGTTTCCTGATTATAGCTAGTGCTTTTGGCTTAAGTCCAGTTTCTTCATTTTAGGAGAGATGTAATCTTAAATAAAGTAGTTTTAAGTATTTTTCCTGTATATTACTATTTATCTGAGTTTTACCTTTGGATTTTGCAGGCTTTCTGAATATCAGCCTAAGAGAGATTTGAGCACACAAACAAACAATAAGCAATCATTTTATTCCCTTAAGAGACTGTGACTGTACTTGATTTAAGTAGATTACATGCTCAACACACTTCTTGGTAAATTGAGAACTGACTTCTTAATTATTTTTATAAATCAAATAACATTTATCATTTTCTCAACTTGGGTTAGTGATATCTACCTCTAATGGTAGGGCCCAATAAGTATTTAAGAGGTATCACCTCACACCAGTCAGAATGGCCATCATCAAGAAAATCTACAAACAGTAAATGCTGGAGAGGGTGTGGAGAAAAGGGAACCCTCTTGCACTGTTGGGAATGTAAATTGATACAGCCACTATGAAGAACAGTATGGAGGTTCCTTAAAAAACTAAAAATAGAACTACCATATGACCCAGCAATCCCACTACTGGGCATATACCCTGAGAAAACCATAATTCAGAAAGAGTCATGTACCACAGTGTTCACTGCAGCTCTATTTACAATAGCCAGGACATGGAAGCAACCTAAGTGTCCATCAACAGATGAATGGATAAAGAAGATGTGGCACATATATACAATGGAATATTGCTCAGCCATAAAAAGAAATGAAATTGAGTTATTTGTAGTGAGGTGGATGGACCTAGAGTCTGTCATACAGAGTGAAGTAAGTCAGAAAGAGAAAAACAAATATGCTAACACATATATATGGAATCTAAAAAAAAAAAAATATATATATATATATATATGGTTCTGAAGAACCTAGGGGCAGGAGAGGAAAAAAGACGCAGACGTAGAGAATGGACTTGAGGACACGGGAAGGGGGAAGGGTAAGCTGGGACAAAATGAGAAAGTGGCATGGACATATATACACTACCAAATGTAAAATAGATAGCTAGTGGGAAGCAGCCACATAGCACAGGGAGATCAGCTCGGTGCTTTGTGACCACCTAGAAGGGTGGGATAGGGAGGGTGGGAGGGAGACACAAGAGGGAGGAGATATGGGGATATCTCTATATGTATAGGTGATTCACTTTGTTATAAAGCAGAAACTAACACACCATTGTAAAGCAATTATACTCCAATAAAGATGTTAAAAAAAAGTATTTAAATTTTTTTTAAAATGAAGTATATCATTTCAAAGGTCTTCAAAATTTTTTTTTCATAAAAAGTACCAGATTTTATGATGTCTTAAACTTAAATCTTGACTTTTTTTACCCCCACAATTCATTGTTCTTTCTTTTTTCCACAAATCTTTGTTCCTTCTTAGGCACCTCTAACTTCCAATTCTTTTTCCATATGTAATGGTAGATATCCTTTTCCAGCTGAGAAAAATTAAGTACAATATTCCATATTTCAGATCCAGTCCCTGAGAATAATGCCTCCCTTTTATTCCACTCTTAGACCATTTGGGATGTACATTCATTCATACACAAATATTTATTATACACCTACTAAGTATCAGATATTGTATTAGAGCCTGGAAATACCGTGGCAGGCAAAATACTTGCCCTTATGGAGGCTATATTTTAGTGGGATGGATATTAAGCAAGTACTATAATTTCAATAATGTATATTGGTTTTGATGGAATTAATTTGAAATTAATGAGTTCCCCAAACGCATCCCCTTGTTTGTGATTGTTCTCAACAGAAATGTCCTCTTTCTCTCCAAATGCCATTTGCTGCCTTTCTAAGTTCTACAAGGCATTCAAATCCAAGCTCAAAACCAAACTCCCTCCATTAGTTATTTCTCGCATAGAGAATCAATCACCCATACTCTTGTTCCCTCATTATAAATAATAATATATATGGTAATCATTATACATATATGTATATGTTTGTCTTTCTTACTGGAACTTCCCCCATAGATCATTGGTTTTCAACACTAACCAAACATGTGAATCACAGAGGGGCTTTAAAAAATACCAATGTCCCCAGTGGTCTGCTGGCAAACTGTTTAAAAACTGGACGATGGGAGATGGAGGGAGGGGTAGGAGAGAATCCCTGATTTGCAGGGTTTGTGGATTTCTGTGGTGTAAATACTTCTAACATGGCCAATTTCAATCTACTAAAAGGATCTTATTGAACATGGAGTTGTGAATAGATCTGCAGTAGCAAACCATTACATATATATATATATATATATATATATACACACACACACACATATATATACATACACACATATATACATATATATATATATATATACTCATATATATATATTTGGCAAATTATTGGGCCCATCTCACACCTACTGTTCAGAAACCCTAGGAGGAGCGTCCAGCAATCTGTGTATTAACAAGCCTTCTAGGTGATTCTGATACACGCTAAAGCTTGAGAGCCACTGATTCCATATAATACCAGGCATGCAGTTGAAGCCTAATATATATCCTTTGAAGTTGCTTGCATCAATGCTAATGCAACCAGTTTCATAAATGCTATTTTTTCTACAGTATCTACCTTATGCTACCTGATGCTGTGATTTAGATAATAATAAAGCAGAATATGATTTAAATAAAGAAAAGAAGATATTTGTGTAGGATGGAAAGTGAGATAGGTGTTGTATTCTGGAACATAAATTAGTCAAAGGAGATGGAAGAGCTACACTGTGTAAGTTCAAATTGCAGCTATGAAAGATCTGCATTGTGTGAGGTTAAATGTCATGGCCAAAGGTACATAAACACTGGAAAACAAAGTCTCCTTAGCACAAAATCAATGAAAAATGAGCTAAAAAGCAAAAGACAAAGAGTATGCCAGCATTTTAAATGATTGTTCCACAACTGTGACCTTAGGTTTGGGGTAAACTGGGAAGAATTTTAATTATTTTATTTTGTGTAATCTCTTCAGTGATAGTTTACTAGCACAAGCATTCACAATCAGGCATTGAGAGAAAACTCCATTTCCACAGTTGTTGAAAAAATGAATGCCATTCAAATAATGGTCTCTGTAACTTGATTAGTCAGTAAATGATTGTTAATTTGAGGAGCACAGTAACAGAGCAGAAGAGAAAGTAAAAGTACCAATCTAATAAGATAGCTTTTCACATCCTTCCCTCACACCAATCTTTTGTTCCACTGGCCTTAAATTTTATACTCAGATTTAATAAATTGACCTCTCTGTATTTTCTCTGAAACTCACCACCAGACTTATTTAACTTCAAAACTTCTATTTTTTTTCACAGAAATGCATTTCTACTCCTGTTTGTTCACTGAGGATAGACTAGGCATCTAATTTCCCCACAGCCAGTGTAGCTATGTGATTCTAAGCCACCTGTCTCCAAACATGCGTACAAACAATTATGCAACAAATCTATAACTGGCACCACCATCAACTCTGCCACAGCCACCAGGCAGAGCTAGAATGCTCTCCTCTTTCTCTCCTCAGGTGGCTTAGAGTCGAGTTTGGTGAGATAATCCTCTTTTTTTTTTTTTTTTTTTTCTCTTCATCTTTATTGGAGTATAACTGCTGTACAATGGTGTGTTAGTTTCTGCTGTATAACAAAGTGAATCAGCTATATGTATACATATATTCCCATATCTCCTCCCTCTTGCATCTCCCTCCCTCCCACCCTCCCTATCCCACCCCTCTAGGTGAACACAAAGCACCGAGCTGATCTCCCTGTGCTATGCGGCTGCTCTTCACTAGCTATCTATTTTACATTTGGTAGTGTATATATGTCCATGCCACTCTCTCACATTATCCCAGCTTACCCTTCCCCCCCACCGTATCCTCAAGTCCATTCTCCAGTAGGTCTGCATCTTTTTTTTTTTTTTAAACATCTTTATTGGAGTATAATTGCTTTACAATGGTGTGTTAGTTTCTGCTTTATAACAAAGTGAATCAGTTATACATATACATGTGTTCCCATATCTCCTACCTCTTGTGTCTCCCTCCCACCCTCCCTATCCCACCCCACTAGGTGGACACAAAGCACCGAGCTGATCTCCCCGTGCTATGCAGCAGCTTCCCACTAGCTATCTGTTTTACATTTAGTAGTGTATATATGTCAATGCTACTCTCTCACTTCGTCCCAGCTTCCTCTTCCCCGGCTGTGTCCTCAAGTCCGCGTTCTCTCCATCTGCGTCTTTATTCCTGCCCTGCCTCTAGGTTCATCAGTACCGTTTTTTGTAGATTCCATATATAGATAATCCTGCTTTTATCCTGCTAACAGAGCTCATTGATTTTCACCCCTGGCTAGACATTAGACTCACCTTGAGAAGTGATTTCAAAAAACAAAACCAATGTCTGGGCCCCATATGAGTCACATAAATCATAATATCTGAAGGTGGGGACACGACATCTATACTTGTTAAATCCCCTCAGGTGATGATTATGTGCAGTCGGGCTGGAGAACCACTGATTTTCCTCAGCTTATAAGGCGTGACATACCTGAACAGGAAAAGAAGTTCTGCTCAGCTGGATAGACCAATTTGGGCACTAGCGTTGTCATAACATGAGTAAATAGGACCCTCCAGCTTGGGGAATGGTTCCGCAAAACTGAAAGAGTTTTTTTAACTTAAGGTATTGTAATGCCAACTAAAACATTAGTTTATAATGTGTGAGTCCACATCATGAAAGCAATTCACTGCATTACGTCCAATTCACTGAAAAGTTGACTTAATCAGATGCTAGATCCTTAGGAAATATGGACAAGTCAAGCAAAAACACCCAAAGTGATTTTCTATCTTTCTTCTTAACTATAATCTGGTACCAATCCTGGTAACAAAACTGGCATTCTGATGGTGATGGTTGGAGTAGGGGGAGTTAGATAAAGGATTCTTCTTAGTCTTATCTGCTTTTCAATGGGTATTAGTCTCTTTGGAACATCCTGCAGTATCTGAAGTCTAGTCCTGTTCCTAGTCCATAGACAAGCTTAAAAATAGCTTATTTTCCCAAATCTCTAACACAACGTTTATGTAGAAAAAACTCTGCTTTAGACCTAAGACCTAGACTTTTCAAATAGAGTGTCAAAATTGCAATAAACAACAAAGGATGCAGCATATATATACCCATCACATTTCTCAGACTTGCTCCCAGGGCACTAGACCTCAGGGTGTATTTACTACTGATGGATGCACAGTAGAAACTCATCTTCTATGGTGACTCATTTAGGTTTAACATCTCTGAATCCTGGTGTCCTTGTGTTAATATAGCAATAATAGCATCCAACTCGTTGAGAGTGCCATAAGGATTAAATGAGATGATGATGAAAACTTCTCAATAAATGATTACTATTGGTTTGAGAGAATATGGTCATAGAGAAGAAGTATCAGGAGATGATTCAAGATGAATTAATGGAGAGTCACAGACAGAGAGCAGGCTTCTCTAGTATTTTTGAGATGTGACCTCCGCATCTGATGTTCTAAATCATTCCCCCTTGTGCAAGTGCACCCTCACCCCCCATACCACCAGAGTGAAGTCAAAACACAAAGGGCTCTTTTGAATAGATGGTCAGTTGGGACAGATGCCAGGTGAATAGTCAAAGAGGTGATGGAATGTCTTTGGAGACATTCCCCAAATGGTCATTCTCACACTCAGAAGCCATTCTAATATACTTTGAGAGCATCCTGTACTCCTTCACAGTGGGTGTCACAGTTGT
This sequence comes from Balaenoptera musculus, assembly GCF_009873245.2. Classification (NCBI taxonomy): domain Eukaryota; kingdom Metazoa; phylum Chordata; class Mammalia; order Artiodactyla; family Balaenopteridae; genus Balaenoptera; species Balaenoptera musculus. Next base: position 41,621,108 of record NC_045788.1, read on the forward strand.
AAATTAAACAATTAATTGCTTAATTTTATTTGTGTAATTTGATCTTCTTCCCTAGATTTTAAGAAGACTGGTGGCAGAGAGTTTTAAAAAATCTCTTATTCACTGCTGTATCTGCTGCACCTGTCACTTAGTAGGAGGCTAATAAATGTGTTGAATAAATAAACATCCTAAAGTATCTCACAACTCCTTTTTTTGTGGTGAGATCATCATAATAATACTTTTATTTAATTTTTTAATGTCTCCTTATAATGTCTCTGAACCAAGAACGGCTAGGAAAGCGTTATTTTTGTTGTGGTGATGGGTTGTCATGCTTGTTTCTTTTACTTGCTGTTTCAGAAGTCTGTACACATTCTGGAGCTATAACTCTCCTAACTGCCTCTTCTAATGTCATCTAAAAAATGCTATCACAAAATGCTCTTATAAAAGTCCATATTCCTGGAATAAATGCTTTGTATGAATATAGGGTGGGGAACTATGATCTTCTAGGTTCATTGCCGTGCGTAAGGCTGTCTCCAGATTATGTTAAGATGTTTACTCTGTGGTTGTTTACTCTGTTCCACAGTACGATTTCCTTTCATGTTTCCTCCACATGCCCACTTCCTCCTGAGATAAACGTTAAGAAGTTATTTTCTTCCTCACTGGATGATTGTTATTTTATTCTTCTTGTGTAGGTGGTTATTTGCCAAAAATAAAGGTTTGGATCAAAACAACTTAGTCAGTCTTATACGTAGACAGCTTACATTTTCTTTCTGACCTGCTGTCTCATATACATTTAACTATCTTTTATGACTTTTAGCATATAAACATTTGAACAAAAACTTAATTTCAAGACTTGTAGGGAGGCTTTATTTCCTCAGGAACACATTAATTCTCTTGGCAGACCAGGATAACTAGGATTAAAATATAACAAATTGACTTTATAAGTTTTCTTAGTGCCAAGTTTTTGGCCACGTGAGTACGAGAAATAAAACTTTTGCTGAGTGTGACATCTCTTTGGCAGAATTTTTCCCCATGTATAATGTACACAAAACTGTTATTTTAGTTAAACTACAAAAGAATGGATTAATATTCACAAAATAAGATTAACCCGACAGATATCTGAAGAGGATATTTCTAAATTCCTTTCAACTACCATTCTATTACAGGTTAGCAATGGGACTTCATATGGTCCAACAGAATATAGTGCTTATGCAAGGTGGGTTCTAAAAGATGTTACTGTATGGTTTTTCAAACCCCAAATGTTTCAAAGTAAAACATCTTTAATATTGAATACTGAAGCAATATCTCTATTCCATTCTTCACAGGGTTTCATTATTACTGTACATGTGTTCCCTCATCATGAGACAGTAGCTGCCAGAAGTAGAATAATTGTCCCCCCTCATAGAGAGATGGTCCAAGAAAGCCTTCAGGGATTTAGCTAAGCAACTGCTATTTTCTCGTCCATAACAACAACAACAAAAAAGTGCAGTCTGCTATTTTCATGTAATTTACACAAAACTTAAAAGTAGAAATAGAACAAGTTGAAAGCTACCATTTGTCTCTTGGGAAATTAGGGCATTTAAAGAGCTTAGTAAACCTCTGGCTTAATTTTTTTGCATTATATTTTAGTTTTCTGTAAAAGGAGTAAATTTCATGGATCCCTTGCCTTTCACACTACTACCATTTTTTTTATTTTCAAGTTTTATAAAATTTTTGATTTTCCAGGTATGTCACTGCATTTCTGATAGGAAGTTCAGTTTCTGGGGAAACCAGGGACTAAGTCATGCAGGATCTTGAAGATAAAATCTATGGGCAGAAAACTTGATTCTTGAAAAATTTCTTATGGTATTCATACACATTAGATGACATATAGGATGATTATCATTAGAAGAATACAAATTATATCATCTAAATTCAAATTAATTTTCAGCTATTCATATTTTTGAAGCTACTGCCAGAAGTGGAAGGAAAATCTGCCCTCCGGGTGTAGGCGTGGAAAGCACTTTTGCATGTCAGCCTACCTCCATCTCTTTGTTGTGTATCTGACCCTCATCCTGCTTATGCACAGAGGAAAGGGAAGTTGCTACTATAACTCATCAGGGTGAAGGAGCCAAATTGGGTCACAATTATTGACTTGGTTTTTAGTTATTAACATAGTATCATCTTGCTTTTGAATGAGGCCTTGGTTCTATGTTTGTTTGTGAGGAGGGGATGTTGGCATTGATGCAGCTTCCGTCATCACATTTTCTTGTCTTCTGAGTGAATTTATCAGAAGAATGATCTTTAGGGTATGGTTTTGAGGAAGGAAGTGAAATATATTGGTTTTTAGGTAAAAATATATCTATCAACCTACCTTGAGCAAAGGATTCCATGGGGAGACAATGAGAGGACTTGGTTTCTCTCTTGCACATTGTGTGTATGGATTCCTTATGAGAGAGGGCCGAAGCAGGTTCAAATAACCTGAGGGTTGCTGGGACGCTCTTCCATCTTAATACTGTAAGAGCCCTTGCTTTTACCTGTATTCTCTGTGTACTTGGATGCTCTTGAGGAGGAGATAAATGACTAAGACTGTCTTCAAGGAGTTTCCTTAAGGAGTTTACAACTCTCCCTCTCTCCCTCCCTCCTTCCCTGCTTCTTTTATTCCTTCTCTCTCTCTTTCCTTCCTTCCTTCTTTCCTTCCTTCCTTCCTTCCTTCCTTTTCTCTCTCCCTCTCTCCCTCTCTCCTTGCTTCTTTTATTCCTTCTCCCTTTCTTTCTTTCTTTTTCTTTCTCTCTCTCTCTCTTTCTTTTCTCTCTCCTCTTTGATGGACAAGAGGGGAAAGCATGAAGAAAACCATTAAAAACACCTATGTCAGAATGTGATGTGTAATACAGGAGAGGTACAGAAAATTTGCAATGACTACTTATATTAAGAAGAGACTCTTCCCATGTTTTGTGGTGAGGAGGGTACAAGGAAAGAGATCTTGAAAGAGTTTTTTTTTTTTTTTTCCTAAGCTGATGCATAAAATTCTGCTGGTCTACATGGCGAAGTGTCTCAGTGAAATAGTGAGATGAGCAAAACTATGGTAGCAAGAAAGAGAAGAGCTTCAGTTTATGTAGAGGAAGTCCTATATGCATTAACAAATCATCAGAACAGAGAATGCTTTAAAGGTCACATTTTTCCCACCTAGAGGGGCCAGCTTGGGATCAGACAGGGAAATCAGATAGGAGCACATTTCAGGTATTATTCTAAATATTGGCTTTGGAATTTGGAACTGAGCAGGTTCCAAGAATTGAAGCTTTCTGAGATAGATACTGATCTTTGGGGAATAACTTTTCCTGGCATCCGTTTGCAGGATGGATTTAAAGAACAGATATTAGAGACAAAGAAGTTTTTTTTTTTCTTTGCATATATTATATTACACTGGCTAGGTAATAAGAGTCAAACAGAGTGATGGAATTAAGTAAATGAAGGAGCAAATTAAATTGAGAGTCACTATAGATGTAAAAATGACTTACCTGTTAACTGATTGGAAATGGTAATCGGGATGGTAGAGACCAGTCATAATAGACTGTAGTATTTTAAGTGTGGGGGGCCTAAGAGAATGATGACGGAAATGTGAAAGACTGGAGTCCTAACTGAAGATGATGGGCTCAGTTTTGGACAGACTGAATGTAAAATGCTCACAGGATATGCAGATGGAGATATCTGTAAAAACTGCTCTGGAGTTCATTAGATGGGTTAGAGCTTATCAACTGCAACTTCTGTGTGCCTTCCCACCTCATTCACTTTTCTTTAAGGAAAATTAACCACCTACAGCTCTTAACCTGCCCCTCTTTTCAGGCAACTTCAACAGCCCTGCCAAAAAAAAAAGTAGGCATCTGGCATTGTAACTTGCCTCCCAGCCACAGCTGAACAGGCACCTGGCCCAGGTTGGGTCAAATCAGAATCGCTCCCTTCTTTCATAGGAATTTGGATTTGGGTTTCATAGATACTTCTTAGTGACTAGTTTGTTGCTTGAATTTGGGTTGGGACAGCTGTATGTATACTGAGGTAGAGAAATATGACCAATACATATACAATAGAATTAAGCCATGTACAGAAAGATACAAAGATGAGAGAAGATGTGGAATCAGGGGGAAAGGATATGGATAAACACATGAATGAAGGCAACTTGTCAATGATAAATCACATTCAAGATAGAAAAAAATGAATGCTCATGGAAAAAAATGCCATTTATAAAATTGAATGATAAAAATCCTTGCTGCTCAGTTATAGCAGATATCTCTTGGGCTGATGCCCTGTATCATTCTGATTTTGTCTTGAATCTGCCACCAATAATAAGGTGGGTCCTCAGGAACTATATTTTCACTATGTGATGCTGACAGACGCAGAGTTAGACTTTTTAGCCAACTTGGGTAGATCCCATTTTCTCTTGAAGTAATTTGGAACTGTTTGAACTGAGTGACACTCAGAAGAGATGTGATTGTGTTCATGCCACATACCCTCTAGTGGAAGTTCCTTGGACGTGTCAAGGTCCCTAGTGCTATCTTGGATCCTGTTCATTCTGATACTCAGCTAGGACTTGGATCCTATAATTTAATCTAATTTATTTCCATGCTTATTTAAGCCAGACTCAGTTTATGTTCCATGCAACTAAAAGAAACCTAACTAACTCAGTATATAACAGTAGTAGAAATAAAATTATGATACAAATGGGCATTGATCAGTGGACAGCTGGCATCCAAGCACTTATAATGTACCAATTACAGAGCTATGCATAAGCTGTTATAGGGGTTACAACAAAGTAATATATAACATTATATTCAGGGTTTATAGCACTTTACACACTTTGAGGCCCTTTGTTATACATGAACTATTTTTTGTCTTCACATTAACCACTTAAAGTATGTATTCTTATTTTTATTTGCATTTTAAAGATAACAAATGTGAGATTGAGAGAGGTTATAATCCTTGACAGAATTTTGTGACTAGTGAGTGGCAGTGGTCTTGGTCTCCAGGTTTTCTAATTTCAAATCTCATTTACTTTTCTCACTATGTTGGGTAACTATAGTTATCAATTCAAACAGTTATGGAGCATTTCCTAGATTTTCATACTTAAATCTAAAATGAAATAAAGTAGAATATGTATATCTTAATGAGCCTTTAAAAAAGCAGCAACAATTTGAAATCTATACAGCTTTAGGATTTTGTGTTAGAAATACTGAGTATTTCTTTCTCATTTTTACAACCCTTTTTAAAAGACCCTACCTTTTCCATAACTCTGGAGTTTGCAGCCCTGTGTTTCACATAAATTCAGTCCTTTGGCCATAGTTTATAGGATCAGAGATCAGCGTGTAACTTAAGCCCGACCTACCAGTCTCTTTCTACTAAAATTTTTGATTTAGAGCACGGTTACTAAGTTCCAAGTTCTGGGAACAGGACCTGTAAGGTCACATAGACTCAGGAGCTGAGATGGCAGTTTTGGGGTGATCATTAAGAACAACGTGCAAATGGCTGAATCAGCAGAGAACTCTAATCTGTAAAAGTAAAGAGGGTAAGCAGAAATGACAGACCGTTCTACCTCAGGGAAAAAGAGAGGGGAACTAAGAGAAAGTATATGCTGTGCTTACTGTTTCTCTGCTCTCCTTGTCTCTTCCTATGGAAGACCCAGTTTGACTTCTTGTTCTTGGGTTCTACGTGAAAACCCTAAAACCTTCCTCTAAATTCCCCTTTAGTTAGAACGGGATTCTGTAATAACATGTTGTCTGCTTAAGAAAATATTTAATGTTCTCTGTAAGAAAGGAATTATGTGGCTAAATGTGCATTTAAATATTTTAGGCAAATAGTAATAAAAAAGTATATAAAGCCACTTAGAGGTAATGAATGAAAGACATGTTTGTGTCTCTACAGATATTTTGGTTACTATCTTCAATCTAATGTATGTAAATAATATAGATTTCTTTCTAATCATCTTTATAAAATAATTCATGAATTAATTTTTTATTCTTGAGGAATTACCAAGCAAATGAAGCCTAAACAACTTTGTCAAACCATAAAAATTGATTACATGTGACAGCAAGCTGGTAGTTCTCCAAACAAAGTTATCACGCTGCCCTCTGTATTAATTTCCTAGGGCTGTCATTAGAATTACCAAAATGGATAACTTAAAACAATAGTAATTTATTCTCTCACAGTTATTAGGGCTAGAAGTCCAAAATCTCTCTGAAGGTACTAGGGGAGGACTTGTCCCAGCCTTTCTCTTAGCTTCTGCTGTTGCTGGCAATCCCTGGTGTTCCTTTACTTGTACATACATCATTCCAGTCTCTGCCTCTGTCATGACACGGTGTTCTCTTTGTATGTCTCAGTCTGTGTCTCTTCTCATCTTACAAGGACATTGGTCATGTTGGATTAGACTTACCCTAATTCAGTATAATCTCATTTTACCTCGATTATACCAGTGAAGACCCTATTTTCAAATAAAGTCTCATTTACAGGTACAAGAGTGTTAGGACTTTAACGTATCTTTTGTTGGGAGTGCACCAATTAACCCAGAACACCCTCAGAAGAAGGGGATGCTAGTTAGGCAGAAAAACTAGATATCACTAATAGGAACCTTACCCTTTCCTCTCAGATAATGCTTCTTGGCATTAAAAAGAAAATTAAATATTGTATGAGTACATGGTCAAATGATAAACACTGTGGACAGATACAAAAGAGTTGCTTTCTCCATCTTCCATGGTGAGCATGTTGGAGTTTCCCAAGTAACACTTGCATATCAAAGATCAGCAGGGAAGGAGAGATTCAAGAACGAAATACACTTCCTTACCAACTTGACAAGGTGAAAGTAGAAAACTAGTATCAGTCAGTTCCAGTGCTAATGAGTTTTTGTCATCTAACTAAAATACTAGATCATGATATGTAGGACCTGTGTTGTATAGGGTCTCACTCATAGCCAGGTCAGCTTATAGCTGGCCTGGTACAGGAATCCACCCATTGGGCTGAGTGTGGGTTAGTATTTGTTCAAAGGAAAGAGACTGAAATCCAAATCCAATGGCTTGTTGACTCATCTCACTCCTTTGGACCTTCTCTCCAATATTGTCAACGAAGAAATTGCTTACAAAGAAAGAAGCTGCATTGAAAAATGACCAGCAACAGTAAAAACAACTAGCCAGGGACCTAAGAAAAGATAGTTAATTAAACAAAAATTTGAAAACTAAAAAATAAATATTTTAAAATTAAAAAATTTTTAGAAAAGGAAATGAACATGAAAACTATAATACAGATGAAAAGCATGCATCAGAATAATTTTACAATAAAGCAAATGAGAAGGATGGCAAATAATTAACAACTAGAGGTTACAAAAACACTGACCAATCAAATGGACACCAGCTAATCACCCTTATGTTTTGAGGGGCCTACCAAAAACATTGTATCTGGTGACAAGGACCAAAAGAAGAGGTGATAAGGCCTAGAAAGAGATGAAAAGTGCTCTGGAATAAGTCAGAATAAATGGAAAAAAAGAGTAATAAAGTCACTTTTGAATCTGAAAGAAGAAGAATGGGCAATACTGAGAACAAGGACATATATAGTATAGACCTGAGAAAATTAAATGAAATGAAATGGGGAAAATAATAGATATGGAAGAAAAAGGAGATATGAGTAAATATAACTCAAGTCCCTGAAGGAAAGATTTGAAAGTGTATTAAAAGTTATAAAAGAAAACTTGCTTCATAGTCTTAAAAAAAAGTCGATCGAGGTGCATTCAGCACTGATTCACACCTTGTTAATCTTTCTGGGTATTAAAGATTTCTGTGGGGACACCTGGGCCAAAAAATCACATGACATACAAGAAGGGGAAATCTCCACATCAACATTCAGTGTGAGAAGGCAGTGGCACAAATTCTATAAAAGTTCTTGGCAGTGGACATATTTTGCAATACATATAAACACATGGAATATAGTGCTCATGAGATCTTCTTTAAAACAACAAAAAATATAAAGCATGATAAGGTAAATCCAGCCAGTTAGAGATGAATAAGGAAACTATCTAACCAAACTCAGCCACAGAGCTCTCCAGGGGAGCGCTTCGCTGAGACCATGTTCAAATCATTAAATCTCACTATTATCAATAGCAATACTGGCAAATTGGTACAGATTGCTCCAAATGTCCTCAGACTCATGGCTACAAAGCAGCACTGTTAAGCCATATGTTTCATGCCTTGACCAGGGGTCAGTGCCATGCAGGAGCCTTAGTAAAACAACTCAGGCACACCTGCTGGATGGCCTGCTAGAATAAATCCTCACAGCACACTTTCCATCCCAATCCTAGTAAGAATTTTTTTGTTTGTATACCAAGAATTCACACCTCTAAGTCTTAGGATGCATATACAGTATATTTAATTTGAATATAATCGTCCAGATTACCTTGCAGAATAGCTGTACCAATTTACACCCTCCCAATTACTCTACAGAAATTCTTGAGTACCCATAATGTTGCTAACACTAACTGATATTATTTTTCTACTTTATGCACATAAAATACTTTTTTTCATTTAATTTTTATTGCTCTAATGACAGACGAGATTGAGTATCTCTTTACTTCCAGTTTAGTTCTTTGAAATTCTTGTGTCTCTCTTACTCCTATTTTCTACTGAATTTCCTGTAATTATCTTGTGTATTTGTGGTGTGTGTGTGTGTGTGTTGGTGTATTTTAGATATAAATATCATCAGTTTTAAAAGTTACAAATATTTTCTCTTATTTTTAATCTTTTTTTAGCTTTGTGGTTAAACAGAGATCCTTAATCTTGATGTACTTGAATCTTTATTTTTTGCTCTAGATTAGCGCTTTGGGGATCTTTTAAAATCAACCTTCCTACTGCTGGATGAGGTTCTTCTACTATTTTTCCTTTTTTTTTTTTCTATAAAAATTTTACATGTTTTAATCCACGTGCAGCTTCCCTTTGTATAGTATGCACATTAAAGAATATTTTCTGCATAGAATAAGCTAGTTCTCCCAATATCAACCTGCTAAGCAATCTGTAATTTCCCATTCCTCTGTTTTATCAGTCATTACCAAAATTTCAAATATATTAACTACATATCAGAATTCCATATTCCGTTCCATTTGTTTCTTCATGTGGATTTCTGTATCATCCCCATTGCTTGGTCTTTGCATTATGCCTTACTATCTGGCATAAAGAATGTGTCTCTGTTATTCTTTTTTATTTTTTTAAGTTGAATTAGCTCTTTTCAGACACTGTTTACATGTATTTTTACAAGGAACAATATGTGTTCCAACTGAAATTTTGACTGTGACAGTATTGGATTTGTATATCAACTTGGGACAATTCCTTTTTTTCTCCATGTTAAATCATATCACTATTGAATATTATATCTATCTATTACTGAAATATTTCTTTAAGTTTTTTATTAGAGTTTTAACTTCTTTTAGCATTTTTCATTCTCAGAATTAAATTTAAACAGCATGTATTCTATAATCTTCCTGTCAAGTCATAGATTGGCAGATAATAATATATGGCATAGGTGATTAATTGATTTATCAACATTTATTTCTCAACCCAAATATATTTTTCCTACTAATACCACCAATATTACTGAAATAATGTAAATAACTGTAGAAAATCTAGAAAAATACTATCAAGTATGAAACTAAAATAAAAATTAAAGTTACCTATAACCCCTATAGTCAGACATAAATTGTCTATTTTTACAGATCAAAAAAAATAAAGTTTTACATTCATAAAGCTATTCTTAAATTTGAAAAGATAAAACACCTTGAACATAATGGTTCTAATTCCAGATTATTTTTATATCATGGTCACTATTTTTCTTTCCTTCTAAAAAATAAAACTAAAGTTAGTATAACATTCCATAAGAGAAAAAGTATAGGAATGAAATTATGTCACAGATAGCCAAATCATTCTGTAATTAGCTGGTGTCCACTGTTTTTGAAGCTCTTGTATTCAATATAGATGGTTTGCTTATAGGAAAAAAAAGGAATGGCATGCATTTCTGAAATGTTAGATTAAGAATCAAGTCAAAACAAATCAGAATGAAAATGTTAGCCTGTGCCACGTTGTCTGCCCAGCTGATAAATGTGTGGGAAAAAAGCTGAGTGTTGGTGATAGATAAATTTAAAATTTTTTGACATATAATTGCTGTTAATTATCAATTTCTTTTGATGAAAAGATTAAATGGCATGAGTATCGAAAAACCCAGACATTTATAATCCATGTCACACTAGAACTCTTATACTTATTTTGATATTTAAATGTGGTTTCTAATAGTTTAGCTTTATTTTTTGTTTGTCTATTTTAAAGGATTGCCATATAGATATGACAAGGATCATAAAACTCAACATTGTAACTAATTACTTTTATGTAACTTTCCAGTTACTTTTCTTATTGTATAATCATGCTTACTACTCCCCTAAGATATAAATTTTAACAGCTCACAAACATTAAAAATGTGTTTAGAAAGTCCATTTAAGGCTTAGAGGTTATTCTAGAGGCTCTCCTTCTTTTCTATTTTTGAGTCATGACTGATAGCTGCTCACAGAGGTAAATTGTCACTCATGAGGTATAAAATTTAGAATAATTTTAAGTAAATATTTAGGCATTTTGATGTATATCATATCAGAATAGTCATTCCTAACCAAAGATCACTAAAGACTGGAGGCCTACACCTGAAGAGCAAAAATTTTTAATATTTATCAGAAACAACTAAAATATAGGTTTATAGACTTGATGATAGAAAATATTTCTTTAAAATGATTTCTCTAAAAAGAGAAAGCACAAGTCATAAAGGAAAATGCTGATTAATTTGCTTACAATAAAATGTTGTTTTACATTTATTTGTATTTATACAACACAAGACCCTGTAGACAAAAGGACAAGCTACAGATACGAAAAGATTTTTCCAAAGCACACAAAGAGTGAGGTTTTGCATTCCAGAATATACAAAAATTACTATAAATCAAGTAAGGAAAAAAAGAAAAATAAATAGCAGTAGAAGGCAAATGATATAATCATAGTAAAGGAAAATTAAATGGCCAAGAAACATGTTATGCACAAATTCATCACTAATCCCAGTAATCAGGTTATTGTTTTAGTTTTATCAGATTAGAGAAAAAGACATACCAATGTTGGGCAGTATTTGAAAAATGGAATTCTTATTTGCTGGTGAAGAGGTTGAATAACACAGCAGTAAAGAGGTTGGTTTCTGGCATCAGTCACCTCTGTTTGAAACCTGTTACAACACTTAAAATTGTGTGCCTTGAGCAAACTACTTTATCTTGCTGTGAGACAACTCTCCATGGGTTTCTTGCGTTTCTGCCCCTCTTGTGAGTGAAGCACTTCACTTAGAACTGTCTTTTCAAGGTTATCTGTATAGTGAACAGCCTTTGATGATAGAGATAGCTCTGGAGCAAAGGGAAGGCATGTTTACAGAACATTATTACAGTTTCCCTCAGCTCATTGCCCCTCTTCTACAATGCAATCCACTGCCTGTGCAGATATCATCTGACCCTCCTTGTTAAGCCCTGTGGGAAGTGGACTGGGGGAGCCAATGCAATAAATGCTCATACTCTGGACACTGCCTTTACTATGAGTAATACTTTGTCTTCCATCTAACCCATGATTTTCCTGTTTTCTACAAGTATCCATGAATCTTTGGCAGGATAACTTGTTAGTTTGTAAGTAGGAGGGAATCTCAGACCTTCACGGTTCTTTGCAAATGTCTCTTTACCTCATTTATTTTTCTCATCTGTAATGGAGTAGGGTGTGTGTGTGTGATATTTTCTATTCATAGGACCATTGTTATTTTACCTAAATTAAAATGTGAAATGCTTTGAACAGTATCTGGTACAGTGCAAGTGCTCAATCTGTCTCTGTGTATATGAAGTTCAAAACATAACAAATCCTATATATTTTTATAGCTGTATACATGTATAATAATAGAATTAAAAATATGTAATAATAGACTTCAAATCAATTGTAGTTGTTAATTCTGGGGAGGTAAGAAGGCAAATAGGATTAAGAAGTTTCCATAGGGTGCCTCAACTCTGTTCTGTTTTAGTGTTTGAAAAAGTATCTCTAAAGCAAATATAAAAATATGTTAAGATTTTAAAGGGCTGGATGTTGTGTATGTGGTTTTTCATTTTTTCATTATGCATACTTGCCTGTATATTTAAAATACTTTAGAAAAATAAATTTTACAAATATGTGCAGCAGGCAGATATTTGGAATGATAATTTTAAGGCTCGAGTTGGCAGTCTTTTATGTGAAATGGCACATTTCGAGGGTATGTTTTTCTTATTTGAAATATCATCGAAACAACTATGACTGTTGTATCCAATTTTCTACCTCCCTACCTTTAGTCATGTTTTTTTTTTTTTTTTTCCTGGTACTTAATTAGTTTATTACATTCTGTGGTGGTGTGACGCTGTGTGAAGTCCCAAGGTTAGGTCCCAGGGACAGCCTGCTACCCTGCATTTGCATTTCCACACTCTTGGAACACTGAGCTACCCAGAAGAAAGTCACACCACACAGAAGTAACCTTGCTGTGATTAAGCCAAGTGTAGGTGCTTTGGGTCACCCCAGCCCAACGCCAGACAGTGAGAGAAGAAGCCTTCCTCTGATTCTTGCCCTCAGCCATTTAGTCATCCTGCTCTCCCACTCCTGTATCACCTGAGACCCCAGAATTTGTGTAGCAGCGGCAAGCCATCCATCCCCACTATGGGCTCTTCGAATTCCTGGGAGCATCATATAATGGTGATGGTTGCTCACTAAGCTTGCGGATGTCTGTATGTGGCAATGGATATCAGTGGTCAGCTCCTCTTCAAAATACCTGGTTTGATGATTACAGTAGTGGTGGAGCTAAGCTGGGTGCACGTGAGGTTTCAACATATTCAGCATTTGTTCAGATGACCAGAGGACAAGAGGAATTCTGCATATATAAGAGGCACAAAAGATGACTGAGAAGAAAAAGAAAATAAACCAAGAAACAGAAAACACATTCAAAGTGGTGTTGAAATGTTAATGTAGTCTGGTATGTAATAACCAGCAACATCTTTAAAACTAAGATGATTATAAGTTTTAATTGTTATAGACAGCAGCACAAGTAGGCCAATTTATTTCAAAGACAAGGAATGAATCAGGTATTCTTTCCCTTTTTTTTTTGAGATTTTATCAGAATACTGTAGTGCTTGAGATTTGTATATATTGCTTTTGGTAGGTGGTTAATAACACCTTTTCTATGAGTTTTCCAGGCTAAACATTTTTACAAAGCAGCTGCTGAAATGTGGAGGCTTCTATCATATCCTTCATCTAATTTTTAATTAATAGATTTTTTTTTTAGAGTCACCCATCTATTTTTGTTTGGGGATAGATTCAAATTATTTTCTGAGGAAAAATTTTGCCCTGCTCATAGAACCTCCTTCTTCTTAGGTATCTATTTTGATTAGGTACTTCATTGTATTAAAAAACATTTAAAAGAGAACAGTTTTATTCTTTTCCATTGATTTTATCATTAATCAGTAACACAGAACGTTGGTTCTCTGGATTCTTACAGAGATTATAATTTTACATTGTCTGCAGGCAAACTTTTTTCTTAAACTGCATGTGAGAAATAACTTTGTGGAAGTTATGCTAAAGAATAAGCAGCTTATTTATTACTTCAGATAAGTATTATTCATATTGGGATTCAAGGATAACCACTTTGAGTGTTGCTGGAAAACAAAACAAATTTTTCATAATTTGCCTGGGTACTTATTATACATATATTGAAAATAAAACTCATGCTCTAACCAGTTTGAAATTTATCCTGAATCAGACTTGACCGAAAGAAATTTATGTATCTTTATCATTTTATATTGAATTCTGGCTGAATTTCTTTTACAATGGCTTTGTCGGTTTTCACCCAACAAGGTTCTAAGATAGAGCCATGTTCAACTTCATATCATAGTTGCATTTCAGGATGTTGTTGAGGACATTGGACAATACATATGAGGACCCACAAGAGAAATGTCCCCAGGCTATAGTACCAGCAAAAGATGCATTTCTTCTGAGTTAATTAATTACCTCATGGTGTCATTGAGATTATTATGCTTCATGTGCTTTCACCACTGAAAGTTCAGAACCAGATTTTGACCCTAATTTATAAATGTGTGGAGGAGCTTTTGTTTCATTACAATCCTTATTTGCTCTTTGATTTCTATTTTCCATTTGCTACAACTGCTTTACTTCTTTTATCTTATGCCATTAAACAATACTATTAACTTCCTCAAATTCTCTTTTGCAATTATTTAGGAAAAGAAGAAAGAAAGAAGGAAAGGAAGGAAGTGAGGGAGGGTAGAAGGAAGGGAGGAAGAGAGGGAGGGAGGGAGGAAGGAAGGGAAGAAAGAAAAAAGAAATCTTTGGAACATTAGGTCTAGTTTGGCTTACTATTCTTTATAAAAATATGGATAAAGTGCATGGTGTTATCAGAAAAATCACATAAATAATTGGAGGAATTAAAAATTATTAGAAAGTATAAGAGAAAGCATAAGAGAAAACTAATAAACAACTTACTTTCTTCCTTTCAACACATAGGAGTTTTGAGGAGTCCACTAGTCCTTTTTATGCTGTGTCTATGACCTTGGAAGTTCAAGGAGAGGAAATCATGAGTGACGGGTCACTGATGACAGTGAATAAAATTTGAATGTAGCTGAAGACTTTTGAGCCAAGAGCAAAAGGTCCCAAGAAACAAAGCAGAGTTTTTTACCTGGCTCTTAACACTGGGTAGAGGCTGATATAGCTGGATAGTAGGGATACAAAATGAGGGAGTTTTTCACAAGACTGTAAAGGAAGAATGATATTGTGAGAAGAATTCTGATTTGTCTGCTTTTGTTTCCCCTCCCCTGCATTTGCTGAGACACTGGGAACTTGAGTTTGGAGTAGTGAGTTCCAAAAAAAATGCTACATGGGGTGCTAGGTCCTAGAGGAGACTCAAGGCTGCCTCTCAGGACGAAGGGAGTGAGAATACTCTATGAAAAAAAGAAAGATATGGGGGAATTTTCTGACCTTATAAACCCAAATAGAAATATTCTCAAGGAAGATTAGTGGTGGGGTAGGGAGAGCAAATACCAGAAAAGAGAGGAAAGTGTATGTGATATAAGAAGGAGAGAATTTATAGATCAAAGTGGTTGAAATTCTGACAAGTGACCAAAGAGGTGAGGTGTCCAAGACATGGACACAATTAAGTGGCCTATGAGGTTTGGAATAAAACTTTATAGTGAACATATTATTGGCGCTAGGACTGTTGTGGGTTTGCAAATGTCAGAGAGGAGCTGATTAGTGTCTGTGGCTAATCTCTGTTTCTTTCCTCCTGGCTCACATAAAACTAACACTAGTTTTGGGAGCCCTGATTTTATTAGTTTCCCTCCAGCACATTGGTGATCAGTGGCCTTGAGTGGGTCTAACTGCTGAAGAAAAGTTAGAAACTTGAGTAAGAAAGATGTACCGGGCTTCCCTGGTGGCGCAGTGGTTGAGTGTCTGCCTGCCAATGCAGGGGACACGGGTTCGAGCCCTGGTCTGGGAAGATCCCACATGCCGCGGAGCGGCTGGGCCCGTGAGCCACAGTTGCTGAGCCTGCGCGTCTGGAGCCTGTGCTCCGCAACAAGAGAGGCCGCAATAGTGAGAGGCCCGCGCACCACGATGAAGAGTGGCCCCCCTTGCCACCACTAGAGAAAGCCCTCGCACAGAAACGAAGACCCAACACAGCCATGAATAGATAAATAAATAATAAATAAAATTAAAAAAAAAAATAAAAAGAAAGATGTACCATTCATTTCTTACAGCATATGAAGAATGAGATAAGTCATTGTAATTTAGCAAACACTGTTTGGTGTTTACTCTATACAAATACCTAGGTTGGTCTCGAAGATTGACACTAAGGCAACAGTTTAAAAAAATTGTTAAAAATCCAAGCGTTAGAATTGTTTAAAGAGTCAATAGTATCTGAAAGAAAATCTTAGATCCCTTCATAAAATAATAAATGATAGGACTAATAATGAAATACTAGAACTACATCTGTCTTTGAGAAGCCTATTTCAGTGAGTCTCCATTATCTTTTTACTCCTTGGCTTTTGACTATCTTAGTTTGAGCTGCTGTAACAGAATATCATAGACTGGGTGTCTTATAAACAACAGAAATTTATTTCTCACCGCTCTGGAGGCTGGAAGTCTCTTGACTTCCGAACATACAGGGTGCCAGCATGGTCAGGTTCAGGTGAAAGCTTTCTTCCTTGTTTTCAGACGAAGGGCTTGCTGTACCCTCATATGAGGGAGAGAGAGAAATCATCTCTCTCCCGACTCTTCTTATAAGGGCACAAATCCCATATGAGGGATCCACCCTTAAGACCCAATTTCCTCCCAAAGGCCTCACCTCCAAATACCATCCCATTGGGGATTTGGGCTACAACATACAAATTTGGGGGGGAAACAAACATTCAGTCATAGTACTGACAGCCTAACTGTTTTGAGTGAAAAAATTTTAAAGGTCACTGTAATTGAGGTTCACTTTAATATAACCTTCATCAAATCATTGCAATTCATATTTATTATAATAATATGTAACATATTATGACATTGTATATTTATAATTATATATTTTATATAATATAAAATAAAACATAAGACAAAAATAATACAATGTAAATATAATGAAATAATGAAATAGTATAATTAAATATTATGTATTTATATAAACATAGAGAGTATCTGCATCTAGAAATGTTCAACACTAAAATAGGGATAAGCTTAGAATACTTAGCAAGTGACAGAACTGGCAAGTGCGACAATACTGACTTAACCATTGGCTAGTGAGAAGGACTCAGGATAAGGGTTTTGAAGGGAGGTGTACATGGGTGATGGAGAGAGGGGCAAGTGGGATAGATCCCCAATCCCCCCACACATATCCACGTACATATACATTACCCTTTCTCTCCTCCTTGACAAATTTGCCAACATTTTGACACCAGGACATTAGCAACAGAAGAAGAGCAAATAACAAAATAGAATTTAAAGTGTTATGTAATAACTCTAAGCACATCTGTTCCAAATCAGTTTCTCAAAGATACATTTCATTAAAATCATAGGCTTTCCAGACGTTGTCATTTAGTCATTGCCTCTCTGTCACTCTTCCACTGCCACCTCCTTGACAGGATTCTGACAAGATCCAAAAGGTCAGTTAACTTCTTTGCTACTTTTTTCCATTAATTAACTAGGCAAGGCTAAATATATTCTTTTCAATTGTGTCTGTAACCAAAACTGGCTCTGCAGAATGGTAAATTTCCTTCTAAACCCTTTTTCAAACTATCAAGTATCTTCTCCCGGCCAGTCTCAGAAAGAATATGCATACTGATATTTTCAGACACTTTTAAACATGGTTTTGGTTTCATTAACTATACTCAACTGGATAAATTCTTCTTTTTCTGATAAAATCAGCATTCTTTCCAAAGTTCTCTTGACTTTATTTGTATATGTTATCTTTTTCATTTTTCCTTCCAGGTGGTTTTTGTTTGTCTGTTTTTTCTTTCTCTCAGAGCCTGATTTAGAATCTCTCTCTTATTATTAATTATACTCTGTAGAAGTCACTAAAATATCTCTCTCAGTTAACACCCAATTAACTGAACGACTTGAGAGGTAAACTCCCTCGGAAGTATAATCAACATATTCAAGGCTCAGTTTCTTCATTCTGCCTGTCCTACAGTGTTTCTCTCACCTTAAAGCCAAAATAGATTTCCCTGCAGTCTAGTTCTAGGAGGACCTACTGTTCTTATTGCCTCAGTGAAGGCCTTCCCTATTATCGAGAGGGGGGCCACTTGCTATCAACATATTCTTTTAGAAAAAGAGCTTTTTAAAATATGGGATCCATGGAACCTCATGTGTATACAATGTCCCTTATTGTAACTATGAATCCATTGTTAGTGTATGCTAGATGTGGGTTTAAGTGTCAATTTCCACAGAGAGTATCCATAGCTTTTTATCAAATTCTCAGTGAATCTATAGTCTTAAAAATATTAAATACTCTAAAAGGATACACAGTTATTATATTTACTATTTAATGGATGGCATATGGTAACTTGTAAGTACCAACTTTTCAGCAAAATAGTCAATGAAATTCATAGGTAGTTTAGATTTCTGTGTACCACAACCATGCCTTCATTCCTTATTTTAGCTAAAAATGGCTAATACTTTACTTGCCTTCCAGAATGTTGGTTGGGAGTTCATGCCAATATATACACACAGCGACATTCACATGCACACACGTTACATGAAGATTTGGACCAACACTACTGATAGCCTGCCACCTACAGGCATACACTTTGTCCATGTTTCTACACACATCATTTTATAATTTCAAAAAATTCTGTGGTAAAAAAGTATCTTATTCATGCTAAAATGAGTTTTTGTTTCTGTATTTCTGATTATACATTCTTTGTTCTTATATATGCTTTTTGTTTATTTTGGTTTTTCTTTGGTTTTCTTTTGTTTCAAAGGACTTCATTTTACTCAATGAATCCATATAGCTAACAAGCAATATTTAGCAAACTTTTGTACTAAAAGACATAAACAGACTTTGAGCTAGAGGAAAATGAAAAAAAAAGGACAAATTAATACAGACAGTTTGATAATGTTATATTTTTGGACAAATTGCATGTGTCCAAAATGCAGTTGCTGGGGAAGCAGGTTTGGTTTATTTGGGGGCAGCCATGGGTCTGCACGTATGACCAATGGTGTTCTCATGATAACAAAATCTCCTGCCAGATTAAAAAACCTAAACACTCTTGCTTATTGAAAACAACTGATTGGTTACTGACTATAAGTGTCCCTAAATGTTCTAGATTTCATAATTAACCACAAAAAAAACTCTCATTTTATTTCCTGTCATTTTATGTACTAAATGTTAGTGTAACTAACTTTTGGGTATCCAATTGTATCTTTCCTGTTTGCTTGATAAGTAGGAGTCCAAAAAGAATATCAAGGAACATTCACCTTTGCTTTGTAGTTCAGTGGCTACCAGGGTCAGTGGAGAATTACTCTGATGGTGGACTCAACACATGTTTAGAGCAATAGAAACAGGGCAACAAATAGGGCAGAGAAAGGGAGAGAGGGGGAGAAGGAAAAACAAAGCGTCAGGGAACTTATTTCAGAATATATAGATATTTGTGTCATTTCAAAATGAAAACTGTTTATTACATATGGTTGTGGGTTTGGCGGAGGGTGTATCATGATATATTTACCGCTAGGGCTTCTAAAGCTCTCCCTTTGCCTTAGATAGAATCTATCCATATTCAGATATTTCTTCTTAGAATGAAACTAATTCTTTTTATTTAACCAGATGTTTTTACTTTTAAAGTTATATGAGATGATTTATACTAGAGATACATGGGAAAATGAATTTATTCAGCAGTTAAATTAGATATAGAGGAGTATGTACGTAAAACTACACTGCTTGAGTTGAATTTTTTGACAACCCATCCATTTTCACTGAGGCTTGGCTTTTATTATTCTAACAAGACTTTCTTAACTGAATTTCACTGCTTTTCCTCTTAATCCATTGTCATCATCTCCTGCTCTCCTATGGTGTTACAAAGGGGTCTCTCACACTTCTCCTCTCCCTGTTTCAAAGAACCTCATAGGATTTGCCAGAATCTGAGATAGGGTGGAATGGCAGCATGAAAATATCCTTTGATAATGATTCACCTTCCAAGCCACACCTATCCTGGTTGGGGAAACCACTACTGCTCACTCAACATCCCATGTCCTATTATTGGTACCTAGTATGAAGACTTTATAGTCCTTGTTGCAAATCCATGGACACGGACATCTTTCCTCTCCTCTGAACACTTGCTCTCTTGCATCTTCTTTGTCTTGGAACCCACATTGAGAACGTTCCCTTTTATCCTAAGCTGTTGTGCTACCTCAACCTGCTTCCTCAGCAGCTACAGCCACTGTCTGGCTTTTGTGCTCTAGGTCTGCAAATACCTCTTTCTATTTCATGCTGCTGCTCTATTAAAGAGCTCTTTCTACAACCGGTCATTGGTGCTGTTGGCCTCCGTTGGGGACACACTCTCTGTTAATTAATTAATTAATGACTGAACACCTATGATACGCAAGGGGGTGCTATGATGGGTGCCAAGAATAATAGACATGGCAGACACACTCCCTGCCCTTGTGAAGTTTTCAGTCTGGCAGAGCTAATAGTATTCTGAGGACATCTTTGTTTTCATCAGGACACATCTTTATTTAAGAGTGAACTGCATTCTTCTTGGGAAACTCTCAACTCTTGGTCTTTCTCCTGGGCAAAAAATCAGACATACATTTTTGATGTTTTCTGTTGCTTTTTATCAACCAAATACTGTACATGCTTTGAAATAAAAAAATGCCTCCAATGTAATTAGAGCCCTGGTACCGTATTACCATGATAGAATTTTAAATGTGAAAACAGCGACCTGCCTTGTGTCTTTACCCAAATTATTAACTGGGAGCGACTTCTCCATTCAGTTCTCATGCTGCCAAATAGGTCTGTAGTGTGGGCATCCCTATGGGGCAATCAGCTAAGCAATAATAATGTGATTAACCAATAATCAGTACCCTTGATTGTTTATTCTCTTATTCTCATTACCAATTACTATAGACTACAGATTTTACCTAATAAACATTTCTCAAATTCATTACTTCCCTTCCATTCTTGATCCCCAAGTTCAGGCCTCTGCTGACAGCCGTCCCTTTGAGGGCTAAACACTCTTTTAGCCCTCAAAATCACTGTCCTCATACCCACTATCCACATTGTAAATGCAATTTAAATCACAGTATTTCACACATAGAATTCTTCAGTAAGTCCTCCCATTGCCTACATGACTAAGTTCAAGCTGCCTAACACAGCCCGTGATCCTGCACTATGTTCCTCACTCATATCTGTCTCTTCTGGTCCATGCCCCCAGACAAAAAACCCCAGGAACATACATGCCTGTCGTCAAGGTTAGGTTTATTAGTGCTACAGCAAGGAAAACCATACACCGTGGGAAACAGTGGGACAGTAGGAGGGTGCGAGAAGAGACTGGATAAGTTACTTGGGGGAGGCTTTAAGAAAGCAGGAGGTTTGCTCTATTTTGGGTGCTGGCAGGAAGTAGGCTAAATATAGCATTGTATATTTTAGTGATGATTTTTAGTCTAGGAGTCAGAGGAAATGGAAAGGTGCTAAAGGAGTGATTAGTTAAGAAGCAGCGGTCATTCATGTTAGCTAGGAAAGGATTCTGTTGGGTCATTTTTGTGGTTTCCCCTGTCCTTGCTTTTGTGTCTACTCTGACATGATTACAGCATTGTCCTGTTTTTGTCTCACTCCATCACGTCAGAGCGCACCTGTCTGTTCCTGGTGTTCTGTGAACTGTTTGGAATGAAGTAGGGAACACCGTGGACTGCTTGTTGTCGCCATGACAGTGTGCAGTTAACACTGGCAGAGGCTGCTTTTTCCTTCTCATTTCTCACTGCGCTCTGCTTCCCACGCTATGTGCCCTGAACTTCTTAAAATGTGCTGCCATTCTCAGATGTTTCTAACTTCTATGACTTTTCTCATATTGTCCCCTCTACCTGCAGTCCTTACCCACCCCACCTTTGCTTGGCCAAACTCTACTCATTTTTTTAATGGACTTTCTAAAAGAACAGTTTTAGATTTACAGGAAAGTTGAAAAGATAGTACAGACAGGTCCCATATAGCCCTCTCTCCTAGTTTTTTTCTATTAACATCTTGCATTAGTATGGTACTTCTGTTATAATTAAGAAACTAATACTGATAAATAAAGTTCATGGTTTCTTTATGTCTTTTCATAGTTTAATAGGTTTCCTTTACTGCTGAATAGTATTCCATTGTCTGGATGAGCCACAGTTCATTTATCCATTCACTTATTAGAAGACATATTAGTTGTTATCAGTTTTTGTGAGACAATGAATAAAACTGATATTTTCAAAACCCATTTTAGGAATACTCTTAGGTTGATTGAGAAAATTCTCTGTTTCCATAGTGTCATTATCATTACAAGTATCACATTCTATTATAACTATTTGCTTCTGATTCTTTTTCCTTTACAATCAACTGTAAGCCTCTCGGAGACTTAGACTGTAACTAATACGTCTTTACATCCCTAGCTCCTAAACTGGGTCTCAGTGAATAATTTTTGTGGAATGAATTTCCCAGAGAGCGTATACAATAACTTACATTTACATACATTATCTCATTTAACATTACATACACACTCATAAGTAGGTTGACTGTATCACCCCAAATAAATTAATTTTCTGAATGCTTTTATTTTAATGGTTACCATATTCAGAATTTTAAATATGAGCCTTATTTTGTAACTTTAGTCTACTGTTTAAAAGAAAATGATATATGAAAGCTTTTAAAATTATTGGAAAAATCTACTTTAGCCTCTCTTCATCTGGATCATTTGAAATAATATAAAATAAACACATACATATCAATGGAATTGGAGGTTTCCTTCCATTTGAAAAATAGGTATTCATTTGGCTTTTTTATCCTAAAAAATAATTTTTTGATTGAGCTTTTCATGTTACTTCCAGAGAATATTAACCCCTTATGTAATAGACAGTTGTGAAATATCATTGAAGATTCTTGTCAGAAAAACAAACATGCAATTCTTTCTTTTTAACTTAGTTCAGTTTAAATTATAAGTCATCTGTCAGATGTAATAAACCATGTGATGCTTTTAAAGTCCTAGATTTAGAGAGTGAAGGCAAGAACTTATTTATTATTGAACAAAGAGAAGCATTCAGCATTTTAAAAAAAAATTCTAAATTATCAAGATGCACACTTAAAGTAATTTACATAATCATTTGTATATCAAGTCCTTCTGTTTTACTGAGAACATTTAAAATTCTTGTGATGCATCTCATTAATAATGTAAAGATAAGACACTAACTACAGTCAATTCTCATTATTTGCAATAGTTATGTTTTGCTCGGTCACTGCAAACGCTGAATGTAATGAATACTGAACCATTGTTCCTGGGGAAAGACAGGGTTAGGGTCCAGCAATCCTCTGGTCACAACATTTTCAACAACTCATTAATACATTATCTTATTTGACGTGTGCCTCTGTTTTCAGATATTTAATACATGTTATTGACTCATTAACATTGAACTCAGGGCTGACAACTTTTAACTCAGGTCTGAATGAACATCCTATCTAGCAGGCATATTTCTCTATAGGGCACAGAACAGCTTTCTTGTGTTCAGAGACACTAGACAGGACTTTAACAGTATGCTCAGGGGCCAGTTTAAACAGGGAAATCACCAACAGAAAGTACAAAAATACAAAAAACATGGCACTAAATAGACTGGGAAAAGGACACTTGTTTTCAGTTTTGAGAGCTGAACCAAGAAAAAAGCGTGTCTCCTTGTTTGACCTCAGCTGGAAATGTGTGTGTTGGGTGAAGCATATTATTTCCAGCTTTTCATATGTCCAAAAATGACTGGGAAATTGCCACGAGTATTGATTTGGGGGTTACAAGTAAATTTTAGTGAGTAGGCTAATTTACAAATACAAAATCTGTGAATAATGGGAAACAACTGTGCTAAATGTAAGAGACCCAGACAATTGCATATATGCTATTAAAGCTGTTGTATAATGTTTTTATGCCTATTGGCAATAAAATGCCCAATACGAAATGTATGGTTTGCAAATCTAAAGAGCTGTTTCTTAAATATAGTATTTCCTATGTTTATTTAGAGAAGTGGAGGAAGCTCAGAATAATAACAAATTCTCTGTAAAGAATCTCAGTGAATAAATTATTAAGTATTGTCAATCAGTTAACTGTGAGAGGCAGAGTAGAAGTTATAAGAAAAAAAGTTTTTTAAAAAAACCCATTAAAGGGGGCTTCCCTGGTGGCGCAGTGGTTGAGAATCTGCCTGCCAATGCAGGGGACACGGGTTCAAGCCCTGGTCTGGGAAGATCCCACATGCCACGGAGCAACTGGGCCCGTGAGCCACAATTACTGAGCCTGCGCGTCTGGAGCCTGTGCGTCTGGAGCCTGTGCTCCGCAACAAGAGAGGCCGCGATAGTGAGAGGCCCGCGCACCGCGATGAAGAGTGGCCCCCGCTTGCCACAACTGGAGAGGGCCCTCGCACAGAAGCGAGGACCCAACACAGCCATAAATAAATTAATTAATTAATTAAAAAATAAAAAAATAAAAATAAATAAAAATAAAAGAAGAACATTTAAATAACCAAAAAATCTTTAAAAAAAAAATAAAAACCCATTAAGGAATAGATCTATTTGAAGACCAATGTCTCATGGTAAAAAAATCAACAGTGAAAAGTCCTGACAAATTAATTGCTAAATCATATCACATGGACTCTATGTATTGTAAGAATTCAGATCAATGAAGCAAGAGAAATCAGAGAGGGTTTGGAGAGAATGGCTTAAGCTGGATAATAGGGGATAGAAGGATCTGAATGGATGGAAATTGTGGAAAGAGAGGGCTTTCAAGGTCCAGAATAATGGGAGAAATAAGGCAGAGGCTTGGAGGTCATGCACAAGTGTATGTATAGTGAAGAGAATGAGACTAAATAATTTGTTTGTGAGACCAAAACTAATAGGTTAGATGCGGAGGAGGCTGCAAAACCAGATTCTGGTGAACCTCAAAGTCAGACAGAGGAATTTCAACTGCACTCAGTAATAATAACAGTAGGTAAAATCCCTTGGGTGCTCCATGCCAGGAAAAAACTAAAAACTTCACATGCATCATCTCAGTTTTTTCTTCACAATAATCCTATGTGGATGAATATTATTATTTTTCTTATTTTACAGGTGAGGGAATTGAAGTTTAGTGAGGAATAGGAAGGAAAAGTGCCTAGAAGAAGGTGAGGCTAATGTAAAATTTAGATTTAATCACTGAACCTCTCTTAAGCTGACTAAGGGAAGAATGGTTTAACCAGAGCAGCCTCTAGCCTAGAGCTAATTATTCCCAGATATTGAGAAACTACCTTTTGAGAACTCCACCTAATACCTCAGGAATTATGTAATTTTCCAGTCTAGCTAGTACCCAGAGGTAAGGAAAGAACCATGTGAGATAACTGGAGAGGACAGTACTTAAAGGACTGGGGTTAACTAGCTCTAGACTAGTTACTGTGTGAAGCCCACCCAACAAATCATAAAAGCAAGACCAGGGAGGGTCAAACTGTCTCGAAGCAACTTAGCTACATCCCAGAACAAAGCTTCAGAATATTTATAAGAACACAAAAAATATCTAGCACCTAAGAATGTGGAATTCACAATTCCTGGTTTCCAGTCAAAGATTACCAGGCATACAAAGCAACAGGAAAATATGAGCCATAGTGAGAAGAATAATCAATCAACTGGAACCCACTCAAAATGGTCACAGCTGTTTGAATTGGCAGACAACACATATATACACCACCAAATGTAAAATAGAGAGCTAGTGGGGAGCAGCCGCACAGCACAGGGAGATCAGCTCGGTGCTTTGTGACCACCTAGAGGGGTGGGATAGGGAGGGTGGGAGAGAGGGAGACGCAAGAGGGAAGACATATGGGGATATATGTATACTTATAGCTGATTCACTTTGTTGTACAACAGAAACTAACACAGCATTGTGAAGCAATTATACTCCAATGAAGATGTACTAAAAAACAAAACCAAAAAAAACAAAAAAGACAATTGAGGTCCATTTTTTAGATAAACAAAGTCCTACTGTATAACACAGGGAACTCTATTCAATATCCTGTAATAAGCCAGAATGGAAAAGAATATGAAAAAGAATGTGTATATATATATATGTATGTATCTATCTGAGTCACTTTGCTGTACAGCAGAAACTAACACAACATTGTAAATCAACTATACTTCAATAAATATCTTTTAAAAAGAAAAAAAATATTTTAGCTGGCAGCTATATAAAACATAGAAGTGAAGTGGAGTAAACTGACTCTAAAAGACAATTTTTGAAAAATAAGGTAATTAGTTCTTGGAATAGAGCCTCCTTATTATTAGAAAATAATATGATCAGATGGGGCTTCCCTGGTGGCGCAGTGGTTGAGAATCTGCCTGCCAATGCAGGCGACACGGGTTCGAGCCCTGGTCTGGGAAGATCCGACATGCCGCGGAGCAACTGGGCCCGTGAGCCACAACTACTGAGCCTGCGCGTCTGGAGCCTGTGCTCCGCAACAAGAGAGGCCGCGATACTGAGAGGCCTGCGCACCGCGATGAAGAGTGGCCCCCACTTGCCGCAACTGGAGAAAGCCCTCGCACAGAAACGAAAACCCAACATAGCCAAAAATAAAAAATAATAAATAAATAATAATAAATAAAAAATTTTTAAAAAACCCAAAAACTTCCACCATTTAAAAAAAAAATATGATCAGATGGATTAGAAATCAAAATTAAGTTGGGAAAATCCAAAGAAATTCTTATGGTATTATGTAGGAAAGACAAAAATATTATTGTAGGGAAAGTATCAGATTTGGAGTCATTCCAAATCAGTTTCAGTCTCTGTCATTTACTACTTTTGTGATCTTGGACAAAATATTAATGGTTATGAGTTTCAGTTTCCTTACCTGTAACATAGGGTTAATAATAACTATGTCACATGGATAGACAAGTGTTTTAAATCAGTGACATACTACCTATTACATATATGCATATGTACACATATACCTTTAAATTATATATTTTACACATGCACACATACACACACATATACGTATATCCCATAACAGTCTGACATGTCATGGGCCAATAAACATAGCAAGTGAGTTTACCTGGCTAAGTCATGAAATATTAAAAGAGCTGAGCATAACTTTTTTCACTGGCCTGAAAAGCCTGTTATTTAGATATATCTTATAAAGTTTATATTATTAAGCAACAAAACTTTTTCAGACTTTTGTTCAGGGTATGTGATGAATGTAAGGGCATTAAAAATCAAAGGAGAGTGAGGAGAATTTTCAATCTACAGCTTACAAATAATAGTGGGTTCAGGGACGCCAACACAGTTGTCCAAGTCAGAAAAAGAACTACTGTGAACCTCTGCAGGCTGTCAGGATTATGACAACGGAAAACTTCAGAAAAGTATTAATGAATGGGGAAAGGGAGGAATAAGCCTTGTTCATTTTAGTGGTAAGGTTATAGTGGGTCACTTGGAGTCTGAAGAAATATGATTAAAAAGAGTGAAAGAGCAATTTGTGGAAGCTTGGATTATAAATTTCTGCTATCCTTTCAGTTTTTGAGTTCTAAAGCAACCTAGGAAGAGCTTAGCTCTTGGAGATGGATAGGTAGGGCAGACCTTATTGGGTGCACTCACTGCTGCATTTAAAATTCTGTATAAAAAGAGGCATTTTTACAGAGTGAGTTTATAGTTTTCCAGTCTCTAGTGGATTTGTAAAAACATACCACTGACCATTTTTGGTAGGATAGATTGGCTGTTTAAATACATCACTGGGATAAATCAGTATTCTCTTCTGACCAGTGATTTTATTCTCTCCATATTATGAATATAATTTTAATGATATACTCAAAACAAAGATTAATGAAGAGACATAATAAATGTTATAGACATCTCAAAATTTTCCAATGATTTGGATTTTTACTACATATAGATGTGATTAAATAACAAAATTCAAAGGTAAACCAAGTGTCTTATAATCAGAAAAAATGAATAATTATACATGCTGCTACACTGGATAGAGTGCTGGCTACTTTTAAGAAGCTACTTCTTTATTGATATCAGCCTGCCTCTCTCTCTCTCTCTCTCTCTCTCTCTCTCTATATATATATATATGTGTGTGTGTGTGTGTGTGTGTAAAAGAATTGGAGCAAGAAAGCCAAGATTGATTGGACATGTCTCTGCTGTATTTTGGATCTTGGTATTATTAATATTACTGAAGGAGGGTCTGGATCCTGTAGCTTGACTTTTCATGCTGATCTTGATTTATTAAATTTAAGTAAAAATATAGGCTGATACGAAGCAAGAAAATGAAAGCTTAGCTGGATCTTGAAATCTCTCTTCATCTTTGGATCTGTTCTGAGGTTCCTCAGAATTTTCTATGAAGATTTATTTATTTATTTTTGGTTTTTACTTTTATAGTAATATAAAAGAATATTGTAAGCATCCTGAATCCCCAGGATAAGCACTTTGCAACTGAGTACTGCCATGTGATTTTAGGGCTGTACTTGTGATTGTCTTTTTTGTTGCATATTGGGAATAAGGAACTACTGAAGACACAGTATCTAAGATTCAATATGTTGCTGCTTCAGCTGGAATCTTCACATGCTTGAGGGTCTATTGCAGTATTTTGGCAAGCAGTGTTCTCAGTTTATTTACTACACACACATACATACACACACACACACACACACACACACACACCTTCATGGTCAGGAGCTTTGTTAGCTACTTTATGAAAGTGGATATCAAAACACAATTGACTCTGGGACCAAGTTAAACATGGCTCCCATTCTTCCTTTCCTAACTTCTGCACATCCACTCAGGGGAGAAAAGCAAAATGTACCACATGATGGCTAGGAATGCTGACAAGAATCCCCCCTGCCCCAACATGCACACAGAAGTTTTCAAAATCAAAGCATCGTAACATCTATTTTTTTTAATTAAAATGGGCAGTTCTACATATATTTTTTCATATTCTTTTCCATTATGGTTCATCACAGGGTATTGAATATAGTTCCCTGTGCTACACAGTGAGACCTTTTTGTTTATCCATCCTATATATAATAGTTTATAGCAGCTAATCCCAAACTCCCAACCCTTCCCTCCCCCACCCCCATGTAAAACTGAATCACTTTGCTGAAATTAACACAGCAGAAATTAACACATTGTAAATCAAGTGTACTTCAATATAATTTTTTAATTAAAAAAAATTAAAAAATAAAATGGGCAGTGAGATAAGTAAGACAATGATGGCATTTTGCATGGATAAAAAAGTAAAAGTCACTCCCAGAAATAAAGGGTAAAGCAATGACTTCAGTGACATCTATCTGAGTTCCTAGCACATGCTTATTTCCCTTGGTATGTGAAAGATATATAACATTTCTCGCTGCATCGTTCATATCTTGAAATGTCTGATTTAATGTGCTTTTTAGTCAATGTATGACATTTAATGAATATGAGTTGGACTTCTTAACTCAGAAGAGTATATTATACCTTAAGATGTACAATCCAAATACCTAAAATAGAAGAAATGCCATGACTTGTGTGTCTCCAAATATATCTAGTTCCATGGTGAATCTAAGCATTAAATGAAGAAAAAATATATATATATTTATATGCTAATTATGCTCAAAATATCCTAATTTTGTGCAAATCCTCAATACTGATTGCTTCCTACTCTCCCCACCCCCAATTCCCTCTGGTGCATACAACTCTCCTGGGTGATAATTATGATCAGGAGAGTAATTTTAATAAGCTTCTGATACTGATTACATACCAACTGGCACAGATCATAAGGACACTGTATTTCTGTGAGTTACTAATCTACATTTCCTTCTAAGCATTGGTGTTGGTGGGTAAAATTTGCTACATACAATGGACATACAGCTACATAATTAATTATCTACACTGACCTTGACCACAGTGAGTAAGAGAAACAACAAGCTGTTCCATACCAAGGGACTCTAGCAGATAAGCTAAACCTAATCCCCTAATCTTTCATAAATGATGCAAATTAATACCCTCATATCCTCACTCTTTTCCTGTGGCTCAATCCATCTCAGACTTCTCTCCAGATCTTCCCCATAGTAGGGCTAGGCAGCATGTGATTCCATCTCTAAATACTATTTATTTCATTTGCATGTGGTTTTCCTTGTAACAATATTACAGTTGACCCTCGAACAACATGGGTTTGAACTGTGCGGGTCCACTTATACATGGAATTTTTCAATAAACACATACTACAGGACTGCACAGGAGGACCCACTGTAAAGAGATACTTGGATTTTTGACTGTGTGGGAGCTTGGCAACCCTAATCCCCGAGTTGTTCAAGGGTCATCTGTATTATATGGTGAGGATCCTATTGCCTATCTGAAATCTAAATTATGCTTACCCAAACCGCCACTGCGTTCTGATCTCACCATAATGCAATAACGTACAATCTCTGCAGTTCTGCATTGTTATTTTGTTTGTTTCTTTATAAGGGCTTGGTGACTTCTATACATTTTCCTGATTTCATGTATTATTTAATATATGGTTTTTCTGCTAATTAACATTTTCTGCTAATTAACTTTTTCCCCACACTAATAATATAAATTCCCCTTGCGATCATTCCATCTTTAATGGTGCCAACTATATTAAGTCAAGTTATTGTGAAACATTTTAAATGACTTTTATCTAATTCATGTTATACACATATCTATAGAAACAGCTGATGTCACCTCAGAAATGAGAAATAAAGTTATTTAGGTAACACATTAGAGTTCAGGCTGACTAATCTGCATTTATAGTATGTGTTATGTAAATAGTATATGCAGATAAAGTGGGGCACCAGAGTGATTTAGCACATTTCATCATTGTTACAAGGACTGCAGAAACGTTAGATATAAATTGTACTATGTGTTTATTTGAACCATAAGCGTAGTATTGTTTCAGTGTCAGTGTTAGAAAGTATAGAACTATTTCCGTTCACTTATTTATTTGTTAAGTTTCTGCAGTATGAGGGCCAAAGAAAAATGATGAGAATTCAGTGATATATAAGACAAAGTCCTGTTCCTCAAGAAGATCGGTTTAATGGGCAACTGTAACTACATACATTCTCAATTATTAAAATAAGGTTTTCTAATTCTGTTAATTTAAAAACCAGTGTTTATCTTAAAAAATCAGGTATACACTTATGGTTATAGTTATCTTTTTTCCTCTTTAAAAAAAGCTGTTAACTCAATTATATTTTTTTAGTTGATTATATTTTAGAATCAAGGAAATACTTTATTCCTACTTGCCATAAACAAAGCACTTTGACATACAGTATTTCTTTAGAAGCTACGGTGAAAAGAGTACAGGCTTTGCAGCCAGTGGTTATCAGTTTGAGACCCAGCTCTCCTGCTCACTTCCAAAGTCTGAAGTATCCCATCTAAACTTTCTGATCCCTGACTTCCCCTTGTTGTAAAAATGAGCATAACTGTTTATTAGCGGTTATAAGAAATAAATCTCATGAGTGTTTGTCACATAGGGTTTACTTAATGCATAGTAGGTGGCCTCATAATTACTATTTCATCCTAACAAAATATCTTAAATTATATTATTGTATCATTTATGAATATAAAGAATAAGGAGAGGTCCAAAGTGGTTATAACTCTTAATTATGTTTTAAAAATCACACTAATTTATACTCTAAAATCATTTATCCTCAGGGTATATTTGATGGGACCTTGTGTTACGTGTAGAGTTATTATATTGGGGGAAAACAAGGTGCTAGATAGCATTTTTAAAAAGGACAGGAATTCTTCAGCAAGATTACAATCTAGACAGCAGAATAAGTTGTAGGTACAAAAAATGTTCGTGAGGATGTGAAATGATGAGGTCATAGGGTGAAGTGAAATAGTTGATATGCACAAAGTTAACAGGATGGATAGTATGAGCTTGATGAAGTCAGAAGTTAAAGAGTGAAGTGGAGACCAGATCTCTGTCAGCACCCTAGTGTTTGAAATGGGCCTTTCACGTTTGCATAGGGCTCCAGTGTATCATGAGCCAGAACTGCAGAAGAGCACATGGGCTTAGAAGGCAGAGAGCCCTGTGTTGAAGCCTGGTTTAACCAAGTATTAACTGTATGATTCTAAGCAGATTGCTACACTTTTGGGGGCCTGTCTTCTCATTTATACAGTGCATACAATAATACAATAATAGTTCAATACTATCTATTGAAGCTATTGTGAAAATTAAATGAGTTAATGCATGTGAAGTTCTGAACACTGTGTCTGGCACACAATATGCCTTCAAAAAATTGTGATTCTGACTCTAGTGAAGAATCACAGAAACAGTTAGTTTGAACAAAGTCACAGGTCAGAAAGTATAAAATGTGTACAAAAATGAAAGCAAAAGCATAGATAATTTTGGCTCAAGTTGAGTGTTATAAATATTAAGTAGTATATTATTTTGGGGTCAGATTGTAGTAAGCTTTGAAGGCTGGAAATTTAGACTTTACGTGGTAGTCAAGAATGATCTTTTAAAAGTTTTAGTAAGCATGTGATTAGATCAACCAAGCATTTATGTAACCATTGAAAAACAAACTTCAGGGACACAATTATGAACAGAATAGGAAGAAGGTTACAAAAGAGCCCCTGCTATACCTTAAGTTCCAAGTGAAATTTAAACTCACATATGAAAGAAAATGATTAATTGATCAAATAGAGCTGAAGGAGGGACCTGATATCTCTGCTATTCTTTGCATAAACTCTACTAGCTAATTAATTAAAATCTAAATTTCTAAAGAAGGAAAGATCATATTTTTACTAAATATGTCACCAAAACTGACACCTGGTGAAAGGGACCGAGGTAGCAATGTTTAGAAGAGGAAGAAGCACAGGATGAGCCCAGGTCTGAGGATGCCTGCCTTGTTTCTACCAGTGACCATTTCAGTTACTGTGCAAAAACTTCTTACCTTTTCTGGACTCTACTGTCCACATTTATAAAACAAGGAGAAAATTTAACCGGGTGATGTGAAAAGAGCCAAATATAATTTTAATGTTAAACAACTCCAACTCGATTAGGAAAATAATTTAAATATTCTTGAGATAATAAGTGTAAGTATAAGCTTGCTTTTATGAGAAATAAGAAAAATGTTCCCCCAAAGTAATTCATTTATCATTATGTAATTAGAACTCTGTGTTAGTCATATATATTTTGCTGAAATGTTTTCTGATAAAAGTTTATGAAGCTTTTTGGAGGTATGTGTGTGAGTTTGGATGTGTATGTGTGTTTGCACATGTATGTGTATGCGTGTGGGTATTTGAGTATATGTGTGGTTGTGTGTACGTGTGTCTTGGGAGGGATATTGAGCTACATTTAAGTGTTTTAATGTTCCTTTAGGTTTTGTCATTGCTTTCTCAAACCCTTCAGTATAAGACACACGTAATTCAGAATCATAAACCCCTGAAGTTTATTTAGTGTCCCTTTTAACTCAATCAGATATTTAAAAAACTGTGATTCATTTTCATAAAAGCTGCATATCATCTCATATGCTGTACCAAAATTTTATTAAATTGTGAATATCGCATTTGAGACCTGTTTATAAGAAGTGTCTTTTCTTCATTTCTGTTTAAGTTAGGGAAAAGGGGATGATTTTCTCATCTCTCTTTTCCCAGTGGCTACAGAGCCACATATTCTTTATTTAACATTTTTAGCACCTGTTTTTGTCAGGAATACATTTTATTCTTCTTCCATGGCTTTGGTTGTTTGAATGAAAAGTCCTGCAATGGAAAACGGAAACAAATGAAAAGCAAAAGACTCTTAAAATGATGTAGAGTCTATAACTAGCTTTGGGAAACAGATTACAATTGGTGGCATTATTATTCTTTATTTCTATTTCTTTTTATAATCCAGGGTGGAATGAAGTAGCAGTGTAATTTTCTTGCAGCAGTGTTGTTTGTCTCAGGGATTTGAAAAGTGAATACCAATATTTATGTCTTTGTTTTTTCCCCTACAATTATGGATGCCCAGCTAAAACATCTGATCTTGAGTTGGCAGGATTTCCTTAAACCAAAATGGTCAAATGTGTGGATTTTTGTAGCTTTATAATCAATGTGCTCCATCAGTGAAACTGTATTAAAGTTTAGAAGTTGTGTTAGAGATCAGCTACCCACCACTACTGATCCAGCTAACTGAAATTGTCAGAACTGAGGGGACGGTGAGATTAGGGAACAGGCCCAAATACGTCCAGCACTTCATTACTGAATACGAGTGTGCCATTTCTTTATCTGCAACCTTAAATATAAGCTGTCAGTGCAAGATCAACTTGGATCAACACTAAATATCAATAACTACTAAAAAAGAAGAAATTGTAAATTGAGAAAAAAATAAGGAATACAAGTAAAAATGCAACCTCCAAAAACATAATGGTGCCGGTAATAACTGTCCTGTTTGGGGGACTGTATTCTTTACTTCCAGTGATAAGAATAAGGAGGGTATTAGATGACCTTGAAAGAAGGAGATAACAGAACCCAATCATGCTGGAATCTGGTGGGAATTTTCAAGGGGAGACAGAAAACTGTATCATTGTAAAAAAAGATCAGAGAAAGTACCTTACATATAGTACCATGCACACATATTGGCAGAGACCCATGTTGATGTTAAATATATTAATGAAGTCTTTGAAATGTTTCTCATACAAAGAATCCAACTACTCCTTATGTAATAAGGCATGCTAGGGGAGGTTAAAATTTAAAAAAAATTAAATTAAACTCTGAGTCAGAGTCAGAATATTCTTCATTTATGAGATGTAGAAATTATAAATGAAAAAGGTCTATTAGCTCTTCTAATATATCTTGTTTCTGACAGGAAAATGATACTCTTGGTTTTCCTTACTTCAAATCGAATCACTTACAAAATATATTATTACTGAAAAAATAAATTATCCCTATGACCATTAAGATATTCTTAAAATAGGATCTGGTCTTTAACAGAAAATTGTATTACCTTTCATCCTTACTAAGCACTTTATTTCTGTGCTTGATATGTATTTAAATTTCCACTGTGGAAGGAAGCCATATTTTAAGATGGTTGGAAAAAACCCTTACCATTCTGTCAAGTAGCTAATGCAAATCTTTGTGAAAGCTTAAACAGAAGTTTTGATAAAAGGACTATTTGAATACATTTGGGGTGAGCCGTTTTTGAGGGTAAAAAACCAAAAGGGATTGAAGGAATTTTTTTTTAGCTTACTTAGCTTACTTGTTTGTTGTTTATTCTTTTACCTCTTTCTCCAGCTCCATAATATCCACAGACTCTCTATTCTTCTCTAGTGCCATTCAATGGCATCTTGAATTTTCAGTCATCTTAGGAAGTCTTGGTCTTTTGTGACTGTGCTATGAAGAGTTAGATGTATACATGACATTTTGATAGGGCTCTTTTGACCTATGCAACTGCTTTGACGAAAGCATTTTGATGCTAGGAGATTTTGGACATGCCACTTTTGTGTGCAATTTTGACGCAGGGTTGTTTTTGACGTGGCTTAAAAAGACATTTAAGCCTTCAGCTTCTATTCTCATCAGCCTCACCCTATCACTGAACTGACCTCACCCTACAATGAGGATGAGGGACAAGGTGTGTTCTGTGCCAAGAGCAGGTGTTAGGATCTGGACTGAAGCCAAGGCAGAGGGCTAGAGACCCTCGGGACAAGGACCAATCCAGAGCAAACTTCACATAGCTAAGAATCAGTACTTCACCCCCTTGCACATATCACAATATCCATCACCTGTTACAAGAAACACATGTACATCTTCTCAGGACTCACCTGTATCCATGATTGTTTTATCTCAAAGTCTCTCATTTTGTTCCATGAACTTTAAGACCCATGGAAAAGTGGTATTTCAATCACAGTAGGATCACTATTCTATCCAAATGGCTGGGATATGCAGTTTTTTGTTACATTTCTATCAACTAGTTCTCACTGTACTAATTATGCATGATATTGTGAAACTTTTTTTTTTTTTTTAAATTTATTTATGGCTGTGTTGGGTCTTCATTTCTGTGCGAGGGCTTTCTCTAGTTGTGGCAAGTGGGGGCCACTCTTCATCGCGGTGCGCAGGTCTTTCACTGTCGTGGCCTCTCTTGTTGCGGAGCACAGGCTCCAGATGCACAGGCTCAGTAGTTGTGGCTCACGGGCCTAGTTGCTCCGCGGTATGCGGGATCTTCCCAGACCAGGGCTCGAACCCGTGTCTCCTGCATTAACAGGCAGATTCTCAACCACTGCGCCACCAGGGAAGCCCTGTGAAACTTTTTTAAACTGACAATTTGGGAGACAAAAGTGATACCCACTTAGAGACTAACATATATCACTATATATATATATATATATATATACACACACACATATATATATGTGTGTGTATATATATATATATATATATATATATATATATATACACACACACACATATATATGTGTGTATATATATATATGTATATGCCTCATGGCATGCAGGATCTTAGTTCCCTGACCAGGGATCCTCGAACCCATGCCCCCTGAAGTGGAAGCATGGAGTTCTAACCACTGGACCACCAGGGAAGTCCCATAACGTATACCTTTATTTTGTCTTGTTGTAAAGGTAGAATCCAATCATAAAAATTTGGAATAAGTTGTAAAGCAAAAGTTGTTGGTAATTGAGGAACAAGAAATGTGGTCTCAATCTGATGCTTTAACAAGGTCATTTCTTTCCCACTGTATTAAATTGACTATATCAAAATGGCTGTCAAAATGTATTCTGTTTCCAAACAAACAGAAAAATGATTGCTTTTAAAGAGTTGAGCATTAGAAGAGGTAAACACTGTTGAATGTCTTCATCTGTCCCAGTTTTTTCCTACATTAGCTTTGTTAAATATGTGCCTAAGTTTTCCTTGAGGTATGAAGACTGGCTGGCTCTTCTTTGCACTGAGATGCCATCAACGGCATCATGGTTCCAAAGGGAGTGCAACGTCTATGTGGCCAGTGCAGCAGATCTCTCCTTAGCAAAGGCCTGTCATATGACCTGATGAGATCCTTGAGGACCAATAGCTTCTGAACTGGAAGGAGACGGCCATCTTGCTTAATAATTTCCAGCCCCTATTTTTTATATCTGGCTGTGGAAGAGAGGTAAAATAGGAACTAGTTGAAAAGAGTTTGTGGAACAGGATATAGGTTACATAAACTGTAATGAATTCTTATTTCCCTTAGATGGGCTCAAGGCTTTGCCTCCTCCCAGGATGCTGGGGTGCCCCATGCTGTCAGTAAAGTCTACCTAGGATACGGAAGCCCAGTGTGAGTGTTTGGAGAGGGCTGTGAGGGGAAGACTTTGACAATAAGGTTTATGTTTTATTTTTAAAAACAAGTTGCTAAATTATTCAGTAGCTGTACATGATTCCTTGGGTACTCCTTGATTATGGATAGTAGAACCTAAAGTCATCATTTCTTCCTTGCAAATAATTAACATCTTCATGACTTTCCTTTTCCTTATTATTTTATTTGTTTTTAATTTTCCCTCATTAGCCAGAGGTGAAAATTAGGGATAGAAATAGAAAACCATTTTTATCTTAACTTGGAAAGATTGTCACAGAACACATAAAACACATCCACACATGCAGTTCACAATCAGACCCACTCCACCCTCATTCTGTGAGCTTGGCTCCCTGAATGTTGAAACATAGACTATGAAGGTAAGATGGCTAATTTGCTGACTGGCTTACTTTGTTTGGAAGTAATTGCATATAGGTGGGTTATAGCTTATTATTTTATAAACAAATGAAGAAAAAGTCCTAAAAGCAAGGAGAATGAGAGTCTCTAATATATGATGAGATGCCCTTTTTATCACCTGAAACACTGATTTAGCCCTCAAAACTGTGTTCAACTCTGAGATAAAAATGGTATTGAAGAAAGATCAAGTTATCTATGCTAGTGAATGTCTCAGTAAAAACAGTCTAGATATAAGAAATATGGTTGTATTACTGAATCATTAATTTGTCTTTTTAGTCTGGAAATTTGATTCTCTGAAGGCCTTAGCCTATGTATTTATACAAGACTAGAACATCTATATACAAATGTCTATTCTTCCTTCCATTGGCATAAGGAAGTCAAGGTGGGGGATGAGTGGGAAACTCAGGGCAAGAGGAGGCCCTTAGCTGATGTCAGACACTGTGGTTTGTAAGTACTAACTGAGAGCAAGGGTAGAAGATGCACTTCTGGGTAAACTGTAGTCCTGTAGAACCAAGGGCATCTTCTTCTGGTCAGGTGAGAGATGGTACTTCCTTCACTTGAAGAAGTAGCAGCACACACAGAAAGTGATCATGCTAAAAACTACCCCAGAGACAAAGCATAGTACTTTCCTTTATTTATGGATTTAACTGAGTCTACCTGTGATTCTTAAATATAAGGTATACCGAGGTATTTCCCATTCTTCTTCATTCTAACTAATCAAAGCCACATAGTCAAGATTTG
The DNA here is from genome assembly GCF_009873245.2 of Balaenoptera musculus. Lineage (NCBI taxonomy): Eukaryota > Metazoa > Chordata > Mammalia > Artiodactyla > Balaenopteridae > Balaenoptera > Balaenoptera musculus. The sequence goes on from NC_045788.1 coordinate 41,659,292, forward strand.
GTCCAACACTTACATTGTTACTACCCAACTATTTACAATTTTAGGACCACTAATTCCACAAAAGTTTGGTGGCTGTCTAAGGAGAATTTTATTATGTGTATAGGTGAGCTAATACAACCTGAAAAGAGATACTTGAGAATTTTCACTGGCAACACACTTTTTTCATTATGGAGAGTTCCTTTTATTTGTAGACTATTTTATAGTTGCCAAGTGTTCTCTGATATGCTTTTTAATTTTCACAGCCATCCCTTGAGGGAGGCAAACCGTAGCAGCTCTGGAAACAACTTGGTCAGAGAGTGGCTTTCACGTACAATGCTTGAAATAAAGATGATGCAGTGCCCGTCTCCACCCTTCTCACTGCTGGATACAAATCCATGCAGCTTACAAAAAATCATGCCTGATTTCTTACAGATGTAACTAATGCTTATCATGAGAAGAGTGGGGGAACTGGAAGTGGGGATGACCCTTCCTTACCACTCTCATCTTACTGATGTTCCAAGAGGCAGAGCTGGGAGAGATTTGGAAGTGTTTGGGAATCAGAGCAATATCTGGAAAAGAAGTCTTGACCTCAAAAGCTCAGCAAAGTTTTGTTATTTTTCCTAATGTTTTTTTTTTTTCTTTTTTTCTCTCTTCCCTTTGTGTCCACACTGCTCCCAGCTTAAGCACCCAACAAAGAGGCTGTTCCTCTGTCTTTATGAGGATAATGAAAGAATTGAGCTGCCCTTGAATGGGTGCCTCAACATTTTTATGTGCTATAATTTGAACACTCACTATAAAGCCACTCAAAATAGCTGCAGATGCCACAGGTTACTCATCTCTGCAACGCAATTTGAAAAGACTTACAGTTCAGTTTCTAAAATATTTATCTCACATAGATATGGTTTATAACACATGCCCCTTTTTTGTGCTTTAAGCCTTGTTTATTAGGAACTGTTTAAATTCTTTAAAAGAATTATTATTTAGAAAGAAATTGGAATAAGACATCTGAGAATATAGATTAAAAACTAGTGTTTTTCTGTAAATATATTTTGTATTCTATATGGCTTTACCTTATTTTTAAAATATAATATCAGTGTGTGGAACTCTATTTCACATTTCATAAAATGCTAGCTTGTGTCTTAATTCCTTTTAGAGCTCTGTGACCATGCTAATATATCTGACTGGGCCATAATAAAGTGTTTTTTTCTATATCAGATTGAAAGCTATGAAGTGCTTACAACCAGAAACTGAATTCAGAAAACCCATGGTTGTCATGGCATCTATGAAACCCCTTTGGTGTTTCACAATAAGTATTGATCAGAAAGACAAATACAAACTGTTCTCAAAATTTGGTGACCTTATTGTCCCAGGACATTTGAAAGTCCCTAATAGTAGAAATATCTACCTAAAAAAATTACACAAGCAAAATAATAGAAATGTGTTACTAAAAAAGAATAGATTTATTTCCTCTATATTAAATCTCTATAAAGATATCTGTTAATAATAAATATATTATTTTTTCATGATTGGGGAAGGGAAGGACATTGTATCAGATTATGTACATGAACTAAATTGAGTATATTCCTGCAATTTCCAGATTTCCAACATCAGAACACCATGCCTAGAGCCAGTTCACTAATTTTCAGTTATCACTTTTATACATTTCCTCCTACCAAAAAAAATGTGTAAAATGACATAATAGCAATGCTCTTTGAAGAAGTATCATTATCATTCTCATTTTGTATACCCTGGAACCAAGGCTAAGAGGGGTTAAGATGGATCTCTAAGTTTCTTTTTAAAGCTATATTTCTACAGATACATATATCTCTTTATAGAATCACTGAAATTAGGGTAAATACTTTAGGTAGCAAGATACTTTCCTGTGTATAACCTTGTTTCTTTATTTTAAGCAAACATATCAGTGGAATATATTTTAAATGACTTCAATATGAGTTTATGGGAAATTAAAAATAAGACATCACTCACAATTAACATACACATTTGTGATATTGCCCCAATGCATTTTATTCCCATGTATACTTCAAATTATGGTACCATTTTTCTTGTGTGAATAAAACAATCTAAAAGAAATATTGATCAACCAATTTAAGATATTATGGAATGGGAAACCTTTTTTTTTTCCAACCGTAAACCAAAAAATATACAGAGCCTTTGCTTGCTTCATACTTTAAGAAATTTAATGGCCATATTTAATAGCCTCCCAAAGGGTTTATAATGGAAATGCTAACATAAACCAAACTCTAGTCCACGTTAATAGCTTTTCCCTATAAATTCCTAGGCTGTGAAAAAAGTAACATGTTCAGATAAGGGAGGATCTTCAATGCTTCTCACCACTTCCCATCACCTCAGTATATTGCTTGGAGGTCAAATGGTTTCAGAATGAATGTCAAGGTCATCCTTAAAGGTAAAAAGACAATAAAGGAAATCATGGAACCTCAAGGCATAGCTATAGAGATTGGCCATTCTTTAAATAGATAGACTATTTGGGGGATGATTACCTACATATGGATCTAAGGCCTTTTCTACAACCAACTGGGGAAGCCCTCCCCATCCTTCCCTTTATACTCCCTTTTCATGTCACTGCTGAGTTTTGGCACTGTGAAGTAAGAGCTGAGGGAGTCAGCAAAGAAGGATGGGGACACAGATAAGATTTTTCATTCACCTAAGATGAAGCATTTGTTTCCAAATAAGCCAAACTAAGCTTAAAGTGTTATTCGGAGATATAAGGGGTTGTGATTTACCACTGGCTGTCCAGAAGCCGTGAGAACTGGTTGGAAACAGCAATCAAGATCCTATATTCCTTCTCCCTGTTACGAGTATTACCAACTTGTGTGCAGCCCAGAAGCACAGGAAGTATGATATGGTGGTATTCAGAAACTCATCTGTTCCTGGAGGCCCAAGATGGTTTTAGCATCAAAACATGTGTGAGTAAAGTTTTGTTTTGAATACCCAGAACAAGATTTTCAACGTTAGTGTCCTCCATCGCAGCTACCTATTCTATAGTATTTCACATATTTGTGTTACTGTTATTTTCCATATTGCTTCATGTTTCTCCTCTGTGAACATATGTGACAGTTAATGATTCCTGTAGTCCATCCACCCAGTGCTGCCAGAGAACTCTGTCTGTCACATATCTGCTCATATCTCCATCCTGTTCAGAATCCATGGTTGAATGGTACATAGTAATACCTAATATTTGTTCAGCAAATGATGATCTCCCCAAGGCTTGCAGCAAAGAGTCTTAACTTTGAGAGATGGAGAGAAGTGTCTCATCCCCAAGGGAAGAGATCAAGGGAGGGAAGAGTTGGTAGTATATAACATAAAGAAGTGTGTTCAATGCATCTATTATTTTCTTTATGCAAACTACTGGAAAAAAATCCTTTTGGCTGGTGGGGATATGTAGAAAATGGGCTAAAAAACGTATATGTATAGCTGATTCACTTTGTTATACAGCAGAAATGAACACAACAATGTAAAGCAATTATACTCCAGTAAAGATGTTTAAAAAAAAAAAAAAAGGAAACATGTTTTAAAACTTTTTAAAATTTTAATTTAATCTAATTTATCTTGTGGTTAAAAACTCTTATCTTGAGATCTACCCTCTTAACCCTCTTAACAAATTTATAATTATGCAATACAGTATTTTTGACTATATGTACAATGTTGTACAGCAGATCCCTGGAATTTATTCACCTTGCTCAGTTGAAACTTCATGCCCATTGATTAGTAACTCTTCTTTTCTCCCTTCCCACAACCCTTGGCAACCACTATTCCACTTTTTAGTTCTACTTTAGTTCTAATTTGACTACTTTAGATACCTCGTATAAGTGGAATCATATAGTATTTGTCTTTATGTGATTGGCTTATTTCACTTAGTGTAGTGTATTCAAGGTTCATCCATGTTGTTACATGTTGCAAAATTTCCTCAGGATAGCTATTTTCCAAAAAACGAAAGACAGAAAGAATTGGTGAAGATGAGAAGAAGTTGGAACCCTATACACTACTGGTAGGATTGCAAAATGGTATAACTGCTATTGAAGAGTATGTAGGTTCCTCAAAATATTAAAAATAGGATTACTATATGATCCAGCAATCCCACTTCGGAGTATTTATCCAAAAGAATTGAAATCAGAATCCCAAAGAGATATTAGCACTCCCATGTTCATCACAGCACTATTCACAGTAGCTAAGATGTGGAAACCACCTAAATGTCCATAGACAGATGAATGGATGAAGAAAATGTGGTATATACATACAATGGACTATTATTCAGCCTTAAAAAGCAGGGAACATGATTTTTAAAAGATTAAGAAATATTGGCCGTCGAGTTGAAAAATCAAAACATCTTTGCTTTGCATCCAAGGCCTTCACTGTGGCCCCTGTGAATAAAACAAATTGACCCCATCACCCCACCCACATACTCTGCGCTCTTCTTCACCTCATAAGCTAAAGTGCTACGGAAAGAATCAAGTTTCCTGGAGCACGTGATGCCTCTAACACTTTTGTCACAAAGGCTTTCCATTCTCTCAAGCAATTTTAAGACCACTCCCTCCTAGTCTCTCCACTTAGAATGTCCAAAAATAATTAATGAAGATACTTTCAGACTATGTTGGGTTCAATATTAATTAAATTAGGACCAAAGGTTATAATAGTTATGATATTAATTCAAACATTTTAACACCCCTTAACTCTACACACTAAATGAGATGTTGACGTTTTTAAAGAAGTAATGAAAGTGAATTTAAATAGTTGGATTAGCTAGACTTTTCATGCCAAATGTGTCAAGTTGTGCTCACTTTAAATGCTATTTTTAGGAAATACGTAATGAAAATAGCTATGTGATTAATAGAAAATCCTGAAATATTCATTAGTTTTTCTCATCCAGGTATTTCAGATATTGACAGTTTTTTTAGTAAAATTTAATTTCGTACTGCTAGGTACAGTATTTTGAAAATGACAAATGAAATTTTAATTAATATTCCAATTTAAAACTGAATATATTTTTGCTTATGAAAATATATTTGAGACAAAATTTTAAGAAGTCCCACATCTTAAACTTACTGTTGGGCAATTTAAAATATATTGCATATATTTGCTCATCCATCACCTCTGCTTTAAATATTAGTTGACCCTTCTCACTTCTTAATTTGCCAAATAATATCATCCTTGTTAGATTGTTCTAACAGAACAGTAAAAAGAGCTTTGTAAGAATTCTTGAAGTTATATGAATAATCAGCTTTGCTCTGGTTAAAATTATGATTTGTTTCAGAGTATGTAATTTATTCTTATTAAGAGTGAAATCTTCATTCATTTTGCAAATATCAATTTAATCACAAAATGTATTATTGCAATATATTGTTTAAAAAGCATTTAAATATACAAGCAGAATAAATAGAATATAAAAAATGTAGAAAAATAACTCTATTGTGTGTGTGGATATAAATTTTTATATAACCAGATCTAGTCAAATTTATAAACAATGCAGTTTTGACCACTAAAAATAATAAGTATTTTTAGAAACAGAAATGTTCAATATTTATACAAGCATAAGTTTCATCATGTGATTTTTTGTTTTGAGTTTTTCTTAGATAAACCTTCTACTCTATGATTACAAGCACATTTACCAGTGTTTTTCTGGTACACTTGTAATTTCTTTTTTTTTTTTTTTTAATACATTTCAACTTAATTTTAGGAGATGTTATGAAGTTATGGAATGAATTTTTCCTAGTTGTTTGTTTATAAAATGCCTGTCAATTACTCTCAAACTATTTACAAAAAATTGATCTTTTGTTTCCACTGAATTGTTATGAAAGGCATATTGATATAATATGCCTTTATTATATATTAAATTTTAGATTTTTTATTCTGTTTGAAAACAAGACCAAAATGGTTTTTAAAAAGCAGTTATATCATCTATAAGAGAAAAGAGCTTAATTTGGAAAATAAAAATTGCTCTTATTAATCAAAAAATGTGCAACCCAATACAAAACTAGGCAAATGACATGAACAGGAGATTTTTACCAGAAGTATAAACATCCATTACCAATAAACATGAAACAAAATTTAGCTTCACTCTTAATTCAATGAAAATAAGTGAAAACAATAGCAAGTCATTTTTTTTTTGTTTCCTTTAGGACAGAAAAGTTCAACAAGTTTGGTAAATCCCAGTTTTGGCAAGGGTGTACAAAAACAAACTTTCTGTACATGCTGTTGAAGAAATGAATTGATATAGCAATTTGATAATGTCTGTCACTTAATTTGCAATTTGAGAATATATGTCATAGTAAATTGTAGTTTATAAATTTATCTTAAAATATAAACTGTACTCCAGAAAATGCAAACTAATCTTCAGTGCCAGAAAGCATATCACTGGATACCTAGGGAAGAGGCTGAGGGGCAGGAGGGTAGCATTACAAAGGGACAAATTTGGGGGCTGATATATATGTTCACCATCTTGATTGTGCTGATGGTTTGTAGGGTGTATGCGTATGTCAAAACTTATCAAATTGTACATTTTATGTGCAATTCATCGCATGTCAATTATACCTCAATATGTGTTTTGGGAGAGAGAGAGAGATGCACAAATGTGAAAAATCATTTGCCAAAAAATTTTCCTTGAATCACCATTTAAAATGACAACAACCTGTAAGCAATCCCCTACAGCCATTATATCTGAAATAAACATAATATCAACCAGAAAATACCCATAAATGACCTTTGATGTAAAAGCAATTTTAAAAACTATAAACAAAATAAGCAAAATTTTGTATGGAAAAAGAAGGACTGGAAACAAATGGGTAAGAAATCTTTAGACAGTTTTTTTTTCTTTATTTGTAATATATACATTTTCTAGCATTGCTTTAATAAATGTGCATTTTTATTTAAAAAATAAGCAAGGAAAAGTGAACATTTTAACAGTTAAGAGGTGAACACTGTCAACTGCTGTTCATTCGACTACTGTGAATAAACAACTACTCTGTTTATTCACAGAGTAAAGCATATCAAATAATATCAGATTTGTTGTTATAGAGTAACTACACTGTTAGACTATGCTATTTATCAGTAACAAAACATCTTTGTTTCAGCAACATATGCAGCAGTTTTGACTGCATATTTGTGGGGAAAAAAATGATAGCTCAGTTGGCTTCGGTTTGGCTGTGGTTTCAACGTCAGTTCAGTTATAGCTTATGCAGTATTATTCACTCAGTGGCCTATATGGGCCAGGAAGTTTTCTGTTAGTTCAGTTCTCAAAGTCTTAGTCTGCTGACTAGGATTAGATTCACTGATACACAGCTCTGGGAAAGGAGCCCAGGATTTTTTATAAATAACTTTATGGGCTTGCTTTCCTGAGCCCTCTGCAATTTCCTGGGTACTGTCTGGGAAGCCCTAGGGCTTCCCTTTTTTGTCCTTTTGCCAGAAAGCTGGGGCTTTAGTCACCCCAATCTGATACATACTTCCATGGCCGTGCCAACATCTGGGGCCAAGAAAAAATTGTAAGGAAAAATTGCAAAGGTAGTTCAGCCCACACTTGGGACCACCACTGCACTGACTGAACAGGAAGATTCTACTCTCTAATAATTTTTGGTTCCTGTGGGGTCCCCTCGGGGGTGTTACTGCCACAGCTACAGGATTGCTTGGAACCAGGATTAGAAAAACTGCTGGAGTTCTCTGCCCTCACCCCAGTGCCCACTTCCAGGTTTGGGACTACCTGACTTTAGTCTGGGACACTGGAGAAAAAGGAAAGTGGTAAACTCACAAATGGCTCCTTGATACTACAAATTGCCACCTTCTTCCCCAATCTACCTGCTATTATTTTATATTCAGAGTCCTCAAATAGAAGCTGCATAAAGCCTGCCTGTGTTCTATAGTTGCATTCAGAGGAAAAGACATGATGGAATGTGCTTACTCCATCAACTGGAACTGAAACCCGAACCACTGCTTTTTAGTTTATTGAAAAATAATAATTAATAATAATAATAAACTTATAACAATTTAACACGATATAAACGTACCAACTATTAATACCAATTAATTTAACAGTATTACAAGTAATAAATGTATTGGAAATCCTTGCTCTTATCACTAGGACAAGTGTGTCCCTTAGCTGTTCCTTTGAGTAAAGTATACAACTGAAATCAATAAGAACTGTACATATTGTTAGATTTTTACTTTATGTAAGAATATATACATATTAATATTATACTTTAAAATTAGCCCTATGCATATCAGTTTTTCTCTCAAGCTTTTCCTTGTTAACCTCAGAAGTGGTCCAGAACTAGTTGTCTCTTTAAGTATGCATGCTCTCATTAATCACAACATGCAGTTCATATTAATGACATCGGCAAGCTTTATTTGAAATTTAAAGTTTGGTTTTGCATTTTAAAAAGCTTTAGAACAGACACTATTCCTCTAGATGTCAGATAGTCTGTCATCTTCTTTACATAATTCAATTAAACGCACCTCTAATAAATGTGAAAAATTGGCAAAAGAGAGTTCTAAGGATACAGGATGAATTGTCTGGAAAATCTTTGAATATGCACATGAATGTTGGCATATCCCTGGATAAGAGCAATGTTTTACTGATTGGCATACACGTATCAGTCTGTACAGGTTAGCCAGTGTTAGAGGATGCTGTAGGAGCGGCTCAAAATGTTTGGAGACTGTGGACCATTGACCAGGGCCCAGGGGAGATGGAGTGTCTGAACAGTCTGACTTAAATCATTTTTAAAATTTAAATTCACTTTAAGGCCCAAATATTCATCTTTATACTTGAATAACTGAAAGAACTTTGTTCATGAATAACTGGAGCTAAGATGATTTTATCTTTTTCCTATTATTAGATGTAGATACAGAACTTGACCACTCTGAACGCCTCCACCACCACCTCCCTGGTCTAGGCCACTGCCTTCTATTTATTATCCTATCTTTGCAGTAGCCTCCCAATTGATCATCCTGCTCTTCACCCCACTCCCCACAGCCCAATATCTGTAACAGATGGACTCGCCATTTTAGAGCTTAAGTCAGATCCTGTTACTCCTCTGCTTGAGATTCCAATGAGATTGGGATCTCCTCCAATGAGATTCCTTCTCCACCAGAGTAAAAGCTGAACCCCAGGTCTTTACAATGACCTACAATGTCCTCCAGAGTTTGGACCCAAGATGTCTCTAACCATGTCTCCAACTGATATTTTTCCTACCTTCCTTCCTTCAGCTGTATTGTCCCCTCTACACTTGCTTGAACATGCTAGACCCACTTCTGTCTCAGGGTCTTTGTACTGGCTGTTCCCTCTGTTGTAACTCTCTTGTCCCCTGTATCCACATGGTTCATCTCCTCCCCTCCTTCAAGACCTTACTCAAAGGTCATGTTTCAGAGGCCTTCCCTGGCCACCTTGTTTAAATTGCAACTTTTCTTCAACCCTCACTATTCTCTTTCCCTGCTTTATTTTTTTCTATAGTTCTCATCATCATCTGATATTTTATTTATATATGAAGGTGATTTTGTCTTTTTTCTATTATAAATAATATATATTTATTTTATATATTACATTATATTACATATATTATACATTTATTATACATAATGTATTATATATAATGTATATTTATAATATATATTATATAGTATATATATTTATATATATATTTATATATCTGTTTCCCTCTTCTAGAAGGTAAACTACATGAGGGCGCAAATTGTGTTTTGTTCACTGCTGCTGTATCTTAGGAAAGTGTGTAGCACTTAATAAATATTTATATTAATAAATATTTGATAAATATTTATTGAGTTAGTAGTTATCTTCTGTAATAGGTGCTTTTAGGTATAAAGACATGGTTTTTACTAAACTTAAAAAATCAGAAAGCATAGCACTGATATGGACAGCTTTCCAGCAGTGAGTTTTCTCATTAATAATATTTAACCAAAGTCTTTGGATTATAAGGTGGTCTCCTCACTCTGCTAGAACTTCTGCAATACAAGGGAGTTTGATTGTAATTGTATGGAGCTGTCACAAAACCACTGGGATCTATCTCTGGAATATTTCGCACACTTATCTTTTTCTTTGCAGTCTTCTGGTAATTGTCCTCATTTCTCTTAGCTGCTCTTAGCTGCTTTATTACAGTAACCTCATAACTGGCCTTCCTACCTTCTTATCCCCCCAGTCTATCATACATGTTGCTTTTCAAGTAATCTTCATAAAGAATGGCTCCAATTTTGTCAGTCCCCCACTTATGTGTTATTTCATAGCATTCAGGGTCTTTCATGATCTATCATTTTTGCCTTAGCTAGTAGAAATTATTTCTCCTACTGAAAGGAGGCAGCCCTGAGAGAGCACTGTGATGTTGAGACCATCTGGACACAGTACATGTGACTCAGGCAGCCGTGTGGCTGATACGGTCTTGGTGCTCTGGGCTGGTGTCAGGCCTGAGCCTCTGAGGTGGGCGAGCTGAGTTCAGGACACTGGTCCACCAGAGACCTCCTGGACCCACATAATATCAATTGGCGAGAGCTCTCCCAGAGATCTCTGTCTCAACACTAAGACCTAGCTCCACCCAACAGCCAGCAAGCTCCAGTGCTGGATGTCCAATGCCAAACAACTAGCGGGACAGCAACACAGCCCTACCCATTAGCAGAGAGTCTGCCTAAAATCATAATAAGTTCACAGACACCCCAAAACACAGCACTGGATGCAGTCCTGCCCACCAGAAAGACAATATCCAGCCTCACCCACCAGAACACAGGCACCAGTCCCCTCCACCAGGAAGCCTACACAAACCATGGAACCAACCTTAGCCACTGGGGGTGGACACCAAAAACAACGGGAACTACAAACCTGCAGCCTGTGAAAAGGAGACCCCAAACACAGTAAGTTAAGCAAAATGAGAAGACAAAGAAACACACAGCAGATGAAGGAGCAAGGTAAAAACCCACCAGACCTCACAAATGAAGAGGAAATAGGTGGTCTACCTGAAAAAAAATTCAGAGTAATGATAGTAAAGATGATCCAAAATCCTGGAAATAGAATGGAGAAAATACAAGAAACGTTTAACAAGGAACTAGAAGAACTAAAGAGCAAACAAACAATGATGAATAACACAGCAAATGAAATTAAAAATTCTCTAGAAGGAATCAATAGCAGAATAACTGAGGCAGAAGAACGGATAAATGACCTGGAAGATAAAATAGTGGAAATAACTACCACAGAGCAGAATAAAGAAAAAAGAATGAAAAGAATTGAGGACAGTCTCAGAGACCTCTGGGACAACATTTAATGCACCAACATTTGAATTATAGGGGTCCCAGAAGAAGAAGAGAAAAGGAAAGGGTCTGAGAAAATATTTGAGGAGATTATAGTTGAAAACTTCCCTAACACGGGAAAGGAAAAAGTCAATCAAGTCCAGGAAGTGCAGAGAGTCCCATACAGGATAAATCCAAGGAGAAACACACCAAACACATATTAATCAAACTATCAAAAATTAAATACAAAGAAAAAATATTAAAAGCAGCAAGGGAAAAGCAACAATTAACATACAAGGGAATCCCCATAAGGTTAACCGCTGATCTTTCAGCAGAAACTCTGCAAGCCAGAAGGAAGTGGCAGGACATATTTAAAGTGATGAAAGGGAAAAACCTACAACCAAGATTACTCTACCCAGCAAGGATATCGGTCAGATTCGATGGAGACATTAAAACCTTTACAGACAAGCAAAAGTTAAGAGAATTCAGCACCACCAAACCAGCTTTACAACAAATGCTAAAGGAACTTCTCTAGGCAGGAAACACAAGAGAAGGAAAACACCTACAAAAACAAACCCCCCAAAATTAAGAAAATGGTAATGGGAACATACATATCGAAAATTACCTTAAATGTAAATGGATTGAATGCTCCAACCAAAAGACATAGACTGGCTGTATAGATACAAAAACAAGACCTGTATATATGCTGCCTGCAAGAGACCCACTTCAGACCTAGGGACACATACAGACTGAAAGTGAGGGGATGGAAAAAGATATTCCATGCAAATGGAAATCAAAAGAAAGCTGGAGTAGCAACTCTCATATCAGACAAAATAGACTTTAAAATAAAGACTATTATAGGAGACAAAGAAGGACACTATGTAATGATCAAGGGATCAATCCAAGATAAGATATAATAATTGTAAATATTTATGCACCGAACATAGGAACACCTCAGTTCATAAGGCAAATGCTAACAGCCATAAAAGGGAAAATCGACAGTAACACAATAATAGTAGGAGACTTTATCACCTCATTTTCACCAATGGACAGATCATTCAAAATGAAAATAAATTAGGAAACACATGCTTTAAATGACACATTAAACTAGACAGACTTAATTGATATTTATAGGACATTCCATCCAAAAGCAACAGAATACACTTTCTTCTCAAGTGCTCATGGAACATTCTCCAGGATAGATCATATCTTGGGTCACAAATCAAGCCTTGGTAAATTTAAGAAAATTGATATCGTATCAAGTATCTTTTCCTGCCACAACGCTATGAGATTAGATATCAATTACAGGAAAAAAAACTGTAAAAAATACAAACAAATGGAGGCTAACCAATACACTACTAAATAACCAAGTGATAACTTATGAAATCAAAGAGCAAATCAGGAAATACCTAGAAACAAATAACAATGAAAACACGATGACCCAAAACCTATGGGATGCAGCAAAAGTAGTTCTAAGAGGGAAGCTTATAGCAATACAATCCTACCTCAAGAAATAAGAAAAATCTCAAATAAACAACGTAACCTTAGACCTAAAGCAGTTAGAGAAAGAAGAACAAAAAACCCCGCAAAGTTAGCAGAAGGAAAGAAATAATAAAGATCAGATCAGAAATAAATGAAAAAGAAATGAAGGAAACAATAACAAAGATCAATAAAATTCAAAGCTGGTTCTTTAAGAATATAAACAAAATTGATAAACTGCTAGCCAGACTCATCAAGAAAAAAAGGGAGAAAACTCAAATCAACAGATTTAGAAATGAAAAAGGAGAAGTAACAACTGACACTGCAGAAATACAAACGATCATGAGAGATTACTACAAGCAATTATATGCCAATAAAATGGACAACCTTGAAGAAATGGACAAATTCTTAGAAAAGCACAACCTTCTGAGACTGAACCAGGGAGAAATAGAAAATATGAACAGACCAATCACAAGCACTGAAATTGAAACTGTGATTAAAGATCTTCCAACAAACAAAAGCCCAGGACTAAATGGCTTTATAGTCGAATTCTATCAAACATTTAGAGAAGAGCTAACACCTATCCTTCTCAAACTCTTCCGAAATATATCAGAGGGAGGAACACTCCCAAATTCATTCTACAATGCCACCATCACCCTGATACCAAAACCAGACAAAGATGTCACAGAAAAAGAAAACTACAGACCAATATCACTGATGAACATAGAGGCAAAAAATCCTCAAAAAAATACCAGCAACCTGAATCCAACAGCACATTAAAAGGATCATACACTATGATCAAGTGGGGTTTATCCCAGGAATGCCAGGATTCTTCAATATACGCAAATCAATCAATGTGATACACCTTATTAACAAGCTGAAGGATAAAAACCATATGATAATCTCAATAGATGCAGAAAAAGCTTTTGACAAAATTCAACACCCATTTATGATAAAAACTCTCTAGAAAGTAGCCATAGAGGGAACTTACCTCAACATAATAAAGGCCATATATGACAAACCCAGCACAAACATCATTCTCAATGGTGAAAAACTGAAACCATTTCCTCTAAAATCAGGAAGAAGACAAGGATGCCCACTCTCACCACTGTCACTCAACATAGTTTCAGGAGTTTTAGCCACAACAATCAGAGAAGAAAAAGAAATAAAAGGAATCCAAATCAGGAAAGAAGAAGTACAGCTGTCACTGTTTGCAGATGACATGATACTATACATAGAGAATCCTAAAGATGTTACCAGAAAACTGTTAGAGCTAATCAATGAATTTGGTAGAGTCACAGACTACAAAATTAATGCACAGAAATCACTTGCATTCCTATACACTAATGATGTAAATTCTGAAAGAGAAATTAAGGAAACACTCCCGTTTACCATTGCAACAAAAAGAATAAAATACCTAAGAATAAACCTACCTAAGGAGACAAAAGACCTGTATGCAGAAAACTATAAGACACTGATGAAAGAAATTAAAGATGATACAAACAGATGGAGAGATATACCATGTTCTTGGATTGGAAGAATCCACATTGTGAAAATGACTACACTACCCAAAGCAATCTACAGATTCAAGGCAATCCCTATCAAACTACCACTGGCATTTTTCACAGAACTAGAACAAAAAATTTCACAATTTATATGGAAACACAAAAGACCCGGAATAGCCAAAGCAATCTTGAGAAAGAAAAACGGAGCTGGAGGAATCAGGCTCCCTGACTTCAGACTATACTACAAAGCTACAGTAATCAAGACAGTATAGTACTGGCACAATAACAGAAATATAGATCAGTGGAACAGGATAGAGAACCCAGAGTAAACCTATGCACCTATGGTCACCTTATCTTTGATAAAGGAGCCAAGAATATACAACAGAGGAAAGACAACCTCTTCAATAAGTGGTGCTGGGATTACTGGACAGCTACATGTAAAAGAATGAAATTAGAACACTTCCTAACACCATACACAAAATTAAACCCAAAATGAATTAAAGACCTAAATGTAATGCCAGACACTATAAAACTCTTAGAGGAAAACATAGGCAGAACACTCTATGTCATAAATCACAGCAAGATCCTTTTTGACCCACCTCCTAGACAAATGTAAATAAAAAGAAAAATAAACAAATGGGACCTAATGAAACTTAAAAGCTTTTGCATAGCAAAGGAAACTGTAAACAAGACGAAAAGACAGCCCTCAGAATGGGAGAAAATATTTGCAAATGAAGCAACTGACAAAGGATTAAATCTGAAATATACAAGCAGGTCATGCAGCTCATTATCAAGAAAACAAAAAACCCAATCCAAAAATGGGTGGAAGATCTAAATAGACATTTCTTCAAAGAAGATATACAGATTGCCAACAAACACATGAAAGGATATTCAACATCACTAATCATTAGAGAAATGCAAATCAGAACTACAATGAGGTATCACCTCACACCAGTCGGAATGGCCATCATCAAAAATCTACAAAGAATAAATGCTGGAAAGGGTGTGGAGAAAAGGGAACCCTCTTGCACTGTTGGTGGGAATGTAAATTGATACAGCCACTATAGAGAACAGTATGGAATTTCCTTAAAAAACTAAAAATAGAACTACCATACGACCCAGCAATCCCACTACTGGGCATATACCCAGAGAAAACCATAATTCAAAAAGACACATGCACCCCAATGTTCATTGCAGCAATATTTACAATAGCCAGGACATGGAAGCAACCTAAGTGTCCATGGACAGAGGAATGGATAAAGAAGATGTGGCACATATATACAATGGAATATTACTCAGCCATAAAATTGAATTATTTGTAGTGAGGTGGATGGAGCTAGAGACTGTCAAACAGAGTGAAATAAGTCAGAAAGAGAAAAACAAATACCGTATGCTAACACCTGTATATGGAATGTAAAAAAAAGAAAAAAGAAAAAATGGTTCTCATGAACCTAGGGGCAGGACAGGAATAAAGACGCAGATGTAGAGAATGGACTTGAGGACACGGGGAGGGGGAAGGGTAAGCTGGGACAAAGTGAGTACACTACCAAATGTAAAATAGATAGCTAGTGGGAAGCAGCTGCATCGCACGGGGAGATCAGCTCGGTGCTTTGTGACCACCTAGAGGGGTGGGATAGGGAAGGTGGGAGGGAGATGCAAGAGGGAGAGGATATGGGGATATATCTATACATATAGCTGATTCACTTTGTTATATAGCAGCAACTAACACAACATTGTAAAGCAATTATACTCCAATAAAGATGTTAAGAAAAGAAAAGAAATTATTTCTCATTAAATATATTTTTTTAATGCAGTTAGAATACTCTTACTCCCTAAATCTACATGGTATTTTCTCTCTTCCACGTTTGGTTCAACACTCTTCACATATTCTTCAGTGTTCAGTCCCACACAAGTAGTGCTTAATCAGAAACTTGTATATGAAATTGAAGTCTGTGTTTATGTATTTCTGTGGGAGTACCACATCTTCAGCTGCCTTTGTGTTACCCATGGATTGTCCTGCAGAAGCGATCTCAAAAGTATGCTTATTCCATTCAATCTTTCCACTGTGGATTGTCTTCCATCTTTAGACTTCAGGGCAGTTTTTAGCACCTGCCTCCCATTCCATGAGGACATGGAGGGGTGAGAGATGAGGATGCCCCCATGCCCACAGGGGGATCTTCCCTTTCACCAGTGTTTGGTGTTAGTAGTTAGTTGGTGTGAGTCTGAACCAGTTCAAGAGATCCTCCCAGCCAGGGTCCTAGAAAAACCCACCTTCATTACACAGATAATGGTTCAAATAATCTTTGTGACTTCTCTGGCTTGGGGTTGGGGTTGCGACTGTGCTTTTAGTAAAATATTTAGAGAGCTCCAAAGATAAAAAGAAAATTATGAATTAGATATCCTATTGCAAAGATATTTTTAAAATGTTTTTAACTCGTAGGACGGAG
Source organism: Balaenoptera musculus (assembly GCF_009873245.2). Lineage (NCBI taxonomy): Eukaryota > Metazoa > Chordata > Mammalia > Artiodactyla > Balaenopteridae > Balaenoptera > Balaenoptera musculus. The sequence goes on from NC_045788.1 coordinate 41,675,955, forward strand.
CAATTGATTCTACCTGAGAGGCTGAGAAAAGGGTTTATCTAGGGTATTATGTCCTTCTTTCTTTTGTCCTTCCTTCTCTCTCTCTTTTTCTGTCTCTCTTTTATCCTCTCTTATATGTTTTCAGCTTAATGAAAAACTGGGAGCAGGGTGCATTAGCAGAGATTATGGCCTGAAAAAGTGATAAATCAGCTTGCAAGAAATAATTCAAGTGATAAATAGCAGAAAGAAATACTAGGTATATGTGTACAGGTTAGAATGCGAAATAAAGAGAGATGAAGTTAAAACGGAGGTTGTGATTTCATTAGAAGGCATGGAACAAAAATTAAATTTATCATTGTTATGAAGATGAGATTTTGGAAACAACTTGCATTTACAGCACAAAATAACCTGTATAGAGTATAAATGGTCAGATATATATGGCTTAATTATAGGTTGTGGTATAAGTGACAGAGATATCCTATAAGTCCTGGATGATTAACGATAGGAATGGTATACAGTTATTTATTTATTTATTATTTTTTTTTTAAATCTTTTTTTTTTTTTTTAATAAATTTATTTATTTATTTATTTTAGCTGTGTTGGGTCTTCATTTCTGTGCGAGGGCTTTCTCCAGTTGTGGCAAGTGGGGGCCACTCTTCATCACGGTGCGCGGGCCTCTCACTATCGCGGTCTCTCTTGTTGCGGAGCACAGGCTCCAGACGCGCAGGCTCAGTAGCTGTGGCTCACGGGCCCAGTTGCTCCGTGGCATGTGGGATCTTCCCAGACCAGGGCTCGAACCCGTGTCCCCTGCATTGGCAGGCAGATTCTCAACCACTGCGCCACCAGGGAAGCCCTAAATCTTTTTTTAAATTAATTAATTTGTTTATTTTTCTGGGTGTGTTGGGTCTTCGTTTCTGTGCAAGGGCTTTCTCTAGTTGCGGCGAGCGGGGGCCACTCTTCATCGCGGTGTGCAGGCCTCTCACCGTCGCGGCCCCTCCTGTTGTGGAGCATGGGCCCCAGACGCGCAGGCTCAGTAGTTGTGGCTCACGGGCCTAGTTGCTCTGCGTCATGTGGGATCCTCCCAGACCAGGGCTTGAACCCGCGTCCCCTGCATTGACAGGCAGACTCTCAACCACTGCGCCACCAGGGAAGCCCAGGAATAGTATACAGTTATTTATAATGATGATTGAGGTAACGGAGAATAAGCAAGTGGGTAAAGTGTGGTGTGTGGAAAAAATCTCCAGATTTATGTTTCTACTGGGTCTCTATTTTCTTCTCGTGTAAAATAGGAATCAGGGTTCCAAGTCTGTTGCCTGGGTCACAGGTCTGTTGTCAAGATGAAGTGAGATAATACTTGTGTAAGCATTTTGAAAAACTCATACATTTTCTACAGATTAAGGTATTAGTAGCAACTTTTTAAAAGGCAGGGCACTTGCCATATCATAAGGTATTAGAAGATAAAGTGCTTATTCTCAAAATTAAATTTAAGGCCATGTATAGTTACCCAGTTTTCAGGTTGTTAAAATGATTTCTAAGCTTGAAAGAATTCCGTGAAAACCCCTAAAAGGCTAAAATGCAGGTCTCCTCCTTGACCCCAGGTCTCCTAAATGGTGCTAATATTCTCTGTGCCCCATCAATCCCCTGTAGTGAAGTCAACAGAGAAAGTTTAGCATGATTATAGGCTTCACAGTTCAGCCCTAAGAAAACTATTATTAAAGAATAATGTAATGTTAGTCTCTTGGAATGTATTATGTATTATTGGCCAGTCCTCTTTCCCATTTCTAATTTTGAACACTGCTTTCTTGGATTCTTTGTTTTTCTATTTATCTATTTTGAGATGATAACATAGAATCAAATATGTGAAATAAACTAAGTCAAATAAAAACAAATATATAAAATAGAACAGAAGCAGCTTTGCTTTTTAAAATATTTTCTTTTACATTTCATTAATTTTAATTCCTTTTTTATAATTTCAGTTTTCCTACTTTCTTTGATTTCTTTTTGCATATGTTTTTTTTTTCCTTTCATTGAAAGACCACTGTGTTTTTGTTTTTGTTTTATTGAAGTATAGTTGATTTACAATGTTATGTTAGTTTCAGGTGTAAAGCATAGTGATTAAGTTATACATATATATGATTTCTTTTTCAGATTCTTTTCCATTATAGGTTATTACGAGATTTTGAATATAATTCCCTGTGCTATAGAGTAGGTCATTGTTGTTTATCTATTTTATATATAGTAGTGTATATCTGTTAATCCCAAACTCCTAATTTATCCTTCCCTCCCCCCTACCACTCCCCTTTGGTAAGTGCAAGTTTGTTTTCTATGTCTGGGAGACTATTTCTGTTTGGTAAATAAGTTCATTTGTATCTTTTCTTTATATCCCACATATAAGTGATATCATATGATATTTACTTTTACTTCACTTAGTATGATAATCTCTAGATCCGTCCATGTTGCTGCAAATGGCATTATTTCATTCTTTTTTATGGCTGAGTAGTATTCCATTTTGTGTGTGTGTGTGTGTGTGTGTGTGTGTGTGTGTGTGTGTGTGTGTGTGTACATCATCTTTATGCATTCATCTGTCAATGGACATTTAGGTTGTTTCTGTGTCCTGGCTATTATAAATAATGCTGCTATGAACATTGGGGTGCGTGTATCTTTTCAAATTAGAGTTTTCCTCTTTTCCAGATATATGCCCAGGAGTGGATTGCTAGATCACATGGTAGCTCTATTTTTAGTTTTTTAAGGAACGTCCATACTGTTCTCCATAGTGTCTATACCAATTTACATTCCCACCAACAGTATAGGAGGGTTCGTTTTTCTCCACACCCTCTCCAGCATTTATTATTTGTAGACTTTTTGATGATGGCTATTTTGACCGGTGTGAGGCAATACCTCATTGTGGTTTTTATTTGCATTTCCCTAATAATTAATGATGTGGAACATCTTTTCATGTGCCTGTTGGCCATCTATATGTCTTCTTTGGAGATATGTCTATTTAGGTCTTCTGTGCATTTTTTTTTATTGGGTTGTTTGTTTTTTTAATATTGAGCTGTATGAGCTTTTTGTATATTTTGGAAATAAATCCTTTTTAGATCACATCATTTGCAAATATATTCTCCCATTCCATAGGTTGTCTTTTCATTTTGATTATGATTTCCTTTTCTGTGCAAAAGCTTTTAAGTTTAATTAGGTCCTATTTGTTTATTTTTATTTTTATTTTCACTACTCTAGGAGACATATCCAAAAAAATATTGCTGTGACTTATGTCCAGGTGTGTTCTGCCTATGTTTCCCTCTAGGATTTTTACAGTACCTGTCTTACATTAAAGTCTTTAATCCATTTTGAGTTTATTTTTGTGTATGGTGTTAGAGAATGTTCTAATTTCATTCTTTTACATGTAGCTTTCCAGTTTTCCCAGCACCAGTTATTGAAGAGACTCTTTTTTTCTCCTTTGTAGATTCTTGCCTCCCTTGCTGTAGATTAGTTGACCATAAGTGTGTGGGTGTATTTCTGGGCTTTCTATTCTATTCCATTGATCTGTGTGTCTGTTTTTGTGCCGGTACCATATTGTTTTTATTACTGTAACTTTGTAGTAGAGTCTGAAGTCAGGGAACGTGATTACTCCAGCTCTGTTCTTTCTTAAGATTGTTTTGGCTATTCAGGATCTTTTGTATTTCCATACTAAGAAAATTCTTAAGTTTCAGTATTTTTTTTCTTTACCTTTAATTTTCTTTAATGTTGTAGACATTTCTGAAGGTGTATTTTGCTGTAGTCTATAAGTTTTGGGAAAATATTTTCTCTTTTTTACATTGTTTTCTCTATAATGTGTAATTTTAATTTTTAAAAAATTATTTGATTCAAGGTGTATTTAAGATTATGTTTCTTAATTTTCAAACAGTCACGTGTTTGAAGTTAAAATTTATTCTTTATTTCTAAATTTTTGGAGTATTCTTGTGAACTGTGGCTTTACATTTTAAAATGTTAGTAATTATTCATGTTAAGTATGTAAGCTTTGTTTAAAATTTGGTATATTTTCATGGCAAACCAAAAATGTATATTCTTTATTTTATTAAATAGAATTTGGTGATTTTATTTATTCAATTCCTCTATGTCCTTGGTTATTTTTAGCTGCTAGTTCTGTCATATTTTAGAATAGTTATTAAAATGTTCCCACTATTTTATATTCATCATATTCTAATTGCATTTATAATAGTTTTTGGATTAATATGTTGGGCAGATATTTTGGTGCTGTTTTTTGTTACAGTGTTTATGTTCTTTGTATATTGAACAGCTTACCACTGTAGAATTTCCCTCTTTACCATATTTAGTGTTTTTATCTATTCTTGGTTTATTTGGTTAAGTATTTTCTCTCCTTGATCATTTCCTTTTTAGTTTTGTGAATTTATTTCTCTGTCTGCAAAATCTTTTCCTTCATAAATTCCACCCCAGATTCTCAGTCTCCCAAGCCTATTAATCAGGTCTCAACCATGGCCATCCCTTTCTTCAATTCATCTCTAGAATATTTTAATTCTAAAACAATATTTTCAATATTCATAAAGCATTTCTTAATGCTGTAATTGAGCAAATGCCCTTGCTATTCTTCTTGTTCAAGATGTTAGCTGTCTCTTCATATAGTTACATTCCATTTGGAGAGGGCTTTTACGATTTGTCTGTCTGATTGCTTCTCGAACGTGAAATTCCTCAGTGGCGCTCATGCTTAGCTGCCTTCTCAGGGTACCTGCTGCAGAAGCTGTCACCCTCTAGCACTCAAGATTCAGGTGGAATCTGCTGAACTTTTCAGCTCTCTGCAGCTCTCCTGTATCCAGATCACCCCAAAGATACTAATAGGTATTTAGCTGCTTTTCCACTCAGAGCAAGATTGCAACTTATAATCAGATTTGAAAAGGAAAAAAAAAAAAAAAAATCCAGGCCAAAACACAGCTCTTGTGCTGCTCCCCCAGCCTGCACAGCACTGGGCTGTGTGCACCTGGAAGAAGGGGTACTTAGTGTTCCACACAAAGGACACCATCTGCTTACCAAGCTGTCTGCCCAGAGGGAATGCCTTATTTCTAATCATTCATTTAAAATAGGCACCTTTTCCTAGTTTCTCAAAGGCACAGCATAGGCAGAGGCCCTCCCTCCGGGGTCCACAAATTGCCATATACAATATTTGATCAACTTCTATCTCTCTCTTTCTCTTGCTCTCGCTCAAGCTCACACTAATCTTTGCTGCAGCATTCTCAAGCCTCTTGACTCATTTCATCGTCTGGGACTAGAAGGAATGGAAATCCTTTACTCGCTCTCACCATCTTGATTCCATCAGGGCAAAAAAATCTTGCTTGAGCCCTCCACACCCCTTCCTTTAGACCCCAGGGGCAGCTTAGTTCAGTAAAAGTAACTAATCATTAAATTGGAGTTGGATGGGTATATAGGCAACATGGACTCATTGAAATGATGTTGTCCCAAAATCCCATGGAGTTTCTCTGGTCCAATTCTCCAAGGCTATCTGTTTAAGTATCAGATTTGACAAAATGTAACTGAGTAACGGCTCCCCACTCACTGCTCCAGCCCCATCTAGCACATCTCTGCCACTTGCTCTCTACCAGTTCATACCCTTTGACCTTCTTCTAGTTCTTCAATTATTCTGGGCTTCCTCAGATCTCAAAGCTCTTCACACATGTACTCTTTGTTCATGTTAATTCCTACTCGTTCTGCAGGGCTCAGACAAGAAAATTCCTTGCAGGCAGGCTTTCCCGAAGACCTCAGCAGGGTGAGTCTGGTATATTTCCACTTGTATCTACAGCACCTGAAACAGTGCTTAATCATTAGGAGCCAATGGTATTCGTGGTATGAACAAAACTGCTAAGGCAGTAAAAAATGAGCGGCTGGAGAATCAGGAGGCTCAGAGATGATTCTTCAGCCAGACTGCCTACGTTCATATCTTGGCTCTACCGTCTACTATATATATAGTGGTGGGCAAGTTACCACCTTCATGTGCCTCAGATTCCTCATCTGTGAAATACAGGCAATAATATCTCCTATGTCATTGGATTGTTGCATTGGTTTAATATGTTTAAGTATGTAAAGTTCTTAGAACAGCAGCTGGCATACAGTAGATTCTCAAAAAACTGAGTTCTCATTATTGGAGTTAGGCACACATAGATTCAAATATCACTTCTGTACTGTGTGACTTTGAACAGTTATTCATCTTCTCTGACTTTCAGTTTCTACATCAGTAAAATGTGATTAATAAGTATAATAAAACATTAAATGATAATATTCAGGGGGTAGTGCCTCTCATACAGTAAGTGCCCAATCGTTGTTTGTGTTGCATTTTTCTTTCTAGGTTCCAGTTATAGAAAGGCATGGCAGATTGCATGCATTTTTTAATCTAGGAGGAGAATGCAAAAGATACTTCTGTTTCAAATGAAAGGAAATTATTTATGAAAAAAATAGATTCTCCAGCACATTAATGCCCACAGTGATTGTCTTACTGGCTGTCAAAGACTAGACTTTTGGGAAACTCTGTTCCAGAGAAACCTTAAATACTGGCCAGAAGAATTGAATTAAGGGATCTGTGCATCACCTCCCATTCTATCGTTTATGGCCATACCACCCTGAATGTGCCTGATCTCAGAAGCTAAGCAGGGTTGGCCCTGGTGGGTACTTGGATGGGAGACCATTCTGTTAAATTAGCATCAATTTCACCCTATGTTTGTAGAAAAATGTTGGGGATTAGATGCATTATTAAAATTGTATCATTTCAATTATTATTATTATTGTTTGTGGAGGTCTTGGGAGTGCTTTTTATTTCCCTTCTTACTTCCACATAATGAATTGCTTTAAAGTCACCTTACATAGCTACTATGTTTTTAAAAGGTTATCCATCTCTGCATAATTCTGCTGAAATTACTATCTTTTCTAGATCATATGAATTCTCCTCAGTATTATCCTATCTGTATTAAATCTCACTCAACAATTTTAGTAAAATTTCATAAAATTGTTGTAGTATACATTTGCCACTAGTGTCTATTAAGCATAGGTTTTAAAACCAAGATTTTTTTTAAAAAAGGAAAAAAGAAATGAAAAGCCTTTTCAATGTTTTCTGTGCACGTTTGCACTGCGAAATCACTTGTAACAGACCCACACAGCTAATTAGTAGATCTTTATTTTGCTGCATTTCTGGCCAAGTCAGTATGACAGGAAATGGGGAGCCATACCAATTAACAGGACTGAGCAAGCTCCTCATTTGATAAACATTTAATAAGCAATAAAATTGGAACTTGGAAGTTCTAAAACTCATTGATGGGGGAAAAAAAAGAGAGAGGAGCTCTGCTGCTTATCTGGAATAAAGAAGGAACTCAATTAAGCTAACAAGATGAAAGCTGTAAAAAGATTTTTTTCAAGGTTGAGCTGAATTTTATTTTAGCCAGCAACTTCCAGAGGTCACCTCATCCTTCCTTTCCTTCCCACTCTACATGAAAGCACACGGTGCAGCCTGCTGCCTGCTTTCTTTCTGAGAAGAAGTCCTCCTTACTGGTGGCTATGGTGGATTCCTATTTAAAATACTAATGAAGATATGGTATTTCAAAAGCCAGGTTTGTAAATTTCTAGTGATCGTCTTTTAATAACTGCAAGGGCTGAAGCTGTCTGTCCCCCTCCCTGCCTTCTTCCTGGTAGATCTGTGTGTATCTGATTCCAATGCTGTTCCAGGCAGCTCACCAAACCTGAAATGAATTCATACCATCTGTGTATTCTCCAGGCACTTCCTTATGAGCCAGGCCATCTTCCCGCTTTGCTGTATCATTCAATTAAAAGTTTTCATATTTCTGAAAGTCAATAATTTAAAAAATTTCCTCAAGACCTCTATGTCTTAAATATTAATATCTATATTTGTAAGACATTTTAATTTACATGACAATTTCATTTTATCTATAACTGATATGCTTAAAAATTGTATCATAGGAAATGTGAACTAACAAGACAAAGTACAAGTTCATTATTCAAATTAAAACTTATTTTCTATCTACTAGAGGCACAAAACATTTTTACTGCAAAATTTTAGTACATATTAAATATAATTCAATTTATTAAAAAAAATTTTTTTTCATTAATGCTGATATCTTTTAATGCAATTAAAATCTTTATTTTTTAAGTTAATTGAAGTGGCATTAAAGGCACTAAATAAAGTAAAGATTAATCAATGTGTGGCTTTTTAACTGATTCAAAGTTCATTTATTCATTCAAATGTGTTATTGTGTACTATCCAATTTCATGCAATTTAACTGAAAAGATAAATTTATTGAGCAGAGACTCTAAGTTAGGTTTTTTATTAAGGATGCAAAGGCTAGCAAACAGTTAAGGCCACTGCCCTCTTAGTGCTAAGAAAGGCATATAAGAAAGTAATTCAGAAGTGGCAACTTTGAGCCGTAAGTTTTAGCCCACATTAATGATCTTTGTTTTTCTACTGAGTTGATATGTGTTCATCTGATCTTTGAAAGGCCTCTTATGATTATGTACAGGTTCTATAGTATTCAAAGAAAGGTAGTAATATTGTAATTGGCAACATTACTAACAAGAAAAACAAAAGACTGTGAATGTCTATACAGTACAACAGATTAACATGTGATACATTTTGATCTTTAGACAGGGTCTTTATTGTTTTTTATTTTTATTTTATTTTAATTAATTAATTAATTTTTGCTGTGTCGGGTCTCAGTTGTGGCATGCGAGATCTTTCACTGCAGCGCACCGGCTTCTCTCTAGTTGTGGTGCACAGGCTCTAGAGCACATGGGCTCAATAGTTGCAGCGTGTGGGCTTAGTTGCCCCACAGCATGTGGGATCTTAGTTCCCCAATCAGGGATCAAACCCGTGTTCCCCGTATTGGAAGGTAGATTCTTAACCACTGGAGCACCGAGGAAGTCCCTAGGCAGTTTCTTTAGATACTTTTATGTGCCGCAGAATGTTCTTGTAGGCTTCTTATTGAAATGCATTTATGCTTTTTATTGATTTTCCATGTGCAAAACTGATCTCAAATTCATTAACATTAATGTGAGAGAAACTAGCTTGCTAAAAATCAAAACAGTATTACATTTTGAAGGCAGGAAATTCACTTTACAGTGGATTGGGAATATTCCCAGAGCAGAAGACTCCTAATTAAACATTATTCTTTAGTAGAGAATGTCTTCATTTACTTCAATAAATTTATAGTAATCACTAAAACTGCAAGAAACTATCTGTTCAGGACAGTGCTAGGGGTTTGCAATTGGAAAGTTTAGAAATGTGAACATATCTTCCAGTATTGAAAAAAACAACAGTTCTATCTTGTGGTACATAAATTGAGATTTTTTTTTTTCCCTTATGTTTGTGATATTCTGTTTTTCTCTTGTAATTCTGTTATATGCTGACCTCTATTATATTTATTCATGTTCACTAATGTTAAATATAAAATAAGTTTCTTGTATATAGGCAGCATTAATGATGTCAGAAAGGAAAAAAAGAAAGGAAGCAAAAAAGAAAAGAGAAAGAATGAAGTTCTAAGATTATTGTGTTTTTCTGTAATGCAGTGTCAGGTAAAATGAAAACAAAGGCATGATAACTCCACAACAGTCTAAAGGGTCATGCAGACATGGTGACGAGGTAACCAGTCCACTACGGCCAGAACCACTAATGCTATGTGAGGCAGCATGGCGAAAGTCCCTAAACTATAGAGAACTTTCCTGCATCAGAATGTTCACCAAAGCAAATACAGGTATTTAGCAGCCATTTGAATGATAATAATGTTACAAGGTTGCCACAGAAGCCGCTTTATCATTAGAATAACTATTTGTATAGCCAGTCATAATTTCATTGGCATCAGTGACTAAGCATGAACTTCTGCTTATGTTATTTATACTTTTTTGGTTGAGGAGAAAAACTATTTTTTACCAGCATAGAGGAATATATGTGAGCATTCTAGAGTTTTCAGTTTTCATCAGTACATTCAATTATTGTAGGAGGTCATCAGAAAAAATGCTCTCACTCAGATCTACCTTGGAGAATTACCTTTTCACTTCAGTTGAGGTGAAAGAAAATACAGATGTTCATTACTGGAGACAGTTTATATTAAACAAAGCACTACCAAAATTATTATATTCTCATTGTTTATATGCAGCTTTGCAATTAAGTGTTAATAACACTTAAAAGACAAGTATGAGCAATAGCTTCCAACCTTTGAATAACAAGCGGAAATAAGTGTTTAGGAAAATGATTTTGAATAATGCATACTTACTATTAACTTTGATAGGTCATCTGAATTGGATTCCCAAATATTTCCCAAAGTTATTAATGACAAATGAAGAGTAATTGCAAAGATAATAGACTACTTAAAAATAAAATTTCAGAAAGCATGAACTGTAATTCTTTACTTCAACTTCACAAGTGGATGACCATTTAGTTTTTTTGTTTTTTTTTTTTTAAATATAGATTTATTTTATTTATTTATTTGTTTGTTTGTTTTTTGGCTGTGTTGGATCTTCGTTGCTGTGCGCGGGCTTTCTCTAGTTGCGGCGAGCGGGGGCTACTCTTTGTTGTGGTGCGCGGGCTTCTCATTGCGGTGGCTTCTCTTGTTGCGGAGCACGGGCTCTAGGCACGCAGGCTTCAGTAGTTGTGGCTCGTGGGCTCTAGAGCACAGGCTCAGTAGTTGTGGCGCACGAGCTTAGTTGCTCCGCGGCATGTGGGATCTTCCTGGGACAGGGCTCGAACCCGGGTCCCCCTGAATTGGCAGGCGGATTCTTAACCACTGTGCCACCAGGGAAGCCCGATCATTTAGTTTAAACATATTCTAACTCAAAGTTAAGTGACATGCTCTGGATTTGACATTTACATCATGAATAATTGTAGCTACAGATTTGTGGGCAAGTATGACTGAGCATGGGTGAGATATCTAGCACACACACACAAAAATGAGTAGTTAAAAAAGAGACATTTTAAAAGGTTAAATATCATTATTGAAGCATTGCCTGCAAAGAGAAAAGAAGGCAAAGGGTTAAGAGTTTGTATTCTGAAAAGATTGTGCTGAGCTTGAGAGACCTTTGAGCAAAGTAAGCAAACATTTTCCAATTGCAGTTAATCTGAAGAGTTTAAAATTTAAACAAAGCTAGAATTGAATACACACATATCTGCCAAGTCCCATTAAAAGACCTTAGGGTGGGGTTTGATTTAAAGTACTAAGGTGATTATTTTCATATAGTACATACACACAATAGCAGTATATAATCATCATCATCACAAAAACAGGACATTGTGTTACATTTTTTGAATGTTTTATTTTTAAATTTTTTATTTTATTGAAGGATAGTTGATTTACAGTGTTACAGGTGTACAGCAAAGTGATTCAGAGATATATATATATATATATATATATATATGCTTTTACAGATTCTTTTCCATTATAGGTTATTATAAGATATTGAGTATAGTTCCCTGTGTTATACAGTAGATCCTTGTTGTTTATCTATTATACATATATATATATGTATTATATTTTATCTTCTTACAAAACTCTGTCCCGTAAAACAGTCAAATATCCAGTTCCTCCAGGTCTTGGTCAATTTGACATGTGGTTAAATTTGCAAAAAATAACTCTTAAGATACTGCCCCATAGAATTGTTGTGAGCATCAAAGGATTTATAAAACATTTTTAAAATCACAGAATCTTTATAAATGTAAGATATAGTTATTTTTACATTCATTTTATTTTACATTTATTTTGTGTTTTATTATTTTTGCCAGTTTACAAAATATTCTTTTGCATATTTGGCTAAATGAGCCCATGGTGATTGAAAAAAATTAAACTCATGAGCAAGCTAGACTTCTAAAACTAATCAGAGAATTCAAAAACTGTACTTAAAACATGTCTTCTCTTACACAAGTAAATTTGTTGTATACACTCATATTCATAGAAAACTGCAAAATATTATTCATTAATGGTATCAAAAACTAATTGGAAATATTTCTAGGGTTGAAAAAAATCTCTACCGAATATGGAAAAAATCAAATATATAGACCTTATTTTGATAAGGATAGCAGTGTTTTTAAATAAAATTTATTTTCTCATTTAATAAAATAGTGTAATATTCATGGCATGCCATGAATAATTATTGTACTTCCTGAGAAAGAACCACCAAACAAGGCTTACACAGATGTATTAGTTTGCTAGGGCTGCTGTAACAAAGTACCACAAACTGGGTAGATTAAACAACAGGAATTTATTGTCTCAGTTCCTGAGGCTGGAAGTCCAAGATCAAGGAGTTGGTTCCTTCTGAGGACTGTGAGGGACAATTTGTTTCAGGCTTCTCCCCTAGGTTATGGGTGTTGCTTTCAGTTGGTCTAATTTGAGCAGTACTTGTTGGAATTAATCGTTTGGTTTTCCAGAAGGAGCTCATAATAGAGGACTCCCTTCCAATCCCACCATATACACAACATCACCTTCTTTGTTTGAAGACTGGCCTTTGATTGTTCCTTGGCTTGTAGAAACATCACCCTGATCTTTGCCTTCATTTTCACATGGCATTTCCCTGTATGGGCATCTGTCCTTTTCATAAGGACACTGGCCATTTTAGATTAAAACCCACCATAATGTCATTGAAACTCAATTGCTCCTGTGAAGACCCTGTCTCCAAATGAGGTCATATTCTGAGGTGCAGGGCATTAAGATTTCAATGTAAGAATTTGAAAGGAGACATAACTCAACCCATAACAACAGATTGCCAATTTAAGGAGAATTACAATACTATAAAGTATAGCCAACAATAAAATCATTTAAAAGAAATTGCCAGGATTTATTTTATAAAGTGCAAAAAATAATGGGTTGTCAAGCACAGAAATTCTAAAAATGCTATCTTTTTGTCATTTTTATTTCTGAAAATAATTAACATTTTTTTCATTTAAAAATATTTTTGAACATTTACTTTGTATCATGAGTACCCAAAACTCATCTTTACCAGTGGCAAATACAAAAGTGTTTTTACCCTCATGGATGTTACAGTATGGCAGAAAATATTTGTTCTAATTTTGAAACTTTGAAGTTTCGCTGAAATTGAAAAATACATACTAATTTTTAAGTTTAAGTTATTGATGCAGCAGACCAATTGCCCATGCTGTTTTACAACTGTCACATAGGGCTTTAGTACACATGCTGTTTAAGAGAATTGTATTTGGTAGGATATAAAATAATGGGAAATTTACTCTAATAATTTAGCGTTATATTTGGCCATTCTTCTTTTGCTTTTATATTTGTATATCACATGTTTTTTACTTTGCAAATTGAAATTAGGAAAAATAATATGACTTTTCAGATTATACATAAAGCCACTGCATGATAACGTTTTGTTGAAACTATCTGAACAGATTCTTAGGCATTTACTTTTAAACCTAAGGAAAAAATGTGGAATGCGTTTTTAATTCCGTGGTGAAGTTTTTGTAATATTTCCATTCCTGCCTTTATGGAGGCTTCAAAGATGTATTTCACCTTGCAGGCAATGATGGAACTCTTAATATTTCCTTCTAATGCTAAAGCTGAGGCGAGATGAGGTGTAGTAAGCTGGGCTTCTTGAGGAAATAGCATCATAAAACATGGAGGCTCAATTTATGTTCTAGTCCGCGGTATTTTGAAAGACTATTATTATAACACAACATAGCTGTACTTAACACAATATTGAAATTCATAGACACAGAGGAAAGAATGTAGGAAACAGTCACCTGGGGGATAAGGTTGCTTTTCACTTTATATCTCAGCCTTACCAATACTTAAATATCATCTTTTTTTTTCTCTTAATCTTCACACAAATATGTTTTGAATAGCAGAACAATTAAAAAGAAACCAGATTGCGGTATCTATATCTGTCACTATAACAACACCCTGGCAGACATAAATTCCCTGCTGATTTTGCTGCAGTGTATTATCTGAGAAATAAGCTAAATCTTAACCTAGTTTTTTTCACTGTAGCAGTGCATTGGAAGAAATGCCTTCTTCATCCTATTCTGAAAGTTGCATTTTTCCCTACTGTATGAGAGATATTTGACGGATAAAATCTACTTCGTTTATTACAGAACGTTGCTTTAAAAAACAACGTAGGATGGCTGACACAGACAACTATGTGCTGCACAGTGGCCTGTGTGAAATTAACTAGGAGTATCCAGATAATTTCAGAGAACATGAAGACCAGTTTTACAGGACCAGGAAAATACCAGTGCTCTCCCTGGATCACTAGTCTCGGCCCAATTGGCAACTGCCAATTTCAAAGGCAGTTGCTCCATTGGCTGTTGTTGCTTCAATGATGCCAAAGTATATTTTTATCAGCTTACATAATATTCTGACAGCCTTGCATAGAGTTAAATGAAATATTTTTGTACAAACATACATAACTCCCAATCCATTGGAACTAAAATTAAGTCTGCGTTTTTGTATGAACTATATTAGATATAAATTCAAACCTTGTAGCTTCTGGAAATAACATAAGATGACCTCTTTTTGTGCTTTAATTAGCTGATTTGAATTTGTCATAGGTTTTAAGGAGAACGTTATCTTCGTCATTTACTACTAACATGTTCCATTTCCACTTCTCATCATAATACAAATTAAAGCTGGTTTACTTTTATTACTGAAAGGTTAAAGGTGAGTACTTTACACATAGCAAGAGCTATGGGTGTGAAAACTGTTCATTAGACACCAGTGTACACTGAACATTTTTGACCCTGGCAGTTGGATCCCTACAGCTAAAGAGCTTTTCCCAGTCATCCAATTAAGAAGGTATCAACTGTTCATAATTATGCATATCCGATGCATCACCAACCCCTTTATTCTTTAGTTGAAAATATTTGTTGTCTTAATGTCTCTCTATTGCTTTGAATTGAAGGAGCTCTTATAACCTTGATCAATATTGCCTACCCCTTTCCACAAAATGGCAAATAGAATTCCCAGGCACTTCATCATGCTGCAGAGGTCTCAGCCATCAGCTGCAGCAAGAACATTAGTGTTCAGTTAATTGGTACAGATGGTCACAGCACTGATTCTACCATTTCATTCAGCACCAATCTGGAGACTGGGGCTAGAAAGCAGATGTCAGACCAGGGGCTTTGTTGGTATTTGCTGGTGTTTCTTTCAAATGCCATTCTGTCTCTCTCTTGCTCTGCCTTCCTCCTTTCCCAATTCTTGCTTCCTGTTTCTCATGGACCTTTCATAAATTTAAAACAAAGAATTTACATGCTTTGAGACATAGATATGATTCAGCAATGTTTTTTTAAATTTGCATTGATTTCTGTATCACTGTTTTTGTTTCCAAATATTCTAGATATAATAAAAAGAAATCAAGCACTTACAACTTGAAAAACACCATGAGGAGTAGTAAAAGAACCCAAGTTATAAAAACAATGACCCCTAATTAGAGAAGAGAGATGCTGTAACATGGAGATTAGGAATATATATTTTAAAAGGAGTGAAATATTCCAAAATATTAATTAACATTTAGAGTCCTTAATGTAAAAAGAAAATGAGACAAGTCTGAAACATGGCAGAGATAAGCATGATACATGGCAGAATGTTGTCTATGAAAAGTGCTAAAAAAAAGGAGGCGAGATGTACTCTGTCTGAAAGTGGAATACAGTGATTCAATAGAAAGGAAAGATTTTGAATCAGAGGTGGAGGAAAGTGGGTGGGTTTTGCAGGAGCAAGAATAGAAGGGCAAACCCACTAGATTTGTGTGGATGATGAGTGACAGAACTACTGGTCAGGGGCTGCTAATTGATGACAGAGGAGCTAGAACTGAAAAGTTTGGCTAGTGTTAGATTTAGGAGTTTAAACTGTTCCCTAAAATCATTAGTGATTCATAGAAGGTTATGGAAAAACCTGAAACAGAGAGAGACAGAGACAGAACCAGAGATGGTGGGCGATGGGGCTCTAACGAGAGAGACTATAAAAATTATGATAGACACTTATAATTTTTTTGTTTAGGGAAATGATTTGTTTGGTTCAATTAGGGTTTAGAGAAAATCTTCTGTAAAGGGCCAAGTAGTAAATGTTTTAGGCACTGTAGGCCATATCATCTGTCACAACTACTCAGCTCTGCCATTGTGACATGAAAGCAGCCATAGGCAATGCAAAATGAGTGGCTGTATTCAATAAAACTCTTATTTATGTACACTAAAATTTGAACCTCATAAAATGTTCATGTGTCATGAAATATTTTCTTCTGTGGATTATTTCAACCACTTTAAAATTTCAAAACCACTCCTTCTAGGCAGTGGGCCATAGATTGCTGACCCTGTTCTAAACAATGAAATGAATCTTTTCTATTATATCTCCCATGATGCCTAGACTTTTCAAGAAAATATAGACTTTCTTATTTTATAATAAAACATTATTCATTATAAAACATGTTGTGTAATAAGCATCAAGCAAACTTCTGAGAAAATTAATTTCTTTCATGTCTTCAATTTCATTTAAGTAATTTTTGGATAACCTTGATATAATTACCAAATTATTTTATTGAATTTATGTTTTCTATGTATGAAGACTGCATGTAAACATACTTGCAATGGACATACATTTCACTGAGGAAAAATCATATAGAATGAACCAGGTATGATCTCAATTAACTTCTTCCTAGAGCATAGTTTGTTTTGTATAGAATAGATCATAATGCTCTAAAATAATATACAGTAAAGAAAAAGATTCATCTTCACACCACTAATATTTACAATGTAGTTGTAATTAGGGTCACTTTAATTTCCTCACATGGTTCAATACAGAAAATATGAAATAAGTCAGTGAAAAAAAAAATAAAACAACAAGTGGCCTATGAATCAGCTGACCCAGCCACTCATGCAAAAAACTCAGCTTGTACTAATCTCATGGGATAATGCTGCCAGTGTCTTGAAAGCTCTTCTTATCCAGAATCACTTCCTTTGACTCTCTGATGTCAATCCAGGTAGCTGAGAGTATCTTAACCGAACAACTTCTATCAGGGCCCTTCCATCTACTATCTGTCGGAAGCTGGATGAGTTGCTTAAAATAAAGCTTCCTTGTCTTCATTTGTAAAATGGGGATATTGGTGACCACTACATTGTCATTTTAAGAATTAAATAAGATAATGCATGCAAAGTGCTAGACATGGTATCTGATATATGGTAAGCATATAATAACTCTTCTCTATTATTCCCTAATAAGTCCATGTTGATCTTTCTTATGTGCTCAAATCAAACACTTCAAGTACTCTCACCACTGCTTTTGTTCTGCATCTGAAAATGAATCTTAGAAGCTCAAATGCTTTGGGAAAATGCTACTTTTATTGTTACAGTAAAACTGTAGTCATTCTGTGCTCATGCTCTTACAACATGTAAAAACTTAAATGAAAATTATATGGTCAAAAAAGCCAATGACACCGAGTTTATGATCCATGTGTACAGACCGTGGGCTCGTCATGGCTCTGCCACTTACTGAGGGATAGTTACTCTTTCAGTTTTCTTACTTTGAAAATGACAATGTTGATAATAATTTCCCTGTCACATGCATTTTCCTCATTAGGGAGAAATTAATGTGATAATTTGCTAAGGTTGCATGTCTATTCATTGTTTGGTGGGTAAAGGTTAGTTTTAAACCTCTTCATTGGACTAGCTCCTTCCTTTCAGAGCATATGAGTTTATTTCTCCCCTCACGGGTTTATTTTTATTTAAATGTAACTATATGAAATATTTCTCACTCAAACAAGGAGATATATGTGACTACTAAACTGTTACAGAAGTATGTGTATGTATATACACGTGTGTATATACACAAGCTCATGTATACACACACACAGACACATGTGTAATCTCAGAGATGTTCCCCAGATTGCGAAGGCCTCAGCAATCTCTCAGTGCCTCATCCTGTGGAGATCGGCATCAAAAATGCAGTCAAGACATGGATTATAGAGGGGGTGCTCAGATGATGCATCAAGGTCCTGATTCCCATTTACTATGACTACCAGCTGTTTTCTGGGGCTAGTTGATAGTTTGTGCACAGCTAGAAAACTATCATTCAAAATGACCCTTGAGTATTTATTCACAGGTTAGATCAAATATGTGATTTAATTGTGATTCTTTATTTCCAAGTAAGGTAAAATAGTGAAGTCAGCTCTTGGCTGGATTTTACACAGCAGAAAAAGTCTGGGGTTGGTGGTTGCAACACACCTGCAACAATGGTTTCCTTGTGAGCAGGCAGGGGGAGAGGGGAGGATTTAAGGTCATTGAAGTTAAGGTTTTGTAAAAATGCATTGTGTATCCTTTCATGCTGTCATTTTCTTAGGTCTTTGGGCTGCACCATTATGTTATTCTAGACGTATAAGTGTGTGTTGCATTAATGTTTCAGACAGGTCTTCTGAGCCAGTTTGTTGCAGTACAATGTTGTGGTGCACTAGGCATCCCTTCTGGGTCTCCACCATTAATTCCCAAAGAGCACATGGTCCTGATTTTTAAAATTAGCTTTCTTGTGAAAAGGACCTGGAAATTCACATAAGCTAAAGGTCAACAAGAAAAGAGAAGGTAAGATTCCTTTTGATTCTCCCATTTTCCTACAGAGAAATACGTTGGAGCTGTGCCTGCAGTGTGAATACCTTCCAGCGCAGGCCTGCTCCCTTGCTCTGGTAGATTTAAAATAATGTCACCCAATAGATATCCAAATTAATTCCTTGGAACCCATGAATGTTACCTTACTTGAAAAAGGATCTTTACTGATGTGTTTAAGACAGGGATCCTGAGATGAGATAATCCTGGATTATAGGGGTGGGCCCTAAACTCAGTGACAAGTATCCATATTAGAGAAAGGTAGAAGGAAGTTTGAGACCGAAGAGGAGTAGACACAGAAAGAAGAGGAAAAGACGCTGTGAAGAGAGAGGAAGAGACTGGAGTGATGCAGTTACAAGCCGAAGAACCCAAGGAATGCTGATAGCTACCAGGAACTGGAAGAGGGAAGGAAACATGCTCCCCTAGAGCCTCCTGAGGAAGCAGAGCTCTGCTTGATTTTCTTGATTTCAGACTTCTGGCCTCCATAAAATGGTGGGAGAATACACTTCTTTCATTTTAAGCTGCCCAGTTTGTGGTACTGTACTACAGCAGCCATAGGGATCTGATATACTCCCATCCCTTTCCAATCTAACAGAGCAAACCTGAAAGTAAACTTTAATGTGCTTGTACAGTAAGGGGATGGATTGAAAACTTTCTTGGTGCCAGGCTGACTGGTTGGTTATGCCAGATATTTATAGCCTTTGTCTGGATGTGTTTAGTGCCCACACCTAGAGTCATGGTATTAATTCCTCCCTGACAAAGGAAGCCAAGCTAGGATACAAACTCTCCTCCTGCAAGGGAAAGCTAAAGGGATATCAAGACAGAAGGAAAGAATCATTACTTTTTTAATCATCTCTTCTTATTTTATTCTTATTTCTGAAATGTTATATTCATTCCATTCAAGCAAAAATTTGGAGTTGAGGAACAGTGCTCACAGGATAATAAATAAGATACTAGGTCAGTTTGTGATTGAAGGGAGACATTTTATCAGTGTTACTTTGGTAACTTATACCCTTTCCTTCTGGAAATGCCTATTATCATCCGAGAAAAGGCCAGTCTGGAGATATAAATAGTTAGAACCTGTGCTATCTTTTGCCTATTTGCTCTCAAATCCATTCCTATCTCCCCCCTGATCTTCTCTGTATCCCAAAATACTGAGCAATGCACACTGTCTTTCCCAGACTGCTTTCTGGCTGGTGCCAGTGAAGTCAATGGCAAAGCATTTGATGGTGCGAGGAAGGAAAAAGCCAGGATATTTTTCCCTCTCTTGACTTGGATAGGATTTCTTACAATAGCTACATTTGCTCCTTGGTTCCGTCTTCTGTCAAACAGTTCTGCTCTCTAACGTCACAGGTTCTACCAAGGGTGGTGTCGATTTTCTTCCACCTTTGTGACTAGTTGCTCATACTAACTGCCTCTATTAACTGACTGGATCTTGAATGATAAGAAATCAAAGACAACAGGTCACATTGGCTCAGCATCAGTTTGAACTTAAAGACAAATCAGTCAGTCCTGACTGGTCATTTAGGTGTTCCAGGTTAAGATAATGACCGATACATGGATGACTTTTCCAAATAAATTTGCTTTGTTCATTTAGTGTCCCAGAAGAGATTTTATCTCAAAAATGAAACAGCTGCTTAATAAGACAAATGAGAGAGAAAGCATTCTGACCTACTTTCTTTATATTTGCTGCTAGTTTTCTAATAGATTATGGTTTTCTCTTCTTATTTTCAAATTCTTATTATCCTCTCAAGAAATCTATGAGGCATGTATTATTACCATTTTACAATTTTGAAAACTGAAGCTCAGCTCAAACTTTTTCTTAAATAACAAACTGAAATGTTTTTTTTTAATATAGGTAATCATAGCTATTATATCTTCAGTGCTTTTTCTGTAAACTACATATTGTGCTAATCCCTTTATACAACATTTAATCTTCCCAAAAGTTTGAGTTGGATTTTAAAGTTATCATTTTTACAGATGAAGAAACTGAAGTTCAGAGAGATTAAGTGAAGCTTAACCTAATGTAAGTCATAGAGACATTTGACACTAGGTCCATCTGACCAGAGAGGAAGGAGTTTGATTAGATCTGTTTCTAAACAAGCCTTTAAATCTGTGATCCCCGATTCATTTGGCATATTTGGTAAAAGACAAATACTGTCAGCCCCAATATTAACTTCTTTTTTTTGTCTTTCTGGGAACTGAGACCTTACATTACTACAGATAGAAATACTAAAGTTGAACAATCTTATTCTGATTTAATAAATATGATTTTTAGTAGAGTAGTAGGAAATGCATTTTTAAAAAATACTGTATATATTGGATTTGCTCTAAGAGTTCTATGGTAATGAGGGCCAAATCACTGGTCATGACCCCAGTTCGTTTCATGGAAATATGCTGTACATCTAAGTTCAATTTAGCTGTTTAGTAAATGCATGCACTTGATTAAGAATGTAAATGATTCAATTCCATTCATCTTTATGACTTGGGAAAAACTCTACATTGAAATACCTGTTGATGGTAGATTAATATTATGTCTACATATGAAAAACAGCAGTTAGTTTAAATAAGAAGCAAAAACACTCTCCATAGCCCAAATATAAAGTTATAAATGCAAGTACGTAACAACAAATACATCAAAAGAGTGGCAGCAAAAGAAAAGTGTCATAAATAGAGATTTACACCATTACCCACCTCAATACATACAGAAATAAAAAGATGCAAAAATAGTGGAAATAACATCATGTGTTTTGTAACTAAAAAAGGGTCCAATATGCATTACAAATAACAAATGCTCACAGCAACACAAATTGAAAGGGTTTACATCAAATTGAAAGGGAACTTTGGGAGCATGTGAAGAAGTTATGAGCACATTGCAGTGAAGCAGGAAATGAGGTAACTCAGATGATCCCACTAATTTTTGTCAGCATAGAATGGTGAGAGCTGATCATGCTTCAAGAGGACAAAGAATAGCCTATTTCTATCCCAACACTGATGACTGACAACAAATTGGGCTGGAAAAAAAAATCTGTGTGTCGAGCAGAAGTTGGAGCACAGCTAACTGAGCTTGAAGAACTTTTGTTGCCTTTTCTCGTAAAACAGACTTATAATACAGTTGGATAGTAGCAATCAAAAAGAATTGGAAGAGCATGACAGCGCTGCTTATATAGTAAGTAGTCACACACTTAACTGGCAAGCTTCATTTGACATGGATAGCCTGCTGAATAAAGGGAGACAGCCTTGTAGAAACACTAGCCCTTCCTCATTGTTCTGAAGGTCAGGGGTGAAGTTGGCCTGGGAAAATTGAACCAAAATCTACACAATGACTGATAAGCCCCATACTTGTGACCAGATTTAATCACTCCATACCTTTATATATATAAGCAAATAATAAACCCTATTTGATGCTGTTTTTTATTACTATTATTATTGTTATATATAATGGAAATCAGCTGATAGTTTCTTTAGGATTTTTACCTCTGTGATTTTAAGTGAAGTTGGCCTGTGATTTTCTTTCCTTGTACTTTCCCAATCCACTTTGCTAATTAAGGTAACGATAGTTTTATAAAATAAATAAGGTAATTTTTACACTTTTACTATTTGCTGTAACAACTTATATAAGATAGAAATTACATATGCCTTATACTTTTAGGAAAACTTACCTATAAAACTATCCAGGTCTGGGTATCTTTCTGGTGTGTGAGGTGGTCTTTGGTTATTATTTCAATGTATTATTTATTAATCTATTCAACTGTTCCTATTCTTTTATATTTTATACTTATTCTTTTATTTTTTAAAATTTTACACTGTATACTTTTACATTTAATGTTTTTTAACATTTTAACATTGATTTTATAACAATGTTGAGGTATAATTTATATAAAATAAGTATATCCATTTCAAGTGTATAGTTTGATGAGTTGTGATAAGTACATGTGTACACACCAACATATACGCACCCATATAACCACTTTCACCATCAAGATACCCTCAAACCAAAATAAATTATCTTGTACCAATTCCTAGTCAGCCCTAGTCAGTCGAAACCCTCCCACCTCCCACCCCTACCTAGGCCCCAGGCAACCACTGAACTGTTTTCTGACCCTACCAAATTCATTTGTTTTTTCTAGAGTTTCACATCAATTGTATCATACAGTAAGTATTCTTTTGTGTTTGGTTTCTCTCTCTCTCAGCATAATGATTTTGAAATTTATCCAGGTTGTTGTATGTATCTGTATTTTCTTTCATTTTGTGGCTAAGTATTCCATTGAGTGGATATAGCACAATTTATTTACCCTTTCACTTGATGATGGACATAGGGTGTTGTCGGTTTGGGTCTATTAGGAGTAAAGTTGCTGTGAGCATTACTATATAAGGATTTGTGTGTATCTTAGTCAACTCTGCTAAAATAGAACACCATGGAATGGGTGGCTTTTAAACAGCAGGCATTATTTCTCACAGTTCTGGAGGCTGGGAAGTCCAAGGTCAAGGTGCTGGCAAATTTAGTAGGTTCTTGGCTCTTCCCTCTTCCTGGCTTGTAGACAGCCACATTTTCACTGTGTACTCGCATGTCCTTTCCTTGGTGCAAGTGTGTGGGGAGAGAGGAAGCTCTGCTCTCTCTTCCACTTCTTATAAGGGCACTCATCCCATCATGAGAGCTCCACCCTCATCACCTCATCTAAATTTGTTCAAAACTTAATTACCTCCCAAAGGCCCCACCTCCTAATACCATCACATTGGGGGTTAGGACTTCAACAAATAGACACATTTAGCTCGTGACAACATGGATATGTATTTTCATTTCTTTTTTGGGTAAATATCTCAAAGTGGAATTACTGGATTGTATGTGTATAGGTATTTATGCATGTTGTGTGTTCTAAGTGTATGTTTAACTTTTTAAGAAACTGCCAAAGTGTTTCCCAGGTAGATGGCCAACTTATATGCCCCACCCTCATCAGTGCATGAATATTTTAGTTTCTTTGCATTATAAAAAATTTTTACCATTTTTTTTTTTATTTTAGCAATTCTAACATGTATATTGATATTTCATCTCTTCCCACTGTCCAATTAGAAAGCCATCCACAGTTTTAGGTATTTGTTACAGCAGCATCCCACTTGCCACTCTCACAATCTGTATTCATTTCCTATGGCTGCCATTATAAATTGCCACAAACTGGTTGACTTAAAACAATAGAAATTGATTTCCTCACAGTTCCGGAAGCCAGAAGTTTAACATCAGTTTCACTGTGCTTAAACAAGATGTCAACATGTCTACATTTCCTCCAGAGACTCTCGGGCAGACTCCATGTCTTATCTCTTCCAGCTTCGGGTGACTTTCCTTTGCTTATGGCCAAATCACTCCAAGACTACATCTTCATATTGCTTTCTCCTTTATGTATGTATAATGTCCCTCTGCCTCTCTCTTAGGAAGACACTTGTGATTGGATTTAGGACCCACCTGGATAATCCAGGATAATCTCCACACATCAAGATTCTTAAATACAGCTACAAAGATTCTGTCTCTTTATAAGGTAACAGGACTAATTGGGACTGGATATCTTTCTGGTGGCCATTTTTCCTCGTACTAGATATGGCCAATTCAGTTTGGGTCAAACTGGCTGTGTGGGGTTCTCATTTAGTTAAATGCAGACTATCAAAGAAGGAGAAAGTGTGTTCTCAGAATTTTCGGAATATACCTCCTTAGCATTGTGATTAACATATATTAAATTTGCATTTACTATATTTAATATATTAAATATTTAATTTAAATAAACTTATAGCTCATTTTAATTGATGTTATATCTATCATGGGGCATCTCTGAATAAAAGCTACTATAAGCCTCATCTAAAATACATTTAACTCCTCAGATTATTAGTTAAGAATGAATTTTATTCAATCCTCCTGTGAATAATGTTTTAATTTTTATGTAGTATTTTATAAAAAATTTTATTTTCGTTTTTTCAGTCCTCAAAACTGTATGCTCTATATCATCTACTGAGACAACTACAGAGTAATGAGTCTTAACACTTAGGCAGTAGAAATTCAGATTTCTCTAAAACTTCAAAGGTTCTTTGAAAGACAGTGTGATAATTATGGTTTAGTTTAACTGTCAAAAATATAAACAATTGCTTGTTAAAAAAGAAAGGAAACATCTTTGAAAATTTTCAGCAGTTTAAATAAAGTTTTTTTTTTTTTTTTTTTACTTAACATTTGCTTTATAGCAATGTGGAAGAAAACATAAAATTTAGACTCAGAAATCTCTGAAATCAGTTTGAATTTATTTGTAATGCTTTTGATTATTTTAAACTCTCCATTAAAACTGTGGGCAGGCACAATATGCTCATTTTATTTTTTCAAATTCTGTCACTGTCACCCACCAATGAAATACTAAAAGGATTAAGAAGCTGCAGGTCTCACGCACAATCATGTTTTATTAATTAATGAATTAATTTATTAAGCTTGCTCCTGGGAATTGTGACTCTAAATAAAATAGAAACTTTATTCTTATTTTTTAGACTAGCAAAATAAATAGATTGTACTGGGATAATTTAAAAAATATGTTTGTGACACATTTTCTATCATATTATTTTGAACATTTATATGTAAGTAAAAAAATATAAATTTATCAGTTCAAGAAATATTAATTTCATGTACTGTATTGTAGGAACTGTTCTAGGTACTAGGGATATAGTAGAAAATCAAACAGAATATAACCTGTGTCCTTGTGGAGTTGACATTCTAGAAAAGAAGAAACATCAACAAAGTAAATAATATAAAAAATAGACTATTTTAGATAGTGATAAGTGTATGAAGAAAAATAAAATAGAGCACAAGGATGAGTGGTGATGGGAGATGACATTGCAATTTTCCATAATGTAATCAGATTAAACTCCATTGAAAAGTGGACATTAAAGAAAAGACCTAAAGGAGCTGAGAGACAGAGCCATGTACATATCTGTGGGAACACATTTAACCAGAGGAAACATTAAGTGCTCTGTTTGAGAAACAGTGATAATGCCAGTGTGTCCCAATAGAGTGACAAGAGGTCAAGGGAGTGGTAGAAGATAAGGGTAAAGAATGGGGCCAACTCTGTTGGGTCATATAGGCCACTGTAAGAATTTTGTATTTGACCATGAATGAGCAAGATTTCTTTGGAGGGTTTTAAGCAAAAGAGTAACTTGTTCAGACTAAATTTTAGAAGGATTACTCCCTGTGGAGATTAAACTGATTGGGGGAGGTTTCCAGGGTGGGAGGCGTGTGGGAAGGACTGACATGGCAGACAAGGAGGAAATCATTTAGGAAAAAATTAATCAAATCAATCTGCTGAAATTAGTATGCTGATGAGTAAAATCTATAGTGAGTAAAAATTATTTCAAAGCTGACACGCCAGTGAATATAGAATTGTAATTTATATTTTTATTAAACAATACTTAGAAAACTTTATGAATAATTACTAAATGAGATTAATGTGAATTTTGTTATATGCTTTTGGATCTGATTTGAGAAGAATTAAACTTAAAAGAACAATAGTTAGAAGTAGCTAAATTAGGAGATGCTTGAGTTGTTACCTAGTAGGGTTATATATTTTACTCTATTCAAAGTTATTTCCCCAAATATGTCTTGGATGCCACTCTGATACTGAAAAATCTCCTAAAGGCTACTGTTGCATGACTCATTATAAT
Source organism: Balaenoptera musculus (assembly GCF_009873245.2). Taxonomy (NCBI): domain Eukaryota; kingdom Metazoa; phylum Chordata; class Mammalia; order Artiodactyla; family Balaenopteridae; genus Balaenoptera; species Balaenoptera musculus. The sequence continues at coordinate 41,702,203 of NC_045788.1, forward strand.
ATCTGTCAGAAAGATAATCTTATTTCAAGACTTTTACTGGTTTTCCTTTTACATTTACTTGTCCATATATGCACTGTCCAATAAAATAGCCACTAGCCACATACAGCTCTTCAACACTTGAACTGGGGCTAGTCTGAATTAAGATCTGCTTTAAGTGTGAAATACATGCTACATCTCAAATATTTATTATGAAAAAATAATGTAAAATATCTCATTATTAACTGTTTTTATATTTGATTACATTTTGAAATGTAAACCATGTGAAAACATTTTGGACATATTGAGTTAAATAAAATATATAAATAAAATTAATGTTACTAGCTTCTTTTTAGCTGTTTTAATAAGGGTATTAGAAAATTTAAAGGTACATATGTGGGTCAGATTATATTTCTATTGGACAGTGCTGGTCTAGATGCTAGATGAACTCTAAGGTAATTTTTAAAATTATAGTAATATTGTAAGAATAATAAGTACAACATATGAAGTAAAAATAGACTTAGTATAATTGGAGGTTATGTATATGATAATGAAAGTAAAATAAGCAATTTATCCTGGGAAAAAAGATAAATTGCTCAATTAGTGAAGTGGTGAAAAATGGATAGCTATGTGTAAAAAATCTGGATATCTATCTATGAGAATCAGAGTTCCCCGTGGTATATCAACATTTAGGAAAAGGAAATTTAAGAATGTAATGTCCCAAGGAAAGGAACTTGAAAGCCTGGAAGATTTTGGACTGAGTGTAATCTCAATATACCCTGGGGCTGCAACAAATTGTTTCAGTCTTTAACTTTTTGTGATTTCTTTGGTATAAATCTTTGTTTTTATTTTTAACACTTCATCATTTTTAGAAGTTATATCAATTATTTCCAGAATAGATTATTCTGTTTAAAACTATAAAACTATATTTTTAAGTAAATTCAACATTATGGCCTGAAAGATCAAAATGTTCTATTGTTTTCCTTATGTTTCATTTAATAAAACTTCCATTTAAATAAATAACCTTGAATAATATTTTAAGAACTCTTAAATATATATATAACTATATTTAAGACCCTATATTCTATCTGTGTGCACTGCCCACTTTGGGGTGAGGTTAAGGGGGAGGTGGAATTGAAAAATATTGATAATAAACAAATACAAGGATTACAATGTTTTGTTTCAATACTAATACATTACAAATTAATTACAAGATTTTAAAACTTTAACCCTGCTTCTGATGCTTTCCTGTCATTTATCATTGGTTTGAATTGACAGAAGCATAAATCCAAATGACAGATTAATAGATGCAAACCAATACTAGCTAACAAAGGTTATACTTCTTTCTAAATGGACCAATCAGTGATAGACCTGAATTCACTGTGTTGGAATGTTGGAGAGGCTGAGTTGGAACATGAATGCCAAATTCTGTCCAGAATCTCATTCTTGTCTTACATTGGAGTGTGTCAAATTGTTCTCAGCTTCTCAATATCCCCACAGCAAGTGGCCCATAAATATTTCCTCCTGCTAGACTCGTAGGTCTTGGAAAATCCTGAGGCTCTGCCTTCTGAAGACTTTCTACTCATCCTTTCTGTACTTCTTGTAGAAGCTCTGATTTCTAGCTCTTCTGCTTCATATGAACTGGCTATTCTTTCAGTGTCTGTCTTTGTGCAACATACAGACTTCAGGATATCTTTAATATATGCTCTACAGCTTTGAGCCAGCATCTTTGGCTTCTGAGTTCAGCCTCAGTTCTTGAGAATTCAGCCAGTGAAGTGGGACCTCTGGAAACATAATTTTATCCAAGAGAGGTGTGATAGAAGAACTTGGATGAGGAGAGCAAAGATTAGTGTTCAATAGTAGTGATTCACTGTGTTTGGATAGTATTTTTTAAAAACTTTTTACTGGAGTATAGTTGATTTACAATGTTGTGTTAGTTTCAGGTGTACAGCAAAGTGAATCAGTTATACATATACATATATTCATTCTTTTTTAGATTCTTTTCCCATATAGGCCATTACGGAGTATTGAGTAGAATTCCCTGTGCTATAAGTAGGTCCTTATTAGTTATCTATTTTTTTATGTATAGTAGTGTGTATATGTCAATCACAATCTCCCACTTTATCCCTTCACCCCCCCCCCCGTTACCTCCTGGTAGCCATAAGTTTGTTTTGTACATCCGTAACTCTATTTCTGTTTTGTAGATAAGTTCATTTCTACTGTTTTTTTCTTTTTTAGATTTCACATATAAGCAATTATCATATGATATTTGTCTTTCTCTTACTTACTTCACTCAGTATGACAATCTCTAGGTCTATTCATGTTGCTGCAAATGGCATTATTTCATTCTTTTTTATTGCTGAGTAATATTCCATTGTGTATATGTACCACAACTTCTTTATCCATTCCTCTGTTGATGTACGTTTAGGTTGCTTCCATATCCTGGCTATTGTAAATAACACTGCAGTGACCATTGGCGTGCATGTATCTTTTCGACTTATGGTTTTCTCCAGATATATGCCCAGGAGTGGGATTGCTGTATCATATGGTAGCTCTATTTTTAGTTTTGTAAGGAACCTCCATACTGTTCTCCATAGTGGCTGTATCAATTTACATTCCCACCAACAGTGCAAGAGGGTTCCCTTTTCTCCACACCCTCTCCAGCATTTATTGTTTGTAGATTTTTTGATGATGGCCATTCTGACTGGCCTCATTGTAGTTTTGATTTGCATTTCTCTAATAATTAGTGATGTTGAGCATCTTTTCATGTGCTTTTTGGCCATCTGCATATCTTTTTTGGAGAAATGTCTATTTAGCTCTTCCGCCTATTTTTTGATTGGGTTGTTTTTTTGATATTGAGCTGCATGAGCTGTTTGTATATTTTGGAGATGGATAGCATTTTATTATTGCAAAATTTCTTCACATATTTTGTCTCACTCGCACATAACGTTTTCCACAACGCTGTGATCTGAGCAGTAAATGTTTTAATCTTCTATCATAGAGAAGTAGACAATGAAGTTTCAAAGCAGTTAAGCCCAAAGTCAGAACAATATTTAGTGATGTTCCCCAAACTTCAATCATCCTCTTCAGGCCCTTAACTCAGTACTGTTTTCACCCTCTGTATCATCTCTACCAAAAAATAGAGACCAGATTACAATTTTTGTTGTTATAATAAAATAACTTGAAAGCTTCTCTATATAATATAGTCCTTCAGTTGGTTACGTGCTTGTAGAGTGTAACATGTCTGTTATCAAGATTCATATGTTAATTGAAAAGAGTTTTAGCTAAGTGGAATAGCATTTTTGGGGAATTCTTGCCTCATCCAGTCACAACTAGTGACCACATTATTCATAGCCAATATAAAGTGGAGAAAAACATTTTCTAAGTGAGTAAAGGAGAGTATAATGCTAGCATTTAAGTAACACTTTCCATTACAAGATGAGGAGAAATAACTTTCAAATGAAAGCAACAAAAAAGTCATATCATTTTTTTCCCAGTATTTTATTCAGAAAAAAGCTCCCTTGGGCTATGTGAACTGTCTGAATACAATAGAGCTAAGTGAAGAACAAGTAATTATACAAAAATAAGTGACAAAAGTGTTAGTCACAACTAAAGCATCAAAAGTAAGTACTAAAGGAGCAGAAATGTGGGCTGAGGGGTGATCACCTGTAGAGTTTTATAATACTATTGGTAAGCCTTTTGAACACTTTCTAGGTAGATCATTCAATCCAATGACCATCAAGGGTGATAACATTGAGAGGATGCTTCATGTTCTATTTCCAACCAGAGAACAAATCCAATGACGGAAGTGATGAAATTATATCTATTTGTAAAATAGTTAGTCTCACTTTACATGTGGCTCCAGCACAAGTAAAGGAACACATTCTGTCTTAGAGTGTTTCTTTCAGTGTGTATGAGCCAGACATATGAGACAATTTTAAACACTTGTACTAAGCACTTTTGGTCCACAAGTCTACATTATAAGATTGATACTAGGTGATAGGGTAGTAAAAAGTTACTAGTAAAAGAAGTCTTCCTTAAAACCATTCATAATATTATATTTCTTACTCTTCAAATATAATCTGTAAAATTATTTACATTTTGAACTTGAAAATTTTGTCATGTATCAAAAAGAAGTTGATCAAAAATATGGGTGCCAAATGAATTGAAATTTTTAGTTTCAAATTTGCTGCAATACATTAAGGTAACGTCACAGGACATAAAAGACGTATGTTATAACAAAGGCCCATACATATGATATGTGTCTTCTCCCAAGTCACGTTTAAAAATCATATACAAGAAAGTCACATTTGCTATGTTTTTGCAATTTCTGATAATAAACATTTGTTATTTTATAACTTGATAAAGCTAGTTATATTTCCCTAAATATTTGAATTCCAGTGATTATTTGAATAAAAGCAATTAGAATATATGGATCCCTGGAACCACATTCTAACAGGGCCACAATCAGCTGGAAATGACTTGTGAGGCTCCTTTCAACTGGATGTGTACCCCACTCTCGTAATAATCTCTCTCAGTCTTTATTTTTCTTACTTGTACTTACTATATTCATTTTATTTTCCCACTTGTATCATAGCTATTTATGTTTTTATTGCCTAATCCAGAAATTCTATAAGGAGCTTCTCATCTTTCACTATGTTTGATTCATGAGGCTTCTGGTTAAAACACATTGAAATCTATAATTTTATGCTTTTTTTTTTTGTGATAGCTAAAATATTTTGAAATTGAAAACAAGTAAACCCCATGAAATACTTAAATTCTGGTATTAAATGCATGACTTTAAAAGCCAATAGTTGACTTTTAAAATAAATTAAATGAAAGAGAACAAATAAAGAAATAATGGATATTAATTTACATGGTATGAATGCAATGTATGTTATTACAACACTTTAAAAGGTTACGAGCTTAACTTTATCTAGATAATACAACTAAAGTTTGTCAAACCATTATAAATGTTTCATCTGTTTATAAAAATGGTTTGCCTTTTATAAAAAATAGAAGGAAAAATGTAACTAACTTGTATTGAACTCGACTTATATGCCTGACACTATTAAACATACATTCTATACTATTATGACCTTGTCCCCTGTCCCTCAGATACCTTATCTCTGTTCTTCTTTTCCTCTCCTTTGCTCAGCAGGCTAACACTTCAGACCATATCACCTGAAATATGTTGCAAATTTGCTTTCTGACTGCATTCTACTATTATCTTTATAGAGTTATTAAAGATAATGACAGCATCATATTAAATGATGACATTTTCCAAAGTCCAAAAATTAGGAGGCCAGTGGAAAAGTCATGAATGTAAATGTATTAAGTTGGCCCTCCATATCTGCAGTTTCCACATCTATAGATTCAACCAACGTTGGATCAAAAATATTCAGAAAAAAATCCAGACAGTTCTAAAAAGCAAACCTTGAATGTGTCTTGCTGCATACAGGCAACTATTTACGTAGCATTTACATTGTATGAGGTATTATAAGTAATCTAGAGACATCATTTTATATAAAGGACTTGAGCATCCACTGATTTTGGTATGTGAGGGGAATCTGGAATGAATCCCCTTGCAGATACAAAAGACATGACTGTATATTTGGTTTCTACTCTTGGTTATTGTATTAGTTTCCTAGGGCTGCTATAACAAAGAACCACACACTGGGTAGCTTAAAACTACAGAAATTTCCTGTCTCCCAATTCTGGAGACTGGGCATTTGAAACTGAAGTGTTGGCAGGGCCACATTTTTTCTGAAGGTTCTAGGGTAGTATACTTCCTAGATTTTGGTGGTTTCCAGAAACCCTCAGAGTTTCTTAGCGTGTAGATGCATCACTACAATCGCTGCCTTCATCTTCACATCGCGGTCTCCCTGTATTTCTTCATATCATCTTCCCTCTGTGTGTGTCTGTGTCCAAATTTCCCTTTTCTTAGAGGGACAGCAATTATTGTGTTAGGCAATGCTCTTATCCAGTATAACCTCATCTTAACTTGATTACATCTGCAAAGACTTTTTAAAAATAAGATTATATTCACTGGTTCCAGGTACATGTGAAGTTTTTTTTGTTTTGTTTTGTTTTGTTTGGAGTGGGCACTATTTAACTCAGTTCAATTACTAAATATTTGACACTGGGTACGCATTTTGTACCTAAAATTTCTCATCTATCAAATGGAAACCAAAAAGAAATGTCTCCATTTTTTCCAAACCAAATCACAGCAGGCATTCCAGATACTCTCTGGGAAAAGTTTCAGTAGAAGAATCTCCAAATAAGAATCTCTGGAGATGACAGTCCAGAGAATTGAAATTCCCTGATTTTCACCCTATTTGACTTCGCACCATTGCCAGACCTATGTCCCTTTTGTTAAATAGACCCAAATCCTTTTTCTTGTTTTTCCTTAATATAGTTCAAAATGGGAAGCTTTTCTAAAATAATTTATAAATTACATGTAACAAAAAAAATGACTAGAGAAAATCAAATAACATAGAAATCAATGTGTGCATACACAAACATGCAATTGTTTTCTGAATTACCATATTCCATGTCTGATTTATTTTAACTTCCTCAGAATTTAACTCTTTTTTTCAGTTCTGTTTTTTCTTCTCCTGTAAGAATCTTATTGGAGAAATCTTATTCTCCAACATGTTTTGGAGGTACAATGATGTTAAGGTAATTCTCAACACATGATTCAGTACCTAGTAGAAGGCCTGAGTTCAGTTAGTTGATTAGATAGGTAAATTGGCTAGATAAATAAAAATAGATTTACACTTCTCTAGATACTTAGCATAGAAAGAATCTCAGAGATTTTTCCTATGATGTCTGTTATGATGGAGTAGTAGCTGAAAATTTTTGCTTATGTTATGACTTACAAAAGCCTTTCTCAATTTCTGGCAATTGTGCCAAAATGTACTCAATCCTCATTATTCTTGTATTCCATATTTGAGAATTTGCCTACTTGATAATTCTGTTTGTAACCCCAAAGTCCATAGTTACAATACTTTCATGGTCACTTATAGATTTGCTGGATTGACAAAAAGTTTGAGAAACCTGACAGGAATGTTTCCAGCTGTGGTCACACAAGGTGATGGTTTGCCTTCTTGTTCCAGCTCTGGGACTGTAAATAAGTGTCCTGTTGCGGTTCTATACAGTGTTACATGTTTTCATTTTTCTTGTGATTTTGCTATTTAAAATGCCCCCCAAGCATAGTACTGAAGTCCTGTGTAGCTTTCCTAAGTACAAATATGCTGTGATGTGTCTTACAGGGGAAATATGTGTGTTAGACCAACTTCATCCAGGCATGAGTTACATTGCTATTGGTCATGAGTTCAGTGTTATGTATTGATCAGTTTATGAAAATTCTATGACCAGAGGCTCACAGGCACCTAACTTTGTATATCCTCTAGGAGCAGTGGTTCAGTAATTACTAATTCAGGTTTCACAGTGGCTTTAGAGAACATAACTATCACAAATAATGAGAATCAACTATACATGTTGCAAGAAATCCAAGTCGGAAAAGAAGAAGTAAAGCTGTCACTGTTCGCAGATGACATGATACTATACATAGAGAATCCTAAAGACACTACCAGAAAATTACTAGAGCTAATCAATGAATTTGGTAAAGTAGCAGGATACAAAATTAATGCACAGAAATCTCTTGCATTCCTGTACACTAATGATGAAAAATCTGAAAGAGAAATTAAGGAAACACTCCTATTTACCTTTGCAACAAAAAGAATAAAATACTTAGGAATAAACCTACCTAAGGAGACAAAAGACCTGTATGCAGAAAACTATGAGACACTGATGAAAGAAATTAAAGATGATACAAACAGACGGACAGATATACCATGTTCTTGGATTGGAAGAATCCACATTGTGAAAATGACTACACTACCCAAAGCAATCTACAGATTCAAGGCAATCCCTATCAAACTACCACTGGCATTTTTCACAGAACTAGAACAAAAAATTTCACAATTTGTATGGAAACACAAAAGACCCGGAATAGCCAAAGCAATCTTGAGAAAGAAAAACGGAGCTGAAGGAATCAGGCTCCCTGACTTCAGAGTATACTACAAAGCTACAGTGATCAAGATAGTATGGTCCTGGCACAGAAACAGAAATATACATCAATGGAACAGGATAGAAAGCCCAGAAATAAACCCATGCACATATGGTCATCTTATTTTTTATAAAGGAGGCAAGAATATACAATGGAGAAAAGACAGCCACTTCAATAGGTGGTGCTGGGAAAACTGGACAGCTACATGTACAAGAATGAAATTAAAACACTCCCTAACACCATACACAAAAATAAACTCAAAATGGATTAAAGACTGAAATGTAAGGCCAGACACTATAAAACTCTTAGAGGAAAATATAGGCAGAACACTCTATGACATACATCACAGCAAGATCCTTTTTACCCACCTCCTAGAGAAATGGAAATAAAAACAAAAATAAACAAACGGGACCTAATGAAACTTAAAAGCTTTTGCACAGCAAAGGAAACCATAAACAAGACCAAAAGACAACCATCAGAATGGGAGAAAATATTTGCAAATGAAGCAACCGACCAAAAATTAATCTCCAAAATTTACAAGCAGCTCATTCTGCTCAATATCAAAAAAACAAACAACCCAAGCCAAAAATGGGCAGAAGACCTCAATAGACATTTCTCCAAAGAAGATATACAGATTGCCAACAAACACATGAAAGTATGCTCAACATCACTAATCATTAGAGAAATGTAAATCAAAACTACAATGAGGTATCACCTCACACCCATCAGAATGGCCATCATCAAAAAATGTACAAACAATAAATGCTGGAGAGGGTGTGGAGAAAAGGGAACCCTCTTGCACTGTTGGTGGGAATGTAAATTGATACAGCCACTATGGAGAACAGTATGGAGGTTCCTTAAAAAACTAAAAATAGAACTACTATACAATCCAGCAATCCCACTACTGGACATATACCCTGAGAAATCATAATTCAGAGAGAGTCATGTACCACAGTGTTCATTGCAGCACTAATTACAATAGCCAGGACATGGAAACAACTTAAGTGTCCATTGACAGATGAATGGATAAAGAAGATGTGGCACATATATACAATGGAATATTACTCAGCCATAAAAAGAAACAAAAGTGAGTTATTTGTAGTGAGGGGGATAGACCTAGAGTCTGTCACACAGAGTGAAGTAAGTCAGAAAAAGAAAAACAAATGCCGTATGCTAACAGATATATATATGGAATCAAAAAAAAAAAAAATGTTCTGAAGAGCCTAGGGTAGGAGAGGAATAAAGATGCAGACGTAGAGAATGGACTTGAGGACACGGGGAGGGGGAAGGGTAAACTGGGACGAAGTGAGAGAGTGGCATGGACTTATATACACTACCAAATGTAAAATAGGTAGCTAGTGGGAAGCAGCCACATAGCACAGGGAGATCAGCTCGGTGCTTTGTGGCCAAGAGGGGTGGAATAGGGAGGGTGGGAGGGAGATGCAAGAGGGAAGAGATGTGGGGATATATGTATATGTATAGCTGATTCACTTTGTAATAAAGCAGAAACTAACACACCATTGAAAAGCAATTATACTCCAATAAAGATGTTAAAAAAAGAAAAACTATACATATTACTCTTTCACTGAGAGGCATTTTATTCAGCAAAATATACTCAGAAAGCTTGGGGAAATGGAAGTAATGTTTATTTAATTGCCACCTCTGTGAATACAGTATTTTTTTTGTAATTAGTCCATAGGCTTTAAACATTTTCATAAACTGCTTTTATCTGCAGATTTAATGAATTCATTTTAATGAGGAATATCTGCCATATAGTTAATTAACAGGCAAGTCCTCTTTGCCAAAACAATTAGTTGGATCAGAATAACTTTCTGTCAGAAAAAAAGTCTAAGTGTTTCAATTAAAGTAAATATATTAATAATCTTTTTTGAGGAGTAGTATAAAAAAACCAGTGAAGAATACATTGTAGACTCTTTTGCAAAATATATAACTAAAAATAATCAAGTCAAATATTTAAATAGTTATTTTAACTTACATATTTTATAACAAGTTAAGTACCAATAATAAATAAATGATTTCTCATTTTTTTACTTCAATAGTATAATATAATGTAATGTAACATAACATAACATAATAAACTATATAGTGAAAATTAGAAATTTTCAAAGACTGTCAGTATCAAAGACTGACAAAAGGTCATAGAATTCCTTTTGCAAAGTTGTGTGTGTGTGTATGCATACACACCTATCAAAATTTGATTTTTATTTATTGAGAATAATTAACCAAGACTAAAGTATAAAGATCAGAAATAACTCAGTTTCATAGGACTTCATTTACAAGCTTTTCTTATATATTTAATAAAAGAGAAGTGTATATAATTCTAAAAACAAACTGGTTCAACAGTTAGTGTATATATATATTATTTTATTGAAGATAAAAAATAAAATCATTTCACAAGTTGTAGTAAGATGAAGATTGGCTATAATTGGAATATTTATTCCATATGATATGATTTGATATATCAAACCTCAACTACATTGAAAATGCAAAAATATATATAATAATTTTATCCTTATGTTTCTCTAATGGTTTTAGAAAAATTTAGTACTTTTGGAAAATAATTCAGTTACATGTAAAAGAATCTACATCACCAGTCCCTACTTCAGCTATTCAAATGTGGTTTCCTTCCAGATATTGACATATTTTAGAAATGAGAATTAAGAATATTTGAAATAATTTATTGTATTTAAATATGTAGGGAGTAGGTAGAAACATTTTTAGCATTCTGTGTTTCTCATTGATGCTCTCATTACATTCATGGGAATTCTTCCTCAAGAATACTTATTGAAAATTGTCTGAAGAAGGAAGAGGAAATGTTTTTAAGTAAAAATTGTGTTACTCCACCCACTACCATATATATGCACTCCAAACATACCAAGGCAGGTCAAAACGCTCCTTTTGCTATGTTAAACCATAACAAAAATTATTCAAGACAAGAAAGAAAGCCTTAATGTTTATAGCATTGTGGTCAGTCACTAAAGAGAGTTCCTCTTGTTTAGAGCCTGGAAAATATTCTCATGGAATGATAGCATGTTATGATCTGGATTCAGTGAGTGATACGTGTTTCTTTTGTAAGTGATATGAAACGCTATTAAGAAAACAGAAGATTTCTCAAAAAGATCAAATTTAGAACGGAATCCATATGAAAGTCAAAGATTTACCTTAAAACCAGTTCTTTGTTTACTTTCTTTTTAAAGTTTTTCATTACTATTCCTTGGAAAGTCTTGTTTCTTACACCCAGAAATACAGTTGTACACTCTGTATTTCTAAATCCTGGTTTAAAGAACTTGGCTAAACTTGTCTATGACTTTCTAGGATGTTGATCGGTAGCATTGTGATTTTTTTTCTTATAAGAATTGCTGAACATCCCAAGCGTGGGTACAAAGATACTGAATGATGGAGTGATTCAAAACTGGATTTTACTGGGTAGCTGTGTCAGAGCGATACAAAGGAATAGTTGAACTGAAATAATATACCATGAAATCAATTAGGCTAGATGGAGGCAGAAAAGTTCTTAGAGACTGAGAGAATGTAGGGACTGAAAACCTGGATCCCTGTGAGGTTAAAGATCAGGTCTTTTGGGGTGACTATAAGAGAGACCCAAAGGGAAATAGCAGACAGTTTTTGGAAAGTGGTATTTTCTAATATAACTTTTTAGAAATGGAACAATTTAGAATTAGCAAAAGTGCTGTGGTGTGGCCATGAGATTGGGTGGCTAAAAGTGAACAGAGGAATTAACAGGAACATAAATTGAGAAATTTAAGAAGCTAAGAGAGTAGGCCATTGTTTGAGTCATCTCTGAATCAGTAATAGAGCTGTAGTAGAGAGGAATGTCGTGAGCCAGGGCTAAAAGTTCTTTTCTGAAAGAGGAGTGATCAGGAGGTCGGTAGTGACAGAGACAAAGGGGAGTTCAGATTGCCTCAGTGTCAGTGGAGGAACATGTTAATATGAGCATCGTGGCAGAAGAGTCTGGAAGAAGCACTTGGGAAAGGTAGAATGCTGACCTTCTCTTTGAAACCTGAGTCATGTGTTGTGTAAAGCCTCCACTCTGGGAAGCTCTGGGAAAATCAGTGGTCCCAGGAAGGGACCAGGATCCAGTTACAGCAAGAGGTTGGAGGGAGATTCTCAATAAAACGGTCAAGATAGGTTTTTATTTTTTAATTATTTTTTAAAAAACATTTTTCTTACAAGGAGAGAAACATTTTAGGGAACATGGTAAAAGGTTTAGAAGAAATGAAATTAGGTTAGGGAGAAGGAAGTATAGATTAGTTTGAGGATAAAATTTCAGGAGAAGAAAAATGACTAGGGAATTTTATATTTTGTACGATGATTAAGACCTGATGGATTTAGTAACTGGGCCAATGACTAATAAAGAGTAATCTCAGAAATACTCTGGTGGGTAGGATGTGGTGTAGGTGATATGGTGTAGGGTAGGGTAGGGCACGTTATTCCTAGGTGCCCTTGGCACAAAGGGTTAGTAAGGCCACTCAAGTTGCTGGCTGTTCTCTGTGATCTGGGGATACCTTCTGGGACCCTGGTCATCTTGGTACCCATAGAGGAATTAGCAGAAAGCCTGGTAATCAGCTTCCTACTCTAGACACCAAGGTGGACCAAGCAGAGTTCAGAGCACAGAGCTTCTCCTTTGTCAGTAAAGAAATCTGTTTGCCAACGAATGTCATGGGTCTCTAGATTGGCTCTAAGTGCTGCTGGAGACACTTCTAGAAAGATAAACACCAAAAGCTCCTTATCTTGCACCTGAAGCTTTCATCCTCTTCATGAGGAGGTCTTAGAGAAGCTAAGCCAAGAATCCTTAAAGAGTAATTTATACTCAAATGGTTGTCCCAGGACTAAAAGAACTAATCCTCAATTGAAATTATATAGAAAAATAATTGAGAGGAGTTATAAATAAGCTAAGAAGACATTCTTTATGGATAATAAAAAACAAAAAGCTGAAAGTGTATTTTTTGTTTTTTTCTCAAATTTTAAAATTTATGTATATACTTTATACTAATTATTCAGGGCTTGATGGCCATAGAGTGAGAAAAATAAGAAAAATATTTTCTTGCGTTACCTTCTTCATAGAGGTTAAGACCTCAGTGTACTTACTTATAAATTGAGTGTACCTATATCTTAGGCTTACTCTAGCTCTGAAATGAATGATTCTCTTTGTGGAAGAAAATCAAACACAGTACCATTCACACACATCTTTATTTGAAAATGCCAGGCTTGAGACTGGCAAAGGAGCTGAGGGTCTAACTTGGGAAAGCATGGCTGACTGTTCTACAGGGCTTCACTAGGAGGAAGCCAAGTAAGATTAGGCTAGTTTTGAGACTAGTTGGTCAGGGATAGTACTCAGAAGAGGAAGAAATTAGTTTTGCAGATCAACAGCCATTGTTTGGGCTCTTTGGATTTTCTCAAGGACAAGAGAAAGGGAGAGTCTGAGGCTAAGGTCATGTGCTGTTGGGAGCGAAGGAACAGCTGCAGGGGACAAAGACATCCAAGAACCACAGTGGATGTTTCTTTGTACTCAGAGTCTCTCATTCTCTTCTTTTCATATTTTATCAGTCAATAAATTTAAAAATAAATAAATCAGCTTATAGCCTCAGTAATACTATAAACCAAATGTGAAATTTGGGTTTAAGGCCCATTTGAAGTTCAGGTTTCTTTTTATTCTGGAAATAAAACTTTGCTCTTTTGAATAAATTATAGGGTCAGTTTTGAATCTATGTGTAGTATAGGTTCAATGTCTGAGTCAATTATTCATTCATTAATTTATTCTTTCATCCATTTACACATATTTATTGGAGACTTTCTGTGTGCCAACCTGTTGTAGGCACTCAATAAACAGAGAGAGAGAGAGAGAGAGACCCCTCTTAAAGAGCTTGTGTTTTTAAACTAGTAGTTATATGTTGTCAAGCACAATGACCTAATAATAAATTAGTGTATCAAGCTATAATAAATCACCAAGCTGAACAACTGCTGCTCCAAGGAGAGGTTTAAACATTATGGAGTCAATGACTTTTTAGTACCAAAAAATTACTTAGCTGCAACATGAGTACTCGAAACATAAAATTTGTAACAAACAAGACTTTTTCTTAAATCATGAGATGTCCTTAGTTTTCCAAATAATCTAGCATGTTAAAAATTTTCCTTTAATAACAGTTTTGAAAGAATGCATGTAACAAAAGCTAGAAAGTTGAATGAGAGTTTCAAATGGACCCCACAACCCTCTATAAAAGTCTTACTCATCTTAGGAAGAAGGGGAAAAAATCTTGTAAAAGACTGAATAGTCCTGAGGAAACTTCAACTTCCATGACCAATACTCACTGACCTTGGCTGTTTTATAGGGGGTCACATTTTATTTTTGTACAGATAAACTGCTGAATGATATCTGCTATGCATTAGGAGAAAAAGCACTTTTCTGCGTTTATCATGCTACTGTTAACACTCCTTCCAACCCCTGCTCGCTGATGTGTTCATTTCTGTTTTCAGCTTAGACTAGAAGTTCAGTTCATCCTGTTGCTTCTTACCATAAGTCAGAGATTTAACACAACACAATTTCCCTAGCTGGAAATCTTAACTCATTCTTCAACCTCAGAGAAAAGGGATTCGGAGCATGTTTAACACATCATTTATGCATTTTATATTTAACCGCTTCTAGTGAAAATAAAAATTATACTGAATATTGAGTCATCTGTATTCTATTAGCACTAAAACATTACACAATGGAGTTTTCCTTTGTTCAGTGTTTTGCTTTTTTCTCCTTACCCCCTCCCCTTTTTAACTACTTGTATATGATGTTTTTTTCCCCCTGCGGTTTTGGTTCCAAAATTTAGTTTCTTAATAGAGAGATGTACAAACAAATGGTGTTTTCAAGTAACAAACAAGATTTTCACTTGGGAGGATATAAATTTGATCACCCTCTGAAAGCATTTCTTAGGGCTTGCAGAATAAAGGTAAAGGGTTCCAATCTCATTAAAGTGTTCACAGTAGTCTCCAAAATCTTCAAATCTTAATGAAGGGAGTAGCTAAAGAGTTTAGACCCTATCATAATTTTGGTGGGAAAAGTTTGGCTCCATTTTGTTTGCAAGGACCAAAATTAGCAATGCCAGGAAGATTCAAGAATAATTGTGCAATTCTAAAGGCAAAATTTGGCTTGTAATATGCTGCCAATTGAATTCTATGTTAATCCTTATGATAACTCTGAGTCAGATTAACTCTGACCTCAATTTATTTCCCTCATACATTTGTGTAATGACTTTTCAGTGCTTGGCATTTCTTGAATTTTTAGTTATGTGTTGGCAATAGTCCTCTTTTGCAAAGTTTTTTTTCTTAAGAAGATATAAGAAGATATGTATGTGTGTGTGTGTGTGTGTGTGTATGTGTGTGTTTGCCATAACATATAACACTGTATAAACCAAACCTGACTAACTAGTATTTAAAATGCTATTTATAAAGGTTGATAAGAGATTGGATTTTTGTTCGTTTGTTTCTGCTTCTTATGCACCTTGTATTTTCCTGATCTTTTATTAATCTCTTTATGGTGGAGTTCGCCAATCCTATTATTATGTTGACTGTGTGAAATTAAAGTGAATTTCCTTCAAAACTAGTATAAAACTTTTAATTTATTTGACACACACTTCTTTAAGACTGTATGATTTATGCTACCATAATTTTCATTTCTGGTGCCTTCATTAGTATCCTGTGAATTGTTTTACTTAACACACATCCATTCTTCCTATTCCTCTGTCTAGCATAACAATGACAGGGGTGAGGAAGGAATGAGAGATGAGATGAATGATGACTTATTTCTCAGCATCTTAGAATGAAAGGACTGTTGACTTCTCTTGTTTATATTGCCACTTTTAACCTTATATTGAACTAGTATAGCTTACTAATTTGTCAGTTCAATGTAATTAACACTTATTGAACATACACTAGGTGCCATGTTACTTGTGCCATAAGGAACAGCACATTCAGAAGTTCATGATCCATCCAGTAACCCTACTTCTGAGTATACAGCCAAAGGAAATGAAAACAGAGTCTCCAAGTGATAGCTGCACTCCCATGTTCACTGCAGCATTATCCACAATAGCCAAGAATTGGAAACAACCTATGTGTCCATCTATGTATGAATGGATAAAGAAAATATGGCACACACACACACACAATATTATTCAGCAAGAGAAAGAAGAAAATTCCTGACATTTTTGACAACCTGGATGGACCTTGAGGGTATTATGCTAAGTGAAATGGCAGATGGAAAAAGACAAAAACTCTATGATATCACTCATATATAGAATCTAAAAAAGACAGATTCTTAGAAAGAGAATAGAGTGGTAGTTACCAGCAGCTGGAGGTGAGGGAGATGGAGAAATGTTGGTTAAAGGGTACAAACTTCCAGTTATAAGATGAATAAGTTCTGGGGATCTAATGTACAGCATGGTGATTACAGTTAATAATACGGTATTATATACTTGGAAGTTGCTAAGAGAATAGATCTTAAATGTTCTCACCACAAAAAAGAAATGGTAGTTGTGTGGTGTGATGGTGTTAGCTGATACTGTGGTGGTAATCATTTTGCAATATATGTATATCAAATCACATTGTATACCTTAAACTTACACAGTGTGTCATGTCCATTATATCTCAACAAAGCTGGGGGAAAAAAGGAAGTTCAGGACCCAGTGAGGGAGAGAAACTGAAACATAAATGTTCTGATTCAACAGATATATCTCAGTGATAAGTAGAAACACAAAATTCTCTGAAAGTATTCAGTAGGGAAAACTTGATTTTACCTGGGAAGATTCTAGAAAGGCTCCACAAAGAGAGGGAATTGGGAAACTCTCCATATTCTTCACCCTGCTTGCTATGCCATGTTCTTTTTCAAGTTAAGAGGGCCCACTGATAGCCATGGAAATTTGTCCTTTCACTGGACACTGGTGTTTTCTAGAGTCGAGTGCCACACTTCCAAGTGTGGTGTAGTATGAAATCCCAGACTCCTAGGAAAGATGATTATTAGCTAAGTTCATCAAAAGTACTCCATCCAGGACTTAGGCCAGATAATATTGAGGTAGTTGAACTGTCAGTAAGAAAGGAGTTTGAGACAAAATTCTATTTAGAAAAAAAAAATGCAAAGAGAAATGGACAGGGGAACCATTCCTCAGAGCTGACTTGCCTATGGAAGGTTTACTCTATTCCATAACTTAAAGAAGCTTAAAGCCTCTCTACTATTTTCCATCAAAAGACACAAATTAACTCAACCTTGTGTTTTAAGAGTGATTTACCTTTGATATATTAAGTTGCAGGATGTCATTCCCAAGCAGAGCCCATAGTCCCAGGAAAAGAATTTCAGAAGAGCATGGCTAGCCAACACATAGAGGTCAATATTCTCAAACAGTTGGTTCATGTTAGAATGATGTAATGAAAGAATAGAATGGTGGGATGGGGCAATATCGTGGAAGCATTTAAAGAAATGTATGCTTTATGCAATAGGTAATGACTTAAATGTTCATTTAAGGCCTGTGGAGCAATAGAAGTTGAGACACAGAGCACATGCATCTTGGTTTGCCTGGGAATATCCAGCTTTATGCTTATGGTCCTGATGTAATTATTTATAGTGGCCTCTTAACATTCTCAAAGGTATTTCAGTTTGGAGGATTAATTAGATGGTCAGTCTAGTTAGAATACTTTTCCTTGGGAGGCTATTCATTATTTCTTTACATTTGCCTGTGGATCATTTATTTTAAAGTGACTGTATCTAGTTTTCTATATAACACCATACAAGTTGGGATTGATATGAATAGACAGATTTCTGAAGTTCATGCTGTTAGTTTGGTTCCAACTCCTTTGATGCACTTACTGAAAATGCTTAATTTCAAAGCACATACTGGCTCCTAGGAAGTTTCTCAGCATAATAATTAGTCAAATTTGGACAATAAATGGCCTCCTTAGTTACTCCTTTAAGCATTTGCAATACAAATATCTATTTGTAGAATAGATTCTTTCTGCTGCTAATAAATTTCTAGTTGATAAAAGAGAGAGCTGTATTTTTGTTAACAGTTAGCATTTGCTGCCCTTAAATAAATACACTGAAGTGTTGGTGGCCTAAGGCTGAATGGCAACAGCCTTCAATATCATATGGATTGCAAAGAATGTAGTACAATTTCTTCTCTCACCATGCAACTTCCTAGTGTAGTCAGAGGCATTCATTTGTTATGCAAATGACCTATTTAAAGATAACATGTATACAAAGGAAAGTGATGGAAGGTCATCTCTAAGACTGGACAGATGGATGAAAAATTCCACAGAGTGTTTTGCCAAGCACCTGGCATTATATGAATGACAGCTGATGGTTAGAATCATAAAGAAGAATTTGTATTATCACGGGTGACAGTATGACTAATAGAAGAGGTTGCTTATTACAGAATTGGTCAGTTTCCGTTCAGCTACGCTAAGGATCCAAGGGCTGCAGAAAATGAATACAAGGCACACGGTGTTTTCTTAGGGGAACTAAATGAAGGTGGGAGGAAGAGGGGAGGAAGTCTTTCTGAGGGTGTAACGACTCACAGCAGGCTGGAGATGTGTGCTGCTGAGAAGATGCTCACAGCACAGTTTCAAAGTTGCAGAGAAAATAAGAGATAACGGACCCTTAAGACAGATTTTTGTGTCACTTTTCTAACAACACACGACCACAGCATTTTTTGGAAGTACGAAAAATCCCATGGATGTGGGCTTCATTATGATATGCATCACCGTTCTCTAGATAATAATATGCCATCAGGCATCCTGGCTGAGTATTTTAAGAAGACAACAGTGCAGCCTGTATCTGTGCTTCAATCAGAGTAGTCAAAGATTTCACATCTTTCAAAAGGGGTTTGCCAAAGGCTTCCCCAGACTGCATGCACTGCTGCTTTGCCTCTCTTTTATGCCTTATTGAATCTATTAGAAGACAAACACATCTCTCACTCATCAGACTTCTTGCTGACAACACCTGTCACTCCACTTCAGAAGGAGATAATGTAGGGTGTCATTTGGCGGAATTAGAAAGAAAACTGGAAGAAACATGTCTAAGATCATTATTCTCACAAAAGGAATGATACAAGTATTATTATTTGAAAATACCTTCAAGGACTACTTAGGAAGTAAAGATTAGGATGCTTTTGCCATAAATACTGATCACTGGTGTTAGAAAGCATTGTGGATTCTCAAAAATAGTCAAGAAAGTTAAAAAAACTTAGGTGGTTTGGTCAATAACTGAATATATATCCTTTTACACAATCCATTTATATTTAAAGGCTAACATTCTCATGTGAATTTTTGTAGGGCTAGAATATTAAATATTCGAGTGTGAAAATATTTTAGAAAAGTAATTGACTTCAGGAAAACTTTGAGAATTAATCTCACACAGCAATTTAAAGCTTACTAAGTAATAGATATGTCTAAGAGTGATGATTTTTAAAACAATGCTTTTAGAGATTCCTAATATTGGTATTTTTTTTATTGGTTCATCTTTTATTTATTCAGTAAATAGTAATATGAATCTTGATATAGGGTATTTTACCATATTATCCATAAATAAGAAAGAAATTACTTTTAAAAAGTATGTAGTTGAGTTTCTCTTCATCTTTTTGCAACTACCTTCCTTAAACCAAAGCATCCTATAATCAGACAACTTTAATGCCAAGACACACACATATTTTAAGCTACTGCGTTTAATCCTTGATGTTTTCCTATGTTTTGTTGGTACAGTCTGTTTTACTTTTTATGGATCTGTTTTAGATTGATAAAACAAATGGATTAGGAAATATCTATTTTTCCACACATGACAAATCAACTCCTTCTCTGTGAGTCATGGAGCAGGGAGTGGGTCACTGGGATCTCTCCCCTTATACCCGTGATAAAGATTTTTTATTTTCTAGTTTCTTTGTCATATTTTTTATGAAGATAAAAAGGTCAACCATGACCTCCACAAGTGAAAAATGTAAATTAACGGAAATGAAACCAAAACAAACTGTGAAATGTGGCTTTTTTGAAATGACCTTAAGAGTCTTTCTCATGGAACTATTCCTAGTGGCTCTGGTTTGATTATTTGTTTATTAATATTATATGTCATCAAAATAGATGAAATACCTCTATTAAATATGTAGGTATCCTGCAAAAATCATCTTATAATTCTTATTATTTCCGACAGCAGAAAATAATGCCTAAATTGCATCAAATTACATATTTATGCTTTTTAAATTTTTTTTTATCACAAATGACTGTTAATTTTATCTAAATTTATGCAAGAATATGTCTCTGAAGTTTGATGTGCTTTTCTTTATGAGTGTATCTGTGTATGTGTGGATGTATTTGTGTCTATATCTTTTCATCTGTTGATTTTTGTTGATGTTAAGGAACTTTCTGCAAGATGATAATTATAATGATGACAATAAATAGTTTTTAAATTCAAGTAAGGCATGAGATTTCCAAATGTTACTTTATGTTATATCTCCTTCATTAAAACTGTACTTGTCAAAAGAAATGCCTTCATTTATTTCTGGGGAAATCCAAAGTTGCCCACTTGTCCTCAAAGTACAGCTTTAATGACATACTTAAAAATCAAATCCATTACCGTATTACCTTTAAAATACATTTCAACAAGGAATGATTTTAATTGAAGAGGGAAAATGAACAAAATTACTCCTCAAAAAGCTCTAAATCAGTCAATCAGAAGTCAGAATCATGGGAAAAGCGACACACGAATTTGTCTTTAAAAAAGACTCCAGCTAATTCTAATACATACTAGTATTTGGGAATCACTGGTCTAAAGAATGCTGCTTTTATTTTAATATAAACTTCACATCAAATGTGCTTTTTGAAGGTAGCTACTTCATTCAGAAATGTAATTCTATACTCACATCTTCATTTCATCTGATTAATTTTTTCTTCTGGTTTCTGGTTTCTCCTTGTTTTCTACCTTAATAATAATAGCTGGTTTTGGTTGTTTTTTTTCCTTTTTTTTTATAACTGTTTTCCTAAAGTTGCTTTTCTGAATATAGTCATTTTGCCTAAATTTCTACACACACGCTTTTTTTTTTTGATTTTTTAAATTTTTAAAAAATGTGTTTTATTGAAGTATAGTTGATTTACAATGTTGTGTTAGTTTCTGCTGTACAGCAAAGTGATTCAGTTATACATATATATAACATATTCTTTTTCATATTTTTCCATTATGGTTTATTATAGTATATTGAATATAGTTCCCTGTGCTATACAGTAGGACCTTGTTGTTTATCCATTCTATATGTAATAGTTTGCATCTGCTAAACCCAAACTCCCACTCCATCCCTCCCCCACCCCCTCTCCTCCTTGGCAACCACATGTCTGTTCTCTGTCTATCAGTCTGGTTGCTGTTTTGTGGATAAGTTCATCTGTGTCATATTTTAGATTCCACATATAAGTGACATCATATAGTATTTGTCCTTCTCTTTCTGACTTACTTCACTTAGTATGATCATCTCTAGGTCCATCCATGTTGCTGCAAATGGCATTATTTCATTCTTTTTTATGGTTGAGTAATATTCCATTGTATAAATATACCACATCTTCTTTATCCATTCATCTGCCAATGGACATTTAGGTTGCTTCCATGTCTTGGCTACCGTAAACAGTACTGCTATGAACATATGGGTGCATGTATCTTTTCAAATTATAGTTTTGTCCAGATATATGTCCAGGAGTGAGATTGCTGGATCATATGGCAACTCTGTTTTTAGTTTTTTGAGGAACCTCCATACTGTTTCCATAATGGTTACACTAATTTACCACCAGTGTATGAGGGTTCCCTTTTCTCCACACCCTCCCCAGCATTTGCTATTTGTAGACTTTTTGATGATGGCTATTGTGACCAGTGTGAGGTGGTACCTCATTGTGGTTTTGATTTGCACTTCTCTAATAACTAGCGATGATGAACATCTTTTCATGTACATGCACTCATTTTTAGAAAGACATCTTTCATTATTTTTTTTTCCCTACCCTCTATCTAGAACGTGCTTCTAGATATTTCACAGCTCTGTCTTTGGGTATATACATGGCAATTGGATTGGAGAGGTGTAGAGATTTTGGTGTGATGCAGGTACTCACAATATCCTTAAAGTGAAACCACAGGTGACTCGACTCTACCCGTTAGTCCAGGTACCTGCCACTGATACGGATCATCTGGCTATTGATGTGAGCAGCCTCAGGTGGTCCCTGACATTGTAGAAAGTCTCACATCTATTTACAACTCTCCATGTCACTTATTTGAAGTTGAATTTTATGGGGTGCTTTAGAGGTACCCCATGGTAGTGATGAGGTACACTTCCATTAACATCTTGCAAAATACACACTTAGGGACTTCCTGGCAGTCCAGTGGTTAAGACTTCGCCTTCCAATGCAGGGGGTGCGGGTTTGACCCCTGGTCGGTGAGCTAAGATCCCACATGCCTTGTGGCCAAAAAACCAAAACATAAAACAGAAGCAACATTGTAATAAATTCAATAAAGACTTTAAAAATGGTCCACATAAAAAAAAAATCTTTAAAAAAAATAAACGTCTAGCAAGACCAATAATAAGCCTGTGAAAATCTGAGTTCTACCTTATGGTATAAAGTGTTACAGGTACCAAAATTTGAGTCAATCATCAGCTTTCACACTAACATTTTGACCAAGAAGAAGTTGACTTAACATTTTGGAAAACCATAAAATAGTGGAGTATATAAGTAATTATTGTTATTACAAATGATTAATTTTTTTAATTTAAGAGATCCTTTTTAGAAGCATTTTTAACGAGATGACTACTGTTACCTGTTTACCTTAGCAAAGAGCTAGGATAATTATGTTTAATACTTGATATAAAATGATAGCATATAGACTCTGATTATTTCAAATAATTTTAATTACTCGACAGTATAAATATCTAAAATAGACTTGATTTTTATTTTCACTTTCTTTAGTACCTTTGATCGTGTTATTCACTCAGTGCGTAACAGGTAGCATGTCATGGGGTGATGTTAAAATTGGGATTGCGAACTAATCTAGGGTGAGAAATCTGCTGCATATTTGACGTCAAGCATGAAGAAAATGTTTGAAAATGTGGTGGGAAAACTTGTATTTACTTTTCATTTGCTGGGACATTTTATCTTATTTCCTTTTTGACAAATTTAATTTTTTATGATTCTTATGACCCTAGGCATATTTTTAAGTTCACCATTAAGAGTGAAATTCACAAAATGAGAAAATATGAAAACCATACACATCTTCATATATATCTTTCAGAACAAGAAGTGGAAAAAGATATGAGGCTGTCAAAGAAACAAAATATGAATTGAACATGACTTTCAAACAAATTTGGAGGAAGACTAAGAGTACAGTAAGAAGGGAGAAATTAGTGATCATATATCAGTTCAAATGACATTAGTACAATAGAACTCCAATTATAAAATCAATTTTTTAAAGGAAAACTTTTTTTTTCTGAAAATTATAGACAGTAGAGTTGAACTTCACCAGGAGGCCATTTGATAGACGATCAAAGGAAAACACATAAATCTGTCAATTGGTTTTATCAATTCTAACACCTTAATAAAAATTCAGACGTTTTAAGTTATAAAATTCAATTTATATAATTTCCAGAGGAAAAATGACAAGGAATACATACTCTAATTGTTAATAGACCTAGCTTTAAAAGTTTTCTTCAAACTGCTATAACCTAAGAAGTAGAGTTTTGAACTGAGAGTAACTGCTCTTGTCTGCAGAAATGCATCAGATCATCTTCATGAGAAATGATTTTAAATATTTATCTAGAAATCTACTACACCCAGATGTTTACAAGTATTAGACAGAAGTTCTGAGTTATTTCCAGTGGTTTAAGGGAAGGAATTGTTGTGAAGGAATTTATTCTCAGTACTCGACTTGATAGAAATTAGGTTATGGCAGTTTTATGAGCCTCTATGTACCCTGTACTCTTCGTCAGACATTTTATAATATAGCTTCATGGAGCAAGTAGTGATGTGGGAACTTGTGATCTTGTGGCTGCAGAAAAGAGTAAAGACAGTGAAATCATGTGCCTTTATCCTAACAGTACTAAACTTCCTGATGTAAAGTAAGAATCATGAGGCCCCTACCATATAAAGAGTAATATATTGTTATTATATGAGTGAGGAAACATAGTAAGAAAAACAAATTAAACCAAAGTGTGTGATCTTGAGAAGATTGATGTTGGATAGTCTGTACCAACCCCAAAGTCCTTGTTATCTATATACCCCAGTATTTCTGATCTCTGGGCCTTAGCACATGAAGTGTTCTCTGCCTTTATGGGCCTGGCACTGCCCGCCTTTCCAATGGGATGACTCTTACTTATTCCTATGGCTCAGCTCATGTGACTCTTAGGGGACTCTTCTTTTTTTGATCACCTTCCGCTTCCTTTGGCTGGAGACACCATAATCTTTTTCTGCTCCTGGGGTCCCCCGCCCTGTACTGTAAGCGTTGTGAAGACAGAGACCTTGCTTACTTACCTATCTATCCTGAGCATCTAGCTCAGCACCAGGCACACAATTGATGTCCAAATAGTGGCCCCAGGAGGAGGGAGTGAATGAACGCATAGAGGATGCTTCCCTAACCTGCACTCTCAGGGTGAGATGCCATCCCAGTCCTTTCTGGTCAGAGAGGAGCTTGCAACTATTGAGGGAAACTCAAAGCACACGTTACACTTCTGCACAATACATAAACTTTCTGTTCCAGGCTTTTTGTTTTTTTTTTTCTTTAAATTCACTTTACAGCTTTGGGTTTTAATTTTGCCAATTTGAATGGGAATAGGAGGAGAGCAGATGTGGGTGACATTGTTGGGAGAAGTTGCCACTTGCCTTGATAGAATCGTATCCAGAGGTAAGACAGGCAATGTAAGACAAGCACATCTTCTCTCTCATCTTTCGGGTGTATAGTTATGTGATTTCATCTTTTTGTGTTAGAAGCTTCAGAAGGGCAGACACATTTTCCCTTGTAGTGGTTGGGGTCAGGGTGAAGAGGGATTCAAAACCAATGAGTAACAACATATAAGCATGGGCATGTTAGAAATGGCTTTCATTCTGTTTCTTCACTTCATGACCTTAGGCATAGTCAGACATTCGATACATTGTATTGTCAGTCCTTTTGGATAGAAATGAATGAAACAGAATCACATGCCCTTCTCCCACGACCTTGTATAAATTGCATCAGAAATATATTTGAGTGTGTGTGTGTGTGTGTGTGTGTATGAAGAGAGGGAAAGAGAATGAGAGCAAAGGAAGGTGAAAGAGAGCTTTCTCTCACTTTTTCTAATAGGGAAACCTGGCTACCAAAAAAAGATAATTTTGCAATCAAAATCTTTAGTGGCTCTATAGACTTGAATGTGCTCTGCAGTGTCCTGCCTTAGGTGCAACTGATGAACCCAAAGAATATGGAAAAGGGAAAAGGAGAATTGTTGATGGTTATAAAGAGACATGATTTTTGTTCATTGAAATATTGAGCTGCCACCAGACTTGCTATAGCTTTTGAAGGCCCCATGTCAAATAGAGACCTGAAGTTGATATGCCCCTCAGCCTCCTTCCTGTTCCACTGCACTATTTGGAGTCTGTAGTGTGTTGAATGTCCATTGGAAGGCCACATAGCAGTGCCTGTGCCTCAGCACATAAATCATAAATGTTTATTTTTTTTCTTTTAAAAGACTGGTTGGCTATGGATCTTGCAGTTGTAAGATAATACTCTTCATCTCTACTCTCACAAACTCACCCCCCAAAAAGGACGGAAAGAAACAGAAAGGTTATGCAGATGTGGAGGGGAAAGGGGAAAGAGGGAAGGGGCATGTGATGTATGACATGAGAAATGTTACCAGTGCTACCTTGGGTCTTGAATATCGCTAACATCACCACTCTAGCTACAGTCTCAACTGTAGACATTGGGCTTTGTGAGATAAAACAGCCAAACCCAATGGAAAACCATTTTAATAACGGGACAAAGTAATATTGAGAGGCCTTGGGATGGCTGATGCCATTTAAATGTTCAGAGTAGGAGATATTTAGCAGAAGAATCTAATATAGCATTGCATTTAACTGTTAGAAGGAAATTGAACAAAACCACTATGGGTATTTATATTCTGTAAGGCAAACTACACACGAGTCATATAAGCGTACCCTATTTATTTAAATGCTGCAATGCTTTTAATTTTTTTGTTTATTGAATAAAGAACACATAATTTTTTGGTTTGTTTGTCATAGTCATTGAAAGTTGGGTTGAAAGTATGGTTGTAACAGATGCAGCCAACTCTAATTAGCTATTTAATTTTGGTAAGCTCTGAGGCTTTATCTTTCTGAGCCTCAGCTGTTGTGAGGATTGAATAAGATCTTTCTTTTAAACACTCAGTTGAATGATAAACATATAATAAGTGCTCAATAAAAATAATTAATTATGAAAAATAAAACTACCTGATAAATCTTTAAACAGAAGATAAAATTAGAACCATATCATTACTATATTTTAGAAGAGATTAATACTAGTAATAATCTACATGAACCTTATCCTGACCTCCTACAGCTTCCTGTACCCAGAGCAGAATTAGGTTATTTAGAAATTCATCAAATACTATTTATTTCTTGATGTACAAAAAATGTCAAAATAAGCTCAAAAATATATTTGTTTCTCTATATGGTGGTTCCCTTTTATGGCCTCTCCAAGGACTGTGTTATAAAGAAAAAGAATGCTATTTCAAAGAGTTTTAAGTGTTATAAAATTTGGATAGGAAAAAAAAAAAATAAGACAGTATATTTTTGAGTGAAAGACTCTCATGCATATTCATCCTTTTTGTGATCTTTTTCAAGAAGAAAAATAATTATTTAACTGATCCTTTGTGTGTATTTAAGCCTTATATTTGGACACCAGTCTGCTCTTAATTATCTAAGACTCTATCAGATCACTGATGTCCAAATCAGCCTCTCTTGCACTTCTGTTTGATTTCACATTCCCTATAAACTAGTGTATCTATTTTAGTAACTGTTCTTCTTTCATCATAGTTGAGGTTATATGAGAGATGTTTTCCCATTCCAGATGGTGGATTGTGTTTTGTGGTATAATTTCATGGTTTGTACTGCTTTCTACACTTTAAAAATATCGTCTAGATTCTTTATTTTTAAAAATTTTCACCTATACATTATTAATTTAAGGAATTATAATACCAAGCGGATGACAACCCTATGTGCTGTTAGCCTCGTGGCATTGTCAGCATGACGAATACTGTAAAACGTCTTGCCGGTCCCATGAGACAGCTTTGGAAAGCTGTCAGGCTAAATGCAGGAAACCATTTTGTTTGCTGTACGGGACGCCTGCAATCGCTGACTGTGCACGGGCGGCATAGTGTGTGCTGGCATTGGCCTTCCCTCCTGGGTACAATGTTTTGAACATTGCTGCCATTTAAATTCTTGAAATAGAATGGATCAGTTCCAAGTAGCATGATTGGTACAGGCAGTACAAGTTTATTAGGGAGACTGGAGTTTGCCCTTGGTCCTGAAAGAACTAAAGAACTATTACCTAAGTCTTGAACAATCTTTATTTCTGTGTGAGAGAATGACATCTATAGTATCCATTTATGCTGGTAGTACTGTAATAACAAGAGGCAAAGTGCAGCAGCAGGCTTGCGGGATGTGCGATTTAAACTTCCCAAATGAAGCTTAACATGATATTGTTAAAAAAAATGAGACAAAGCCAGATAAATATTTTTTATTAACATGTCCATGTTTAAGCAATTTAATATTAAGAGTTAACATGCATTTGGTATATCTCTGTTGTATGAAAACAATCGTGTATCTTGCTAACATTAAAAAAAGTCCGTATTGAGATGATTTCTTTTGGCACAAGATGGCACTTTAACTTCAGAGATCCAGTGTAAACGCAATGAGCTTTCTCATTGCAAATGGAAAACCTGCAGTAGCTCATCATCTGAAAGCAGAAATCAGAGCTAGAAACAGGCAAAGAAAAGCAGAGAATAGCTTTGCAATACAGAAGGTGTTTGCGATATGATGCAAGTGAGTGTGTGTTGCAGAGGATGCATTCAGGGCAGGGCAACAGGTGCAATAATCTTTTGTTCAATGAGTTTGAAAATTGAAAGGTAAGTTAATGTTATTTTACGGGTGAACAAAGAGTGCTTCTGGAATTTTTTTTTTTTTTTAACTCATGTAGTCCCTCATCAATTCAATATTCTTGAAACAGTCTAAGATATTTTATTGAGAATCAAAAATCCAATTATTACATTTGTATTATGGTGCCCAGTTATTTGTAGTCTTACTGCCGCCACTACTGCTGTTGCTAATCTAGGGTATGCATCTTTTCACAAGGAGTGGCAATTCTGGTTCCTAGCTGATTCCTCTGGGAGTTGACTGTTCTCATTTACATGCCTGTAAAGTTTCTGTATCAATGCACCCTATTACTAGATATCTTCGTTTTCTAGGGCTATTTAGGCATCCTCTTGGGAAGCAGTGTAGAGTGGTGCTGAATTTAAGATGCGTGAGCCTGTCAGAGTCACTCTTGCCCTTCTCACTTTCATTGTTGGCTGAAAGCATTGTTAGCTCATGGCATTGCTCATTTCACAGAACGATTTCAGATGTGATACTTAAAATCTTTGGGACAAATTTGTCTCATTCCTATGTCCAATAGTATCCATTATAAATTATCCACTATTAAAAAGGAAATGGTAGGATAAAAGAAGTTAAAAATTCCTAGAGTAATTGGAAGTTTTATAAAACCTATTCATATTTTTGTTTCATTGTTTTTAAAAAATACAAAAAACAGAAGTGTAGTAGCATCACAGATTAGAATTATTGAAGGACATGTAATGATCCCCACAAAAATAATACCATCTTCTGTTTACATACTACATAAAGGTTTACTGAGCATTTTCCTATATATCTTTTTTTTTTTTTAACTTCACATCTTAAGTTATTAGTCCTTAATTGCAACAACTGAATTCACTCTTGCAATTTAAGCAGAGAGTGGTTTATGTTATGTTTGATAACACGTGGACCCTGCAATAGCTGGGGAAGCCAAGCTGGGATGTTACACTCAGGACAAAGTCATCAGCAACAGTGCCCACCACACCACAGGGCTGTCAACATCTGGGCTGTGGACACACGGAGCTGCTCTAGAAGAAGCAGATACCTTTGGATGCTGCGTGCCAGAAGATGATTCTCACACACAGCTATTACCTCATCTTGCTCCCTCCTGCATCCACATTTCAAGAAGTCAGCTGGCATTGGTAAAACTTAGATCACGTGACTATAACCTAGCCACAAGGGAATCTGGGAAATGTGGTGTTCTTTTCCTCCTCTGGAAAACTGGGTACACAATATGAGAACTATACACAATGTAGCAAGATGGCTCAAAAGGTTTGGGGACAGGTATGAACTCTAGGTGGTTAGAAAAAGCTTTTATTATTCTGTTGTTTCAGATGAAAGTAATTGGAACTCAGAAATTTTGAGGTTCAATTCTTATAAAGAACATCAGATCAGCCCTGTAATTGTTAGTATACTCAAATTATAATATTTTAATATTTAAATTACTGTATTGCTAAAATCTCTCGGGAAATCTCAGCACTAACTGAGCTTATTTCTGTGTATTAGTAATATTCATTTTAAAATGTGAAAACTTAGTTTCATTTTGGTAGAGAGGTGCTCATTACATATCTCTAAGGCTAGCAAAATTTCTGGCATGGAGGCAAAATCAGTTGGCTCTAGCACAGCAAAAAGTAATAAAAATCAAACTTCTTGCCAAAATGCTGGCCCTGGTATTTCAGAAGGAAGTTTTATTTTAGGAAAATAATTATTTGATAGTAGGTCTTGTATAGAGCAAAATACAATAGCCTGAAGTATGGCACATTTATAATACAAATACTCTCCAGTGCTACTTATGGAGTTTAGTTGACTGTATCTAAATTTAAGTTTTTGCAGACTTCTTACATGATTTCCTTTGTACCTCTGTACAGAAATGCTCATTCTTGTCTTCCCCTCCTTTCCTGGGCTGTGTTGTGAAGTCAGTGTATTTTCTATTGCATTAGTTTAGTCTCCCTGTGGTGGTTTCTATGGCTAGTATGAAGAGCAGCCTGGGAGTTACTCCTTTAATATGGTCAGTCATTATGCCTTCATTAAATTATATGTCTATGGAGTAGATGGCAATATCTTTTGTAGACACTCTGTTTATTCCTTAAATACTGAATTTTTATGATTGGCAGACACCCAATGCAACAAATTTGTCCAAAAGAAATGTTCTGATTCATGAAGCTGAGTAGGATGTGGGAGTAGGTCACAATAACTAAAAGAGTCTTATGGATTGGAACAAGGGTCTCAGTGCTACCCCAGATCTTTCCTGTCTCCACTTGAGTTAATTTTGTATATAGCCTCTATCCACATGGCAGAGAAAGTGACAGTTGGCAGTTCTAGCTTCATATCACTCAAGTAATTTGTCCTAGAGGAAAAAGAGTGTCTTACTCCTGGAAGGCAGGTCACCAACCTCAGAGAACAATGTAATTGAACGTATTTGGGTTACTTGCCAGTGGACCAATAACAATTACCAACTATCTGGGGAATTAGAATTTTCTGGGTCTGTATCAGATGACCATCCCTATAGCCTGGGGAAACAAATACGATGACTGACAATCCTACTAGGACCACAAAAATTGGAGGAAGTCTTCCCAAAAAATAGGGCTACTGTTCAGAACACAAATGAGATGAGAACACCACAGAGTTACCCAGTGTTCTGCCCTGTCCCCTCTTCTCATTCTGTAGATTCTGGCGAGACTCCTCATATGATGAGTACATGCTTCACTGTCTCTAGTGGATTCCAACTTTCACTAACTTGGGGCAACAAATAATATAATAAAAATAATGTACATTTCAGTGGCTTCAAGCCTCTGCCTGTCAGCTCAGCAAGTAGTTTAATTTTTTTCATAGTTTTTTAAGGAAGAATTTATAAAGGTCAGAGAAAAGCCATGGG
Organism: Balaenoptera musculus; assembly: GCF_009873245.2. NCBI lineage: Eukaryota > Metazoa > Chordata > Mammalia > Artiodactyla > Balaenopteridae > Balaenoptera > Balaenoptera musculus. The sequence continues at coordinate 41,733,303 of NC_045788.1, forward strand.
GGTTACAGTAATTGAATACCCACTAGATGAAAAGAAACATCAGAAGTGGTAAGAATTACTTCTACTTCTGCTGCATTACCTTAATGACAGTCTCCATGAATTTAAAATCAGTTTAGAGATAAACATTTTATCATTCCCTTTCTCACAAACACTAGATTATATCAGGTCTCCTCTATGCTCCCAGAGCACCACTTTAATGATTACATCAAGGAAGATGGAGAAACTTAAAGTTCTTAGTATTTGTTGTGATGTTTAGCACCTCCCCCTTCCCACCTATATGACTGATCAAAATAAGCATTGCATAAAACTAAGACCCCAAAATGAAGTTTAAATCATAATATTGGGTTGGCCAAAAGTTCCTTCAGTTTTTAAGTAAAAATAAAAAACACATTTTTTTTTCATTTTCACCAAGAACTTTGTTGAACAATGTATTCACCCTTTTGTTCCACTACCTTGTGCCATTTTTCAGGCAACTTCATAATTCCATCTTCCCAAAACTTTTTATCTTTTTGAGCAAAGAACTGTTCTAAGTGCCTTTTACAGTCTTCCAGGGAATTGGAATTTTTTCCACTAAGAGAATTTTGTAAAGACCAAAATAAATGGAAATCTGAAGGTTCAATGTCTGGTGAATACAGCAGATGAATCAGAACTTCCCAGCCAAGCTGTAACAGTTTTTGCCTGGTCATCAAAGAAACATGTGGTCTTGCATTATCCTGATGGAAAACTCTGCATTTTCTGTTGACTAATTCTGGATGCTTTTTGTCGAGTGCTGCTTTCAGTTGGTCTAACTGGGAGCAGTACTTGTTAGAAATAATCGTTTGGTTTTTCAGAAAGAGCTCGTAATAGAGGACTCCCAATCCCACCATACACATTACCTTCTTTGGATGAAGACCAGCCTTTGGTGTGGTTGGTGGTGGTTCATTTCACTTGCCCCACGATCTCTTCCATTTCACATTGTTGCACAGTATCCACTTTTCATCGCCTGTCACAATTTGCTTTAAAAATGAAACGTTTTCGTTATATTTCAGTAGAGAATCTAATGCAGAGATATGGTCAAGAAGGTTTTTTTTGCTTAACTTATGTGGAACCCAAACATCAAAGTGATTAACATAATCAAGCTGGTGCAAATGATGTTTCAACACATGATTTGGATATTTTGAGTATGTCAGCTATCTCCTGTGTGGTATAACATTGATTGTTCTCAGTTAATGTCTTGATCGCTATCAACTTGAACTGGTCTACCCGACTGTGGAGCATTGTCCAAAGACAAATCTCCAACATGAAACTTCGCAAACCACTTTTGACACGTTCGATCAGTCACAGCACCTTCTCCATACACTGCACAAATCTTTTTTTTGCCTTTCAGTTGCATTTTTACCTTTCTTGAAATAATAAAGCATAATATGCCAAAAATGTTGCTTTTTTCTTCCATTTTCAACATTAAAATGACTATACAAAAATTCACCAATTTTGACAAGTTTTTTTTTTTTAAATATACTCTGATATGACAGCTGTCACAGTACAATCTAACAAAATTGTTTCAAATGAAGTTAAAGACAACTAAGCGTTACTAGAGCCATCTTACAGACAAAACCAAAAGAACCTTTTGGCCAACCCAATATAAATCATCATATCATTCTCCCTTATTTGTAATAGTGTGAGAGGCTTCTCATGAATGTATCTTATTAGACATGGTGTCCTATAATGCAGAAATAGTGGAAAAAACTTTTCATGAACACATCCTAAATGCCTACATGTTATAGAGTGACCATAAAACTTCATTTAGTAATATCCTAAAGAGCAGAGTCTGGGTGACTCTCTGAGATGAATAGAAAGCACCCATCAATTCAACACGACTAAGGCTCTATATGGTTTCAGTGTTAATATTTGAACTGGAGATTATAGGCAATCTCAGATTATTCAAGGGGTAAAGCCTTTGGATTTCATCTTTGGAATTTTTTTAGAGGAGTGGGCAAGAGAGTCTAAAAATACCCTTCTTATACACATTTACTAGGTATAATCTTATCAGCCTATCTTCACTCTACACAAGCCACTTAGACACATGTCCCAGACTCAGGATATTCCAAGGCATCAGTGGTTGGTTAGCATTTCACAAATATTGCTTGGATCATAACTGAATCTAAGCTTTCTAATCATTTCTATTCATAAGAGGAACATACAGAATTCACTGACAATAACTAATGAGGCATATCTTAGGGTTAAGTACATTCTGTGACCATTTCATTCCTTGACAACCTGGTATATATCTTATAGTAACATTTATAACACTCTCATGCTCCTTACCTGTGTGTCCTTATCTGCCACTAGTTAATAACACCCATTTTCAAAACATTTTTATAAAGTAGTGTATGTATATTTTAGAAGATAAATATGTATTCAAAGTTTATATGAAAACTTCAAAGTTTATATGAATTAAGCTTATGTCAGAAACTTAAGAGCAAACTATTATACCTTGTTTGCCATTAAATTCTCATCACTTAGCATAATACCTAGACCATAGATTAGTAGGGTTTTAGTAAACATTTACTAAATGAATGATTTATTTTTATCACCAATAAGATCATGGGCATACTCAGGGTCAACCGTAGTGGCTTGTGTCTCTGTATTCTTTGTATAGCAGAATACCACCTACGTAGTCTCTTAAGTAGGTTAAAGTGAAAACATCTTTATATGACTCTCAAATGTGTTGTAATAATCTTTAGGGCTCTTCAAAAACATTCTCGTTCTCCTTCTTCTAGATGCACAGTAGTAGAATTTCACTTTCCGGCCCCTTAGAATATTCATAAGAGCATGAGACTTGTTTTGACAGTAAAAGATGAATATAAGTGACAGGTGTCATTTCCAAATGGTGGCATTAAGAGCTTGAACTTAATTTATCACATTGTTTTCCAAGATAAAATGAACTTTATTATAGAAGCAGTGAAAATGAGATAACAAATCACTAAAGAATACTGATAGACAAAAAAGATTCACTTATGAGTAAGACTTAGAGAAATAGACTTTTTAGACACAATTGGTATTTATTAAACTCAAAATCACAGTTTGAAATTGCTAATGGACTTTATATTGTTTTGTCTTCAGACATGAGGACTTAGCTATTCTAAGGTCACAATAGCTTCTTCTTCAAGCTGTTAAGTATTATGTTTACCATTTTAGAATAACCTAAATTGTTGCCAAATTATAGATGCCCATTTCATTATTTATAATATTTACAATAGCTATCACCTGTAAAAGCTTGATCTCTTGCTGTAATTCCTTAAACTTATAGCTTGCTTTAAGGAATTTTCTTGTCTTTTGTCGTGTTTCTGCTTCTTGTCACCAAAGGGGAAAAGGAGAAACAACTCAATCAGGATTCTTCTTCAATTCTATGGCTTTCAACCTTCAATAAGAAAACAATTATCAGTACAAGTGTAAGCATAGGCAATTTCTATTATATCTTTTCATTGAGCTCTCTCTTAATGATTCTTTGCTCTTTACAAATAAGTAATGTGCTGTCATATAATGCATCCTTTAATGAAGAAGCCTGGTGATGTTCAATCTACTTATTTTTAATGCCCATGATGGGATATTTAAGAAAAGATTGTCATAAAATCTATAAACTCACTCACCTTGGTGTGGGTCTGAAGAAAAACTCTTTGTGATTCCAGGATTTTTTAAAACAACCTCTTGCGCAATATGTAGTTATAATATTTGTTCTTCCCATGTTAATTTTATGTCCCTGATTAGACAAATCTAGAAGAAACTCTTTAATCTATTTTCATCAACTATATATGTATGTATATATATATGTATATATATATATATATGTGTGTGTGTGTATGTGAAAAAAATATATATGTCTAAATAATTTGTTTCTCTCTAGCAGATAAGAATTAAGTTTATTTACTTTTCCAAGGCTACTTGACAAAATCTCTGCTCCAGTTCTGCCATACACTTTACTTTCTGTCTCACTAACAACAAAGTCATAGCAGAGCCTAGAAATTGGGACACAGTTTTAGCTGTTAATTTTTTTAATGTTAATGTGACTATTAAGTTGATAATAAAAAGATCTTAGGGCAGAATTGTAAAATTCTTTAGAGAGTGATTAAGGACTGATCACCTTTAACAGGTTTTGTTGGATGGTCCCCAAGACCACTTCCAGGTTTCATGATTCATTAGGAGGCCTCACAGGACACAGCACGTAGTCATACTCATGGCTAAAATTTATTACAGTGAAAGGATACAAAGCAAAATCAGCAAAGGAAAAAGGTACACAGGGCAAAGTCCATAGGAAACCAGGAACAAGCTTTCAAGAGTCCTCTCCCGGTGGAGTCACACAGAAGGTGCTTAATTCCTCCAGTAACAAGTTGTGACAGCACATGTGAAGTGTTTTCTACAAGGAAAGCTCGTTAGAGACTAAGTTCTGAAAGTTTTATTGTGTAAAGTAGGCACTTTTGGCTTATCACCTACCAAAATTCCAGACTCCCAGAAGGAAATTAAGTTCCAGTATGAATCACATTACTTGTATAGTTTACACACAGTGAGACACGTCATTTACAGAAAGTTTCAGTTCAGTCTGAGTGACTGTGTACCAGTCAAGTTCCCAGACACAAGCCAAGGGCCAACCCTTGAAGCAGGCCTTTTTGATGATAGCAGTCCCAGGCCTGTGGTATTAACTATTTTCTGTATACACATTGTGTCCCTTTCCCTGCTTGCCACTCCCTTGATTTGTTTCCTGTTATGTTTGAATCTATGTGTTTGTCCTAGATTATTATTATTCTAATTGCCACCATCAACTTTTTTTTATTCCTAAAAGATACCTTCTTGGTACAAAGTTTCTTTCTGGGTGATGAAAATGTTCTGGAATTAGTGGTGATGGCTGCACAATTTTGTATAAATACTAAAACCCACTGAGTTGTACACCTTAAAACGGTGAATTTTATGGTGGTTGAATTGTATCTTAAACATTTTTTTGAAGACACCTTTTCCTTCAGATCTATTTTAAAAGTTTCCTTGTTTTACAGTTGTTTGTTGTAACAGTACTTTTCTTATAACAACACCATTATACTTTAGCTCTTCTGGCTCCAGACTAAATGTTTTCCAGTCCAAAATGTTTCAGAAAGAAAAGTGTCCATAAAACTTTGACAGTAGTGGTAGCTTATTTTGGGCATGTATTTTATGCTTCACAAAGGAAGTTTATGTACATTATTTAACTTCATTCCCTGCAACCACTCTCTCTGTTCATTAGGTAATTAGAGGATCAAAACATATGATAGCCATCTAGTATGGCAATGGTTTGTTCAAAGGGTATGACTAGAAATTTGTCATTTAGAGAGGTATTCAGAGTCTGATGTCAGAACAGGTCTCCAGCTTTGCAGAGATTTGTGTGAATTGCTTTGAAAAAGCAGTTTAGCGTTCTCCCAGGTAGGTACAGGGAACGGGTTATCCAGGCTGGTGAAAATGACACATTATGCTCTGTCATTGTTTTGGTTATTAGTTGCTGTATAAAAAAATCCCCCCCCCCCCCCAATTAATGGTTTAAAATAATAACCTGTTATTTTAACTCATATTTTTTGTGGGTCAGGCATTTGGGAAGGGCTTGACTGGGTGACACTTCTGCTCCAGGTGGCAGACAGAGTAAACTGGGTGCTATTCAGCTGACAGCTGGGCTGTTCTGGAAGGTTCCTGTCAGTTTCACTCAAATGCCTGGCATCTTGGTTGGGGCAGAAGAAAGAGTGGGTTCAGTTGAGCCCTTCTCCCTCTTCATGTAGTCTCAGGACCTCTCCATCAGGATGGACAGACATTTTACATGGTAGATTAAAGCTCCAAAAGAACAAAACAGAAGCTGTCAGTCCTCTTAAGACTGGACCAAGAGATTCGTTAGTGTTATTTGGGTCATGCTCTACCAGCCAAAGTGATTCCAGGGGAATCAAGGGGAGAGGACAGCCATGACCTTGCAATGCAAGGTGTGTCAGAGAGTGTGCGGTCATGTTAAACCCACCACAGTTACTCACAGATGATTTTGTGTCTTTGATTATGCTTACCTTTTGGATTGAAACTTCATGTCTTGTTCTAGCCCCTCAGGTATTCAGCAGCAGCCTGAGACTTGATAGCCTAGGATTTTTCTAGCATATTCTTGGTAAGTAACAGAGTCAGACAGCATAAACTGGCCAAGAAATGCCCCTGCACAATTGCTCTACAACAGCCTTTTGGATTCCCCACTGCTGTCCTTCCTTGTTTCACCTAAACAATTCTTTCTAGGCATTTATGCCAACCCTTAAGTGAAAATTTAGAATAAACAATTCAGTGAATTTTTGCTTATGCCTGGGTTAAAAATTAAAGATTTATCAAAGATCAGGTAAAATATACCTATTGTATCTAGGAGCTGCCCTCTCTGTAGTGAGTGAGGGATTAGTTTAGCACATGACCTCTTTGGAGCCATAGAATAGATTAGATAAAGAATGAATATATTTTAAAGATGTGAGAAAAGTGAAGTGCAGAGATTTAAAATCCATTAAAATGAAGTTAAAAAAATAGAGAGCAGGACTTAAGTTCAGTGGTGCCCAGGACAGGTATTTGTATAGAAAATTGTTCTGAAAAAGCAGTATTACAAAGAAAGACAAATTTCATTTACTTTATACTTTTAATTACCACATACTCTGTCTGTGGACTGAGGTCAAATACTGTGAGTTACTTTAAATATTTACATTCTCCAACTTTCATGCTTAGTAAATGGGGATATGATCTTTACTTCTGCCCTGTTTTAGGAGTTTTAAAGGCCTCAGAATCAATGAATATTGTAGTCTTTGATGTAATTGCTCTTTGACTATAATAATATTCTACATATCATTAAAATATTGCCCAGCATTGATTAGTTATAAAATTTTTGATGTACATTGAACACATTGTGTGCAAGGCTGTGTAAAATTAAGTTGAAATTGGAAATTTACAGCGACTATAACTTAGTCACATAAATCGTTGTCTTCCCTTTCTTTATTTTCTTTCTTTCTAACTTTCTTTTTATTTTCAAAATAGAATTAGCTTTTAAAAAAAAATCTTTGACTTTCTTCAAGAAGTTTCCTGTCCTTTGGAGAGACCTAGACTTCATGGCTGTTACCTGGGACTGTGAAATATGCACTTGCCTAAGGTGCCAGAACTACTGTCATGTAGTGTCTGTTGGCATTTAAAAATAAACATTGTCATGTCCGAACTAGTGGAAAAAATAGCTACCCCTGCTGTACTTCCAGCTCTCTTCTCTGTTTGCTGTCCAGAAACTCTGCCTGGGGTTGAAATGCTGATTGGTTCTCAGATATGTCTAAATGCATTCCTTACTGTGAAGCAGGTTGGAAACTGGATGCTTCTCATGGTCTGAATTTGCTTGCAATGTTATTAACTTTTTCAACTTTTTCTCCCAAAGGCCATGATAGAAAGTAAGCAAAGAAATAAAGCACATCTTGGGATATACAGCATATTGTAGACTTCAGTTTTCACCTCTTTCACTGTAACTCCTAATGAATCTATGACAATGCAGTCTTTCTTGAAAAGTTTCCCTTTATGTTCTATCCAAGTCTGACTTTACTCAGATTCTATTACAGGATTCTGCTTCATGCTCCATGTACCACTCTTAAGATTGTTTTTTTTTATCTCTTCTCTGTTTCAAATTCTTAGAAGCCACTGAGTTATTATTTCACATCAGTTTTTGGTAGTTGGTTATCTGGAAGGCAGAGGTGCAGAGATGGCGTTTTCCAAAGAACTTTATTGTGCCTTTGAAAAAATAGTTTCTGATCTAAAAATATGGATATTTTCAAAAGACAATTAAAAACCCCTTCACCACGAGAATTATATATATACACTAAGATATGATAAAAATAATGGGCCGAGTGTTAACATTGTTAAAATATCTAAGTATGTGTAAAATCTAACATCAGTTTAATACAATGATGAATAATTGATGCTATGAAAGATAGAGCTGAGATTATTAAATGTCTGAAGACTCTATAGAATGATTGGTCTTGTTTGCATGATTCCTAGTCCAAAAAACAGCAGCATATTTGGAATTATCTGTAAACTTGTGAGTGTAAATATAAATTGCAATGTGGTTATATACTTTTTTAGATAAGATGTTGGAAATATAGAGAAATAAGAATTGGGGGGGAAAAAAAGTAAGTTTTAAGAGGGAAAGTACTGGAGGATAGAAGCAACACTACTTCCTCTCTGAATCTACCCTCCCTCCTCTCCTGCGGTACCCATATCTACAACAACCAAGTTCCAAGGGGGTGTTGCAGAGCTTCAGTTCAATTTTAGGCATGCATCTACATATAAGAAGTATCTAATTAAGGAGTTAGTCAAGACTGTGACCTTATGATTTCTGGAAAATAACAAGGCTCTTTATCAATGCAGATAATGTTGCTTACTGAGGAAACCAATTTGGTATGAAACAAAAGGGGGTGAAAACCAGGTAGAATCTCTGGAGAGGTGGAATTGGGCCAAGGTAAAAATTCAGAGTATCCATCTGAATTCCAGAAATACAGAGAGTTGAACACTCATAGATATCCTAGAAACACAAGGATAAGGATGTGTAATATTCATTCATTGATTTTTTAAAAAAATCTACATGTATTTATTGTGCCAGGCATTGTACAAACTAAGCACTAGGGATACAGTAATAAAGTGGAAAAATATGGTCTCTCCTCATTGAATTTTATATTCCTATGGGGGGAGACAGACTCTGAAAACATATAGAGATAAATTGTAATTTTAATATATAAGACAAAAATATAGCAAGTTGTCTGAGACCATAAGGAGAGATTAATTTTTCACTTAACTATGGAGTTGGGTAAGGGAATGTGAACCAGACAGTGCTTGCTAATGTTGCAAAGTCTCATGGATATATTGCCTTTCAGGTGACAGCACCAGGGCCTGAGTCATACACGCTGTTTTTTTGTTTTTTGTTTTTTTTTTTAGGTGTACATTTTATTTTATTTTATTTTATTTTAATTTTTTTTAACATCTTTATTGGCGTATAATTGCTTTACAATGGTGTGTTAGTTTCTACTTTATAACAAAGTGAATCAGTTATACATATACATATGTTCCCATATCTCTTCCCTCTTGCATCTCCCTCCCTCCCACCCTCCCTATCCCACTCCTCTAGGTGGTCACAAAGCACGGAGCTGATCTCCCTGTGCTATGCGGCTGCTTCCCACTAGCTATCTATTTTACATTTGGTAGTGTATATATGTCCATGCCACTCTCTCACTTTGTCACAGCTTACCCTTCCCCCTCCCTATATCCTCAAGTCCATTCTCTAGTAGGTCTGTGTCTTTATTCCCGTCTTGCCACTATGTTCTTCATGACCTTTTTTTTTTTCCTTAGATTCCATATATATGTGTTAGCATACTATATTTGTTTTTCTCTTTCTGACTTACTTCACTCTGTATGACAGACTCTAACTCCATATACGCTGTTTTTAAGCCTCTTTGTAGAGCTCTTGTATCGCCAACCCAGGCTTCCTGGGTGCTGGTGATTGTCTGATCACTATTATATCCAGAACAGACTTAAGACTATAAAGAAAATTGCATCATTGGTTGAATCCACAACTAAAATGTGATTTTTAATGGAGAAAGCTTTTCCAAGGTATAACATCTGATTGCAGTGGAGAGTTTTTGGGAGGCTGTTGTTCTTTTCCTTATCCCACTTCCTCTATCCTCTTTTCTTTTTATTCTACCAGCATACTCATTCCTATCATTACCAATGATAAATGGCTTACTAGTAATTCTTGTGCATTTAGAAAATATTCAAATGTTGCTGTTAAAATACCACACAAACATTGTGGCCTTCTGTCAAAAGTTAATTTCTAAGACATTTTTAAGGTCAACACAGCTGTTAAACTGTTTAAATAACCATCGTTGCCCTGTTAAATTAATCTAAGGTGCTAGTTGGAATAGCATACCGCCTTTCTAATGACCTCTACCTCTCTCTAAATTGCTAAGGTAGTAGGTTTGAGGGATTCTGTAATGTAACCTAGCCTATAGATTAAAGTTTTGAATTAAATGATGTCAATATATGTATATTTCTCCATTAATATTTAAATTCTCAATGTCTCCATCATTACCAGCTATGTCTTCAGTATGTGTGATTAACATTTTCAGCTAAAGAGGAAATAGGATATGGTCATGGCTAAATTGATTCTTGTTAAATCACCTTCCATTACAGACTCTGTATAGGAAAATCTGTGTGCTCAGTCTTCTCCAGAAACAAGAACTACTTTCATTCATTCTCTTTCAGAGTTTTGCTTTGATTAATCTTAAAGTGCCTGAACACTGGTTTCAAAGCTGTCCCAAGTATCTTATACGTCAGTGGGGCATAGAAATAAAATACACACTTTCAGGTTATTTTAAAATACAGCATATGGATTTTAAAAATCCCAATACTTCTGTAACAGAATTGCTATTTATGTCAGATTCAGACATCTCTAAAACCCATGAATAAACATAGCTAGATTTCCAAGTTAAGGAAACCCTTTGAAATGTGCTTTCAGGCTCTGATGCCTGAAATATATTTGCTATGTTTTAAAATTTTATTACTAAAACATGTATCCTGAAAATGTTATTCTAATGATAGTTAATCAGAATGGTCCTGATTTAATTAAATAATTATACTTCTTATTTTATCCCTACTCACATGCTTCCAGAACTGTGTGTCACAAGCTTCAGTTTGCTCAACTGGATCAGCGTGGCTCTACTTTTCTCACTTTTACCTCAATAGTTAAGTGACTTTAGGGAAGTTCATTAACCTCCCTGGAGCTCAGTTACTTCATCTGGATGAGGAAGGAGTCAGAATAGAAATCGTCTATGTTCTAAACTAATACTGATGTTCTACAGTGAATTGCAGCATTTTGGTTAATAGTGAAACTCTCTCAGACTCTGATTCTAAACAATTCCTTTACTCAAGCTAATTTGAAAAAAAATGATCACATCCTGACTACATGTTGTCCTCTGCCATACTTTTTATAATTTCATAATACCTCAGTAAATTATAAATTATGGAACTTAGCACACTACATTAGCTCATTAAGTAAAGTGACATTTCAACATTCTGAATATAGAAAATGTATATTTTTTCCAATCGAAATAATTGGCATGCTCATATAAAACTAACTTGCTCACATGAGTGATGGGAGTTGTGGAGGAGCCCTTTCATTCACCCTCTCTACTCCAGAGACCAAACAATTGTGTAATACACTAAGAAGCTAAGTGGGAATTAAAATACTCTGAGCACTTCATTGCTTGTAAAGCTGTATTTAAGGACTTGGCGTGGATCTGAAGCTGAAGGCTTATGCTTTCTCCCCTAAAATGTGAACATTGCCAAGAAGGAAAAATTGGGTTCTTGGAGCTTACCTAGGCAGACACTGGGAGAATAATAACTTGCAATGATCTGTCTTACATTGTAGAAGAGCTGTTTCCAGTTGAGAGTAGAGGGTGAGGCACGAGTAGAGTGTGTGTGTGTGTGTGAGAGAGAGAGAGAGAGAGGGAGGGAGGGAGGGAGAGAGAGGCAAAGGAGAGGGAAAACTGACAGTGTTACAGACATAGAAATCAAAGCTCTGAAAGAACAAGTGACTTTTTTTTTAATTAATTAATTTATTTATTTATTTATTTTTGGCTGTGTTGGGTCTTCGTTTCTGTGCGAGGGCTTTCTCTAGTTGCGGCGAGCGGGGGCCACTCTTCATTGCGGTGCGCGGGCCTCTCACTATCGCGGCCTCTCCTGCTGCGGAGCACAGGCTCCAGACGCTCAGGCTCAGCAGTCGTGGCTCACGGGCCCAGTTGCTCCGCGGCATGTGGGATCTTCCCAGACCAGGGCTCGAACCCGTGTCCCCTGCATTGGCAGGTGGATTCTCAACAACTGTGCCACCAGGGAAGCCCGACTTTTCTTATCATAAAGGTAAGAAGGTATAAGAATGCTCTGGTTGGTGCTAAAGCTGGTGCACCTCACTCCCACACTCTCCTGCCCTTGTGTCATCACTAGTAGGTGTGTCTCACAGGCAAAAAGCATAGACACATATGGCCTTCTACTTCCCAGCCACTAAGCCTGTTTCCACTTCACACGGAGACGCTTCCTCACCCTTTGCAAAGAAAACAAAAATCTCAGTGTGAAACACAACCAAGGAGTCAGTGTGATTCTGGGACGTGTGGGTTTCTAGACAGATATAGTCAAATAGACAGTATTTCACCTTATTGAGGTGGTAGTTGATATTAAAAAAATAGAAAATATGTATTTTGCAATAACTTTTCATTTGGGATTTAGGATATCATGACTAATACTCACCCTAGTTTGTCTTCTGATAAGTATCATTGGGGAATGGGTTTGACCATCTTAAGCGTTATAGCAGCTTGATTAAGGGCATCCTTGGATGTACCCCTGCCTTTGACAGCTCGCACCCTCCCCCTGTCCCCCAGAAAGGGGGTTAGCAGGGAGGCATATGATCTCTGACCAGGATTGTGTAAGGATCAATAGGAACTAGGCACAGGCTGACGCAGTGTTTCCATGATTTAACTGCTTTGTTGTGCAGTCTGTTGAACAAGCCTAGTAATAAGTGCTGTCAGGTTGCTTTGGAGGGAATCATAGCCTGAAGCCATAGGGCTCACTAGTTGGGGAAACCAAGCTCATGATTCACCAAGCTGATAGGCTCCTCTTAACAAATCTGAAGCTGGAGAAACATACTGTGAGACCCATTACAAGTTGAAGCTCTGTTTTCATGAAGTCCTTTTGCTGTGCAAATAGTAACTAGATAGAATGGCCCAGATAAAATGAATTGAAATTCAATTATACTTCACTGAACCATGTTGTAGCAAACTTGCCTTGCAGCAGTGCCTGAGCAAGTAATTAATTATAAGTGGAGTGGTTTGTTTATTTAATAGTAATTTTTATATATTTTAATATATATTTATGTTGTATATTTAATTCCATATATTTTAAATATATTACATATACAATTTAATAAATTATCTTAAAATTTTGCATTAAATTAAGCAATATATTAATCTGGACAGCAGTTAACCTACATTGCTCTGTTGCCTTGCTGGAATAAGGGAAGAGTATTATCCCCATATTATCCCATGAAATAACTGACTAAAGTGATGATTAAGAGCAGCAACAACAGGTACAATGAGAAAGAGTAAAGAAAAATACGTGTTTATTTATATGAAATAATTGTCTGGTTTTTATCTTTGATCTCTTATTTTATGTCTTGGAATCTTTCTTTTTAATTTTTAATTTTTTAAACTTGAGGTATAATTGACATACAACATTATATTAGTTTCAGGTGTGCAACATAATGATGGATACTTGTATATGTTGCAAATTGATTACCGTAATAAGTCTATTTATCATCCATCACCGTACAGAATTTTTCTCTTGTGATGAGAATTAAGATTCACTCTCCTAGCAACTGTCAAATATGCAATACAATATTAACTATAGTCACCATGCTGTACATTCCACCCCCATAATATATTTATTTTATAACTGGAAGTTTGTACCTTTTGACTCCCTTCACCCATTTTGCCCACCCCCATCCTTGACAAACACCAATCTGTTCTATGCACATATCAGCTTTTTAAAATTATTATTTTTTTAGGTTCCACAAATAAGAGAGATCATACAGTGCTTGTTTCTCTCTATCTGATTTATTTCACTAGCATAATGTTTTTAAGGTCCATCCATGTTGTTACAAATGACAAGAATTAATTTGCAATGGCTGAGTAATATTCCATTCTTTACGTACACTACATTTCTTTATTCATTCATCCATCGATGGGCATTTAGGTTGTTTGCATATCTTGGCTATTGTAAACAATTCTGTAATAAACATGTGGATGCATATATCTTTTCAAGTTAGTGTTTTTGTTTTCTTCAGATAAATACCCAGAAGTGGAATTGTTGGATCATATGGTAGTTCTATTTTTAACCTTTTGAGGAACTTCTATACTGTTTTCCATAGTGGCTGCACCCATTTCCATTCCCACCAATAGTGCAAAAGTTTCCCTTTTCTCCACATTGCCAACAATTGTTATTTTTTGTCTTTTTGAGAATAGCCATTCTAATAAGTGTGAGGTGACATCTCATTGCAGCTTTTTTTCTTGGTGAGTCTAGCTAAATATTTTTCAGTTTTATTTATCTTTTCAAAAAAACAGCTCTTTGTTTCATTGATTTTTTTCTATGTCTTTTTAGTCTCTACTACATTTATTACTGCTCTGATCTTTGTTATTTCCTTTCTTCTACTAACTTTGGGATTCATTTGTTGTTGTTTTTTCTGGTTCCTTGAAGTGTAAAATTAGATTGTTTACTTGGTATTTTTCTTGTTTCTCAAGGTAGGCACTTATCACTATGAACTACCCTCTTAGAACTGCTTTTGCTGCACCCCATAAGTTTTGATACGTTGCATTTCTATTTTTGTTTGTCTCAAGGTTTTTTTTTTTCCTCTTTTGATTTTTTCATTGACCCATTTGTTGTTCAGTAGCATGCTGTTTAGTCTCTACATAATTCAGGGCTCCAGATGACTGCACAGGGTCCTTTATAGGAGACACTGGTGAGCTGTGGTGAGGCAGAGGGAGAGCTCAAAGATAGCATTTCCCCAGTTCCCTATGTTCCCTGAAAGCATTTCCACATCCTCTTAATGTGTACCAAACCTGAAGCCTGCCCCTAAAGCCAAAGCTCCAGGACAAACACATAGGCCTCTTTCACAGAAAGGCTGGAGGTGTGTTTCACTATGCTGTCTGTGCAGTACCCTGGGTGTGGTACCCTGTCAAGAACTGTTCCTCCACTGTTACTGTCCCATGGGACCCAGGAACATAAGCTCTCCTGACTGTCAGAGGCAGGTGATCAAGGGGTATCCCCTGGGGAGGCAGCCACAAAAACCAGGGCACCAGATGTAAAAACTGGGGCACCAAACACATATAAGTGCTCCCTTCCAAGAGACACTGTACCTCTGGAGCATGGCAGAGGGAGAATGCAAATATGGTGCCCATCCTCCAGGTCTCAGGAATGGTTTATTTACATCCCTTAAATGTGTATTTAGTTAGAAGCCTGCCCTCAGGCTGCAGCTGTGGTGATAAGGTAATAGGTCTCTTTCCAGAAAGATTGAGCTCCTGTGTCTGTTACTTCTTGCTGTACCCTGGGAGGTGGTAGCTATTTGAGAACACTTTCTCCATTGGTTATGGTCCTGTGGGACACTTGTGCTTAAGGCCCCACTTGTGACCAGAGCCAGGTGATGTAGAACTGTCTCCTGGCAGCAGCTGCAAAGATCGGGACACCAAAAAAGCATATAAGGTCCTTTATGGAAGATATCAGCAAGCCAGAGCAAGACAGCAGGAGAAGGTCTCAATCGCACCAGGCTTAATTCCTAAGAGCACCTCCCTCAGTCCAAAGCTCCTTCCTGTACCAGCAAAAAGGCCCCTTTCTCAGAAACACTGGTGTATGTTTCAGTCTGCTATCTGTGCAGTACCCTGGGGGTGGTAGTCTGCCATGAACTGTGTATCCAGTTGTTACAGTACCATGGGACTCAGGAACACAAGCTCCCCCCGGCCTCCAGAGTCAGGTGACCAAGGGATGTCTCCTGGCTGACAGCCTCAAAAACTGTCACCAGATGTAAAAACCAGGGCACCACGTGTGTGTAGATGCTCACCTCTGGGAGATACTGATGTTCTGGAGCATGGCAGAGGGGGAATGCAAAGATGGCACTCACCAGAAGAAGGGGGAAAAAAAGGAAGGAAAGGGAATTCCCTGATGGTTCAGTTGTTAGGACTCAGCGTTTCCACTGCAGGGGGCACGGGTTCAATCTCTGGTCGGGGAACTAAGATCTCGCAATGTGTGATGCGGCCAATTTAAAAAAAGGAAGAGAGAAAAAAAGGAAACGAAGAAAAAGACAGAAGGGGAAGAAAAAATAAAAAATGGATGGTGTCCACTGGCTTTAGCAAGGCATAGGGAGCACAGAAGACGGTACCTGCCAGTTAGATAAAGATGGTACCTGCAAGAAAGTGAAACAAACAAACATAAAACAGATGGCACCTGCCAGCTTTAGCAAGGCAGAGGGAGAGCAGGAAGATGGTGCCTACCAGCCTCCATCCTCAGATTATTGCAGCAAGTCTCTGCCCCATAAACCAAACCTTTAAAATTAGGAAATGATTCTCTTTCACATGAATTCTGGGCTCTTTTTAAAGGACTGCTTCTGTGCTGGGCCCTGAAGTGGGTGAGTCTGCACATGAGCCCTTTATGAGATGTTCCTCAATTTGCCACAGCCCTGGATGTGAGCTATGTTGGTCTTCAAAGCCAGATGCTTTGGGGGCTCATCTCTCGGCTACTGACCTTAAAAGTTGGGGTGCCAGGTGTGGGGTACCACCCCTTTTTGTTCCTCAGAGAGAAGCCCCTGATTTTGTGTTCCCTCACAATTGTGGGTCATAGCACTAGAGTTGGGGTTTATGGCGAGATTGTGTCTCAGTCTTTTTTACACACTTCATTGTGGTTTCCTTATCATTTGTCTGATGTGAAAGTGTCCCTCCACCAGTTTTGGGATTTTTTTCAGAGGAAATTGTTTCATATATAGCCATAGATGCAGTGTGTCCCTGGGAGGAGATGAGTGCTGAGGGCAGGAAAACAGGAATGTAACGGTCTTGCCAGTTAAAGCAGAGTTTCAATCCTTTCATTCAAAGTATTCTAACCTATTCCTAAAAATGCAATCTTAATGCTTAAAAGCTAGACTTTTCCTCAGGTCCTCCTTGGCGTTCAATCAGAACATTAGCTTCACCTTACTGTAGTTCCTTTACTCTTAATTTTTATTAAGATGCCACAACTTGCGGTTCTGGTTCAAGACGGTGATGTAGGAAGATCAATATATATATATATACATATATATATACACACACACGTATATATATATATAATATATACATATATAAATATACATGTATGTATTTTTTCTTAACATATTTTTCTTTATTTTTTATTTTTTTATTTTTCTTTTAATCTAGAATAGAAATGAGGAAGCTTGAATGTATAAAATGACTTCTTATTTTAGTAAGCATTAAAAATATGCTAGAAGAACATTTAATAGAAACTGAAATAATTTGATTACAGGGGGATTTAAGTTTTTTTTTATGACTTTAGTTTTAGACACAGAAATGTTCTCTTTTCAGAAAAGTGCTATTCTCAGGAAAAAAGGTACTGATAATCCAAGGCCCTATTATTAATTCAAGTAAGATATATATGCAAGTGGAAATATTTTATATAAATTTCAGAATCACAAAATGAGTTACAATCTCTGATGCCTAACAATGACTTCTTTATCAAATCTTCAGGTCTTTCTGGGAAGGAAGATTCACTATTCAGATAATACAGTTCTGTGTTTGAATACCTTTTTTGAGGAGACTCCTAATATTTACGCTAAGTACTTCTTCTGGAATGTAATTTTGAAAAGTGAAGTTTCCAGTATATTTTGTATATTTGAGTTCAGATAACATTTTTGAAATAAGTTAATAACTATCTGAGGAAAGCAGAGTTTTCCCATAAAAATAGAACCAACAATATATAAAGGGAGATGTATCATATTAATAGTAATTGGCATTGATGGGAGAAAGCAGAACAGGGGACTGACTCTTTCAAGATTCTGGCCTTGAAAAGCATAATACTTCCATGGAAGACAATCAAGTAACATTAGGGTTTCCTCCAAAGCAGGCCTGGCCAGGGCTAGTTCAGGTAGACGAAAGCATCACGTATTCCCCATATTACAATATAAAGCTTTGATGTTGAAAGGGTTGGCATAGTGCTATATCCAGGGCCAGAAAAAATGTTCTAAAAGAAGTAATGGGTGGAAATTTGGGTGTTGAAAGAGGAAACATAAAATGAAGGCTTTGCTGTTGTTTTGCTGATATTGTTATTTAATAAATTCAAAGTCTGAGCATGTATATTTTAATCTTCATGGGTGCTGAAGGACTTTCCACAGGCCCAGAAATCCCTCAGTATAAATAAATCAGTGGCAGCACATTCATATTGCTTTGCCTTCTCTACTGATTTGAGTTACTGCAAACAAGGTTTACTTCCTTAGCAGGGCTTATGAGTTAAAATGTGGTTGCAATGATTATAACAACTTATACCTGTAATTTACCCACCTTATTCCTTATAGCAGGAGGGGGCAGCCATCCATAAAAGGGGAGAAAGAGGAGCTATTAAAAGTCCATGATAAACTGATTCCCTCTGCATTAAATAGTTTCATACACTTTGCAGTCTAGTATGGTACTTTAAGTACATTAACTATAATGCCAGATCTTACACTTGGATAACATCTACAGTGATGCCACCAAGTGACTATTTAATTTTACCTTGAACAACTGTAGAAACTGTGAATTTATTACCTCTAAAGCAGACAAGCCTTCAGTTAGAGAAAAGAAATTATTCTAAGACATCAGGAAAATTTCATTCATGCCCTAAGTCATCTTTTTTTTTTCTTTATCTAGTAATAATAGCAATACTGTTGAAGGACATAGAGTGTGTACACACATCATATGCCCATCAATCAGAACAATTGCTGATTTCCTAACCTGAACTTTCAGAATGTAAAAGTTATTTCAAATTCAATTACAAAAAGCATAAAGTTACTGACTACAGTGGTGTTTGCTTTTACAAAGATTTTTTTTGGATAGAGGGTGACAGAGGCATAGCAACGATGTTATTTTGCTTTTTAAAAATATATACGGAGAAGTTAAGTATAAACTGGTTAGTAAAAAAAATCCAAATTGAATAAAAAAAAGAAATATGTATAATTTATCTGGACCCTTTCTTACCCTCTATCATAATATGCTATTTGCTCTTGTTATAAAAGCAGATGTGGAGAAGCATTTTGTATGTTTATTTATTTGTATTTATGTTTACATGTATATTTGTACATATACTCTATGTGTATTGTTATATACACATTTCATACTCAAATAGCCAAAAAAAGTTTAGAGATACAGGAAAAGGTTGGCCTCTTTAAAACACAGCTATATGAAATACTAGTGACAGTACCAGCTTGGAAAATTACAAGGACTGCAGAACAAGGACATTTTTCATTTTTTTAGGCTAAAAGTCTAATGCTCTCCAAGGGAAAGAAGATGTGGAGAGGTAGAGATAGTAGTAGAAAATAAGAATTGAGTGGAAGTGTTTCATATGATAACTTGGGCAACCAGAAACTGACCTTGATTATAGATGAGATGTGAACTTTGGGATAATTTGTAAGAGTAGGCGAAGATACCTAATCCGTATGTCTTTGATGGAGGAACAGGGCAGAAAGGTAGAAGCTCAGTGTATTGGGAAAGTTTCTTGGGTTGAAAACTGGACCAAAAATCTCAGTTTAATAAAGCTAGTGAAAGCAGTGGAAAGTGTTTTTGGGGACTTCAGAGCAATAAGCTAAAGAGCTCAAGGGAAGCCATACATAGTTGGCCACAATCATCTTTTGATTTATCCTCAAGTTTTACTCACGTAAAACTAAACCAGATGTAACACACAGAAATTCACACACACGCATACACCCTTAAATGTGTTTAAGTAGGTTTAAGTAGGTGAAATATGAAAAATTGGTTTAGACCATGTTGTGTATATGGAAAACTTTTTGTCTTATCTAAACTCTAGCTAATATTCTAAAAGGAAAAACCAGTGCTGCAGTGATAGAAGCGGCAGCTACTTGATGTGAAAGTGGAGTGTTCAGAGGAGATGACCTGTATCTAGGACAGAAACCTTGCTATCCCATCAGCTTTCAAAAATGATAAATTCAGAACAGAACCTCATAGTATTATCTTTTTAAGGCCAAGCAGAGATTTAAGGAACATATATTAATAGTATTTTTGTAGTATGAAAAGTGAATTATAAATGAAGTCATATATGTAAGTCAGGTTTACATACTCTCTTTCTTGAAAATACTAGGTATATTTTATTTTATTTTTTTCATAATGACATTAGTACTCTTCTTTTGGTCATATTTTATATCATCAAATTCATTATATTGCTGTTTACACTTAGGATGGGCCTGGGATTAATATTTTTTTGCTTTCTGACTGAGGAACTTTAAACCCAAATCACGTTTTTATTTTTCCATAGCTTATTTAACTTGATTTATGATAAATGCTTATGCAGAACTTTTAACTTACTCTGATAAGCAATTGATATGGGTAGTGTTTTTTTTTTTTCATGAAAAGCATTTTATTAAGGTGTAATCATTAAAACTGAGGTCTGAGGTGTAATCAAAGATGTAAAGTGACCAGGTCTCACTTGCTGTCTTCCGTTTCCCCTTTCTCTGGTGGAATCTGCAGTAGAGCAGAGAAAGGGGGCATATGACACAGCTGAGCCGTACAGACAGGTATGGGGCAGTCCTAGAACATGGGGTGGAGAGGGCTAATGTGATGACTTCCTGGAAGCAGCCCAGGGCAGGCCACTGGCCTATAGGATAGTGATCCTGGCTATGCATTAAAATCAGCTAGATAATCTTTAGAAATACCAATGCTGTGTTTCCCATACACTGAAATTCTAATTTAGTTTTTCTGATGGTAAAGAATCTGATTAAAGCAGTCTTGGACAGTCGGGTCGGGGTTGGTGTTTTTTATTGCCTGAATGATTCCAATGATCAACCTGTTTTGAGAACCAGGACTCTGGGAGGAGCCCTGCAGTTGGCATGTCTGGCAAGAAAGGAAGGATAGAGCAGCAGTGGTGTGAAGTGTCTGGCTATAAGCTCCTGGCTTCCCAGATCCTGTGTGCAGGATCCAGATGTTCCTGCGTGACCTGGTCAGGAGTTTGGAATTATTGATCAGACTTCTGTTTCACAGGAGTCATTTGGAGGATCTGCTCAGGCAGGGTCCTGATGACCATGAGCAGTGGTATGGCAGGAGATGAGGAGTAGTTGCCATTAAGCATCTAAAGGCAGGAGGAGAGGGATCATGGTTTGGAGGACCTAATCCAGGGCACCCACTTATACTTCTACTCAGAGCTAGAGAATGACACATGTGGACACCCCCATCCAGTGAACATAATGCCCAATGTACATAGATTTAGACTCTTTGACACCCAGATAGCAACCTGCATAGGAAGTTCTACTATGGAATTTAATGTGAGTGTCTGCATTTGTATTGGAAAGAATCAATACTCTAATAGAGAACATTAAAACCTGGAAATGCTGAGATTCACAAATTTAAAGCTTGTCCAATTATAATCCTTTTTTTTCTCTAAGTAGGGGCTCAAAAGAGAGATTAGAAAGCAATAGCTGTATTTTATTGTGCTATATGTATAACATAATTTTACACATCCATATTCCAAAAATATAATTACTATACATTTCTTTTTAATCTTGGAGTTGAGATGGTTTTTACTGATAAGACTGAATATAAAACTTGCTGAATTTGAAATGCTGGCAACTGGAAAAAAATTATTTTGGAGACAGAAAGCATATCCTAGCTCTGCCATCTGCCAGCTACGGGACTTCAATTATGTCAACCCTAGTTTCTGCATTTGTAAAGTATGAATGAATACGTTTATTTTATAAATTTTTTTGAAAATTATATGTGCTAATACATATTGAAAAGATACTCTTATAATAAGAAATAGTATGCAAATGTTTAAATTATGTCATAGGAAATGTTGCTTCTTCTTGCCAAAGAATAGAAATAAAATATACCATACAGTTGTTGGTAAATTTTTAGAACTTGCTTTATTTCAACTTAGTAAAATTATAAACCTCAATCGTGACATATTGTACTTGCCATATAAAAATCTACAAGGCATTTTTATATTTGGTTAATCTCTCCTGTCAGCTCTTTCCCATTATCCATATATGCCCTCCCTCTTATAATCTACTTTCAAGAAATATGGAAAACTTCAAGAGTAAGAGTAGAATAAGTTTACAGTATTCTGTGCTTCATATCTTCTACAAAGGTATATTTTTAAAAAGACATCAAACTAAAGATGAGGCAGGTTTGTTGTCAAAAATGACTTAATGAGTTTATTATGTGATATATGAGTTAATCATTTCTGTTAGATATTAAATAATATTTCTTTAGATTTTGATCAACATATCCTATAAGGGCTTTGATTTTTAAAACAAAGCATTTGCTTTCAATTTAAGTGAGAAATAAAAAGAGGAACTCCCCATAGAGAATTTGTTTAGGCCAATGCTCTTACGAATATACCAAATATACAGCTCCAGAAAGCAATTTCTCTATTTCAGTTGGCCATGACTTGCCCACTATTCCCTGATTGCAGTAATGATGGTGGCCTCAGCACTGCTGTCCATTAAAATCCATGGATGTACAGACAAGGGAGGCTGAAGATAACAGAATTGGCAGACTTATTGGCCCTATTCCATTCTGCAATAAGCATAAAGATATTTTACTTTCAGCCTTTCCTTTCTATTCCTTGCGTCATTTATCAAATGAAACTGTCTTTCCTATAAAAGGCAAAGTCCGAGCATTATTCACATGTCTGCTTTGCTCATTAGTGACATATTGTTCTGCTATGCACAAGAATTGGGTGCCATTTATGGAATCCGAACTGGATATTTTCACCTTTAGTGCCAGAACATTTTAGGAAGAGTGGGAAGTTAAAAGGAAACTATATTCAGCTTCTATTTGAAATAGTCACTGACCCTCCTAGGTAAAGAAACTGATCCACTTCAGTAATTGGCTTCTAAACAAATCTATATTATGATCTGCATATTGAATTGAACCTAAGGCAGCTACAAAATTCTGATCATGCATCTTTCATTTCAGGCTTAAAGCTGGCAGTAAAGCTTTTCAGCAAGATACAGGATAACTTCTAGAGGGCAAGATAAACTTTAAATAGGAGTAGAATAAAGCAAGGTTTATTATTTCCTCATGGTAGAAAGTCGATCGTGAATATGAGAATTTCATTTTTCTTAAAATTTCATCTTGAAATGGTACTTGCAAATTGCTCATTTCTTACACCAGTAACTATAATATTTGCTATCTGTAGATGTGGTATTATATTAATTCACACATAAATCAATAATTTTAACATTCCTTAATCTTTGTTTATAGAAGTGGAATGAATTCAGTGTGTCTCATTAGGGACTTGTTTTATCAGAGAAAAGATTAGGTAAGGCTTAGCAGATATAGAAAGAAATGAAAGTTAAGTTTTATGATTACAATGACTGAATTTCTAAGACATTTGTAGATACATTCCCCACATTTACCAAAATAGAGTATGTCATGTAAATTATTATGGAATCAAAGACATTAGAATTAATCAAAGATAATACAGGAGATTCTTGGATATGATCTCATATAATCTCCTCATTTAACTGACAAGTAATTATAGGTAGAAAGGTGGAATGAATTCACCTTTTACAGAATTTATCAGTGACAGCATTACATTTACATCTTTTTTTTTTTTCCCCCACTATTGATCATGATCTGCTGTTTGTTTCCTGAAAAGCTAAAGTCCAAGAAACAATTGCTGATGGTTGAAGAGTTCTGTTCGGGTGAAGGGAGGGAGCTAGATTGAGATCATTATCCAGCGATTTACAATTCTTTCAACTGCTGGTCTGTATGTAAGACATATCTATATGTCTTTGAAACTAAGCATTTAAAGCATTTTATGATAATTGCAGAGAAATTATTGGTATAAAAATCAGCTACTGGTATGTAGGCAAGTTAGTTTACTTTTGCATACATGCTATCAGTATCCTTCCCTTCAGTCTCCTCCCTGCTCCCCACCATTCTGATTCTCAACAGCCATCATTGATACCATGAATTCTCTTCCTGCTGGTGACAGCTATGGCCATAAAACTTGACTCAGGAAACAATTAATGAACTTTCTTTTGTCCTTTTGTGCTTTTCTTTTAGTTTCTTCATGCAACAAAGAAATGGCTCCCTGTTGACTTTAGAAAGGGGAACCAAAGCATCTCCCAGTTTACCTCTCTTATGGCCCCTGTGAAGCATCTTTACTTTTCATCTTTTGGTTTCATTCATTTATTTGGTTGTACATATTCATTTATTGTAATATATTTATTTTTGAAAGTGATTAAGAAATAGGATACTGATATCACCAAGGTCTTTGAAAGTCCCTCTGTAAAGTTCACAATCAGATCCCACACTTTTTAATCTAAGGATAATCTCTAATTTGAATGTTGTTATCATTCCCTTGCTTTACTTTATAGTTTACTACATGTGTATTGATTAGTAAAATACATACTGTTAATTTTGCAAGTTTGAGGTTTTATATAAGTAGCATCATACATTTAGTATTCCTCTGAGACTTATTTTATCACTCAACATTATATTTTTGAGATGCAATTATAATAATGTATAGGACATAGTGTATTCATTTCTACTGCTGCACAGTGTTCTGTTTATGGATATACCACTATTCATTCTTCCATTCTCCTTTCAAAATGCATTTCAGTTGTTTCCAGTTTCTTGTTATTACAAGCACTGCTGTTATGGTCATTCTTGTACAGGTCTTGGTTAACAAAAACAAGGGTTTCTCTAGGTTATAGACTTGTGAATTTGCTGGCTCAGCGTCTGATCTTAATAAGTTTTACTAGGTAATATGAAATTGTTTTCCAAAGTGACTCTATTAAGGTTCTCTTTCATCTACAATGAATGAGATTTTCTGGTGCTGTATCCTAGACTATTCTTGTCATTGCCTAACCTTTTAACTTTGCCAGGCTGATGGGTTTGATATGATTTCTTACTGTTGTTTTAAATGGCATTGTCCTGAATTCAAATGATTTTGATCATTGTATTTATTTGCCATTCATGTTTTCTCTTCTGTGGAATATCTGTGCTATTTTACTTTACCTTTTCTACTACTTTATTTCCTATAGATTTGCATGAGTTATTTATTTGCTATCCAAATTGTCATATATGTAGCAAATAGGTTCTCCTTGTTTTTGCCTTAATTAGCAGCATTTAAAGGGATAATCACTTTTTAAGAAATACCTATTCTATATGAATGAAAAGCATTCTTAATTATGTATTAGTTTAAAGAAATTTGTATACAGTTGAAAATAAGGGTGATTTAAAAAGGAAATAAAATTTATCTATAGGAAAGTCTGTATTGATATCTTAGGGCCAGCTTCAAACTGTTAACATTAAAATGTTTCATTTTGATAATATTTTAAAAGTTTTACTTTGACTATGCTCAATGCCTTATATATCTTACATATCTAAATAATAAACAGTTCCTGAAAATATATATACAAGAAATTTGTAGCACATTTACTCTATGAAAACAATAGTTGATATCCACCTGCTCCTTAACGCCTCCTTTAAAGGAAAATTTTGGTTGCATCCTGCCAACTTCTCTGATAAAAGTGAATATGATGGAAGAGTGAGGGAATCTCTGGTTTTAGAAAATGTTCAAGTGGAAGATTTTCAGGTCTATAGCAATCTTTTTTTGGGTGAATTTAGCTTTTACCTATTTTTATTGTTGTACAGGATTTCTCTCCACCCCCATAAACATCCCACCCCCAACACATGTATACAGCCTAAATATTTTTTTCTATTATTCAAAAATGGAATTCTTCTTAATTGGTAACACATTTTTTCTCTAGTTTTGAGAGAAACTTTTATGGTTTTGAGAGGAAAAGATCTGACCCTCACTTTATCTTTTATTTTGTAACTGAAACTTTTTATGCAGATATGAAAATGCTGATTCTTACTGTTTTGTGATGAAAAAAAAATAAGGGCACATAGCTGTCAGAAGGCAGTGATTTTCAGTCAGCATCAGGCTTGGAAATATTCAAATCTGTGACCTGAAGGTGATAAACTTGAGTTGCCTTCACCCAGTAGCAATCCCATGAGTTTATTTCTTTATCATTTGATTGTCTTAAACTGAGTTAGAAACAGTCTATCATTTTTATGTCAAAATGTATCTTTCTTTGTAACCTTTAAACTAAGTAAAAATATTTTCAAAAATTATCTCCTTTTGTAAATAAAATCTTTTATCATTTGGATTTTAGCTTATTTGGGGAATAGTATTCATCGTTGTTATAAATTGTATGTTTAGGAAAATAATTTGCTTTGTGAAAATGTGGGAAAATAAATGGTATAATGATTTAATTCTGTGATTCAGGTATATAATATACAGTGCTTTGATTGGAACACCATTTCTTGAATGACCTAGACCTATATACAAATTTTGGCTCCCCACGTATCACCTTGATGATCTTGAAAAATTATTTAATTTCTCTGAGCCTTATTTCTTAATCAGTAAAATGGGGTTAGTATGGGACACTCATCACAGAGTGTTTCTGACCATTAAACAGACACCATACATGAACCGGAAGCTCTGGGGGCAAGAAGACTTCCACATTCCATAGCAACGGAAGGTTATATTTAACAACTGGCCAGCAAACAATTAGGAACAACCTAAATGTCTCTCAGGGAATATATAGCTGAAATGTCAAGTATTTATATTATGGACTACTATCTGGCAAATAAAATGGGAGACATTATTTTATATTAACACCAGAGGTAGAAAAAATATAATGTTAGATAGAAAAGCAGGTTAATGAGAATAGACACACAGAAACATACACACAAAAACTCTGTATGTATTGTTTCTGAATATATTTATATCTGGCAGAAATATAAAGTCAGAAACTGTAAAGATACATGTTAAACTGACTATGGTAGTTTTCTCAGGGATGTTAATGAAGAAGTGGAACTGGGGATGAGTGCAAATGAGATCTCAAATTTTTGTGTAAATTTGTTTTTTTGCTTAAAATGTTTGAAGCAAAAATATACATATATGTACACACAAATATAAATACATATATATACTTAAATACATACATATATATAACTGTGTGTGTATATATGCATATATATTATATACACATATATATATGAAATAAAAGCCACAGGATGAAATAAGAGACTTTGAGGTTAAAATCTAAAATAAATAGTTCTAAAGAAAAAAATGATAATCCTGTCTTTTCTTCTCTTTTTCCACCCTCTCTCCTCACTATTTTATATTTTTTATTTCATAATTTTCTTTTTCAAACAGATGTTATATGTTATTCTATTTCCATAAATATATTCTTTTGAATCCATTCCTTTTAACTTTTGTATAATATATTCTCATGTGAATTTACCACAATTTATGTATAACTTCCCTTAGTAATAAAATTTCACTCTAATGTACAGTGGTGCACCAGCTAAGCTTACCCATGTCTCCTTGGGGTCAGGTTGAGAAAACATGATTCTCTTGATCTTATAATCTCCTCAAACCATGCTGATTTCTATGCTGTCTTTATATCAGAATTCCACAAAGAAGTTTCAATTCTTCTCCCAGTCTGTCTTGAACCAATTGTTCATAGGCATTTGTCTCCTCTACTCTGTCAAAGCTGCTATAATCCAGGACACAAAGACCCTTAATTTGCTAAATGTGAGAATCTATTCCATTTCATCTTACTCATTGGAAACATTTCACATGGGTTATCAGACACCTTCCTTTCTGCATTTGGTTTCCAGGATACCACATTCTCCTGGTTTTCCTTCTACTGAACTGGCTGTTCCTTTTCATTCACTTGCACTGAGTTCCCTGCATTTCCCCAAACTCTTAACTTTTAATGATCAGGGTGTGGTAATTTATCATTATCTGCATTCACTTATTAGTTGAGTTTATCTGTTTTACTTGGCTTTATATGTCTTCTGTATGCTGATGACTCCAGAATTTATGTATCTAATGTTGTCCTCTACATAATCCCAGATATATATATATATATATATATATATATATATATATATATATACACATATATGTAATAATCTGCTCAATATTTCCACTTGTATATCTAAAATATATCTTAAACTTACTATGCCTAATATCAAACCCCTTGTCTTCCCCTGCAAACCTCCTCCTCTGGTCATTCTCTCCATCTCAATAAATGTCTAATCTGTTCTTTCATATCTTCAGGTCAGAAATCTTATAGTCATCCTTGACTATTCTTTTTCTCTTAAACACACAAACCACGTCAGCAAATCTGTTGGCATTCCCTTTTAAATATACTCAAAATCCAACCACTTCTCACCATCTAACTCTATGAAGTTCTGAAACTCTGTTATCCCTCCTTTATATTATAACTTGTCTCCTTACCGTTTGTGCCCAATACCTTAGGCAGAATGATCTTTTCTTAAACATAGGTCAAATCATTGTATGCCTCTCCTCAAAACTCTCCAGTGGCTTCCCATGTAAAACAAGTAAGTTCAGACTCTTGTGACCTTCAGGCTTCCCATGATC
Source organism: Balaenoptera musculus (assembly GCF_009873245.2). Lineage (NCBI taxonomy): Eukaryota > Metazoa > Chordata > Mammalia > Artiodactyla > Balaenopteridae > Balaenoptera > Balaenoptera musculus. The sequence continues at coordinate 41,761,584 of NC_045788.1, forward strand.
TGCTCTCCTTATTTCTGTAAACTCACCTTTATGATTTTTTTTTTCTCTCAGTTAACATCCTCACAATTCCTCCAACTGGACATGGTCCTTGAATAATACTTTTGCATCAATTTTTCTTTCAATCTGGAATATTCCTCCCTATATCCTTTCAGGTTTTTGTTCAAAAGTCATATTCTCCATGACACCTTCTCTGATTATTCTATTTAAAATTGTATATCCCAATCATCTGACTAATTTTTTCATTAATACTTATTACTAAATCTATTTCTATCTATATCTGTATTTCTATGTGTGTATTATTTATTTATATTTTGTCTCTTAACTCATAACATGTTGATTTTGGTTGTGATAATATCACATATGAGGAACTCAAAGTATTTTGTTGAATGAATAAATACGTAAATGTTCAAAAAGTACAAATCTATTGGTTTGGTCTAATTCTACATGGAATTAGAAGCTTGTTTAAATTCAAAGGGATAAGAAAATGCAAGTTATTCTAAAAAGAAATAATCACTTCACAGAAGTAAAACTGAAAAAACTATAACAATTTTTATTAGTAAACATGTAGAGAAAAGGGCACTCATCTATTGCTAGTGTGAACGTGGAATATTACAGTCTTTTTGGAAATCAATCTTACAACATCAGCTAACTTTAAAACTACTCACTGAATACACATTTGCTGGACAATTGAATAAAGAGACATACCATACTTTATGCTAAATTAGCAGTAGTAATATTTCATATTTTTAATATAATATGATTTCTAAATTTTAATCATGGATATGAATCTTCAAATTATAATAATTCTGGTAAATTTTGTGCAGGTAGAAATTAGACAATTTGATTTCTAGAATTCCTTCAACTCTGACATGTTCTGACACTTTCCAAGACCCTGAATAACAGCTAAACTGATTTAAAAATCAGATTTAATAGTATATGATAACCTATATAGATATTCAGTAGGATTACTGAGAATATTAAGAAAAACTACAGATAATTACTTCAAGTAAGTTTAGATTAAATAGATAGGAAAATTTCATAGTCTTCTAATAAAGACTATGTAACCAGCAATTTAGTATTAATGCCTTTCAATGAAAATGCCAAATTTCTAAAATAAGCTTGTATTAGCATTTTACTTCTCTTTACTATTCAGTTACAATTAATCTCTATAATCAGATCTTCAGCTTTATTTTAAACTCATCTTCAGGAATTGATACCTATTTTGGTTTCTGAATCATGTACCTTCTCTGTGAAATTTAATATTTAATAGGCCAGCTCTTAATTATCTGGAATTCCTAGATATCTAGATTTTCATAAAAATAATACTGAAGTTTGGGTATAATATTTCTAAATGTCAGATGGAACCAATAGAGTTAATAATAAAAGATCTATACCAGGTAACTGATTTGACAAATGTTGCTCTGAGTTCTTTTATCAATACAATGTGATATCATTTGTATAATTTTATTTGCCTTGAAGCTATTGTTGACAAGCATATTTATTGTTAATTAAAATAATGTGAAGATATTTCCAATTTTCATCTATTAGTCATGTCATAAGCTTCAGTTTAGAAAAAAAAATTCTATATAAACCTTTTCTACATATACATGTATAACATATAGTAGATAAACATTTTAGGTTCTGTTTTTTATCTCATGTTTGTTCTTAACCTGTGGCTTCTGGAGTTTGAAGGACTGTGTTTCATGATCTGCTTTTCTAAGACTCTCCAATAACCCAAATTTAAGCAGAGGATTGTTGTTAACTTTATTTTAAATTCAGTTCAATATCATATGCAGAGACCACTAACACATCACTGTATCACAAAAGTTGCATGAAAATATATTTCAAAAATGGCTATGGCATGATCCAAAGTTCTTGCATTCATGATTCTACCTGAGTTTACTTCTTAAGGAAATAACATTTTTTTGTGAACTTTAAGTATGAAAACAATAGGTTTGATTTTAATGGAAATTACATTACTTTATAGAATGATATTAAAACAAATTCAGCAAATTCATCATTTATGCCCTTTGTTTTTATTTCTCATCATTAGCTAGGCTTAAGGCCTAGCTAATGAATGAAATACATTCTCATCAGTCTTTCACTGACAGGACACTTTCAATTGCATGCTGTGCTTGTATGCAATAGAACAGTGTGTGTGAACTTGACACTTTCATCACAAGATATGACTCCTGTTGAAATGATGTCTATGCCAGTCACAGAAACTATATACTACAATTACAGCAGGAGCTCTGATTCTGTGAGTTCACCATAGAGATAATTGAAGAAAGCTTTGTTCACCTTCAAAAAGGAAATTCTATCAACATTTGGTATGGAGGGCAATAAACAATAGCATGAAACTCAGTTTACTTGGCATTCTGATAAGGATGATAAAATAATGCTCTTTTTTCTTTGGAGGAATTAAAATTGAAGTGATGGGATAAGTATCCTATAAACACCAACTTTTTTCTAAACGCTTAAGGATTTTTTTTTTTTTTTTTGAAAGGAAGTGCTATTCATGGGAGGACCAGGGAAGGCCTCTTTGTGAAGGTCGTTTTTTTGTTTTGTTTTGTTTTTTTATAAATTTATTTATTTATTTTTAGCTGTGTTGGGTCTTCGTTTCTGTGTGAGGGCTTTCTCTAGTTGCAGCGAGGGGGCGCCACTCTTCATCGCGGTGCGCGGGCCTTTCACTATCGTGGCCTCTCTTGTTGCGGAGCACAAGCTCCAGACGTTCAGGCTCAGTAGTTGTGGCTCACGGGCCTAGTTGCTCCGCAGCATGTGGGATCTTCCCAGACCAGGGCTCGAACCCGTGTTCCCTGCATTGGCAGGCAGATTCAACCACTGCGCCACCAGGGAAGCCCCCAGCTTAAGGATTTTTGATACTTAGTTCTACCAAGCTTTATTTTATTGATCATCTACTATTCACGATAGACTCTGAAAGATTCTGGGATACAAATAAGACTTATCCCTGTCTTCAGAGAGCTCATAGTTAGACATGATAAATACTTAAACAGATATTAACATTTAGTTATAACAAGTTTTTGACTGTTTACTGAGAGTTGAAACATACCATGTATTCTTGTAAGCACAGAGATATTAAGAAGTGATCATGGAAAGTCTCCTGAAAGATAGTAAATTAAAGAGACACCTGAAGAAATCTCTCTGAACACTTACAAGTGTGGTGCTTATACATTTCTGAAGTATTTAAATTATCCTGCATTTATTACATTTCTTTCTTCCTCCCCTCCTTCCTCCCTGGTTTTAAGGAATTGGTTATTCACTCTATGCATCTGTCACACCGATCTAAAACCCCGGATGTCACATACTTCTGGAAAGGGCTCTTGAGCACGTTCCTGTCATTTTAATCTGAGGTAGAATGTGCCTGTGGACATCTTGTTCAGAAGCTGCTCTTTTACTCTTGCAAGAGCTAATTATCAAATATTTAGAAATTTAGCAAGCCAGTTTTGGGGGCTTGAAATCTTCCATAGTGGTAGCATTTACACCATGGAAGTTGGTACATGCTGGAAATCAACCCTACTATCCTTTCCCACAACCAATTTACTAGTGCACAACTAGATATACCAAATGGGCCCAAGATTGGTAGCCTAGGCAGATAATATTTTGGCATTCATTCAAACCAGTATTCTTATTTTTTCAACATTAATTCAGTGGAGCTATTGGGTGGTAGAGTGAGAGAGATAGAGAAATATGAGCTCTTGACAGGCTTGAGCTTTTCTGTATACTAAGCAATTTGGTGCTTTACCAGACTTTCTTATTCTACTAAAGAGAGAGAGAGAGAGTGCAATGCTGCTTGATATTTTGACCCTCTTTAGAAGACAATTTAACAAAATCCATGGGATCTAAAGCAGCATCTCAAATTTTTCCTTCTAATCATATGGTTTCCTCTCTGAGCGGAGCTCTGACACAGAGATTTGTCTCCATATTATTGCATTTCTACTCCTATACTTACTGTCCAATGATATTTTATCCCCTTTATAGAGCTGAGCACCAGAAGCTTCCAAGCTGGCCTCCTGTTTAATTTATCTTTGGTAGGAGATGCCTGAAGGTGGGCAGTGAGTCATAAGGCCTATCTGCTGGAGCTGTGTTGACTGCTGGTGACTTACTTTAACTGATAACTATTCTAAGATAATCCATAATGTTAATTGAGGTGCCTCTGTTATTTCATCTTTTCTACGCCTCTTTTCAGTGTTGCCAGATAAAATACAATATTATTTGTTGTTTATCTGAAATTAAATTTTAACTGGGTGTACTGCACTTTAATTTTCTAAACCTGGCAACCCTACTCCTCTCTAAGTTTTAGTCTGACCCGCCAGACAGACAACGGAATTTTGGAAAGATTATAAGCTTTTCAGATTTATAATCAAAGAAAGTGCAAGTGAGAGGGAAATGATCTTTCTAATCTGCTAGTTCTCTGTGGAAAGTTGCCGAGGCTTACAAGCTTACCTCTAAAAATCCTATTTAAGAATGTGTTTTTAGTATACTTTAAGTTTGGAAAAGGAAAGAAGTTTAAGTTGGAAAAACAAACATCTTTCTCAGAAAAAAAGATACAAACTCACTAAAAACAAAAAATAAGAATGAAGACTGAAATAACTTAAAAATATAAAAGTGTTTTACTTAGAAGGAAATTTTCTAAGTTGTAATGTGTAATTTTAAATGAAAGCCTTTATATGCTATACCTTCATGTAATTATTTGGTATTCCAACATGTGAGGTTTAGAACTTAAAAACATCTCTGTTTCAGTGTCTGGAAGCCTCGTTCTATGGAGTTGGTACTTTGCAGTGGTTAAATTGCAGGCTTTAGGATTGGTCTAGCTCAGTGTGAATTCTATCTTCATTTCCTCCCCACTGTGTGCCTTTGTGCAAATTCCTTAATTTTCTGTATCACAGTTTTCTCATCTCTAAAATGGCGGTAACCAAAGCACCTTACTCATAGAATTTTAGTGGGAAGGTAGTGTGTATAAAACACTTAGAATATGGCCTGGCATGAGATAGGTACTCAATACACATCAAATGTTATTATTATCATCATTATTATTTATAAAGGAAAGAATAGACACCAAATAACCAATGTGAAAATGGTTAACAAAGAGTGATTTTAAATGTTTACTATGTTCGAACACAGTGTAGAATATTCATGGTTTATATTAGTATTTATGTAGTAAGTCCATGAAAAAAACTGGAAAAGTCAGTGAAAAGTGTTCCAGCATCTGCCTCGACAAGCTTTATGAAGCTTATCTTTTGTATTTGTTGGCAATAAATTGATGGAAAGACGAAAGAGCATACTTCCCATGTTAAAATTTGTATTCTTGATCGAGTCAATTTTAAATTACTAAGGATTTATTGAAATATCTTCATAGCTCAGCATATTCCTCTGTCGTTAATAATATACTTATAGAAGAAATGGCTAGCAGTCCACAATATCAATAGTTTTGTCAATTAAGATTATTGAAAAATACCATCGAAGTACAATCATAAATTGACTTAAGAATAAAATGGAGGCTTTTTAACTGACATTTAAAAATTACTATTACTTTAGAAGAATGGCCTTATAGAAACTTAGCAACCTGCTTTTGTTTATAATTTTCTGATTTTAGCTAGAATGCCTTTTCCAGTGGATCCATTTCCTACAGAATATATTATTTCTTCTTTTCTGTTAGTTCATATGCACAGTATACAAGTAAATGGGATTTTGTTTTCTAACAGGACACTAGCTCTGTAGCTTCTTAAACAATACTAACAACCACAGTGACATCTTACATGGACATACTTAAATAACAAGCAAAGTGATATTTTAACATGGGCACATTTATGAGGGATCATTCTATTCAAGGTCCTCCTCCCTTTCTTTAGTGATCACAGAATATTTCTCCATGAGTTGTGGGGAATGACAACTGTGGTCTTACATTTTTAATTCAGAAAGTTTTTGAGTGACCCAATATAATTTGTTTATTAACTGTTTTCTTTTAAAGGAAAGAAACCAAAAAACGAAAGAAAGTATGGTTTATCCTAGTTATCCTAGCAAAATTTGAGTGGATGTAACATTCAAAATAAAGTACATTATACCTTTTAATGAAATAACTTGAGTCAGCATTTACCAAACAATTCTCAGTTTCTATACTGGTTTTCATTCACTATTTCTATTTCTTCTTCCCACATGGCCCTTTCCCTCTTTCTCACCCTAATTCCATTTTCTACATGTTAAAAGGCTCGGATGAAAATTTTATTTTTACTAATATTTTCCTCATATTCCATGCCACAGAAAACATATTGGGCCAAACTGACTTTGGTTTTTATGGTGAAAATGCTTTTTACTACCTGGTTGCATTTTGGATTGTTTTAATTATCCTTGCTTTTAAAATGTTATTAGAATATTAATTCTAATATTTTTCTAATATTTTTTAAGTCTCTTAAATATCTTCTCATATATTTACTGCTGTATCTAGAAGAGTATCTGTCACACAGGCTGTACTCAATACATTTGCTGAAAGTATTAATTGAATAAAACTGTGTATTGATGAGGTTTTTTTTTTAATTTTTATTTTATATCGGAGCATAGTTGATTCACAATGTTGTGTTAGTTTCAGGTGTACAGTAAAGTGATTCAGTTATACATATACATGTATCTACTCTTTTTCAAGTTCTTTTCCCATTTAGGTTATACAGAATATTGAGCAGAGTTCCCTATGCTATACAGTAGGTCCTTGTTGGTTATCTATTTTAAATAAAGCAGTATGTATATACCAGTCCCAAACTCTCAATCTATCCCTTCCCCCCAACCTTCCCCCCCTGAGAACCATAAGTTTGTTCACTCAGTCCGTGAGTCTGTTTTGTAAATAAATTCATTTGTATCATTTATTTTTTTAGATTCCACTTATAAGCAATATCATATGATATTTGTCTTTCTCTGACTTACTTCACTTAGTATGATAATCTCCAGGTCTATCCATGTTGCTGCAAATGGCATTATTTCACTCCTTTTAATGGCTGAGTAATATTCCATTTTATATATGTACAACATCTTCTTTATCCATTCATATGTTGATGGACATTTAGGCTGCTTCCATGTCTTGCCTATTATATACAGCACTGCAATGAACATTGGGGTGCATGCATCCTTTCGAACCATGGTTTTCTCCGGATTGCCCAGGAGTGGGATTGCTGAGTCATATGGTAGTTCTATTTTCAGTTTTTTGAGGAACCTCCATACTGTTCTCCGCAGTGGCTGTATCAATTTACATTCCCACCAACAGTGCAAGAGGGTTCCCTTTTCTCCACACCCTCTCCAGCATTTATTGTTTGTAGACTTTTTGATAATGGCTGTTCTGACTGGTGTGAGGTAATATCTCATTGTAGGTTTGATTTGCATCTCTCTAATAATCAGTGATGTTGAGCATCTTTTCATGTGCTTCTTGGCCATCTGTATATCTTTTTTTGGAGAAATGTCTATTTAGGTCTTCTGCTCATTTTTGGATTGGGTTGTTTCTTTCTTTGATATTGAGTTGCATGAGCTCTTTGTAAATTCTGGACATAAATCCCTTGTCAGTCACACTGTTTGCAAATGTTTTCTTCCATTCTGTGGGTTGTCTTTTCATTTTGTTTATGGTTTACTTTGCTGTGCAAAAGCTTTTGAGTTTAATTAGGTCCCATTTGTTTATTTTTGTTTTTATTTCCATTACTCTAAGGGACAGAACTAAAAAAAATATTACTGTGATTTATGTCATAGAGTGTTCTGCCTATGTTTTCCTCTAAGAGTTTTATAGTATCTGGTCTTACATTTAGGACTTTAATCCATTTTGAGTTTATTTTTGTCTATGGTATTAAAAAATGTTCTAATTTCATTTTTTTACATGTAGCTGTCCAGTTTTCCCAGCACCACTTATTGAAGAGACTGCTTTTTCTCTATGGTATATTTTTGCCTCCTTTGTTATAGATTAATTGACCATAGGTGCATGGGTTTATTTCTGGGCTTTCTATCCTGTTCCATTGATCTATAGTTCTGTTCCTGTGCCAGTGCCATACTGTTTTGATGACTGTAGTTTTGTAATATAGTCTGAAGTCAGGAAGCTGATTCCTCCAGATCCATTTTTCTTTCTCAAGATTACTTTGGCAATTTTGGGTCTTTTGCATCTCTGTACAAATTAAAAATTTTTTTGTTCTAGTTATGTGAAAAATGTCATTGGTAATTTGATAGGGATTGAGTTGCATCTGTAGATTACCTTGCATAACATAGTCATTGTGACAATATTGATTCCAAGAACATGGTATATCTTCCCATCTTTTTGTGTCATCTTCAAAAGTGGGCATAGAGGGAACCTACCTCAACATAATAAAGCCATATATGACAAACCTACAGCTAGCATCATACTCAATAGGGAATAACTGAAAGCATTTCCTCTAAGATCAGGAACAGGACAAGGATGTCCACTCTTGCCACTTTTATTCAACATAATTTTAGAAATCCTAGCCACAGCAGTCAGAGAAGAAAAGGAAATAAAAGGAATCCTGTTATTATTTGCAGATGACATGACAGTAAACATAGAAAATCCTAAAGATGCTACCAGAAAACTATTAGAGCTCATCAATGAATTTGGTAAAGTTGCAGGATACAAAAATAATACACAGAAATCTCTTGCATTCCTATACACTAACAATGAAAGATAAGAAAGAGAAATTAAAGAAACAATCCCACATACCATCACATCAAAAAAGAATAAAATACTTAGGAATAAACCTACCTAAGGAGGCAAAGACCTATTTTTGGTTTTAATCCATGAAAGTTTTCCTCAATTAAGTCTTTAAGGTTTGTCTTTGTCAAGGTTTCTTTATAAATAAGGATAATTTATTTCTGGAGAGGAAGATAGTGCCATTGTCTGCCCTTAGTGTGAATCATCTTTTAAATTTTCATACATTTTTTTCTTTTTCCCTATACTACAGTAGAGATTATCAAGTTTATCTTCTAATAACATTTTTATACTTTTTTAGACTTTGTGAAAAGTTTTAAACATATGTAGAATGAGAGCAAATGTTATAATGAACCACTCCCCCCAGCTGGTAGCATTCGCCAACTTCAACAATTATCATCATGAGCCATTCTGTTTTGTTTAGACCACCAACCACTTTTTCTCACTTGATCAATGGATTATTTTGAGGCAAATCACAAAATTGATTTTTGAACATAGTCCCAATAATCATGGCACACTTACAATATTGACAGTAATTCCTCAGTATCATCAAATATCCAGCTATTCATCACATTTCCTCTAATTGTCTATGAATTTTTTTGTTGTCGTTTTTTGGGAAGTTTTTTTTTTTCTTTTCAGTTTGTTTCCATAAGAATCTAAATATCATAATTCAAAAATTACTGTTGAATTTTATGGAGATTCAAATATTTTTTAAGGAAATATTTCTTAAATATATCTTTCACTATTTAGTCTTCGGACACTCCAGTTTTGTGAATGTTTGATCCTCGTTACTTACCTTATAAATTTGTCATTCCCTCATAAATCATTTTATTTTATTCATTTATTTTTTATTTTAATTTTTTTCTCCTGATCACCTTCTTTATTGCTTAAGGAAACATGTATTATGTTTATCTTTCTATATGTTTATTTTTAATTTAACTTTTATTTCTGAAATATTTTTTCTTTTATTTCTAATTATTTCCTGAGTCCTGTCATCACACTTTTGAGTTTTCTAATTCTGGTTTTTCTTTTCTTTAATATCTTATTTTCTTAATGTCTTTTAGCTTACTTTTAAATAGATAGTTTATATATTTTACAAATTTTTGGCATGTTTATGGCAAGCTCTTATTATCTTTAGGGATATATTTTGCTCCTTATTCTCTCTAACAAGAAATTATAATAGATTTGACCTAATCATTTTAGCTGTCCAGTTTTACAAGAAATTAATTACCTGGACTTTTAGAGGAGGCATGATACTGAATAGTTTTTCTAACATTACAGCACTCTTTCTTATATTGCTTCTATGCAGTTTTTTTAAATGTAGTTTACTTTTTCAGATCTCCTACCTATTTCCTCCCCTAACCCCTTTTTTCCATACTTTCTTGGTTTCGAATCTCTATTGTATTGTTCCTGCTCAGTTTTGATTCAATTCCCAGCAGGTGATTTTCACTGTGGGGTTTTGTTATGACATTTACTGGTGACATTGTAGAATTAGGATATCAGACTTCTCTGGGTCCTTCAAACCTTACTGTCCAATTCTATTGGAATGTGTGAATCTCCTTCCATGTCAGCTGCCCTTCTCACACTGGTGATCCAGGCTTTACAATGAGCATCTCTTGGCTCTTCTGGAACTCTGTTCAGTCAGATGTTACATTGCATCCTCTTGCACAGTTGTGAGCACAACACAGTGGCTGCTGTTGTCAGTGTTTGCCATCATTGGACTGTATTTTTAAGCTAAGGAGAACCTGGTCATCTAGCTTTCCGTTTGATGCTGTGTATGGATTTTTGTTTTGCTATCCTTGATCCTCTATCTGTTTTTAAATGGAGAGCTACAGGTGATTGAAAAAAAATGCTGCTGCTATCTTCTCATCCCCTCCTCACCAGATTTAACATATAACGTGTATTCAGATATCTAAAGTGCATTTTTTGTGATTTAAGATAATGAAGGAATAAGAGGCTAAATTTTACTATTATATGTAATTTTCAAAATATTGTGAAAAGTCATACATAGAAAGGTATAAAGAATAATGAGTTAATATTTATGAACACTTCTCATCTGAAGAAGTGTATATCCTGACACAATCATATTATTCTTATTTGGACCCTCTCTAGAAATAACCACTATCTTGGCTTTTTTCTCATTCCCAAGCATTGTTTTATCCTTTTAATTTTATATAAATGGGATAATGTTATTTAAATTTGTCTGCAGATTGATTTTTTTAACTTACTCTGATGTTGATAGCTTATTTTTATTGATATATAGAATTACATTTTTTCTATATACTACAAAGTATTTGTCTGTTTTCTTGTTTATGTGCATAGATATTTTCTAACATTTGTTTTTCCAAAAGCTTTGACTTATCTTTTCACCTTTTTATATTTTCATTTATCATTCAGAAGGCTTGAATGTTAATGTGATCAATTTTATCAGTCTTATTTAATACATCATTTTAGAATTTATAATTTCTCTAGACATTCTGCCTACCCAGAGATTATACAAATAATTTCCTACATGTATTTTAGAAGCTTTAAATTTTACTTTTCATATTTAGTTTTCTAATCTGTCTGGAGTTGTTTGCATAACAGGGGGATTCAATTTTTTTCTCCTTTATGAATAAGCAATTGTTAAAGCAGCATTTAAATGTTCATCACTGATCTATAATAGCATATCTTTCATAATCCAAGGTTTCATGTATATTTAGGTCTGTTTCTGCACTAGTTAATTAGGTCCATTCATCTATTTGTTTGTGTGTGTGCCAGTGTTGCAATGTGATAATTATGATAGCTTAATAATTTCTCAGTATATAGTAGTTCAAGATCTATAAACATATTCCTTTCCCTCTACTTAGACTTGGCTGTTATTGACACTTGGTTGAGTTCTATAAATCTTAGATTTAGTTTGTTTGAAGTCCACGTCCATAGTCAGAAATCTTTTCTTACTTTGATTGGAATTATACTGAATTAATAATTAATATGGGGAGAAGTTTGTAGGATATTATAAACAATTGAGTTATCTATACCTTAACAAGACATACTTTCAATATAGTTAGGTTTGTTTATATTATGTCAAGACTTCTTCAACTTCTTTTTATTAATGCCTAATTATTTTTAGAATAGGCATACTTCCATTGAATTATTTAGCATTTTAAGCTCAATGTCTGTCTATATCTTTATGGAGCCTATTGTGGGTTAAATTATGTCTCCCAAATAAGGGTATATTGAAGTCATAACCCTCAGTACCTGTGAATGTGACCTTATTTGGAAACTGAGTCTTTGAAGATGTAATCATGTTAAGGTCATACTGGATATGGATGAACCCTAAATCCAATGATCCAATGACAGGTGTTTTTATAATAGAGAAAAGAGAGGGAGATAGAGATAGACACATACAGAGGGAAGATGACCCTTTGAAGGAGGCAAAAAACAACAAGCCAGGAAGTGCCAAGGATTGTTGGCATCCGCCAGAGGCTAGGAAGAGGCAAGACAGGATTCTTTCCTAGAGCCTTCAGAGGGAGCATGACCCTGCTAACACTTTGATTTCAGAGTTCTACCTTCCAGAACTGTGAAAGAATAAATGTCTATTGTTTAAAGCCACCCCGTTTGCGGTAGTTTGTTATGGCAGCCCTAGGAAACTAATACAGAGTCCTTGTGTTTTTGAGGATAGCTTTTGACTTATTATAAAAATGCTATAATTAATAGCAAAATCAATTTAAATTTTATATAATTATTGTACTTGATCAAGAGAGTGCATGTTATATATGACAAAAGGTGAAAGAACACTGATGATATTTTTTGTGTGCCTACTATTTGCTAAGATCTATACTAAGTACTCTACTTGCATTACTTAATTTGCTAGTCACAGCAACCTCATGAGGCATTAATTACTATAATCCCCCTTTTTATAGATGAAGTGATCAAAGAAGGAGATTTTGTTTTCTCCCTTAACACTGGTTGAATAGCCAAGCCATGATGAAATTTCAATTCTGAAATTAAATTAAGAGTTTTTAAACACCTTACAATGACTACCTTTCCTTTGCAGGGATTCAAAGATCATTAGAAAGTAAAGGGGCATTATTGTTAATCATGCTTAAAGGTTTAAGTATTTTATTTAAATAAATATTTTTTTAGAGCTACAATATATGAAAGAGGGCAGAATTTTCTGGAGCTCTGTTTGCTTGTCCTCATGCCCATGAAAACTCAGGTCTTTGCAAAATACAGAATTAAAACAGACATCTTATGGTGTATAATCTGTAAAAATACTGAATCACTATGCTGTACATCTGAAACTAACACAATATTGTAAGTCAACTATACTTCAGTTAAAAAAACAGACATCTTCATTTTACTAATAAGGAAAATGAGACTTTGGAAACAAAGTGACTTGTCCACAATCGTATCAGATCCTGACAGAACTCAGATCAATAGGAGTCCTGCTGAGAAGGAGAAGACCAGACAACACTTTTTACAGTATAATTGACACGGACCATCTGGGCTTCATGCTTTTCTTTTCACCGATAAAATAGGGAGCCCAGGCATTACTAAGCAAACTATCCCACAGCTGCAGGCAGTACCATGAACAGCTGTATGCAATGTGCATTTTATGAAATAATACAGATGTTCTCCATTATAAATATTGCTGAGACGTTACATGCCATTTTAAATAAAGATGAATTACAAAGGTAATAACTGACAATGATAGACTACGTATCTTAGTTATGTATAAAACACATTGTCTTCCATGTGTTATTTTTTTAGACCTTGGAAAATGCAGATTTCTTGAGCCTAATGAGGAACTAATGAATTTGAACCAATGGCTGAGAATTTTCTTTTACTTTTTTTCCTTGTATCTAATCACTGGGGAGATGCACTGATCTTAGGTGATCACAAATAAATATTTCAAATTCTTTTTTTTAATAAAAACTCCTAAATACATAGAGCATTGCAGTCTGGGTTGTGTAACAACCTGGCTTCCCTAAGGTGCATCAATGCCTTCCAGCATCATTTGGTTATATGTTTTGTGAACTTTCACATGATGGAAGTATGTTAGCTGGAATGAGCTGCCCCTAATCAACACCCATAAAGGTCAGAATATCCCCTGTGGTCATATTTCCTGGAAATATGTTTGGGATGACAAATGACGAGAGAAGGGTTAAAGTTGGACCTTGAAGATTTTTTAAGAAAACAAAATAATCAGAGTTGATTGAGATATATGTCTAAACACAGATTACATTTAATGCTATCAGTATATCAGTCAATTTGTAACAAACAGCCATTGACTGTTGTAGTGTCTAACTCACTGATATATATAAGAAGTATTTTCATATTTGTCTGTATCTCTCTGAATTCCTCTACATGGAGGATTGAAATAGCTCTCATGTGACAAAACAGGAGAGGAGACTATTATACCCTTCTGCCCTAATAGCTTGTGCCTCAGGCTGTGGATGAGCTTGAAACAGCTTGATGTCATCTTAATGGAAGTCAGTGCTATTATAACAACTAGAGTTATTTTTATATTTCTTGCAAATTTTACTGTCACCATATTACTGTCTGACATCTTCTGGGACCATAATTAGACAGTAAGTGTATTGAAAGCAGCTTGCTTCTTTTCTTTAAAATCTTAAAGCTCCCAAGTTCAGAGGAATGTTTGAAAAGTCCTGCTTTGAGGAGGCATAGCCCTATCTTGATACTGAACCTAGAGCCTTGCCTAGTCTGATGAGATATTAGAAGTTTCTTCCATACCAGCCAATGGGTTTAGACAGAAACTTTGCCTCAGTGCCCTGGGGTAATCTATATGGTATTTAAATATGGCTGGGGCACAACAATAAAAGTCTTAAAGGAAAACTTAAAAGGAGAACATCTTCATGACATTAAAGTAGGCAAGATTTATTAAACTGGACACAAAAAGAATTAACCATAAATGAAAAAAGTTAAGTTGGCCTATATCAAAATTAACAACTTCTGTAATTAAAGGTACCATTAATAGTGTGTAACAATAACACATAGGAAATGAGAAAATATTTATAAATATGTATATATGAAAAATATCCAGAATATATGAGGAAGTCCTAATAAATATGAAAAAAAGATTAGTAATCCAATAGGAAAAATGGGGAGAAACATTGAAGAAACAGTAATGAAAATATCCACATAGCTAATAAAGATATAAAAAGCCATCCAACTTCATTAGTCATTAAGCAATGCAAATCCAAACATCCAATGTAATACCACCAGAATGGTTAAAATGAAATAGAGAGAAAGGTCAAGTGTAATGAAGATGTAGAGTCAACAAAATTTTCCTACAATCCTGTGGGTGTAAAAATTATTACAATAACTTGAGCAAATTGTTCATCAGCATTTACTAAATCTGAATTGCATATTTCACAATGCAGCAATTCTATACCTAGGTATATACCCAGAAGAAATATGTATACAGGCTTAATGAAAGACATGAGGTAGAGTGTTTATAGCAGCACTATTCGTAATTGCCTCAAACTAGAAATTATACAGATGCCCAGTAAGAGAGTAGTAGATAAATTGTAATATAGTGACACAGTGGACTACTGTTCAGCAGTGAGAATCAATGACCTACAACTATACAGAAAAATATGGATGAATCTTACAAAATACTCTTGAGTCTGACACAAAGCATACATACAGTATAGTTTAACTTATAAAAGTAAAAAAAGAAAACAATTAGGCAAAACTAATTTATGCTTTTATGTTCAGGATAATGGGAACTTTGGGGAGATGCTAATGACTGAAAGGAATCATTAAAGAGGCATCAAAACCCTGATAATATTCTGTTTCTTATTTTGGGTCCTGATTACATAGGTGTGTTTAATTTGTGAAGAGTTATCAAGATGACACTTATGATGTTTGCACTTTCATTTTATATTACAATTCAATAAAATGTTAAAAGTAAATACCTTTCAAGTGTGAGGTACGTATAAGTAGACTGATTTTTCTGCTCCTAACCCCACCTCTTATTTTCCTGCCTAACTTGCTGTCTGTCATGGGATTCTGCTTCCATTCTATCACTTGAGCAGTGTTTTGTTCCAGACAGTCATGTATGCTACCTGGAGCTCTCCCCATTCCCATACCGTTTCTTTTTTCACCTGGAGCTGGATCTTACTTCTAACAAAACTTGCACATCACTCTGATGTGCCTCGCTACCACCACTGACGTAAAGCCCCTCCAGTCTTGTCAATTTCTGCTGGTCCTTTGTGGATACATGGGCACTGAGGTCTGAACCGGGCATGGGTTTTCTATGCCCCCTCAAGGTTGAATGATTTGAGATGCAAATGTTCCCCCAGAAGGAGACTTTGGGAAGAAAAACATAATGATGAGTTTATTCCCTGATGAGTTTATTCTGCTCCTATCTAAGCCACTTCTAGGACACTCCTTCTCACTTGTCTCCACACAGATTCAGATACATTTTACATCTTAAACCTCTATAAGAAGAGCCCCACTTGTCTCGCTATGTATTTTTCTGAAATATTGTCTAGTTAAATTAGGAATTAAAATTATTAGGCAAATATAACTCCTTCCTCTATTGTTATTTAAAAGAAGTAAAGATTTATAATTTGTGTGACGTTGTAACATTTAAAGTTTAATAAGTTTTATATAAAGCATTTTGAGGCAGTATCAAATAAGAATAGGAGTTCCTTTCCTTTGACCATATAAAAAGTTAATCTGTATTAGAAGCAAGTTTCAAAGTCATTGGTGACTTGCTCTGATAAGTTATGTTTCACAATTCACCACATTTCTCATTTAATAGGTACTTAATAGGCAGAAATGGATAGTTATGATCAGCGCATTACTTTATTTTTTCTGGCCACTTATTTCAAACATGCTTTATCACATGCTAATTTTCCACCCTATGGGATCTTGGGTAGAGCCCATATCAGTCTGTTTACTTCCAGACATTAGAAATAATTAAGAATACAAACAAAACAAAATAAATCAAAATATTTGTTTTCAGGGATTCAAATTTGGGACAAGTCTAAATCAAAGCTTTACTCTCACCATCAGTCTTCTCCTTGAACCCTCAGCTCAAGCCTGATCTGCTTTTCCAGGGCAGTAGGGAAGGATGCTGTGGTCTCTTCTGGACCCTCCATGTTCTGTTTAACTCCACTCGTTAGCCCCTCACTCTCAGCTTCCGGCTCATGTAGAGATGGACTGGTAAAGCAGAATGAGAAGAATATGGGCAAATATTTCCCTAGTTAGCTGACAGCTGTGGTTCAATATTAGCTGGTGAGAAATAGGTGTTCTAGTGCTTGCTCTTTTGTGTGGAATTATTGGTGCATCTTTTCAAAACTGTGAAAAGCCTTCTGAATTTCACTGTCCCCTGTTGTGGTGATACATTCTCTGGCTGACTTTATATTAATCAACTCACAGCTATTAAACTGTAGTGGAACCCCATACAGATTCTTTCTTCTGGAACCCCTTTTGCCCCAGTAGGTGTTTCTCTTGAGCAGTAGTAGCCTTTTAAAACATGTCAGTTCCTGCTACCTTTGTGGTATCTACCTGGCCTTAGGGAGCTGAAGTATACTCACCGGCCAACCACAGGAGTTCAACTTGTTCCCATTATTGTCCTCTTTTTTTTTTTTTTTTTTTTTGCAGGCTGTTAAATGAAGCCTCTTGTCTCCAGACTATTTCGGATGAAAATCATTTCAGGTAGCTGTGCCCTACCTCCAACCTCTATATAACGGTTCTCCCAAGAATGCTCTTGACTTTTGCCTTGTTAGCCCCCCTGCACAGGCTGAAGAGTTTAAGCATCTCAGTCAGCATGTTTTCAGGTAGTAAGCTATGAGCTTCCCTCCAAGCAAGCATCCACAACCTCTGGAAGTGTTCTCTCGGTGCCGCCTTCACTTGCCTTGAGGTGGGATGGGCGAGGGGGCACCACCCTCCTCTCCACCATGGGGATGAAGAGTATTTTATACTCAGTATTCTATACTCCTAGCAATTTCTTTATAACAACTCCCCACACCCCAGGTAATAAATCCTTACCATGCTTGATGTACACTGGAGACTAGTATTAGTTACTAAACCTGATTGCCTCATTCTTAGTTAGTCCCACATTTATATTTCTATGTTTGCTATTTGGAATTGTGTGCATTTGTACCTCATGCACTTCAGCTTTGAAGCTTTGATGAAACTCTAATAAAGTTCCAATTGACATGTTTTTATATATCTAATATTCTAGTGCATATTTAGAACATATATTTCCTTAAGTCTATAAACTTCATCTATGATTTTATAGACCAGTGCAGTCTAATAGGAATATAGTACAAGCCACAAATGTTATTTAAAGTTTTCTAGTTCAACTATTAAAACATTAAAAAGAAACAGATGAAATTAATCTAATAATACATGATATTTAACCCTGCATATTCAACATATAATCATTTCAACATGTGGTCAGTATAAAACTATTAATGAGATATTTTATGTACTTTTAAAATTTTCAAGTATTTAAATTCTGGTGGGTATCTTACACTTAAAGCACCCTCATTTCTAAGTAGCTGTATTTCAAGTGCACAATAGCCACAGGCCCTAATGGCTACCATATTATACAGTGCAGACAGAGTCAACTAACTTCTTAGAGGAAGATCTAGGTCGTATTCATCTATTTATGCATTTGGCACAGGTAGGGAAATTGTTAAATATAAGATGAATAAATATGTGAATTAATTTATGAGTACCTGTAAGAAAAGTTAAAATATGTTATTGTGAAGAAAGTTATAAGAAACTTTCATCCAAGAGTCCCGGGGTTTCATTAATATCATGCAAGAGAAATATCTGACTATTGACTCATTAAAATAATTAAAAGTTAAAAGTAAGAGGAGAGAATAACATTGAATTAGGAATTATTGGATAAAGTACTAAGGAGTTTTCAGTTCCTTAAAATATGATTTAGAGTTGGGATTGAGTCACTTAAAAATAAGTTATTTTTAAAGAAAAAGCAAACCAAGTAGAATATCCCACTGGTTCCTTCAATATAATATAGTTAAGCATGTTAGTGGTGATCCTGGACCTTCCCATACTGAGGCTATTGATGTACCATCCTTCCTCTGTTGTCAGCTCATGCTAACTCTAGGTCAGGTTACTAAGAGGAAAAGTCCAATATTTTAATTTAGTCATTTGGTCCACAAACAACAATAAGAAACACACAGTAATTTCTATTAAAAGTGTTTTTGGTAAGAAGAAGATGGTACAATTTGCACTTTCTCACATTTGCTTTCTCACAATTGTTTCAGGATAAGCCTTCCACTGCTTATATATTCTATTTCTGTTTCACTTAGTAGAATTTCTGAGTTACACATAAATATAGTTAAGTTTTACTGCCAGGCAAGCCTACCCACAGACGATATTGACATTTATATTCTTTTGAATATGCAGGGGGCTATAAATGTTTTTACTACCTTTCAGTGAAACTTGAAGGTATCCTATTGATATCAATCAGATAATTTATAAGAACAGTAGTAAATTATAACCAGAATGAGTATAAGGACTATTTTGAGATAGTCTATTTTCTTTTGTCTTATCCAGAATAAAAAACATATATTTGTACAGAGAACATGAGATTTGGCGACTGGTATTCCTAAGTTCAAATCCTAGCTGAATTTGTACCGCCTTTGGCAAACTACTTAAGTGTTCTAATGTCCATTGTGAAAAGTTGTTGTGAAAATTAAAAATAAAACAGCAAGTGTTTATTAGCAGATAGGAGCTACTCAATAATTGGCCACTTAGCTACTTAAATAGAGATTAGCTCTCATTTGAAGTAAGGTAGTGATTGGGAAGTTTCCGTTTTGGTGTTGGCATTTGAGCCGGTCTTTAAAGAATATGTATAACTGTGACAGATTGAACAGGGGAGGAGGAAAAAACAGAGAAATATAGCTATGAAAAATGTTATTACTGAAATTATATGACTGCCAGTTTTAAAAACTTAAAAATTCAACTGAACCTGTTTTTTCTCCTCCTGGTCCACACCGTTCTTAACCCCTTCATTAGTGATTTGTCAGAACAAATCTTAAACCACTTATAAACAAAGCCAACAACTTTTAGTCTGTTATTTTTTTGTCTGGAAGATTGCCATTGAGATTACCATTGGAGATGTTAAAGTATTTTTTGTTTGTTTGTTTATATTTCCTTGATAAGGTCTCAATGATGTTACCCTAATATTTTTTCTATCCTTTACTACACATTTACTTTCTAGACATTCAAGCAGTGCATCCTGAGATGAATAAATTATTGATGTTTAAAAATATATATATATATAAAATAATTATCAAGTAGGCATTAAAATTGGAATAAAGATTTAGAGGAAAAGGCAAGCATATTTCTCCGAAATTAGTGGTGTAAACTACTGTGATTCTAGGTTTGAACACAAACTGATTCTAAATACATGGATTGTAAAGTGAAGGGAATAATTTTTAAGATGTGATTTCATTTTCAGAAGTTGGATTGTATTGTTGGACTATATCCAGAATTTGTTTGTAACATTTCAGCTCAATTCTATCTGCTTTTAGAAGGTCATGTGGTTATAAAATGTAGGATGTAAGGTTTCAGTTATACTTTTCTAAGGTAGTCAAATCATTGGTTTAATCAAGGGTATTATGAACAATAATTATTTGTTTCCCTGAATACTTATATAGCATTTTGATATACTATTAAAGAATCATATGCCATATTTTTAGAACTGCACTGTAGTTCATGACTTTTGTCTTATAAATTTAGATTTGAATCCCACTAGAAAAAAAATGACACTAAAGATGTAATCTTTAAAGTTCTAGCCTACTTCACTGTTTTATCATATAGTGCATTTTTATACAAGGTAAAGAAAATAGAATGTTTGGAATTAGAATTAGAATATTAAACTCAGTGGAAAGTACAAAATGATGAAAGATTTTCATATTTCCATGGAAAATTGCATATGATCCCATTATCTCCTATAACCCCTCCCTCATAAAGCAGTCATTCAGTAGATGCATTTTATAGTTCTGTAAAAAATTTTTAGTTTATAAGTTGCTCTGATGTAGGAAGCAATCCTAAAGCCCTAGGCTAGAGCAGGATTAAGGTTCTTGAGAATGAAAGAGCTATGTAATATTTTTGGCATCTGGGAAATTTCCAGACATTACAGTTGTATTAGGTCAAATAATCGAGTGATTTTCTTTTTAAATTTTAGTACTTTGCAGATATACTGAAAAAAAAAAACCCTCAAAACACCAAATGGAACTTATATAATAAAGAATGGTGCTTATTTTGTTTTTCCAGCCAGGGGTTAAGCCACCAGTGTTGTAAGACACTAACACTGGTTATTTTCTGGCTATAGTATTTAAAAAGACAACTTCTGAAGGGCTATATTCTTTCATTTCTTTTTCTTAGGCTTCATGATATGTTAGAATAATTGCAATGCATTTTTAGGCCGCTTGATTTGGAGTTAAGGACAGAGGCAAATCTCAGCTCTCAAATGTTTTAAGTTAATTTTGAGTATGACCTTAGCATTTCCATATGCATCAGTATTCTTCATACAGTATTCATGTTAGGAAGTTGCTAGAAGGAAAAAGGAAAATAAAGCCCCAAATCCAAAACCTTATCATTCCTTTTCTTCAGGTCTCATTATCTATTTCATGTCAACCAAAGAAAGAAACTGCAGGTTTTCTTCTGTTTCAAATGTCTCTTTATCTGACTATGCCTGGCATATGAATTCTCTTGAAGAACACACCTTACTCTATGCAAAACCTTCCAATAATTCCTCTTTGTTTAATTGACCATGTTTAAGCCCTTCAGCTTGGCATGGAAGCCTTTCTTCAGTTTATGCAACAGCCATACCTTCATCATTTCATGCATTCTCCTCAGATACATTCTGTGCTTTCCACTGAATCTGTTTCTTTCCATGTTCCATGCTTCCCCCTTTAAAAAATTCATTTTATTTAAAAATATATACATCAATAAACATTCAGATTACAAAGTGCAAGAGTAAATTGCAAATACATTCAAAATCATACCATCAAATGACATTGTTAACATTAGCTGAACATTGCCTCAAACATTTTTCTAAGCATATTTAGAGAGTGTTAGCTGGCCAGATGGGCAAGCAGAAAAAGCAAGTCACCTATTCAGTGGGAAAAATAGTCACAGGTCTCCAGAAATTTTCCATTTTACTGGATGCTATAGTTAATGAAACAATGTCTAGATGATTTTTTAAGTAACTTTGATCTATGAAAATTATATATAGTTACATGGTTATTCAGGCTTAATGAAGATATTTAAGCATTCTTACACATGAAAGATCTCAAGAAAGAGTCTTCCTGGCACCTGAATTAAAAGAACACCTACCATGAAATCAATTGTAAAATGTAATAATTGTTTTCTTTGCCTTAACTGGAAATGTTAAGAACTATTATTCCTTCTACTAAGGAAACATTAATCTGAAGTTCATAAATTCCTGAAAAAAAATTTTTTCTGTTAAATTCTAATACATGGTCACATACTTACATGTAATACAGCCATACTTCTCAAAATAAGAGAAGATAAAGAATGGCTTGGAGAAATCTATGAAATTATAGTTCCTCAATGGTTCGAAAGCTAGAAAAACTATTTGCACAAGAATAATACATTTAGTTTTACTGAAATTTAAGAGCTTTATTTATTTACAACTTGGCTGGGTTTCATCAAGTTGTTTTTTTGGTCCATGTTGTTGTTTCTTTTGTTTTATTTTGTTCTGTGTTATGCCAGAAGAGCTCAGCAGATTTATATTACTGAGCTCTTTAATGGTGAGGATATTTATCTTTTGCTTTTATTGGTTAATAGCAGTGTGGATGGGTATCATATTCTGAGGCCAACTTTTCATTACTTCAGAACTTTTAGGAAATTCTACAAATATCTACAGACTTTTACTTTTCTAATGATGGATAAGGCCCCAAAGTCTCCTGCATTCTTCCCCCAATCTCCCCAACCACTACTTGTAGTCACCTATTTAGTTCTTTTAATAACCTGATATTCTCTATCAATCTGAATATTCAGATTTTCTTTCATTTCAGGGATTTTTTTCTGCTATTTGTCTTTGAAAATTTTTAGTTCTATTTTCTGTTCTCTACTTCATGGAGGCCAATTAGTTTTATCAATTATCATCTTTTCTCTCTAATTGTTTCACTCTGTGTTTTATTGTTATTATTTCAAGATTTTTTTCTAAGTTAATAGTTGAATTTTCAGCCATAGCTATTCTCCTACTTGTAGTTTCCAATTTATTTTATTGTGAAACACAGACTTTTAGTTTCTGGTCTGGCATGTCAGGAACTTGGAAGTTGCACTCTGTCCTAACAAAAAATAAAAGGCTAAACAAACTAAAAAATCAGCAACTCTTTTTATTAGATCTGTCAGAGAAAAGAGGTCACAGAGCTAACTGCTCTTCCTAAAATTTGAGAGACACAGAGTTTGAGAATGAATAGAGAGCATCACAACTTACTGGAGCAGAAACTTATGAACAGAAACTTCCATGGGAACAGTGCCAGGGTAGGGAAACCGAAACTGTAGTTGACAGGTTGATGGAGGCTCAATGTGGACAACTCGGAGAGTTAAAAACTCTAAGACATTGCAGTCATAGGGGAACCCTCACATTTCTGTGAGTTTTACCTTCAGGAGCTGTAACATATTTATTTTGTGGATATCAACAAACTAATTCTGAAGTTTAAATGGAAAAGCAAAAGACCAACTAAATATTGAAGGAAAAGAACAAAATCAGAGGATTGACAATATTCGACTTCAAAATTTTCTATAAAGCTACAATAATCAAGATAGCATGGTATTGGCAAAAGAACAAACAGGTCAATGGAACAGAATAAAGAGCCCAGGAATAGACCCACATAGATATAGTCCACTGATCTTTGACAAAGGAACAAAGGCAATACAATGGAGCAAAGATAAGCTTTTTAACAAATGGTGCTAAAACAACTGGGCACCCACATGCAAAAAAAAAAAAAAAAAAAAAGCCTCTAGACACAGAACTTAGATCCTTCACAAATGTTAACACAAAACTGATCATAGACCTAAATGTAAAATACAAAACTATAAAATTCCTAGAGGATAACAGAGGAGAAAATCTAGATGATCTTGGGTAAAGCATGACTTTTTCAACACAACATCAAAGGCATGATCCATGAGAGAATAGATTGATAATCTAGACTTCATTAAAATTTAAAACTTCTGCCCTACGAAAGGCAATGTCAAGAGAATGAGAAGATAAGCCACAGACTGGGAGAGAATATTTGCAAGAGATATATCTGATAAGCAACAGCTAGCCAAAGTATACAAAGAATTCATAAAACTCAACAATAAGAAATAAAGAGCCCAACTAAACAGTGGGCAAAAGAACTGAAAAGACACCTCACCACGAAGTTATAAAACTAAAAAATAAGCATATGAAAAGATGCTCAATGTCATATGTCATTAGGAAGTTGAAAATTCAAACAACCATGAGATAATACTACAGACCTATTAAAATTATCAAAATCCAAAACACTGATAGCACCAAATGCTGATGAGGATGGACAGAAACACTCATTCATTGCTGATAGGAATGAAAAATGCCACTTTAGAGGACAGTTTGGTAGTCTCTCATAAGACTAAACTTACTCTAACCATATGATCCAGCAATCATGCTCCTTGGTATTTACCCAAGTGAATTAATAACTTATGTCCACATCAAAAACTACACATGGATGTTATGGCAGCTTTATTCACAATTGCCAAATTGAAGGCAATTAAGATGCCCTTCAGTGGATGAGTGAATAAACAAACCGTGGTACATCTAGACAATGAAATATTTTTCAGCACAAAAAAGAAATGAGCTATCAAACCCTGAAAAGACATGGAGGAAACTTAAATATTACTCAGTGAAAGCCAATATGAAAAGCTATATACTGTATGATTTCAAATATATGATAAACCCCCAGAAATGGCAAAACTATGGAGACAATAAAAAGATCAGTGTTTGCCCAGGATTGGGAGGGAGGGAGGAATGAATAGTAGGACACAGAGGATTTTTATGTCAGTGAAAATTATTCTGTTTGAGGCTATAATTGTAGATCTGCGTCACTATACATTTGTCAAAACCCATATAGTAAACAACACCAAGAGTGAACCTTAATGTAGACTGTGGACTTTGAGTGATGTGACATGTCAATGTGGGTTCATCAATTTTAACAAATTTGCCACTGTCCCATGGGGCGTCAATAGTGGGTGAGTGTGTGTGTGGAGACAGGGCACATATGGATGGGAACACTGTACTTTCCACTCAATTTTGCTGTGAGTCTAAAACTGCTCTAAAGAGTAAAGTTTATTAACTAAAAATAAGAAGAAAAGGAAAAAAAGAAAAGCAGTTTCTGACAGCATAGAACTAGCCTCGCATTGCTGTTTAGTCCTTGATATTTCTAGGAGCTGGACTTGTATCACTTGGCCTGGTGTTCTCCTATTGAACCCGAATAATTTCACAGAACACCAACATCAAACAAGGTCACTATGTGACCCTAATGGATCAACACAAAATCAAGACTACCCTGTAATCATGTCGGAATGCAGATAAAACATCCACTTTATCCATACTGTAAAAATGGCTCAATGTTTTCCTGTCTTTCTTAATATAAGTCACTGGTGTTTCCTCTCAATTACATGTTTAGTCTCACTTCACTCTTTCTGTCTCTTTGATAAGAATTGTGAAGGTAATCAATAGAATTACCCTGCTTTCTGACAGCATCCAATCCAGAGTGAAGTCTTGCTTTTTTGAAGCCTTTCCCCAAAACACCTAACACAAGCTCAAATCCTATAATAAATTCTTTCTAACATCCTCTTCCTGAGACATCCCATGGTTGCTCAAGGTGTGAGATCTCCATCATTGAAATGCATCGATAAGTTCAACTTTGTTCAACTACTGTTGTGTCTCTGGTGGTCTTTGAATGAAGAACATCAATAATTATTCCTTTAATAGTGTAAGTCTGATTTTCTTAGACCTCCCATCCCTCCTTTCCACCCTCTCTGTATTTTCATATAGTGTCTGAGTTTTCCATGTATTCAATTCATTTTCATATTAAATTATCCTAGGGTCCAAAGCATTTTGGGAAAAGATATTCCTATTCCTAAATCTATATTTTATTACAGACTAGAGTGTTTTTCTTTTTTCTGCCTACTATGTTTCTCTCTTACTTATTTTCCTAGTCTGCAAAATTTCCCTTGGCATCCATTTTTCAAGTTGATTATGCTTCAGTTGGTAGCGCTAGGCAACATTTAATTTGTTCGTAGTTAGCATGAGTAAATTATTGTTAACACCCATCCCCCCTCATCTGAGAATTGTTTTTCTTCTCTTAACTAGTTTGAGCAATGAGTACTGTTGTATTTACTTTGTGTTTGGAGATAGAGTATTGTAGTGCAGTACAACTTTGATGGGCCCTGTTGCCAGGTAAAAGGTATCATATGTAATATTTACATATGTAAGTCAAAATCCACTTCACCTAGTTAGATTTTATTCTGTCATTATGGAGAATATATCTCGGTTTTAGATTGAGGTCTCATAATAGTGAACCTTTAAAAATAGAAATTACTTGCAATTTTTCCTCTTTCGCTGAAATTCTGACCATATGTAATGGTTGTCACAGTTTGTTTTTCTGGAAATTAGATGATACTAAGTGAGAGATGTTAGGAATTTATTGGCGCAGTCTCTTTTTCCATCTGGAGTGGAGGGAGAAGGATAGAGCCAGTAGACACTGAATCATGGCTGAATCTTTTATTTCTTTTTTTTCCTTTTGTTGTTTTTCTTCTTACTAGTTTTTCCCATTTTTATGGTATGAGGGTTCCTTCTGCAGTTTCCTCTGAATATTCCTCTCTTTTTATGATCTTCTTTATGTTTCCTCAATACTGAAGGAGGGATTATCTGTGATTCAGCTATGTGTGTGTGTGGGCGCTCATGCCTGTGTGTGTGTTTTTTTCCCATCTCTACCTAGAATTTCAAATGAAGCTTCCGTTATATTCCAACTCCCTAAAAAACATTTTTCTTTTTATATTTTAAAAGTTTTTCATCCATGAAAATTTCCTGATTTTAGCTGAAATAAATTTTCTCTTCTCTGAAATCCCTGACATGATATTTAAGCAATTTTCTAAATACGAATTCTTTAGGAAGAAAAGATAATATTTTATAATCTTTGTGTATGATGGAAAACCTACAAAGATATGTAGTATATAGGTTGTTCCAGAATGAGTGTTTGATAAAGAATTTAAAAGTGTGAAAAAATTATAAGGGACTCAGTGCAACCACTGAAATTATTTTAAGAGCTATGTATTTCTTTAATAATAATAGTCTTCTCTCTCTCTTCTCCATTTTCTACTTTCTATCTTCATAATATAACAGTGTCGATGCCGTGATTGATAACTTCTACTATCTTTCTTCACACTCACATACAAAATATGAAGTATAAATATATACAAACACATATTCATGCCATGTTTTCTCATGAATTATTTTTATTAAAAAAGGATTATTCATCACAGTTTTTTTTTTTTTTTTTTTTTTGCAAGCTGGCTTTCTTATTCATTAATGCATCATGGACTTCCTTCAGTCCATCCATCAAGTTCAATTGATTTAATTTTTTAATTAAATGGTTTTAAAGTATTTTATTTAGTCACTGAATCTTTATAAATATTTTATTTCTCCAGGATATTTTCTTAAAAGCAAAATTGTTAGATCAAAGGGCATGCACATTTATAATTCTAAAGGATATTACAAGGTTAAATTCTAAACAGCAGTAGACATTCACAAATGTATGATTAATGTATCTTCAATGTATGGTATTTCTAAATCTTTTAAATCTCATGGGTAAAAAATTGATATATCACTGTATTATACTTTATATTTCCCTGGCTGCTGCACAATTCAGCTTGTTTTCAAATGTTTATTGATTCTTTGCAGATTTTTATATTGAATTGTTTCTATTTTTAAAATCAGTTAGTATTAACTTTCCGCATATTAATGTTAACTCTATATTTCCTAGGTGTATTGCACATGTTTCCCCAGGCCACTGTTAATCTTTTAGCTTTTTAAAGTTCATAGTTAAATTTACCTTGCTTTTTTAATAGTGTTTGGGTTTCTTGATTGGATATAGTCCTAAATTCTGTCCTAAAATAATTTATCATTTTTATTATGTTTAAAATTTTAATTTATGTAGTCTTATAATAATTATATGTGATATCAGGAAGTGGTTCATTCACTGTTTCTATCTGATGCATGATCTCTGGGACTGACACTATTTGCTCAACATACCATTCTTTTCCTAATCCATTGAAATGCCAAGATATTTGGTTACTAATTGCCTCTTTTACACTGACATTTCTTTGTGGAATATTTTTCTGTTATACCAATCTATTATTATTTTTATTATTGCGGTGAATCCGTCTCAATTTTTGTTTCAGTGGTTCTATGGTTACAAGTTTTTAGGTCTTAGGCACTTTTGCACAAATTTTTGACCATTATTAGATGTTTAAACCCATTAAAGATTATTTATTTGACTTACTTGGTTGGGAGTTAGTAAGGTGAGCTTCAGTCCCATGAGTTCCATCATTCATGGTTTTTCCATGGAAAGAATCTCTGATTATAGCAGCAGTAGGGCACACTTTCAACATATGAGATAGATGCTGAAAGGAAGAAAATGTTTGAATAAGAGGAAAAAGAGAAAAGAAAGTGTGTTACGTACAGTACTAATGCGCTCCATGTATTTTCTTTTATAACTTCACTTTGGGAGAAGATATTTTTTTCACTTTATAGGTGAAAAGTGGAGTTCATGATAGTTTAGTATGAGACACGACAACATGGATGCTTTTATACTATTGCACCGTGTCCCTGTCAATACGCTCATACATGCAAGTCAAACAATATGCTCATACATGCAAGTCAAACAGGCCTAGATGGTGTTGCTCGGGAGAATTGTCGACCTTTGTTAAGTAATTAAATTTCTGCTGTTACTTGCCCTGGAATATGCTACATTCAGCTGCATGTGTGAGAAACAGCTAGACTGCAAAACAGCCCTAGCAATTCTGAGCAGCTACCTTTTGGGATTGTTCATGTGAATTGATTTGAAAATCACACCTTTCCCCAGTAGTGAATTTCATATATGTCACATGGCTTACCTACATCTTAAATCATGCATTCCCTACAAACAGCTGGGGAAAACAGCATACAATCTTATTTTTGTGATGTAGTAATAGAAAATAGAAAAAAATGTATTTTTAGGTAGCTGTAGATGTCATTGTGATGACATTACACTGAAGGTTTGAACATAGTCTGACAATTTGATACACATACTTTCACTAAAATAATAAAAATAAATTAGTATTTACTATTGATGACATTCTAGAATGGTTCAATATTCTCATTCAATTTATTTTTTAAGTTTGAGAAAGGATAATTAAAGATAACTTATTTATATAACAAAATATAGTCCCACCTGAGAACTGCAGATATATACCTTCAGTTTGAATCTTGGGTTTAGTTATTTTTGAGAATTTAGGTTTATAGAGATTAAGTAAATTTCCCAGAATGATGTAATAACACTTCTTACTTATATAATTGGAAGGCCACCATGAAGTTATATTTTCTGAGACTAGCATGCACTTATTTTTTAATAAAAATTGTAATTTTGTATTTATTCATGATTAGTATATTTCCCTATAAACCGGGAGTGCCATAAAGGTAGAGATCTTATGTCTATTCTCACCATTGTCTTATTACCTTATGTAGGCATGCCACATAGTAGGACCTCAAAGTTTATATGTTAAATCAATGAAAAACATATGAAAAGGGATTAGTGCAACGTCTGACACATGATCAGTATTACTTATTAAAGATAGCTATTCATTTTAAAATGCTTTATAGCCCACAATATATTAAAATTTGGTCTTTGAGATTATACATGTCAGTACTTATACTATGGGGGTGTATTTAAGTTTTAAAATTTCAACTGATTTTAAATGAATGATGAAAAACAGAAAAATGTGGTTAACCTAAAAACTGGTTTACTATGTTTTAGCCTGACTCCCCAAAGAGATTTATTTTCAATCTAGTTGAATTAAAGTTATTAAAAATGGTGTTGCTAACAAGATACTGAGGGGCCATTAACTATAGAGATACTAGAAGTCTGCACAATAATAAATGAGATCAGTTGAATGTCATAAGCACTCTTCCTTGATATTGTTATTTTAAATTACTGCAAACATAGTGATAATTAATTACGTTTCCTGAAACTATAAGCTCACTTTCTATACTGAGAGCTGAAAACAAACCTGATATTTTATAGCAAAATGCCAAGTGGCACTTGTTGTTCTGTAAGTGTTCCCTGGAATAAGTATTTGAACAGGATAAAGATAAAAGGGCAATGCCAAAAAGATGATTTATTTCCCAATTGTTCATTCCTTTCCAATAAGCAAACAACAGTGCTGCACATTGAGGGAATTCACCATTTTGGGCACAGGAAAAGAAACCTGTACCTCCTCAAGATTTCTTTTTTGATACCAAGTTCCTTTTAAGAATTCAAGCAAATTTTGAT
This sequence comes from Balaenoptera musculus, assembly GCF_009873245.2. NCBI lineage: Eukaryota > Metazoa > Chordata > Mammalia > Artiodactyla > Balaenopteridae > Balaenoptera > Balaenoptera musculus. Next base: position 41,791,872 of record NC_045788.1, read on the forward strand.
ATTTTGAAGGTCTGGGTCATTCTGAATCTCTCTGGAACTTATATCATGGAAGGGCTAAGTGATTCCACTTTTCAAATAACTGTTGTCAAAAAATGAGCAGTCTAATAGATCACTAATATGCACGTCTTGCTCAACAAATTCCTAATGTGTGATAAGTATTACATGGCATCTGATGCTTTTGTTTGATCAACATTAGTACTAAGTGGTGTTTCCACAGCAAATGTGAAACTAAGATCAACTGAAATCAATCTCTGATTTGAACATGACACAACTCTTACTTGGTAAGACAAAGAAATTCCAGATTCTGGTTCCTCTGGATCTGCTCAGCCTAGATAATTCTCATTGTTTCCTAAAGAAATTAAAACCTCTAGCACATTGCTCAGATCCCTCAGATAGTTGATGGCAGAACCCAAATTAATATCCAGGTTTCTCTACTTATAATCTATTGCCCTATTCAGTACACAGCAGAGAAGCTATTAATTAGCAACTTGACTCAAGCTGTTTTGTCAAGACAAAGTATTTACTTTAAGTCAGATGTTCTTCTTTGAACAAATCCACATTTACCAATGAGATATAGAAAAATGTATGCATATTTTTAATTCTTAGAATCTGATATTAATACATTCTCCTTCTGACAAAAAAATTGTTTTCCTATTTATATGAACTTACTGAAATCATTAAATGATTATGTCACGATACAATCACAAATTAAACTTTGACTCATGAATTATCTAGTTTTCCTTCCCATTTAAAATAATGGATGTGTAATTCTTAGAAAATAGTAATTGCAAATAAATATATGAAGACAAATATTTGAATCTTTTTTCATTTTAATATTTACCATTTATCACAACTGTAATTAATTCATCTATATTTTTAACTCAATTTTTGAACTTTGGTTTTTTAAGAGCGTATTCTAAGTGATAGATAAAGTCAAAGCAAGCATAGGACAAGTTATAAGAAAATGTCAAATCAAAGTTGTAATTTCAAAATTTGCCCATTTCAGTTTCCTTCAAAATGTTTTCATCATATGGAATTAATACTCTTCATCTGTTTCTTGTGCTAATTTTCTCTTCCCACTGGAACACAGAATGTCAAAATCATTAATTTATTAATTTTCCTTAAAATTAAAGCTTAGATGAATGTCCTGGCCATATGGTGGTTCCCTCATCATATATTCATTTTGTTCAGAATGTGCACCCTTTGAACTTAAGAGCTGGGCCAAGTTATAATGAAATGTTTGGAGAATAATAAATTGAAAATACAACCAGAGGCACTTTTTCTGTGCCCGTTGTCTCCCTAGTGCCATTATTTTGTCCAATAATACTGAGTTTGGGAAACCATGAGATGTAGCTGATACATTTTTATTTTTAAGCCTGAGACACCTAATGATTTACAGTGATAAGTATCTGCCCACAATACTGCCATCTCTATTTTTCAGATATTGTGCCCAACCCGGCAGCGGTCTGGGCCCACAACTCTTGTAGCCCTCTTTTTATTTCTACCTACCTGCATAATTTCACAATATCATGGTCATCCCTTCCTGTTCTTTACCCCAGACAAGAGCTAGAGTTAGGAACAGCTACCATAGACTATCAATATTCTTGTAAATCCATGAAAAAAAAAGGCTAATTTATTTTCTTAACAAAGTGTATTTAACTGTTTAGGCTTATTCTCAAGAATTTGAAAACCATTTGTGCTCTTCAGGTTCTAAAAGAATAGCCTGTTGAATTTCTTGGATGTGCTATTTGTTTTGTAGCCTATAGAAATATGTTCAATGAATAATACTAAAAGTCAGTATGGCTGGTATAGCTTAGAAATTAATCTAGTAAATGTGATGATAAAGTTCATGAAAAATAGAAATCAATGCAATACACAGCCAAGAAGTATAATCCTGGGGGACTGGATTCCTTGTTTCCTTTCCGTTTCTTCTTTAGTTAGCAGGGGTGGCTTTGCCTCAGCTCTGGTATTTTGCTCCAAGTGAAATCAGGTTGTAATTAGCAGTTCCTGTATAACTAGGTGGATGACGTTGGTCCTCATAGTGTATGTTTAATGCTATATAATCTCAAAGGCCAAATTTTAATATAGTGTGGGCTATGATGCATGTTATAATTTATTTTTCTCATTGTGTCTTTCCTATCCAAAACCTGTATTGTCCACATTCTTAAATATCATGTTAATGCACATCATTAAGTCTAAGGTATGTATGCATTTTACTTAGAGTTGGTTTGTTATAACACATGGCTTGTTCCTCCTAACTACATAAAACATTTTTACTATTGCTTTTGCAGTTTTACTGCTCAACATATTTGGGTAAAATATTATGTACTGTAAGATGTTCTTGATTATCTCTCTGGTGTTATGTTTTTATTCCTTGGTAGTTTTCCTGTTATTTTGGCCATTTCAAGAAAGGCCAAAAATATCCCAGGAATATTGACATGATTTGGAATTGATAGCTACATGGCCACAAGGTCAAAACCGATTCAGGGCTTAAAGGGCATTTGTGTGTGTGTGTGTGTGTGTGTGTGTGTGTGTGTGTGTGATATGAGTGTACAGGTGGGGGAGTTATCCCCAGATATCTTGACCCATAGAGATACCACCCAGGCTGTCTTTATAGTTCACATTTTCTATGCTTTGTTATCACCACCTGCAGGTTTTCCTGACTCTCACCTCTGGGGGAGCCATCAAGTCTATTCTCAGTAAAAAGGAGAGGTTCTCCTTATTCTTCTTAGAGAATCTCCCTAGATATTTTTCATTAGAAAATTTGTTTCTTCTTGTGCCAATTATTAAAACGCCTTTCCATGTGACCGTAACTACATTTTCTCTGTTTTCAGTCAAATCCTTTCAATCCAATCCATAGTTTTGCAAATGTGTGCTACCTGCTGAGACAAGCTCAAAAATGCTCCTAACTCTTTTTTTTTTTTTTTATTCTTACTTTAATGATAATGGAAGAGTTACAGGGACATAATAAGCAGTTATACTAAAGCCCAAGGCTATAAAAACACATCCTTAAGATGGAGGGAATTAGAAGGTGAGGGCAGCATGGACAGATCACCTATACCACCTCTATTGATGTCTAGATATATTTGGACTGTCCAAAGTTGTAGTATGGGAAGGCCTAAAGGGGCAGTGGAGGTGCATGAGAATGATACACACCAACTTCTGAAGAGTGTCTCCTGGTAATTTAAGCTAGTTTAAAGGGATAATGAGTTGAACTTTAGCAGTATCCTTTACTGAAAAAGGATACCTCAGTGAAAGACAGCAAATTTTTATCATCTGTTCAATATCAGTGGAGAGGACGTATGTGGTTTATTGTTTTTTTGGAACTTCTATGCAAATCTGAAATTTTTCTTAAATTAGAAAAAGTTTTTAGTAAAGTTTCATCATAAAAGGGACTAAATTATTAACCTCTTTTTACTATCTGTGTTAGATTTCATAATGGGTCAAAAGCATGTCTTTGCATTTAGTCAGCCTAAAACTTACTGAAAACAAGGGCATAACATGAACAGTGTGCAAAATAAATGATGTACAGTTGACCCTTGAACAACACAGGTTTGAACTGTGTGGGGTCACTTATATGTGGATTTTTTTAAATAAATATGTAACACAGTACTGTAGGATCTGCGGTTGGTTGAATCTGGGCATGCGAGGCTGTAATTACAGAGGGCTGACTGTAAAGTTAACTTCCAGTATGCATAGGTTAGGGGCACTGACACCTATTGTTCAAGGGTCAATTGTATTTTGAAATAACATATAAGGATTGACATTTAATGAAAACTCATAGTATTAGATTATTCAAAGATGCCAAGTGTATTCTGTTAAAATCTAGTGTTGTTTCCCTTTGTCTCGTCCTTTCTTTTTTTTTTAACATCTTTATTGGAGTATAATTGCTTTACAATGGTGTGTTAGTTTCTGCTGTATAACAAAGTGAATCAGTTATACATATACATATGTCCCCATATCTGTTCCCTCTTGCGTCTCCCTCCCACCCTCCCTATCCCACCCCTCTAGGTGGTCACAAAGCACTGAGCTGATCTCCCTGTGCTCCTAACTCTTCTGATCACTTAGTAACTATTTAGATTCCTCTCGTCCCCGCCAACAAAATTCATACACACACACGTACGTACACATACACGCACATTTAGCTTCTCTTGTAGAGCTACGTTTTGCTAGGGAAAAAAGCCTCTAGTTGAATGATTTAAATGCTAAATCAATCTCCCTCTCTCTCTCTCGTTTAAAAATATTATTCAACTATGATTTAAAGATACCTTAACTTGTCGAAGGTCACATAATCATTAAGTGCTACAGCTTAGATTTGAACTCTCACTCGATGGCCATTTGATTTCCTAGAACTGAACCTTTAGCAATGCTGTACAATTCACACAGCATTGTCATCCATCTTATCCCATCTGAGTTTCTACAGACTGTGAACTGCCTTTTCAGTTTAAACAAGGGAGAAACTGGGGGTCACAGGGCTGTGGGCTGAGAGGGAGAGAAATCCCAGGATTGGTGAGAGGATTTGGAAGTGATATCCAAGATGCCCTTTGATGTAGAGGCAATAACAACTGAGGGATTCACTTTTTGAGAGACTCTTGCTATTGTAGAATGTATTAATGAACAGATGACAGGATGGGAGGCTCTAGATTATCTCAATGAGGTGGTTGTCTTCTTTACATTGGATTTATTTTGTGTCTTCAACCCATGGTGGGAGGGCTCAACTAGGAACAACCAATGAAAAACCTAGCAGATGAATTTCTCTTGTCCTCCTCATCCAACACTTTCATTTTTCAGTGCTTTCTTCATAAGTCATGTTACGCTATGCACGTGCCCTGGACCCTCTTGCTTCCACTGAGCTGGTAGTATGCTCTATTCAGACTGCCTTGTGATTAGATCTGTTATTCTGTCCCACACCCACTCTACATTCTTAGTGTAAAAAAACAGTGTAAAAAGCTATTGTAACAAATAGTGATTGGGTGGCCATCCCATCACAGAGCTTCAAATTAGAAAGAAATTCCTAGAAAAAAAATGTCACTCAAAATAGCAATGTGATAATCGTAATCATTATAACTAATGTTTCTTAGGCTTGTGTGATATTAGGCACTATGCTTGGCACTTTAACATTACCTTCTGTACTCCTCACAAAAGTTCCGTGAGTTAGGTGTCTCATTACCATTTTTTTTCCTTTTTTTAATACAGGAATTCCTTGATATTTAAAGAATTAGCATTGCCTAAAGTAACATAGGAAGTAGTGGAGAGATTATTAAGAGTGATTTGTTGGATATCAAAGTCTATATTTGAACCACTACACTCTACTGGGGTGGCAGGCAATATACGGTGAGATTTTACCTTCATTCCTGCTATCTGGGCCCATTCCAGCTTTGTGAGGGTCAACTCTGATTCATGGTAATTCTGTGGATCTCTCATTCGTTAAACTGCAACCATTGTTTATAATGCCAGCTGATTATTCCTGAGTTTCTTCTGGTGTTGGGCACATGTGTTCAAGGTATGCAGACAGCATAGGTGAAACAGCGTCATCAAGTATCAGCACCCTTGGTGCAGGGCTGTAGTAACACATGTCACTGAAGATGGGGGCTGTGTCACTGATGGAAATTCTATATAACCTTGCCTCTCAAAGGCAGAAAATAATCATCCTGTAAAGCCAGTCTGGCCTGCCGCATAATCTTCAACCAGCGTAAATGTATTCTGTGCCCATAAGTGTTTGTCTTTAAACACACCCCAGCCTGCATAGTCATCTCACCCACCAAAAATACAGAAACTATGTTAAGTTAAATTGCCACAAAGACTCCATGGAAGGCTTGAACTCCTGGTTCTGGACGCATTGATGAATGGTTCTGCTTTGTCAATCTGCTGCTTACAGAATTAAACAGTAAATGAACAAATCTGGCTTCCTGTCCTGCCCTGCCTGAGACATTATGGGAGCACAGCCGTTTGAGAGCTATGTCTCTGTGCACGATTAGGTGTCTCCTCCATTTCTCTATACCATCTCCTACCAAGACACTCAGAATCAATAGTCTCTACTGCAAACCCTTTAATACTTGAGATCTTCAGAAACTGGCAGCTATATGACAACAAATAGGAGATGCCCTTCCCTCAGCTCTTACTGGCAGTGTCTATCTGAAACCCTCTCTGGCCCTTCCCTGTCCTAAGTTGGTCTAGACATCAGCCAAGCAGTGGCAGTCAGTTGTGGATTCACTGCTCTGAGTCTTGGAAAAACATACTGGTTTCAGGCCGTCATTGCAATGACATTATCTGAACCACAGGCCACTAGTTTAGTCTCTGCTTTATCACACTTCGTTGTTATTTTTTCAGTACACCCATCAGCCTGTCAAACCTATTTTCCTGGTTGACAATCGCTGAGCCATAGCCAGAAGACAAACATGTACTAGGATTCTTTTAGGAGGAAAAAAACAAAATCAGCCCTAATAGACTGGCTGTTTCTCACCCTTGGGGTCTAGCCATGCCACATACCAAATGGTATCTGTCCAAGCAGCCATTCTCCCGGTTTAGGCAACGAGTTTCTATTGCACCACCGCTGACAAAGGTTTCCGGGTGCAGTACACTCTTCTTATATTTATTGATATGGCCTGGCAGCAAATGAAAAGCTAAGCTTAGCTTCTGTGACCCTTGGAACAGGCCTGTATTGCAAATAGCCACAGAACTTCAAGTCACGATTTGGCTTGACAACCTGCTGACGCTTTTCTGATGCAGAATGTCTATCAGGCTTCTTTTTGTGGGGCCCGGGTAAATACTGTCACTTGATTCTCTGGGCGTTTAATTGCTAACTCTTCTGTATATTTGTAGGATTATTACTCTGGTCAGGTTAACTGTTTCCTTTTTCAATACTTCAGTCTGAAATAATTCAAAGAATATTTCAAGTTAAACAATAAAATGACTTGATATACTTTAATAGCAGAAAAAAGAAAAAAAAATTTACTCTAAAATTTTAAATTTTAACTCTAATGTGAACCAAAAATAAGAAATTGCTCAAAGTTTGAAAGCAAGATTAAAAAATCAAGTTGCATTTTTTTAGCAGGTCTATTTCACATTCCAGAGATATGCTCCAAAATGCATTCTGAAATTTAGATATAACTATTTGTGATTGAGTTTGTCCAAAGAAGAGGGACATTAGGCACATGGTCAATAGCAACTTTGTAAATTCCTCTGGTATCTTAAGTAATACAATATACTCTCATCTATGTAAGATATGACCATATCTGTGATAGAGGAATCCCTCCTTAAGATTTAAAATGCATGACATAGTGTTTTGTCAAAAGTCCAAAACAAAAATGGGAGACAAGATTTTTACGCTCTCTGAATTTACAGTTTATTAAAAATAACAAAACTAGATGTGCAGTACTCATAATGAGCGTAGGCTTATCTTAAGGTGTATGTGTGTGTGTGTGTGTGTGTGTTCACACACTTCTCCCTGTGGTTGGGCGTGCGTAAGTTCATGCATCCTGTTGTTTACAGCTCGGAGTTTTCTGAGGACTACCATCTGCTTCTTAAGCATTATGGAATAGTGCTATCTGGACATCATTTCAGCACCTGCCAAGGATCAGAAGACCTGAATTCCCTTTCTGATCCTGCTACTTACTAATTTTGTGACCTTGGCCATATCACTAAATTTATTTTAAGCAAGGTAATTTCATTCATTTTCACTGACATGAATCATTATTCCCTTTCTTCCATCTCTCTCCCCTACCATTCAAATTTAGGAAATGATATAATCTTTCTTAGTGTTTCAATTTATACCATTAAATATGCTTCTATTCTCATGACTTGATTGGATAGCTGGAAGAGACATTCCTTGTCTTCCACCATTAGTGAAGCTATCAGCAAACTTATCCCAATAACCACATTCTTTCTCCCTTGCATCCAAATTTATTTCTAGATGCATTATGGCTATATTTTCACTGCTTACTAACTGCATCCTCGTCAGTCACACCACACTGGACTCAGTTTATGCACCACACTGCATCTGTGAACTTGGTTGCTTTTTGGCCACAGTACCCCGAGCAAGAGCCTGCTCTTCTATTAGGCGTGAGTTAGGTTGTTGTTGCTGCCGCAGGCTCTAAAGACCATGGGCTTTGCTTTGGTGATTGCTTCCTGGTCCTCCCAGTCACATAAAGAAAAAAACCCAGTGGTATGTAATCTGATGCCTGCTTCACATGCCTCCCACCTTTAACTCTGGGGCTTCCCTGATACTGCTGAGGCATGAGAAACGGCAGGACGTGCTTGTCACCCAGGGATCCCAGTGCAGGACCAGGGGACAGGGACTTGCAGGCAACAGGGGACAGGTAAGGACTTCACTGACCTGTGCGAGACCCGGAGGCTGACATTTGCTCTATTGGACCCTGGCTTCTGCAGCAGTGGTTTGGGGAAACTGGTACAATTCAGAATCTTGGGAGAGTTGAAGCCCTATCAGGTAAACTTTCACTAAATAGGATACAGAAACCTGCAGATAAATTCTTCTCCTTTCCTGTCTTCAGGACAGATGGTGCATGCATAGATCCAATAAGGCCTCTAGGAAAGTGTACTTCAAGAAAAGCCGTAAGAGATGCTCACCGCTATGCCTTAGCCAGTTCAGCGAAGCCCTTTGTAACTTTGCTTCTCTTTTCTTCCCTGCATCGTTCCCTTTTTCTTTAGCTTCTTGCCGTCCTGAAATTTTACTCTCAAGTAATATATTTGCACATTTTTTTCAGTATCTGTTTTGTTTTGTGGACTTAGACTATAACACACATTAATTCCCAAATTTTAAGTCTTAATTCCTTTTGTTATGTTTTCCAGCTCATTTTTCAAATCCTTTTGTTTTGTTGACTCTATATTCTTAATTTTCTGCCTTGTGATCTTCTTTAATAAAGGTGATTATGTCTTTACAATTTTGTTTTCTTTTTTCATAGCAAAAGGTTGATCATAATTTTGTTGTATGAAAATATGGAAAATATCTCTGTTGAGTAAGTTTACTGCATTTTTTTCTACATGTTTTCTTATTGCATTAAAAAACATCTCCATCAGTTGTTTTTTTTTTATCATCTTTATTGGAGTATAATTGCTTTACAATGGTGTGTTAGTTTCTGTTGTATAACAAAGTGAATCAGCTATATGTATACATATATCCCCATATCTCCTCCTTCTTGCATCTCCCTCCCTCCCACCCTCCCTATCCCACCCCTCTAGGTGGTCACAAAACACTGAGTTGATCTCCCCTTGCGATGCAGCTGCTTCCCACTAGCTATCTATTTTACATTTAGTAGTGTATATATGTCAGTGCTACTCCCTCACTTCGTCCTAGCTTGTTTTTATTTCTACTAAACAAAAGAGTTAGATTTTCTGGTGTGGCTATTTGCAAGAGCTTCTGGTGTAGGATAGGATGGGGCCATATTAGCCTTCTAGGTTGTTTAACTGGGAAGCTCCTTCTCCTTTGTGGTCACAGGGAAACATGTTTCCCATAAAAATTTCTAGTGTGTATAATTTTTGTGTGTGGCTTTGCCTCCCTTGCATCTCTGACACCAGGACTAGGAGGACTTGTGCCAAAAGCCATTGTGCCCATGTTCCCAGTTCCATGTTCTTCTGTTAAACAAGAGATTTAGCCGTTGTACTTCACAGAGACACCCTCCCCTTCTTCAAGGTTATTCATACAGACAGTTGCTTTTTAAAGTCTGGTCTGTCAGGCCCCTTGCATGCTTCTTGCTTCTTCCCTTATTTCCTTCTGCCCATTTTCAGCTTCGTTTGGCAGCCCTTACATGTATTTGGAACGTGTGGGTCATATCTGAAAATACATAGGTATTTATCACCTGCTTTTGTGGATTGGCTAGCTCACAGTAGGTGTTTTCCAGTCTTACATAAAATGACAAGGTGTATAATGGCAACTTTTGTTCACAAATACTATATACATTTTAATAACCACGTTGTTTAAAATAAAAATATGTATATTCAAATGACTAGATAATAGATTAACCACAATAATATATTGTTAAAATGTATGTTTTCACATAGGGGGCATAGCTATTCGTTTCTATTCATACAATGTTTATAAGAAGCTAAATAAAGTAGTAATCATAAATTCACATACATTCATAGAGAATTATTATAGAAATTAATTTAAATATTGCATAGTTTACCTGACCCAATATGTTACTTTCTATTACCATTTTGATATTCTCTCAAAATTTCTGTTTGAGCAACTTCCTCGAAGTGTAATTTACTACCTTAGAAGGCACATACATTCCATATTTGTGTATTTATCATTTTAAAAATTAATTAGTTAATTCAAGCTTTTGCAACTCTCTGCTAAATACTGTGCTAGGCACATTAATGAATAAAAAAGCTTGATTTATTTATTTTTTCTTCAAAGGAGCAAACTCACTAAAGTTCAATATGCTACTGCTATGAATCCAATAGCACATCATTTATTCAAAGTTTTGAGTATATAACTAAATGCATGTATGTATATTTATAAAATATATACATATTTAGTGTCTGTATATTAAGTATGAATAAAGGCTGAGCTCTGTCTATTCTTTTAGATAAAATATAAATGGAAATTCTGCATGTGTGTGTGTGTATATACGTATGAAACATATGTATACACACATATACATTGTACAGTTCCTTGTGCTTATGTGGTGTGTACTCACTGAGTGTGGAAGGAATTAAGGTGTTTTTTAAAAAGGCCAAGTTTCTGACTTGCTTCTTCATGACTGTCATCTCAGAGTTAAACACAGTGTTCACATAAAGTAGACACTAAATAAATATTTGTTGTCTGACTAAATTTCTGGTGAGAAAAGCTATTCAGGCAGAGGAGATGTATCAGAGATTCCTGTTAAACGGATGCATATCTCAAAAAACTGAAGCTGAAAAAAGCAAAGGTGATTAAAAGTTGCTGTTTCTAGATAGACAACAGAGAATTCACTTGAACTTTTCCACATAAAGATAATTGATGAGACACTTTGTTTCTGTATTCTATAATATTATAGGAGAAAAACTACAGTGTAATTTTTCTGTGCATTTTTCCTGTTACTCTAAGGCTTTTAATGAGAGCATTATAATTACTGATATGAGCAGCTCTAACTGGAATTTTTGTATCCAAGGAACAAAATGTATATCTTTACTTTTAAAAAAAAATTTAGTGGCTCTGTGAGCATTTCTTTCTTCATTATTAATTCTATTAATGTTCTTTCCACAGAAATTATCAATCAGATTACAATTGGGCCTTTATGCACTCAGCAATCTAAATATGTCCTTTTAAATGGACTTCATGCTTCTAATTATGTAGAATTCTCCCATTCTTTTGTTTGGCATTCTCTTCAGTTAGATTATTTTAATCAGGGATATTCTTTAATATAAAAAATATCATATATCTCAAATTACTGGGGTGAATAGGGAGAGTGTATCCAGTGAAGTAAGACATCAGAATCTCAAACATATAACTACATCAAAAGGATCATAGCAAGTGCTTTTCCAAGTGGTGATGAACATTATGAGGTAGGATAATCATGTTCTTCTTTTGAGACCGAATATGTCTTTATCAAGCTCTTTTTCTCTAAGACTGAAGAATATCATTAAAAGTTAAATAGGGTCACCTACTGTATTCTGTAGTATTATATATTTTCTTCAGGTGTTATAAATAGCTTGCATCAGAGTAACTGAGATGCTTATTAAAAGTGCCCATTTTGGGCCTCTCCCAAATGAACAAATGCCAACTCAAGATGAACCAAATATTGGAATCATCAGACATAAGCTTTAAAGCAGCTTTAACCATGCCCTGTAATATGAGTAAAAACTCTTGAAAGGAACAGAAAGATATATTTCAGGAGAAAAATAGAAACTGTAAAAGAGAACCAAATGAATGGCAGTTTTAGAACAGGAAAGCACGATATCTGAAGTAAAAGTTGTATTAAAAGGGCTCAATAGCAGAATGGCAATAATAGAGAAAAGAGTCAGCAAACTTCATGAAATCATCCAAGCTGAGGAACAGAGAGAAAAAGCAGACAACAAGTAAATAGAGCCTAAGTGTCCACTGAGATAATATGCAGATATATAATACTTTTGTCATTGAAGTTTCAGAAGCAGAGAAGAAGGATATTGATGCCGGAAAAAAATTTTTTTTAGATAACAGCTATCAACTCCACCAAAAAACAAATGTACAGATTCAAGAAAATTAGTAAATATCAAACAGGATAAAATCAAAGAAAACCCACTCTCAGACATATCATATACATACTGTAAGTCAAAGATAAGGGGAAAAAATCTTGCAAATAGTAAAAAAAAAATATATATATATATATATATATGTATATATATATATATATGTATATATATATATATATATATATATATATATATAGAAACAACAATTCGAATGACTGCAAATTCTCTTTGAAAATACCCATAGTGAAAGAACCTCTTTCAAGTTCTGAAAGAAAAGAAGCATCAGTCCAGAATTCCATATACACCAAAAATATCCTTGAGTAATGACAGCAAGATAAAGACCTCGTGGATGAAGGAAAATAAGAGAATTCAATGCTAGCATGTTCGTTCTACAAGAAATGCTAAAGGACTGTCGTCAGGTTGAAGGGACATTTCCTTTATACCAGAGGGATCCCACACTGTCTCACAGACAAGCTAACAGGCTATTCTTCTGGTTACTTTGAAGATTTTGTGAGTGGATAACCACCTCCTCCATATTATATGTTTCCTGACATATTCCATCTTGGCCCTGTGTCGAGTCCTCTATGTAAATTATGCCTTGCTAGGTCTGAACATTTACAGAGGCTTTTCTCCTGGTATCTTTTAAATCTTCTATGAACTAGAATTCTTCATTTTTATCATTAACATAATTGACAAATTTATCCATTTCTATCCAAAGTTGTTTTTGTTTCCAAGTCCACTAAGATATTAAAAATTATCTCTTCACCAAAGCTTCCAAGGGTGCAGAACACAGTCAAATTTAATATGTATTCTTATTAAAGAGATTAAAATTTATAGAGTATATTTTTCTATAGTATTTCTCTAAGATTATACAACTCTTCTGTGAAGACAGTGTTTTACAGATGAGAAAAGCAAGGTTCAAAGTAAGAGTAGGAGATCTGCTCACTTTCACATAGCTAACATGTCAGTGGTAGGTGTACAAAGGTCTGCTGATTCTCTATTCTGGGTAGAAATCCTGAGGTGACTGATCCAGAAAACTGAAAGAAGGCCAATGTAACTGGTCCACACTGAGGTAGGAGAAAAGCAAGAGATGAGATTAGAGACAGGCTGTTCCAAATCAAGCGGGGACTCTCAGGTAATGCTAACTGATTTGTTTTCTCTAAGTACAAGTGAAAACAGTTAAAGGGTATTAAACAAGAGAATGGAATGATTTAACTTGCAGTTTAAGAAAGATCATTCTGTACACTTTGTGGAGAATAGATGAGAAGATAAGCTTGATATCAGGGAAACCAAACAGTATAGTCTATTTGCAATTTAGGGGAGACATCATGTTTTCTTGAACCAAAGTCCTGTCAGTGGAGGAGAAGAGAAATGAATGGATGATTTGAGACAGAACCAGAGGCCTTTTAATGAACTAAACGTTTGCGGGGGTTAGGTGAGGAAGAGGCCGATCTTAAGCCTCATGTTTCTGACTGGAACAGTGGTTTACAAGACCCGGGTAGGAGCAGACTTGGAGAGTGGATCCGGGAGTTCCCTTAGTTGTTTTTGAGCCTGACCCATTGGTCACATTGTGAGCTACACAGAGGAGTCTCAAATTCAAGCAGTGGTGCTAGGAGAGAAATCCTTAGCATATAAATAATACCTGAACAAATGAATAAAATATTTCACCTAGACCTAGACCGAATGAGGACCAGAACTAAAGTAGAGAGACACAAAATTTACAGTTGGGCTGCAGAGGAGCCCAAATAATATCTTTAACAAAAAGAAAGGAAAGCTTAAATGGAGGAGTCTTGATTAATGAGTGTCAAGGGAAAGAGGGACTAGAAAAGAAGACACATCTACGTATCAGACACTGACTGGCTGCCTAGCTGCAATGAGCAAGGTTAGTGGTCGGTCCCCAGTGCGTTTTGTCACAGTGTGTCCCAACTTTTGACCTGAGGTTCCTTACTCATGGGATGGCCCCCATTTAATAATATGCAAGGAGGTGGTTCAAGGGCCTTGGCTTTTGTGCCCTACAGGGAGTCCCTCTAATGTGCAGTCTTTGCTGTGTAATACCTTCCTGGGCAGGCAGCAGTGTTCTCAGGGCAACATCTCAGTGGGATGGCCCCTCTTGCCCAATACTGCTTCCTCCCTTACCTTCTATAAGGCTTCTTCCCAATAAACCTTCTGAACTTCAAACTCTGGCTTAACATCTGCTTCCCACAGCACATGTCTAATTTGAATAATACTTAGGAGATGACAAGGATTATATTCCATCAGGTTTTCTGAATTCCTAGAGTTCCTAATTTCTCACTTGAATTGCACCTTTGAATAATAATTTATTTGATTTGACTCTCATGGACACTACACTAACTGGATATGTGAAATCCTCACTGAAGTATGAAAGAAGGTGTTAAAGATATTATTTGGAAACAAAAACAGTGTAAAATTTGCAATAACTTCTTGTGCTCTATATTTTTCCTCATTATGCAGATAAGATATTACTTTGCATAACTTGAAAAGTATTTCATTATGCAAGAAAAATTCTAGTAAAATAGTATTTCCTCTTGAGTATGGTCAGAAAATTAGTAGGTTTTTTTAATTTGTTTTTTTTTAAGTATATAATTTTTTTTAGCTATCAGAAAAAGTAGAGAAATAACTTATAGTGGATTTTATTTTCAAATGAAATAGTAAGCTAAACATCAGGCTAGCAACTATCTAAAAACCGAAGCTGAGTCTAAAGATATGTGGAAAAAATAATAACCCACTACAGAAGTGGCTTTTCTAGCCATTAAATAAAAAAATTTATGGATATAGAACATTTAATTTTCATAAGCTGACTTACAAACATTATATAATTTATAATTTTTCCAAATCATGTTTTACATGTCAGAATTTTTAGATTGCTTTAATAATATGAATTAATTGTCACTCAATAAACATTATTGAACTAAAGCTTGATGAATACATGTATATTTGATTCAGGCTAGCAGATAAACAGCAAAACATTTACAATTGCATGAATATTTATTAATGTCTCTCGATGTATTGGCTTATACTACTTGTATTGAAATCTAAATATTTGCTCAGTTAAGTTCCTGGTATTCAGATATTGATTGTAGTTTGAAGAGAGACTCTAGATAAAAAAAATCATAGAGTAATGTTGTGATAATTAAATAGATTTTTCTCTTTAAATTTTGAGATATCAAAGTGTTTAATATGACAAAACTATCATATATGATAAATAGGTATTTTTTACATTATATTTTTCAAAATCAGTTCATTAATTTACAATTTTTTCTTTTCATAATAGCAAAGTGCATATGATGAATTTTAAAGGTTTATACTTGACACTTGAGGGAATGTTATTGCTTTATAATGCAATATATTTTGCCTCATGGAGGGGCATTATTTTAATGCACAAAAGTTCCTAAAAAGAAAGTTTTGTTTCAGTGTGCTAAACTTATTAAAATTAAATGCTTCCTTACATCAAAAAATTTAAAACACTTTCCCTTATTTCAACCTCTTATATATTACTTAATTGTATTTAGCACATTTATTTACATTGAATTTGCTGTAATTGCAGTTACAACTAAGAAATATCTTTTTTTTTTTAATTTTTTAATTTATTATTTATTTATTATTTTTATTTTTGGCTGTGTTGGGTCTTCGTTTCTGTGCGAGGGCTTTCTCCAGTTGCGGCGAGTGGGGGCCATTCTTCATCGCGGTGCGCGGGCCTCTCACTATCGCGGCCTCTCTTGTTGCGGAGCAGAGGCTCCAGACGCTCAGGCTCAGTAGTTGTGGCTCACGGGCCCAGTTGCTCCACGGCATGTGGGATCTTCCCAGACCAGGGCTCGAACCCGTGTCCCCTGCATTGGCAGGCAGATTCTCAACCACTGCGCCACCAGGGAAGCCCCAAGAAATATCTTAATTATCTGTGTATTCCCAGACTCTCAGCATTTTGCTTGGTATTTGTAGACACAGGAGGTATTTAGAGAATTATTAATTCAAGTTCATTTAGCCTTTTGATGTTGAACTCTAACACCTTCCTAGAATTTGCCTTGAAAAGTAGCCTTTCTTGGTCTATAGCAAAGACACCCTGGCAGTTAAAGGTAATGATTTGTGTTAGTTCAGCTGTATTTTGTTTGCTCGTTGCATCATCAAATCATGGCATTATTTCTCCTCCTGCCTTGAATCTTGGATAGTCTTGTGATTTGCTCTAAATAACACAAGGTGGCAGAAGTGGCTCTATTAGTTCTAGAGCTCATGCCTAATGAGGCCTTGCAGTTTCCATTTTTACCCTCTTGGATGCCCCTCTGAAGACATGATGTTAGGAAACCAGGCTAGCTTACTGGAGGATGAGAGGACACATGGAGGAGAACTGAGACTTCCTGGCAGTCAGCCAGTACAAACTGGCAGACATGTGAGTGAGGCCATCTTGAACCTTCTAGCCAAACTAAGACTCCTGCTGAGTAGAATCACATGGCTGGGCCTGGGTTAAAGCAGAGGAACCACCCAGCTAAACTACAGAAAAATGAGAAATTCTGCACTGTCATTTAAGGCCACTAAGCTGGAGGTGGTTTGTTATGCAACCATAGATAATTATGTAATTGTTAACAGAAGGAGAGAGATAGTATGAAAACATAAAGAAGAAAGAATTTGCTATACTAGGGAAAAGATGAGCTCACAAGACAGAGTACAGAACTCAGTTTTCTCTAAGGAAATGTAGAGAGACTAGATAAAGCTTTATGTAGGTGGATTGTGAGTTAGCTGAGTGAAGATAAGGGAGCCCACACGACCTGTCTTTTTGTATTACTTTTATAATTGTTGTATTGTTATAAATGTGTATGCAATTATTCAATTACATAATTACATTGATACATTTACATTACATGTATAATTACTTTACATGTAATGTAATTACATATATTTATGTAATTATAAATATAATTACATAATATGTAATTATATAATAATTTATACATTTACGTATACATTTGTGTATGGATAGATAGATTGTGTGTGCATGAACTCACATAATGATAATCACACACAAGCTAAAACTCACATTTGCCAAAAATTACACTGAATGAAGTATTCATCTTTATCTGGCCTTCTGAAAGCTGAAGCCAAAGCCAAGAAATAGTTTTTGGCCAAATGTTAAGGCTGAAGCCAATTTTCAACTCAGTTACATTGTAAAATATCTTCTAAGTGTGAGCCATGGTCAAAATACTTGAATGACACTAATGTGAGGGTTATTCAAATGGAATAATTGTTTGGGCATATGAAAATAGCAGAAAATAGAAAGTATCAGAAAAGAGCAAGTTCTAGACTGGAGAGTGTTAGAAATAGTTACTTTATATTATGGGCTTTCTATTTTCCAGATACAATGCCAAGCACTTTTATACATTGTTCCTAATTGTCCAAAACACTCTGAAATACACATATGAGAATATATAAGAAAATTGAAGGTTAGAGAAATTTCATACTTGTTAAATGGTCCAAATTTCACAAAATGGAAAAACCTCAAGTTCACATAAAATTGATTGTAAACTCCCTTCAATTCAGACATGATAAAGAATTTAAAGAGTTTAAGGATAAGAAGAAAGAGGTGGAAAAGATAGAAGTAACACCCATAGCATCTTTTGAAAATGAGGATCGATATGGTATCTCTGGGTCCATGATACCTTCAAAGCCTCTAGCGGAGGATCCTTCCTTGTCTCTTCCAGCTTTTGATGACCCCAGGCATTCCTTGGTTTGTAGGAGCATTAACTCTAATCTCGGCTTCTGTATTCACATGGTTGTCTTCTCTCTGTGTGTCGGTGTTTCTCTGGGCCCACTCTAGTTAACTCATTGTAACTTGATTATATCTGCAAAGATCCTATTTCCAAATAAGGTCATATTCATAAGTACCTGGCTAGGGGGAAGGGATGTGTCAGGATTTCAACATATCTTTTTTTGGGCATACAATTCAACCAAAAATAACCACTAAAATACAGGTCTCAATATGTAATTTCAAAAACACAGACATTCACTGTCCTCTCAAGCAGCTATATATTTAAACCCTAAAGAAAAATAGCACAAGATGGGTCTGCACATTACATTCAATGTTTCTAGAAAACGTGAATGATTTTAAAATCTGACACATCAATCAAAATTACCCTGGGGACCTCTTAAGTGTGTGTGTGTGTGTGTGTGTGTGTGTGTGTGTGTCTGTGTGTACACACACACACACACGCACGCAGGCAGGCTGGCTGACTGATTGATTGATTGATTGCTGAAACCACCACAGGCTTTCTGAGTCAGGATTTCCAGATAGCTGCATTATAAAGAAATTTACCAGATGATTCCATTTGTCAAAACAGGTTTGAAATCCTTTGCCTTAAAAGGATTTCAGCTCCAAAAAATAATAAATAAATAAAGAAAGAAAGAAAGAAGGAGATCGGTGTGTTAAACTTAAGGCAAAATGGAACTTCTTTGATGTGTTCTTGAAATAACCTTGCTGAGCTGAGGGTGGTGAAACTTTGTATCACTGACTTCAGGTACAGCTGAGAGAGGACTAAAGACTGTCAAATGCAAGCATCCTGCATCCTCTGATTTCCTAACATCAGTTTTTCACAAATGCCCGTGACTAGAAATTATGTATTATTTTAGAAAAATAGTAATAATATTTGGAGAAATTGAAAAAATCAATCTAAATAGATTTCCTCTTTCTTAAAACAATTTGGAATGAGTTTCATTATGAGGATTTTTTTGTATGTCATTCTAAAACCCCTGTACTTAGAGGAAAAAAAAAAATAGGATCATTAATTTAATAACAAGCAAAATCTTTCTTTGTCTTGTTCATTTAAATATTTATTATATAAGGAATATATGAATAAATTATTTTGTTAAAATCTCAAGAAAGCTCACCTATAGATATCCACTGTAATCAATATGCTGTATGTATCTATATATCTATATATATATGAATATGTTGATATACATCGTATATTTTACATATGATATCAATATCTATAAATTTAGATCTATAAATAGTATAGATTTATATATCTGTCAAAGAAAAATTAATCAGTTGATCTAAGAAAGAATTGGACAATTTTTTTTTTTTTAATTTTATTTATTTATTTATTTATTTATGGCTGTGTTGGGTCTTCGTTTCTGTGCGAGGGCTTTCTCCAGTTGCGGCAAGCGGGGGCCACTCTTCATCGTGGTGCGCGGGCCTCTCACTATCGCGGCCTCTCTTGTTGCGGAGCACAGGCTCCAGACGCGCAGGCTCAGTAATTGTGGCTCACGGGCTTAGTTGCTCCGCGGCATGTGGGATCCTCCCAGACCAGGGCTCGAACCCGTGTCCCCTGCATTGGCAGGCAGATTCTCAACCACTGCGCCACCAGGGAAGCCCAGAAATGGAAAATTTTATTCCAGCCAAATTTGAGGATTATAACCCAGGAAGAGCTTCTCAGAAAGCTCTGAGAACTGTTCCACATGTTAGAAGTCTAAGCACAGTTACATAATTATTTTGAGACAGATGGCTGTACATCAAATGACATATTATTGACAGTTTACATAATCCGGATCTAAGTGTCATCATGGTGGTTCATGTGACCCCTTACAAGATCAAGAAGGAATGTTATCTTTTAAGGAATTGCCGTGTTGATGCTAGGCGAATGTTGCTGTTTGTGGCTGAGCAGGTATTCCTGCCGATGCATAAGGCAGATACACCACGCACAGTGGGGGGAGAGAAGAGGCCAAAGGACAGAGGAGATTTTTTTGTTTAAATTTATCTTGTCTTACCATAAAATATGAATTTTATTTCACATATTTACAAACATAAATGTAGATATGGATATATACTATATACAGTTACACCTATATCTATATATAGATATAGTATTATATTTTACATATAGTTCTTTTTATTTTTTTTTTTTGATGAGGGCCATTTTTAAAATCTTTATTGAATTTGTTACAATATTGCTTCTGTTTTATATTTTGGTTTTTTGGCCCCGAGGCATGTGGGATCTTAGCTCCCTGACCAGGGATCAAACCCACACTCCCTGCATTGGAAAGCGAAGTCTTAACCACTGGACCACCAGGGAAGTCCCTATATTTTACATATAGTTCTGATTATTTAATTTAACGCTTAAAATATATCTTGGAGATCATTCTATATCTGTCTATTTAGATTGATTTCATTTGTTATAACCACTTCCTAGTATTTGTTTAACATTTTGATTATTGATGCAATTTGTTCATAAAATAATGATGTTATAATAAATTTTCTTATGTGTTTCATTGTGCATAAGTGCTAGGATTTCTCTCTGCTATGTAAATTAGATATCAATTACAATTTTTGCCTATTTTTAAATTTTAAGAAAAACTAATTTTTTTGCATTTAGTTTATACTTACTAAATGCTCTCCAAAGATGTCACATTTCCATCACAATATCACAAGACATGACACTAACGATTTCTGTGAAATTCACCATTATTGGACATTATCAGTCTCTTTATTTTGACAGTTTGAAAGTTAGAAAGGATATTTCCCCCAAACCTCACATATATTAGATATTATCGATGTATTCATTTTTGAAACATGAATGTTAAAAATATTTCATTGTCATTTTAGTATTGTATTCTTGATTTTTTAATGAAATAATGCTTTCATACATTTATTGGTCATTTGTATTTCTTCTACCATGAGTTGGTTAGTTTTTATCTTTTGCATATTTTTCTTAAGCTCTCTAGTATTTCTATATTAATTTCTAGATGTTCTTCATAAATTTTGTATTTTGCCATCATTTTGGGTAAGTATTACAAATACCCCCAATCTGTCACTTTTCTTCTAATTTAGTTTACTGAATCATTGTTAAAGATGTTAATATTTACTAATATTCATCAATAGTTTTTATTTCCATGTAAACTACAATACTTACAGAAAGAAATCTTAATCAGAATTAACTTTATGTTTATTAAAATTAGTTCTAGAAGAAAATCAAATAGAATGACTATCCTAGAATACAGGAAAATAATATGACCAGTTATTGGCCTCAAACAAATGCAGGCCCTGGAGAGAATTTTTAGAGAAAATGGGACTGAGGCCAAAATGAATTTCAAGAGAATTTGAACAGGTGTTTGTATTCATCTGCTCTCATTTGTAATGGCCAAGAGACAAGACCTGTGATTCTAACTTTGTCTTGTAATTTATGCTTATTGGTCTTAGAAATATAAATACGTTGAATGCCCTCAATTTTAAGAGTTCAAACACTCAAAGTAATTAAAACTTGTATTTAACAAATAGCACTTGTAAATAAGAGCTCTAGTGATGTTTAAATGGTTCTTTTAGGATTTAAAACATTGTGCACTTGAATAACTGAGTTACCTACACTAAAAAATACATTTTTATCTTAAAACTCTTGTCCTTATGTGCATCAATTGGTGAACTTGTGCTAATGTAATATAGAAGAGGATAGTGTTTGCTGCGATAACTGAATTTTTTAAAAAATAGAGCAGTGATTTTCTTGAGACTTTGGAAAGAACTCCTACAAATTATGTAACAAGAATAGTTTTCTTCATATTTAAAATTTAGCATATTGGATAGAAACATGGTCTTGGGCAGGAATGGATCTCTTTTATGAATGGTAAATCTGCTATACAGGCATTATTTAACCTTCTAAGACTTATTCCCTCTATTTGTAAAATGGAGATAATGATGACTTACATCCTAGAGTAATTTTGAGAATTTATTAAAATAATATTTAAGCATTTAGAACAATGCCTTATATATAATGATAAATATATATTTATTAATCTCTTTTAAAATTGATCCTCATTTTTCTGCTACAATAGTTAAAAGACAATTTACTTTGAAAGCTATTTCTATTAATTTTAAAATTCGATTTGGCCATTAACAAATTTCTTAATGTCTTCTGATGAACCAAAGCTAAGGGTTAAGACCAAAAAACTAAATTAAATTGATATGAATTCTAAGATCAAGTGTAAATTTTCATAAGAGATAAATTCATATTAGTTCATTTAGTTTTTAGTCTGTTTTATCAACTTTGACAGAGTTAAACAATTTTGCTCTCGTCTTGCTGTGAATAAGTAATTGTAGTAATTAACCTAATATAACAATATATTAATTAAAAAAATCAACATACAAGTGACTTTCAACTTTCCCCTAAATCCTTAAATTTCAAAGTGACTAAAACATCCATCTCACCTGTATAGAGTAACTTGGGTCATTTCTGAATGAAAACTGATCCAAAATTATAAAAATGAAAGCAGTAGTTGAGCACTAGGATAAAGCACATTGCAAGTTTGCATTTGACCTAAATTAGTAACTGAATTACCAAAACTGAGTTGGATATATTTTCTCTTTTATTCTTCAATTTATGTTTTCAATATACTTTTGTTTCTCAGAGGTTATACTCTTTCCATGGAGTTTACATTAGAAATAATTTTGGAGATATGACTGTGTTAGAATAGAGATAATGGCTAATAATAGATGTCTCTGACTTCTTTATGAAGTAATCCCTCAGCAATAACTTAATTCATGAGATCTCTGCCTTCCAAGAAGGAAATAACCTCCTTTCAGTCACTTACTTCAGAGCTGTGCTCCATCCCCTCTGAGGGCTGGGGAAGATAATTTTACTGTGTGTACAATGCCTTGCATCACACTTCCAATTACTTCACTCCTCCAGTGAGGTTTGCACACTTGAACAGCATGACTATTAGGTGCTTAGTTGAAATCTGTGGAGGACTGTGGGGACTCTTACCAGTTAAAAGGAGTAGAGGAAGAAGATTGTGAAATAATGTGCCATTATAAGAATCTGAAAACACACCAATTTGAAGAATCAGAGGAGGACAACATAACAGCAATTGGAGTAAAAAGAGAGCTGTTGAGACTGAAGGTGATTTCTGAAAACTCTTTGGAGAAATTCTTTATCAGGAAAAGAGAAGTCTGTCTTTTAGGATTTAGGAAGAAAAGAGTTTTAAAATGAGACTTCTGATTCATTTCACTGATTTCTGTTTTTTACTGCTAGTAGAAAAAGCAAGTGATAAGGAAACTGCAAAAGTAAAAGGAATGAATGCACATTTACATGGCTCCCCAGCACAGTAGTTTCAGGGAAATTTTGTGTTACTTGCTGTTCACCTACTTTGGTTCTGTGAGGTGGTATGATTCCTCTTTGAAAAAGTACTGATATTTGTGTGTGTCGTGTTTCACAATCTCTTCCTTTATCTATAGCCTTCTGTGGCCCTTCATCTGACACAATCTTTGCTTTGAAAGGGGGCTCCTTAGAGCGGGAAGGGTAAAAATGTTGACAAATGGAGAATCTCAGCAAGAATTCTTGCTTTTGGATGAACTAGGGTTTTTATAATATTATCATGGTTTATTCAGATGAGAGTGGAGAATAAAATAGAAGTCTGACTTCAGAAGCTATGGAAAAATGAAAGAGGTAACTTGTATCACTTAGGGTCCTAATGGGAGATGCATCATAATCAAATTTTTTAAATGAGTGGAGTTTAATAAAGGAATTATTTATGAAGATGTGGCTAGGGTTAATGGGAAATATCAAGGGTTGACCTCAATTATCTAGAGCTTTGGCCGCCCTTAGGCTTCAGATAAAACTGAAGAGAACAGTCACTGAGACTGATAAAGAAGAGTTATAGCTCTGAGAGACGCATTGCCTCCCCTGACAGAAGTTGTGGCCTTTGATAGAGAGACATGGCCAAACTCTGATGAACCTTCAGGGAGGGAGGATGTGGGAATAAATTTTTTTCTGTCTTCCAATCTCTAGCAAATGACACCCAGTGATTGAACCAAATTGGAAGCCAGAGGGCAAGAGAGCCATTTGATGAAGTCCCTGGAATTAGCTCCATATGGCACAGAGAATAGTGGTGAACAGCGGCAAGTGGATCTCATGGTGCCCACAGAAAATATCCAGGACATACACACCAAATGTCTAGGATATACAACCAGGATATACAATTGTTTAAGACTTTTTTTTCCCATGATATGTACCCTTATAGGTGTTGAGAACAGAAAGATGAGAAAGTAGGCACAATCCCTGCTCTCTTTGAAGCTCATATTCTAATGCATAATTTTATTATAATGTATGCCTATGTATGTGTGTGTGCACACTTGTGTCACTGACCTGGATACATATACATGCATGTAGCTACATAAGATCTTAGAATATGTACTTTCCTGTTTTTCTTTCTTTCCCAAATCTTCCTCTGGTGGACAGAAAAATTCACATTGTCTAGAGGCAAATTGGGAGCATTACAGCCAAATATAATGAGGAAACATGTTCAGTTTGTTTTTGTTTAATTTGTGTTTTTGAATTTGCAAGCAAGACTTTTGCAAACTAAAAGGGAAGATACTGAGGGGAGAGGAATTTTCAGATTATGCCATAACAAGATTGAGAAGCTAAAAGAGGGAGGTGGAAGCAACTTTACTCTGGCCTCTACTGTCAAGATGAAGGTTCCCAGGGCTGTGAGGGGCGACATATGGTGGTAAGACCTGACCACTTAGGAGAGGTAGAAGGAGCAGATAGATATAAGGACGATGAGACGGCTGAGCACATTTTGGTCAGACCCAGGGTTCTACCTGTGGCCCATCCTTTGTCGTTCAAGTGAACATGTGACATCCTTCTTGTGTAATACAGAGGCCATTTTTGTAGTGTTGGGTGAGGATTTTGGTCCCCTCACTGGGAACATGCTGCCTGTGTGGCCTGGTAAGTAACTAGCAGGAGAATAATCCCATGTCCTCTGAAATTTTGCTCGGCACCCATCAACTCTAACCCATGTCAACAGTCCAGAACATATATCAGCCTCCTCTCAATTTTCCAAAACTTCAGTTGAGGTTCTTGAAGTACGCATAGAATAGACAGTCATGATCTGCAAAGAAAAGTTCTAGCTGGGCAATGCACACAGGTATGTGAGACAGGTATGTGAGAGGTTAGACAGGTATGTAAGGAGGTATATGTGATTGGTTAAATATCTGCTGATGCTGAATACCTAGCACACCTAGAGTTCTGGAAATTGCAACCATACATATAATTCAGTTACTTGAACTTGTTTGAACATTTTCCTTTTTATTAATTGTCATAGTCCTAGAAAACAGACTCATTATTCTCTTCATATGATTGTTTTGACATTACCTGAAAAATAATATTTATGTCTTTTTATATATTTTTTCAGGATTTATTGAAAACAAACACTTAAAGAAGACTCCAGTTGTTATAGGGAGAGGAGCAATTTAGCGGCTTTTGGAGAAGTCACAACTAAATTCATATTCTGACTTTGATCACTGCTTCCTTTGCAACATTAGGTAAGTTACTTAACTTTCCTGAACTTTACTTTTTTGTATTTTTAAAGTAAGGGTAATAATGTTTCCAAGGGATATTGGAAACATTAAATGTGCATGAAAATCTCCTAATCCTATCATTCTGTTATTCTTCCTTTTTATTTACCATCACCAATCTGGTAATATTGCCGTGGGTCCTATCAAAGAAACTGACCAATGGTATAATTTTCAATATTTATCCAGTTTCAGATTGCCTGTAAATGTCTTCTATCATTCCTAAAGACCTCAGCAAGTTAGAGATATATAAAGCTTGAATGGATACAAAGTTTTGCTCCATATTTTGCTGCCTCTTGTCTTGGTTCACATCTTGAAAACAGAAAATAGTGCCCACAGTCCAATGTGATTGTTTTTCTCTAAGATTCCTTCCAGACACAAAACTAAAGATGCCTAGACTCTTCCCACTTGCTGTCAGACTAATGATGCTAATAAACAGCCAGTTTTGAAGAAAGTCAAAGCCTAAAATGAAATCTGTGCCTCCCTACTCATGTCTAAATAAGGGGATGCAAATATAAAGTACAGCAAATTGGATTTCAAATCTAAGATTACTTAAGCAGATAAATAGAAGGGGGAAAACAAACAGAATCTTTGTTTTGTCATTAATTTTCCATCAATATGATAGGTAATTTATTCCACAAAAGCTGGATTGTTAAATTTAGCCGTACTGTTGTCATGAGAATTGTGAAATTAATGATGTAAAAAATTACCTTATAAATACTGTCATGTAAGGATATTGGTAACTAATACTGGAAATGACAATGAAACATTAAGCTCTAAGTCAAATTCCAAGAGAAAGCTATATAATATTTATTAAATACTATTGATTTCCTGAAAACTTTATATGAGGCACTTGCTTCAGATTCTTCAAGAGCAAACAAATCTCTAACTTGTTCTCCCAGTGCAGTATTTCTGAGGACATTTTTAGACACCTGAGACAGTATTAAATTCATTACATTATATTAACTCTGGGTGAAGAACGCGTATTATCCAGTTAATGATCATTGAGAAACGTACCTTTAGAAGAAATAAGACCAGGAAGCAAAGAATGATTATAAATATAGTATGATAAAGATATTTAGATAAGAATGGTCTTTTAAACAGTATAGCTAATAAGTGAATATTTAAATTATGTGAAAGAAAAAGGGAAGAGACAGCTAATTTTCACATATTTAACATACAGTTATTTATACATACATTCACACATGCACACATGCAGACACACACACACTTATATACCTACATAGGTAAAGATGTATTTATGTAAAATTTAACAGGTTTAGAGAAAATTTACTAATTCATTTAGCTCAGCGAGAAGAATAGATCTTCCTGGTTTTGGTGTTGTACTTTAATCATGCAAGCTCTTATCATTGGGACAGGCTATGTGAAGAGTGTACAGGATTTCCATGCATATTTCTTTGCAACTTATGGTGAATCTATGATTACTTCAAAATAAATGTGTTCTAAAATGGGATAATGTTGTACTAAATTTTTTTAAGTAAAAAGAGCATTTAGAGGGAAATTATGCTGTGGTTTTGAAAGCAAGATGGTACTAAATGTGAGTTAAAATGTACAAATTATTACAGGAACTAAATTTGATCATAGAATTTAACATAGGAAGTAAAGGATCAATAGGAATTTAAAAATCCATTCTTCTTATAAAGATGTGGTACATATATACAATGGAATATTACTCAGGCGTAAAAAGGAATGAAATTCTGCAATTTACAGAGAGGTGGATGGACCTAGAGACTGTCATACAAAGTGAAGTAAGTCAGAAAGAGAAAAACAAATATTGTATAATATCGTTTATGTGTGGAATCTAGAAAAATGATACAGATGAACTTATTTGCAAAGCAGAAATAGAAACACAGATGTAGAGAATGGACATATGAATACAGGGAGGGGTGGGGAAGGGAGAGTGGAATAAATTGGGGGATTGGAAATGACATATATACAGTACTATGTACAAAAGAGATAACAATGAGAACCTACTGTATAGCACAGGGAACTCTACTCAGTGCTCTGCAGTTACCTAAATGGGAAGGAAATCCAAAAAAGAGGGGATATATGTATACATATAGCTGATTCACTTTGCTGTACAGCAGAAACTAACACCACATTGTAAAGCAACTATACTCCAATAAAAATTAATTTAAAAAATCCATTCTTCTTCTGTAGGAATAAAAACTTGTTTTTATTCATTTACCTGTAATTTATGGTTAAAATCATCTAGAATTTTATGCGGGAAGCATGGTAAAAAGAAATGAGACTTTTATTTCTGAAACCACATGTGAAACATTTTCTAGGGAAAATTTAAAATGGGATTATGAATCACTTGTTCAGGTTTCCTCTTTGAATAGAAAGTCCATTTTGATTATGCAATAATTAAATAAATGTTTTCTTTTGAGTTCATTAAACATGTTAATTCTAAATGGTAAACTTAAAATGTCTCAATATCCTCATCAGAAATCCAGGGCAATAATGTATTTTTCAAAATGTTATTTTCATATGCTTTAGCACTGATAAAATATTTGTTATTCAGTTTATAAATTAATAGAAACAATGAAATATCTCTTAAAATGGTCTGATAAACAATTTATGAAACATAGCAGAGATACACTTTAAAATTATTAAAGAATGAAATAGAAATTTAAAAAAGAATGATATAAAGTTACATAGACACAAGATACTCATTTATTTTCTAAATAAAATTTGACAAACTAAAATCTTATTAATATGCAAACATAGATAATGTAATTTTGCTTTTTTATAAAGTTTTATTTGAAGTCAGTATGGTCTATTCGTATAAAATAGAGATTGTAAACCATGTGAATTAGTGATTTTTCAGCCCATACCTGAAAGTAGCAGGGCTTCCATGATGTACTGTAAGAATAACTTAAGTATATCATGGAAGAAAGAGCTATTGAAGTAGATTAGGTCATCTATATAATCTCCTTTCAAACTATTAGCTATGATCTGTCTACTTATTTCTGCTCCCCAGTATACATCATCAGCAAAACATTGCCTGGAATTCAGTCCACTCTGATTATCCTGGTTAAAATAGAAAATTCACCTTGAGTCACTTAAAGTTTCTCCTAGTTTCTTTGTGGGATTTTTAGTCTATTCTGCTTCAAAAAGGAACAGCATTTCTCCACATTAATGATATTTGGGCAACTTTGGGAACTTATGTAGACATTAATATGGAAGAAGAGTTGGAAAGAACAGCAACTGAACTGCTGAGATAATTCCCGTCAGCTGCAGTGCTCAGAACTGGCTTGTGTCCATCGGAAGCCTTCTAGTCCTGTGGTCTCACTGAAGGCAGAATTCTGCATATTATCTTTGATCGAGTTCTGCTTGAATGATTTTGGCTGAAGATGGAACATTTTTCCACTCTTCAGAACTTTACTGTTGCACTTGCAACAGTAAATAAATAATCCATGGAGTCATTTATTTTCCTTTTAACTATTAGTTAGTTCTGACTTACAGTTCTGGGTTTAAAATTCACAATATAAATTTTTCATTTGTAAGAACGCTAAAAGTCTGTAGTATCTAGACATAATAACCCAATCCAGTCCTAGTATTATTTTTGTTTTTAAACTACAAAATTGAAATAAATCGTCATTATAACATATTCTACTGTCTTAGTCTGCTAGGGCTGCCATAAAAAAATACCATAGATTGGTGACTTAAAAAATTTATTTTCTCACACTTCTGAAGTCTGGATATCTGAGATCAGGGTGCCAGCATAGTCAGTTTCTGATGATGGCTATCTTCCTGGCTCACAGATGGCCACCTTTTCTCTGTGTCCTATATGGACAAGCAAGCTCTCTGGTGTCTCTTCTTCTAAGGGCACTAATCCAATCACAAGGGTCCCATGACCCTCAAGACTTTATCTAACCTTAATTGTCTCCCAAATGTCCTATCTCCAAATACCATCATATTGGAGGTTAGAGTCTCAACATATGAATTTGGAGGGAACACAAATATTCAGCCCATAACATCTACCATATCAGGAATCTTCTTTAAAACATGTTTTAACAAAGAGTATGACAATTTCAAGTGTTCTGAAAGGTAACACTGCACAGTGTTTGTAGCACTTGACAACCTTCCTAAGAACACTATACCATTTTGTACTGAAAACAGACATGGTGGAGTTTATAAAGGGCTTATAAGAAACTATGATATTTGCTTCCAGGAAATACTGGAAGAGAGGGAAAGTCTACCTGCACGTTATAGTTGATGAAAATTAGGCTCAGAGAGGCACCATGACTTGGCCACCATGTTTCTGAGACAGGAACCCAAATTTTCATGCTGGCTTCATGAAGATCCCAATATTCATGAATGATATTTTACTCTTCTGTAAAAAAAAAGTTCCCCAATATTTCTATTTTTTTTCTCTCAACTTCTTCTTTTATTATGAGCAATGGAACAAAATTTTTGGCTAAACATTGAAAACATAAATTTTTCTAGATTTTACTTTCCACAAGTTTTCCTTTATTGATTGATGATTTGTGTAGTATTTCTGGAGAAGTAATCATTTATCTAAAAATTTCAAGATTACAGCTTTCTAGTAACCTTCCATGAGTAGGTAACAAGTTTCTCTAACATAACATACCAGAACATTTTCTGTGGTTAGAAACAGTAGGAAAATTCTCACTGGTCTGCAAAAATGTTTTTAAAGGACTGGCAAAAATATGGAAACCTAATTTTGATTTTGCATATTTTCCTATTTCTTACTTCAGTACTCTCTCTGGAATTCTGTCAGATTTATATGTTTTTCTCAGTATGCAAAACCTCGAACTATGCAAAAACCGTTCAATAGAAATCCAACCTAGTTCAGTTCACAGAGTATCTGGAATGAACACTAACTTTGGAATCAAATAGCATTTGGTTTGAATCCATATTTTAAGTTGTGTAGCAACTTAATTGTTATACTCAAATTTTTAGCTAAAAAAGACAAATGATAATAATTACTCTAATATTTACTATTTAGAATTGCAGCAAAGATTAAATGGTTTAAATTATATATCTCAGTAGGTAGTAGCCATATATATGGTGGATAATTAACTAATAACCTCTCTTCATTAAAACTTTAGTACTAGTTTATTTTTTTTGTATGACATTCCTTTGGGGTCAGCATATTGTTTTTAGTTTTGAAAAGATTTAAGGGACTTCCCTGGTGGCGCAGTGGTTAAGCATCCACTTGACAATGCAGGGAACACGGGTTCAAGCCCTGGTCCGGGAAGATCCCACATGCCGCGGAACAACTAAGCCCATGCACCACAACTATTGAGCCTGCACTCTAGAGCCCACCTGCCACAACTACTGAAGACTGCATGCCTAGAATCTGTGCTCCGCAACAAGAGAAGCCACCACAGTGTGGAAGATCCCACATGCCGCGGAGCAACTAAGTCCATGCGCCACAACTATTGAGCCTGTGCTCTAGAGTCCGCATGCCCGCATGCCACTACTGAAGCTCGTGTGCCTAGAACCCGTGCTCCGCAACAAAGAAAAGCCAAAACAATGAGAAGCCCGCGCACCACAACGAGGAGTAGCCCTCGTTCGCCGCAACTAGAGAAAGCCCGCACAGCAATGAAGACCCAAGGCAGCCAAAAATAAATAAATTAATTAATTACTTATTTAAAAAATGAAAAGATTTAAGATCCAGAAATTTGGAGTCACAATCTAAAAATATTATTGCAGGTTAATAAGTGATGAGTGTTCAGCACAGTTTAAACATTCATTATAAATATGTATTTTTTATGAATGAAAATAGGAATGAGAGCCAGTGTTAATGTAAAATCTACTTCAATGATATCTTAAGCCTCTTACGAAATTGGTATTTCTAGCCTACTTCTCATAATGGTTAATGGCCATAATGAATGACTCTCTAGTAGTTTAACCTATATAATTGGTCGAAGTCACAGGCTATCATCAGGAGGTTTCTCAGGGTTAGAAAGGACACATAAGTCTGTCATCCATTTACATACCAGAGAACAGACTGGAGGGTAGACATTCCCAGCATGAGGTATCAGGAATTATTGAGATTAAGAATTCATCTGAAGTAAACTTTTTATTTTAATATTTTTATACTGACATACACAAAGTGATAATAAAGAGCACCAACAGATAAACTTACCTGTACTATTCTTTTTTCATTTAAGCACTGCTCATAAATAATGTCATCAAAGGCTATATTTAATGTCTGCTCAAATCACAATTTTCTTTAAGTCTGACAGTGGCTTCTTTAAACATAAGAAGATTCTCTTTAAGATGGAGCTTAGTTCCTCATTTCTCAGACATTCATGTTTTTATATCTTAGCCCCAGAACTTAGGAGTATACTGTGCTTCAAGGATAAGCTAGTAACGTGAATTGTGAAATGTGTTTAATTTGAAATTGATCAAAGTGGACCTATGGTATAGCAAGATGGTAACTAATTTGAAATGGGTGGAATGGGATGGAGCTTTCAGATCTATGAGTAACTCATGAGTTTTATCTACACCCTTCCAAGCTTATTTATAAGCATTTGAATCAATGGATTAGTGTTATTATGCCAGGGTGGTTGTCCCTACTGAGTTTGATTTGCAGTATATCGGAAGTAAAAATTATTAATCTTAAAAACCTAGTGACTGATGTTATGCATAAAAATGAATTTATTTCTTTTATCACACTCTTTGGACATTAATTCCCTTGCATTTAACAGAAAATATATTCTCAAAAAGTTTAAAGACATTTGTCTTAAAATTTTTCTTGTAATGCTATTGGTATGAATTGAATGCTTTTTTAGCTTACTTCCATAATTGATAGTATATGCTATTTATTAAGTTATGTTGCATCTGAAAGATTGAGCTTGTATATAATTCTTTAACAGGTACATACTTGTTGAAGAGTTGGATTTTTTTTTTTAATTTTTTTTTAAATTTTATTTTATTTATTTATTTATTTATGGCTGTGTTGAGTCTTCGTTTCTGTGCGAGGGCTTTCTCTAGTTGCAGCAAGTGGGGGCCACTCTTCATCGCGGTGCGCGGGCCTCTCATTATCATGGCCTCTCTTGTTGCAGAGCACAGGCTCCAGATGCACAGGCTCAGTAATTGTGGCTCACGGGCCTAGTTGCTCCGTGGCATGTGGGATCTTCCCAGACCAGGGTTCGAACCCGTGTCCCCTGCATTGGCAGGCAGATTCTCAACCACTGCACCACCAGGGAAGCCCCCACAGAGTTGGATTTGAACATGTAAAGTATGATCAGGATCAAAATTTCAAGCAACAAAAAATAGGAAGGAAAGCAAAGTAGTGTGAAAGCAGGTTATTTATTTTAAATGGATGAATGCAGGAAGAAATATAAAATATATATTAAATTATTGCATACTGCTTACTAAATTACTATTATATCTGTAAACAAAATAGTTTTCATTTCTGAGTAGCAGTTGAGTGCCTCTGAATTTTTAAACTCATCTTTAAAAAATAATAATTCTTTCTCCCACCACAATGATTCATTCATTCAACAAATATTTTTGACACATTTACTATGGGGCCAGGCACTCTTGTATGCATGTGGAATACAGAGGTGAACAGAAGAGACAAATATATGTTATTTGCATGAATAAAACAAGTTTACTTATATAATTTTGGCTCAACCAAAAAAATGTATAGAATGCAGTGAATTTTTCATGGATTCCCACTTCTAACAAGATTTTTAAATATTTGGTATATTTCTTTCTGATAATTATTCTCTTAAATTTCTGTGTTTTCTTTCTGTCTCATTCATCTGTCTTTCTCTATATGTAAAATATAAGGTCATGCTACATTTATGTTTCTATATCCTTTTATTTAAACACGTTATAATCTTGTGACCATATTTCTGCACTTGGGTTATTTTTAAATGTATGCTTTTTAATAATAGATGTGTGACATTTTATTTATTAATTTCCTTTTTTAGTTACTTACTGGTCTCCATCCTTTACTATTATAAACAGAGCTAAATTGTACATCTTTTCACAGAGTATGGAAAGCATTGTGTAAACTGCTGTTTATTTCCTTAGGATTAATTTCCAGATTTAAAATTACTAGATCAAGGCATGAATAAAATGCCCTTAAAAATTTTATACTTGTTTTCATTTCACCCAGTGTATAAGAGTTCCCATGTTACCACGTTCCTATAAATGCTTGGTATTTATTTTAAGCTTTCACAGCTTGATAGTACAAAAGTAGTATAACTTTGTTATTTATTATGAGAGAGATTTAAATGATTTTCATAAGTATTATAACCATTTGTTGTGTTTCTTCTTTTCTGCATTGCCTTTTAATATAATTTGTTTATCATTTTATCATGCCATTTCTTAATCATTTATGTATTTTATATTATAATTTATACATACTATGAAGAATTTCAAAGTGTTATTGGTTAAATTGGACATTTTATTTTCCAATTCATTGTGTATTAGGGTATTCCAGAGAAATATAGCCAGTAGGATATGTGCCTGTGTGAGTGCACAGGAGGGAGAGAGAAAGAGAAAAAGAGAGAGATTTATTATTTATTACCAGGAATTGGCGTACATGATTGTGGAGGTTGAGAAATCCAGCCACAGGAGAGCCAATGGTGAAAATTCCAGTCCAAGCAGGGGTCTGAAGGCAGGAGAAAACTGATGTCCCACCTTGAAGACAGAGAAATAATTCTTTCTTACTCAGCCTTTTCCTATATTCAAGCCTTCAGTGGATCGGATGAGGCCCACCCACACTGGGGCACTGGGGAGGGCAATCAGTTTTACTCAGTCTACTGATTCAAATGTAAATCTCATCCAGAAACACCCTCTGGGCATACCTTGGCCTCAAATTGACACATAAAATTAACCATCACAACTTACATTTTAATTTTTAACAATTCTTGTTACCTTTTAATATTTTTATTATGTGTTATATAATTAAACATATCTGTCTTTTACCTTGTCTTTTATCAGCTTTTTTTTGCTTTAGAACATATTTTCCATGGTAAAATTGTTAGACTATTGAAGCATATTTTCTTCTAGTCTTTACGTGCTTTTATTAATTATTATTCAAATATTTTAGTATAAAGAAGACAGTAATTGTCTATTGTTTCATAATTAATTTAGCATCATGTTGTGATAGAAATCATACTTATTAGAAATGACATTTTTAAAAAATTTATGAATTCTCATACAATGAAGGTGTTTATAACATGTTTTATTCATCTATTTTGTGCATAGACAAATATTTAAATAATTGAGATTATTAACCCACTAAGTTTGGTAACTAGTTTATTTTTAATGCATTTCCTTTTGTTAAAATAAGATTAAGCATTTTAAAATTAAGTTTTCAGGGTTGATTTTATTGTCATCATAGATTTCTAGGAGTTATCTTCATATTCTATAATTTAATATTTTCTTTGTTTTACATGTGTCAGGTATCTACTCCCTGTATTTGCCTTGTCTTTTCACTTTTTTCATGGTATCTTTTGATGAACAGAACTTCCTCATTTTCTGTATTTGGTTGTTTAATGTTCCCTGGTTATTCGTTCATATTAAATTTATAATCATGTATTTTTTTAACATCTTAATAATGACCTTTCAAGATTTTTATTGGAAATTTATTAAAATTTTAAATTATTTTGGAAGAACTGACACTTTTACAGTATTATATATTCAGTATAATATACTACATAAATTCTGTATAATACAGAATATGTACAATATTATATATTCACATTGAAGTACATCTAGGGCTATCCTTTTAATTAGTCATTTATTATTTACTTAGTAGAATTTTAAAGCTTAGTTTTGTTTCACTCAGACCACATATTTCTTAAATTTATTTCCAATAATTCATAACTTTAGTGGGGAGAGATTGTAAATATGATGCTTCTTCCATTATGTTTTCCCAACTCTTGTTAATTTTATAGACAAAAACTATTTGTAGAAAGCACTGTGTCTATTTACTGTTGACTGAAAAAAATGCACAACCTAAAAGTTGAGAGTTATGTTTTATTAGGTGGACAAAACTGAGAACTTAAGCCCAGGACACAGCATCACAGATAATTTTGAGAGGCTGCTCCAAAGAGACAAGGGAGGAGCCAGGATATACAGGGGTTTTTGCAACAAAGACCAGATAGTCAGAGCATCAAAAGATTACTGTCAATTAAGGAAAATCAGACATCTCAAGTTAAGGAATGTAGTGCTTTCCTATGTATGGGAAGATGCAAAGTCTGGCCTCATTGAAATCATTCCTTTGGTGTGTACCTCAGCTATCTGGGGCCAGTATCCTGTGCTTCTTATCCTGAGTTTCCTCGGAGTGCACCGTGGACTGGCTGTAATGTGATGGCTTGTTGGCTGCAACATTCTTTGTTTACTGATATGGCAGGCAACATTTTTTATTCACACTACCCTTCTTCCATTCCCCATTCTTTCCTGCTAACTGAAGTCTTTAGAGTCAGGTATTCAAACGCCTCCCACGTTACTTTGTGACTCCAACTCCAGCTCCAACACTTTTTTTCTGATTATACAAAGTTAGTCATGATACTCTTATTGCTCTTTTTAATGACTGAAGTGGGAATGGGCATATAGCCAATTCTGGCCAATGATACTGGAGGCAATACCTTTTGTTGGACTTCAGAGGATCATATCATCAGTCATAAGACCATGTATCCAAAACAGACAACTTTCTGCTTCTTTTTAAGATTGTTGCTTTACATGGTATACTTCCTGGGAACTTCTGCCACTATCTTAGCCCAAGGATGAAGCATTTAATCTAGAGAGGGCAGATCAAGAGAATCATAGAAAAGTACCAGAACATGGAATGCACTAAATCTGAAGCCTATTCTACCTGTGAATTTCTTCTCATATGAAATAATGTCATATCCTTATACTAGTTTGAGACAAAGATTTTTCTATTATTGAGGTTAAAATCATTTTAACTAATAAACTATTATGTTTATAGTTGTTTTGTAACCTGGTATCACATGAATGTTCTTTTCAGTTAAAACATATTCGATTTTCTTTGGATTTTAATCATATCATGTGAAAATAATCATGAAAATAATCAGGCTCCAACACGTAAGGAGCCTGAAAACCATTAATTCATTCCTTCAATAAAAAAAAAAGGTGAAAAAACTGAAAGCTATTTTTGAATCCAAGAGAGCTAAGTTTTCAGGGCAATATGCTACTCTGCAATCTGGGAGTATAGGTACATCTAGAGACACAGCTGAGATCTGCTTACCTAGAACAAAAGCAACTGGAGCCATAAATTGGTAGGGACACTTAATTGGTAATTTTGACAAATTGCTGGAGGCTAAGTGAACTAGTGTTAGTGTGAGAAACAGCTGCAGGTTACAGTCTCAGGGGAGAGGGGCACTCTTTCTGGCCTCTTACCTCCAGGAAATTTATGATTCTCACGGTGAAGAGCCAAGAAAGATCCTTCCCTGATTTTGGCAGGGGGAAGAGAAAAACAACCATTGAAAAACACACCTAGAATATTCTCCAATACAAAGCCCTGTTTTCCAGGAAGAAGGGCTTTATCAGAGACATATTAGCCTTCCTGTGTTACATAGGAGGAGGGTGCTAAGAAACACTTGTGAAAAGTACAGCCTAGGCACACAGACCCAGAAAAAACCTGAGATTTCATCATAAAATTAGAGAATGTTTCCCTTCTGCCACACCTACCACCACACCAACAGGGTTTCAGTATAATCTCAGTGGATTATAGCTAAAAGGCTGAGGAAGGGACACTAGAGGATTTTGAAGCTTCTGGCACCCACTGATACGGCAAACATTAAATAGAGCCCAAGTTCTAGGCAAATTAACATAAAACCTCACACTAATGGTCTCTTTATCTCAATTCTCTCTGATAGAATTTGATTGGTTTTCAACAAAAATTACAGGCATGCTAAATAGGCAAGAGAAGCAAACAAATGATCAGAACCTTTCTCCAATATGACACAGATGTTGGAAATATTAGAGATAGAATTTCAAATAAGTATAAATAATATGTTTAGGGCTCTAATGGAAAAAATAGACAATATGCAAGAACAGATGGGTAATATAACCAGAGAGATGAAAACTCTAAGAAAGAATCAGAATAAAATTTTGTAGGTCAAAACAGAAATACAATGTACCTGACTGGACATAGGTAAGGGAAAAATCAAGAAACTTGAAGATATTTTAATAGAATTTTGCAAAATGGAAATGCAAAAAGAAAAAAAAAGAACATCCAGAGCTATGGGTTAATTACAAAGGGTAACATATGTGTAATTGGTATACCAGAAAAAGAAGAAAGAACAGAAGTAATGTTTAAAGTAATAATGGCTGAGAACGTTTCAAAATTAATGATAGATACCAAATAACAATTGCAAGAAAATCAGAGAACATCAAGCAAAATAATATCAAAACTATCTATACCTAGGCATACCATATTCAAACTGAAGAAAACCAAAGACAAAGGAACTAGAGAATCAAAACGCTCCATCTATAGAAAAATAAGGATACAAATTACATAAGACTTCTAGTCTTCAACCATGCAAGCAAGAAGAGAGTGGAGCAAAACATGTAAAGTATCGAGAAAAGAAGAAAAAACACCCACATAGCATTCTATTTCTAGAAAAATTATCCTTCTAAAATGAGGGAGAAATAATGACTTTCTTAGGCAAACAAAAACTGTGGGAATTTATCAACAGCAGAACTACCTTACGAGAAATGCTCTAACTCCTTCAGGGAGAAGGAAATGATAGAGGTCAGAAACTTGGACCTAGGTTTTAAAAAAAAAAAGGAAAAGTGTTGGAGAAGAAACAAATGCAGGTAAATTAAAAAAAAAAATTTTCTTATGTAATCTAAAAGATAACTGTTTGAGATAATAGTGACATCAATGTATTGGGCAATAATAGCACACGGTTAAGTGAAATCAATGACAGCAAAGTCATAAGAGATAGGAGATAGAACTATCTCCTATCAGAGATAGTGGGAATACTCTGTTAAAGGGTAGCTGCACTACACACAAAATAATATAGTGTTTTTTGAGGTGAGCTTAGATTAGTTTAAAAATACATATTTCAAACTCTGACTTGCTCACTAACATTTTTAAAAAAGAGGTATAATTAGTATGCTAAGAGAAGATGAAATAGACTCAAATAATATTAATTAAAACCAGGGAAGCCAGGAAAAGAGGGGGGAAAAGAAACAAAAACTACAACAAATTAGAAGTAGATACAAACATGATAGATATTATTAACCCAACTATATTACTAATTACTCTAAATGTGAAAAGTCCAGTTGAACCAATTAAAAGACAGAGACCATCAGAGTATATAAAAGACCTAATTATATGCTGTCTACAAGAAACACACTTTAAAGACTCAGGTTAAAAATAAGGGATGATTCACCATGCTAACACAAATCGAAAGCTAGACAAGCTATAAAATTGAGGCAAAGCCAACTTCAGAACAAGGACAATTCTCAGGGATAGAGAGGAACATCATGTAATGATAAATGGGTTAATGTCTCAAGAAGACATAACAGTTCCTAATGTCTCTACACTGAACAGCATGCTGTTAACATACTGACGCAAAAACTGATAGAAATGTTAAAAAAAAGAAAAAGTCCACTATTATGGTTGGGGGCTTCACCATGCTTCTCTCAGTAATTGATGATCAAGCATACGGAAAAGTATTAAGGATATAGTTGATCTGAGTAGAACTATTAACAAACTTGTTTTAATTGAAAATAATCATGACTTTCTCCTGCTTTCCAGGAATTATCTTCTTCTTTAAAAATTTACTTACAATGAAAAAATTATCCAGCATGATGGTAGGAATCATTGTGTGAAAATAGGAATCTTCTTATATTTTACCTGATAAAAAGTATGCTTCACAGGGCTTTTTGGTTATTTCTGTTGAACTTTTGGATAAATCTGAATAGCTGAATAGCTTATAAACTCAAGATTGAGCTTTCTCAGAAATGCTAAGAATGGTGGATCTTCCACATTGATAATTGAAAGAAGATATATTTGCTTTGATATCTTTCCCTTTGCCCTAATGGTTACTTAGTAAGTTTAGTGGTTGGCTGTAAAACTCATAGAGTGATTTTATTCTTATCCCAGGGGTTGGTCATGAGATACATGTGACCTAGGCAACATTTTCTGCCTCAGCAAAAACTGCTGAGACTTTACTTTTTTTGTATCAGACATCATGAAAAATACAAAATATTAATCAAATTTGTTTCAGAAAAAATAACTACTTAATATAAACAATTCCTTAAAGATTCAATATAAAAATTTTGAAAACCATTGATGTTTATACTAGTAGTTGTGCTAATAGAGCAGAATAAAACTAGACATGACTGGTTAGTAACTAATACTTTATGGTATCAATCACTATTGGTATATATACAAATATCTTGATAGTTATGTTTTTTCTGGCAATTTCCAGAATTTTCCAATTAATGGAGAGATTCCATGATACAAAAACCTGAGGGATCGAATGCAAGTTTTTCAATCCATCTGACACTTACCTATGGACATCATAGAGGGCTTGTCAAACAAATGTTATTTGTCCTAATGGAGCAGACATTAACATTAACACATCTTAATGATTAATTGGCAAAAATTTAAGGAAATTAAAGTTCTTAAGGATGATTCTTGACCAATGTTTGATGCCAATAGAGTTGTGAGCAACTGACATCTTATTGGATGACTAGTTAACTGCATCATAATCTGAAGCATATTTTTTCTCTCTTTCCATTTAGATATCCATCTAAATGATAGATAAAACTAAATGTGCCAGTATATCTAATTGGAATATGAATGTTATGCTACCTGTGTCTTTGATTAGTTTCTATCCTAAAGAAAAAGCATATAAAGATTTTTTTTTATTGGGGAGAAATTAGCATTTGTGTAACAGTTTATATTTAGCTGGTCACTCTTCCTGTTCCTCAAACCCCTTGCCTGGAATTATGGACCTTTTTCAGTTCTTTAGTCCTATGTGTGTCGATTCCATGCAGCCTGGATTGCACAGACAGGCTCCTGTTAGGTGTCTGCCTACACTGTTTTTCATATTCTTAGCTTGCTTTTCTTATTGGTTGTCTGGATTTATTTGTAATAATTTTGACTTACTTCTGTGACCTGCATAGTCAATATCGAGGTCTTTCTTTTGCCCAGTTTTTTATCTCCTCTTAAACTCAGCTATTCATTGGTGCTCCACTTACCATTGCTCATTTAAGTCCTTTCTCCAGCTCTACCATAACAGTTTCCAGATCTTTACAGATTTCTATCCTGCATCTGTGTTACTCTTCTACTTTAAATTCTGGGATCATCAGATTCTGTAGCCTAGAGTTCTAAGTCTGAAAGTACTCAAGATGAGAGGGCAACATTATCTTGTCAGGAATTAATCTGTGAGTTTATTAAATATTTCCCTTCCTCATCATTCTCTCCTTGAGAACCCAAGGGCAACTTTTGTCCTCTGCCTGTTCACACCAAAACAGAAATGTATACACTAACATTTCTGGCCTGAGTAGACAATAGAAAGATTTGAAAGTGTGCTTGCCTGAAATAGATGAAATTGGGGCTGGAAGAAAGGAGAGGAAGAGGCAGAAGGTTGACCTGGATTGTAAAGGAAGGAGTGAAGAAAGAGAGGGAAAGGGACCTTGCATCTTGAAGACAGGCAGCAGAGTAGAAGGATACAGCATCAAACTCTCCTAAATACTGTCTGCCTGGACATATTCAGTCCTCTCAGTACAAGATTTGGATGATTTTTAACTTTAGAGAGAATGACAGCATAACAGAAAACCTTACTTTCTGACTGAGGTAGAACTTCTCAGTTAGGAATTATCCTTTAGGACAGGCAGTGGTAGACGTAACCCCTGTGTTATAATAAGATGCATTTCTACTTTTTATTATCAATAAAGTGGCAATAAAACTTAGCTTCTCAGAAAGAGAAAGAAATCACATCTTTTCAAAACAAAACCAGCTTTCCTCATTGACTTCCATTTCCAAGTTTTCCATGAGTCAAATGAAGATGTATTCCATTAAGTATTTCTGTTTGAGGGATACTGTTATCTATCTTTGATATTTTAATATTAGTACAGAAAATGTTATCACTAATTTTCCTAATAGATACAAGGGGAAAAAAAGACTTTTCAGATGTTTTATGTTCTCAGGGACCTGAAAGTAATATAACTTAAATGACTGCAGTATGAACTTTGTTATAGAATTTTAAATTTATACTTATACAAAAAAAAAAACAGGGAACAGTGAAAAATTATTTTATACTCAAAAACTGATACTATTATTTAATAATATAAAATGTTTTAGGAAAATAAAAATTTAAGTTTTGTGTTGCCTATTTTGGCTTAATAAATAAAATCTTATATGCATGTTTTGATGCAATCATATTAGTCATTTTAAAATAAAATCAGCATTTGAATAAGTGCAAAATGAATGCAAATATTATTAATTAAGCCTACTACCCACTATATTTTAATTAATGCCCTATAAAGATATATTTGTTCAAATATTTTTTTTCATAGAGGATCAGAAAAAATATAGTGGCAGAATATTAAATCAGATTGAAATGTAATATCTTGGAATGTATTTTTGAGTAGAACAACTCCTAGATATTTATAATCATATATAACATTGGTAAAAAATACATAGAAAAATTTTATTGTGCCCCTAAAATAGAAAACGTATTTCTTAAGAGTATTATAATTATTCCATACAAAATTCTTAGTATTTTGTTAACTGTGATTTTGAGATTTATTTTTTCTAATTTCACTGTTACTAAAATAAATGTTAAGTTCACTTTTGAGACATGAACATTCACTGAAATTATGAGACATTTTATGTATAAATTATACAGTTAATCATCTGCAATCTAGTCTCTAATTAAAGAACAATTATGAAACATTTCTTAGTGCTAATTTTAACTTTTAGGTACAATTACCAACCTTTATAAATGAACCAGTGTAGGAAATCAGCCAGCAAATGTCTTTGCATTTTTCTAGTTATCAGTACTTTCTTCATCATTACAGTGAAAATAATAGTGATTTCAAAGGACATTTATTATTCTTATTGTATTAAAAATTCAGATAACATTCACAAGTATTAAAAAAGTAAGATTTAAATAGAAATGTTATAATTCAGGTTGAAACTAAACTTAAATGGAAAGATAATTATTTAAGTATCTCTAAAATATGTTTCTTAGGTTATTTAGTGTGAAAGAAAGAAAGAAAAAAGAAAGAAAGAAAGAAAGAAAGAAAGAAAGAAAGAAAGAAAGAAAGAAAGAAAGAAAGAAAGAAAGAAAGAAAGAAAGAAGGAAAGAAAAGAGAGAGGAAGGAAGGAAGGAAGGGAGAGAAGGAGGGAGGGAGGGAGGAAGGGACAAATAGAGAAGAGCCTCCGTATTTGTTAGCAGGAAATGAAATAATTTATTTTAGAATTACTTTGAGTTTTCCAGGTAAAAGTGTACAACAGAATATTTGAAATGCTAGAGCTCGGGAAAATAAATTGGTGATAAATGTGAAATTTAATAAATGTAATATGGGTAGATAAAAGGAAGAGCATGTGGAAAGAGAATGTAAGAACACCAAAAACAGTCTTTAGGGATAGAAGAAAGGCATATGTGCAAGAGTAAATCAAAGAAGTAAAGCTATTGAATAGCACAATGTTACAGGAGCTAAAAGAAGAAAGTGTTTTCAAGAAGTAAGAGTGTGTGGTCAAACTATGAAAGACTGAAAAATAAAGGCAAGTAACTTGGTTTCATATTTTGGAGGGAATGGAACATATGAGAGGCACACAAATCACTTCTGAAAGTGAAATATATAGTTATAAATCCCTAAATATAGTTATAAATCCCTACGTTAGAAAATAATAAGTACCTTAAATCAATACCCTAAACTTTCATTTCCAAAATCTATTTAGAGAAGAAAACAAAACAAAACAAAACAAAAAACAGCTGTGCTTTTGCCTAATTTCCTTCCTATTCCTTTTTGGGGCAATATCTCCCAGTTGGAGAAACTACCAATAAATCTTTATTTTTAGTAAATCCAATCAAGTTGTCCTGCCTCCACTGGCCAGGAGTGGACATGGACGTGTAAGCATGTGATATCACTCAGATGCTTTAATTAGGAATTTTAAATATTAAAATATCCAAAATATCCATTGTAATTTAAGCTGATAAACAGCAATGGAGGCACCTGAGGAGACTATTCTTTGGTTCCTTGTACCTACTGCCCTAGAACTCTTTTGCATCTCATCAATCCTTAACCATGCAATTCAAAATTTCCTTTCGGAATTGAGCTGTCCCGTATCTTTCCAATAAATTCTTGGTTTCAGGTAGACAGAGTGTTTCTAGGTTAACTGCCATAAAATTCAACTCAATATAACTTTACACAATAGGATAGATGAGAATGTTTTCTATTTTTGTCGAAATATGAAAGCAATATATGGTATAAAATATTTAGGAACAAGTTTTGCAAGACAGTGTAGGATCTGAATGAGAACACTGCAAACATTTATCAAGTTTTTAATGAAAACCTTCAAACCTATGTACTATAGGATATACACACTTCCTGAATAGAATTATTTGGTATTCAAAATGTCAAATTTCCTCAAATTACTTTATTTTAATTTTTTAAATTATTGGAAAATTTCAAACAACTGAACATGGTCAAAAAGAAAATATCAAACATCTATGTTGTCACCATTTGGAATTTACCATTTTCAA
The DNA here is from genome assembly GCF_009873245.2 of Balaenoptera musculus. Taxonomy (NCBI): domain Eukaryota; kingdom Metazoa; phylum Chordata; class Mammalia; order Artiodactyla; family Balaenopteridae; genus Balaenoptera; species Balaenoptera musculus. Next base: position 41,836,107 of record NC_045788.1, read on the forward strand.
TGATTTTGCCTACTTGTTTCTAGATATATTTTTGTTTTTCCTAGTTTTATTTTTACAAAAGACAGTCATTCTGTTATTATTATTTTTTTTAATCATTATTTATTTATTTATTTATTTATTTATGGCTGTGTTGGGTCTTTGTTTCTGTGTGAGGGCTTTCTCTACTTGGGGCAAGTGGGGGCCACTCTTCATCGCGGTGCGTGGGCCTCTCACTATCGCGGCCTCTCTTGTTGCGGAGCACAGGCTCCAGACGCGCAGGCTCAGCAATTGTGGCTCACGGGCCTAGTCGCTCCGTGGCATGTGGGATCTTCCCAGACCAGGGCTCGAACCCGTGTCCCCTGCATTGACAGGCAGATTCTCAACCACTGTGCCACCAGGGAAGCCCCATTCTGTTATTTTTTAATGCTATATGCATTGAAAGGAATTTTTTAAAGGTCAAAAATTAAACAAATAAGAAATTAATAAAAATAACCTAAAATTTAACTATCGACTGATTTTCTTCATTTATATTAGGGGGGCCCATTCCAGGAATTTTTCTATGAATATAATCAGAGATAAATATGAATGGATAAGTTGACTATAATGTAAAACAATAACACTTATAAAAATGATAATATACCACTGATTATACTATACTTAAAATATTACATTTACGTATTCATATCCTTTTGTGTTTTTTCTTATTTTTGTCTTGTATGTAGTAAAGAAGATACTAAGTAAAACTAGTTAATGAGTTTCAAAAATTATTTCTTAACAGAAAGGATATTATTTCTTGAAAAATAACTCTAAGGTTTAAAAATGCTTATGAAAAGTATTAGGATGTTTGAGTGATAATGATATTTGCAGTCCCCTGCTTTATTATAAAGACTATTGACGTCCTCCTTTGAAAGATGAGAACATAAGCACTTTTAGCCTTCTTTCCAGGTATGCTCTTCATCACTGATCTTTGTTAACCAGGTTATAATTTTTATACTAGGCAAATTTATTATATTCAATTAGGTTTGCTAACTTTAATCCCTCGCTTTGTTTAGCACTGATTCTATATTTAAGTAAACTCAAGGCTCACATGATTTCTCTGTTCCTGAGACCTTTATATTCATTTTCCTCTTAATTGCCTGGATACTCAATATTAACTGTTTTTTCCCCAAGAAAGGCCAGTAGGTATTATCTTTTATGAATTCTTACATATTTGAAGGTATTAGCCTACAATGTTCTTGCCTCATAATAGCTTTGACAGATTGTGGTATAAAATGTAACAGCCTCATTAAAAAATTTTGAAAAGTATTTTCTCCTTTCACTAATCTCTGCAAAAGCAAATATTTTAAAATATTTACCAGTAAAATTATCTGGGCCTGAAATTAACTTTCTGAGAACATAAGTATTCCATGTACTTTCCAAAGAATATCTACTTGGCAGTTGAGTGTCAAGTCCAATTTTTCATTTGTTTTTTCAAAACTATATTCTTGCTGAATTTTAGATTTCTTTAATCAGTTTTCAGGAAAGCTTTATTTAAATTTCTTATATGATGGTAGATTTGTTTATTTCTCCTTTACATCTGCCAAGTTTTTTAATATTTTACTCCATGATATTAAATACATAAAAATTAGGATTTATAATAACATATTGAATTTGATATTTTATTATTATGAAATAATTCTCTTTATCTCAAAAATCTACATATTCTGATATAAATATAACTGCAACGACTTTATTTTGTTACTGTTAACATAGATATATTTTCCCATTACTTGATTTTCAACCTTTCTGTATCCTTACGGTTAAGATGCTTGCTAAAGAGTAAGCAACATTTTAAAAAATCTAGTCTTATAATGTTTGTCTTATTGTTGTCTATAATTTAATTCAAATATAAAAGTTTAGTCTTGGATTTATATTTGTTCCATGTGTCCTATGTTCAATTTTTGCTTCTTTAAAATTTTTTTTCTAATTATTTTGTCTGTATTGTTATACATTCTTTTACCATTATTTTTAAAATTTATTTTATTGAAGTACAGTAGATTTACAATGTTGTGTTAGTTTCTGCTGTACAGCAAAGTGACTCAGTTATTACATATATATATTCTTTTTCATATTATTTTCCATTATGGTTTGTTACAGGATATTGAATATAGTTCCCTGTACTATACGGTAGGACCTTATTGTTTATCCATTCTATATATAATAGTTTGCGTTTGCTAATCCCAAACTCCTAATCCATCCTTCCCCCATCTTTCCACCCCCTTGGCAACCACATGTCTGTTCTCTATGTTTGTGAGTCTGTTTCTGTTTCTTAGATAAGTTCATTTGTGTCATATTTTAGATTCCACATATAAGTGATATCATATGGTATTTGTCTTTCTCTTTTTGATTTACATCACTAGTATGATAATCTCTAGGTCCATCCATGTTGCTGCAAATGGCATTATTTCATTCTTTTTTATGGCTGAGTAATAATCCATTGTATATAAATACCACATTTTCTTTATCTATTCATCTGTTGATGGACATTTAGGTTGCTTCCATGTCTTGGCTATTGTATCAATAAATAGTGCTACTATGAACATAGGGGTGCATGTATCTTTTCAGATTATAGTTTTCTCTGGATATATGCCCATGAGTAGGATTGCTGGATCATATGGTAACTCTATTTTTAGTTTTTTGAGGCAACTCCATACTGTTTTCCATAGTAGTTGCACCAATTTACATTCTTACCAACATGTAGGAGAGCTCCCTTTTCTCCACACTCTCTCCAGCACTTGTTATTTGTAGACTTTTTAATGGTGGCCATTCTGACTTGTGTGAAGTGGTAACTCACTGTAGTTTTTTTTTTTTTTTTTTTAAAGACAAGGACTTCTTTTTTTTTTTTAAACCCCACATTTGTTTATTTATTTATTTATTTTTGGCTGTGTTGGGTCTTCGTTTCTGTGCGCAGGCTTTCTCCAGTTGTGGCAAGCGGGGGCCACTCTTCATGGCGGTGCGTGGGCCTCTCACTATCGCGGCCTCTCTTGTTGCGGAGCACAGGCTCCAGACGCGCAGGCTCAGTAATTGTGGCTCACGGGCCCAGTTGCTCCGCAGCATGTGGGATCCTCCCAGACCAGGGCTCGAACCCGTTTCCCCTGCATTAGCAGGCAGATTCTCAACCACTGTGCCACCAGGGAAGCCCTCACTGTAGTTTTGATTTCCATTTCTCTAATGATTAGTGATGATGACCATCTTTTCATGTGTCTATTGGCAATCTGTATGTCTTCTTTAGAGATATGTCTATTTAGGTCTTCTGCCCATTTTTTGATTGGGTTGTTTTTTGTTATTGAGTTGTAAGAGCTGTTTGTATATTTTGGAATTTAAGCCCTTGTCAGTCATATCATTTGTTTTTTACCATTATGTTAGTAAACAGTTTAAAAATTAAAAAATACATACATTCTTAAATTATTAAGTCTAATGTCAATAATCACTTTCACCATGTCCCAGACAATGCAAGAACCTAGAATACTGTATTTTTATTAGCCTCCTACTTTTGTACAATTTTATTGTACATTTATTGTGTATTTTAATACAACATATACTTTAAATCCCATGAGAATATTGTTTATATATACATATAGATATGTAAAACTATTTTCCTAGTACTCTTTCTTTACGTACTTTATTTACTTCTGAATGTATGCTTTTCCATCTGCTATCATTTTCCTTATGACTAAAGAACTCCCTACAAAATTCTTCTTACTATTTTGTTTATTGAAGTTCTCCAAGTACCATTTCCCAATTTTATTTTTCTAAATTTTTATATTTTCCTTTCTTATATTTTCCTTTATTTATGGACTTAGGATTTTAGGCTGGTGCTGATTTTTTTTTTTTGCAGTATTTTAGAGAACTTTTGTTTTTAAACTTTCTTTTGTAATGTTGGCTCTTATTTTTGTTCATTTGAAAGTACTGTGTCCTGCCTTACCCCTTGCTCCTTTTAGTATTTCTTCTAGAACTTGTTACAAATGTAATCCTTGTTCTTTGATGATATCATATCTGATTAAATGAGGCTTATGCTTAAATGACACTCTAGATATGGCTTTGGCTGCAAAATTGATTTATTTAATTATAAAAGATAAAAACAGGACAGACTCTTAATGAACCTACACATACAACTGTATATTCATCTAAAGAAGCTCAGTAAAATATTTGTTTATATGATTTAAATATTCTTTGCTTCAATAAAAATCAGGCACCATTCAAAAAATATTCCCATCAGTTTACATAGTATAGTATACCATGGTGTTCTCCATCTTTTTTGTGTTAATACAACTTTACAATCTTAAATATTATTTTTAAATTCCAAAGAGCTTTTGTTTATATAGGCTATATCTATCAACACTTGCTATATAAATATTAAAGTAACAATAATAAGCCCAGTACATGAAAACATAGATAAATTTTTATGAAAAAAACAAGTTACCCCAAACAAAAAAAATTAGTAAGAAGAGTGGCATATACACATTTTTTTGCAAATTTCTTTAAGGTATACCTTAATAGAAAACCACTGGATTATCCTACCTACTTCTGCATTGGATCTGTTGCAATATCATAGGTTATAGAGCTTTTGGAAAACTCCTCTGTATACTCGACAGAAAATAAAAGTGAAAAATATAAATAACATCTTAGTATTATTATGAAAATGGCGTTGGCTTAGCAGACTCCCTAAAAGTGTCTCTAAAATCACTGGAGGTTACGTAGCATAAGGAAAAAGAGAAAGGAATTTTTTTATATACCAATCAGAAAATAGACAGGTATTGGTATTTAAAATAATGCCAACAAAATTCTAAACAAATAACAGGTGTCAAAGGAGATTTGGTCACTTGATTAAGATAGGATCATGTGTACGTAAGAAACAATACTTGGCTGCCTATCAAATCGTAATAAACTAAAATATTGTAGCATAAATAGAAGAAGTTTATATAATTTTATGAAAATTTACCCTGTACAGAAGTGAGGAACCTGTGTTTGTTTCAAAAAATAATCAAAAACATGAAGAGCCAACACAAGAACAGAAACGTATTCTGGCTAAATATAGAACCTCTGTTACCTGGGCAGATTTCACTGGGCAGGTTATTAAAAGAATAACCTTGTAATACTCCTGGATAAGAGAAGACTGAATTTGTCAAGATCAATTGTCATTCTAATAAAGAAAAGCCAAACTCTAGTTTTGCATTAATATAATATTTGAAAGTAAAGGTGTCTTACTTTCTAAAAAAATTGTTTTCTTATGAAGAAACTCAGAACGGGCAATGTTGATAAACATTTCCAAAATTTGGACACATTTTATATTCTATTTTCATACTAAAGTATTAGAAACCAAGACAAATAAAATTCATTTCCCTTAATCCTCCCCAACTTGTCAAACGCTCTCAAGTTGTGTCTTTCACTATGCTCTTCCATGTTCTGGAACAAACAGAAACTTTAGGACAAAACTATTGTCTTTTTCCTTGGAAATCAAAAGCTCATTCCTTAACCTTACATACACAGTTGCATTTCTCTATTAATATTGATCCTACTATAGTTCCAATTACCCATATTAATGATAACTTTTAACCAAAGTAGCTTCCTTGCATTTTACAAAGAAAATGTATAGATAAGCAAGAAATATATATCCTACATAATTATTTTGCAGATTAGCATATGGCACAATGTTTTACAGCCAAGTATGTCACTTTTGTACCTTCTTAAAGTGGAATGAATGAACACAGTCCTGAACATGGTCCAAGAATTTGGCTATTCTATAGCATATAAAAATAAGAGTCAATAACTTAAAACACTATTTAATATATTATATATGTATATGTTATTTTATAAAATATATATATTTTACTTATAAATAAATTAACATGTATCATATATTACATAATATATAAATGTATATTGTACAAATATATGTAACTATATAATATATAATATAAATATATAACTATATTCTATAAATATAAATGTATTAAAATTATGCTTAGTAACAAAAGCATTAGTATTTTAGCTTACTTAGATATTATCAAAAGATTATTTGTATTTCAATAAGTGGTGCTCAGAAAACTGGACAGTTACATGTAAAAGAATGAAATTAGAACATTCTCTAACACTACATACAAAAATAAACTCAAAATGGATTAAAGACCTAAACATTAAGACCAGAAACCATAAACAATCCTAGAGGAAAACATAGGCAGAACATACTTTGACAGAAATTGCAGAAATATTTTTTTGAATTTGTCTCCTAAAGCAAAGGAAATAAAAGCAAAAATAAACAAATGGGGCCTAATTGAACTTAAAAGTTCAATAAAAAATATAAATAATTTCTGTATCTCTTAAACGGTAGTATATTAAAATATTACCAGGTCAGTATATTTTCTATTTTTTTAAAAATATTAGACTTATATAATCACCTCTATTCTTTATAAAGCAATTAATACTCCTTGACTTTGAGTCTTTTTAATCTAATTTATTAATGCCTTCTTAGACTAGGAAAATATTTCAACTCACAAAATGAAAGATAAAGACTCTTGTCAATTCAGACATAGACATACAGAACTTAGAATTTAAGTTCTATAACCTCCATAACAGATCAAAATAAATACAGAAACATAACCCCCTGGTCCAGATTTCAAAGACCTGTTTTCCCTTCCAGAAGGCGTGAGATATTTTCCCAATTGGTTTGTTCTCCCAAATAGAAAAGCAAATTTAAAAAGACCATCAAGCAGGATTTCCTATCAGCTCTCACCCAACAGAGAACATATCTCCATCATTTACTCAACACAGACCACTAAGTAGTCAGATCATAAAACCAGATTCCTAATTTGTGCTGCCACCAGCTGGGAATAACTTCTCAGTCCTAAACAAATGACAACCACAACCAAACTTGGACTAGAACTGGAAACAAAGTCAAAAAACACAAAATTAGGAAAAATAACAGAAACAGAGAATCAACAACTTAGAGTTCTAATACCTCTTGGGAATTACTCTGGGAGTCAAGACAAGATGTGAGGTCAGGTACTGTTCTCAGGTGACTCAGTGCAATCATCTCTGGCAGGTGGGTCTACTCTGCAGAGCTTGCAAAACTGTTAAAGTGTAATTTTCTAAAGTTAAAAGCAAGACTACAATACGAATATAGAATAAACATGTTTCAACAATTTTAATAATCTCATTCATCAAAAAGGGAACCAATAAAATGGTAAAACTGGTTCAAAGGATAATTCAAGGAACAGAGATTGATGTCATGAAAGGATTCTTGAGCAGAATTTGATAATAGAAATAAAACTTAAATGTCTTATAAACCCTAAAAGTGAAACCTTGAATCCTTTAGGCTTATCTTTTCTACCTGACAGAAATCTGTAAGTTAACACTTAATTTCACAGTTTCGGGGATCTAATAAAATAATAAATAGCAAAATAAAACACAGGTGCATTCTCCTAGATAATTATATAATTCTAGAGTGAGCCTGTTAAACAATGACATTGAAAGGACATGTAGTCATCCCCCTGCTTTATTTCCAAGTTGTGGATATTTCTTTACTTAACAAAAATAATGGTAAAAAGAATCTTGCCACACATAAAAGGCTTAAGCAAGGTCACTCAAACACAGAAAGCAATTCATTTAACTTTCACAATCTGACATGATATTGTAACTTTCACAAGGGAACTATTTTATCAACTGCTAAGAACCACACATGATAAGTGAAAATAGTGTACCTAGTGCCAGTCTGTATCTTTTAATTAAAAATATAAATTACTAGTAAGTAATATTAAAAACATAAACAACTAATTTTGCACAATTACATATACTCTCAAGCCATTTCCTTGACTCAGTAAAATGGCATGAAAAAACCAGCTCAGGCTTTACGCCCACCTTACCGAGTATATTCCAATTTTAAGCCAAAGTATAAGAAAGATATCTGCTTATTGTGTTGTATTTTGAAGACTCAGATTAAGCACAGAAGTATAAAAATAAAGAGTTTATATATTATCAAAATGTCACCATGTCCATCTATGAGTCTATATGTTAAAGAATTAGAATTTTTTAATCAGTTGAATTTCAGAAGAGATACCACCTGTAGATCACATTTAAATAGAACCTAATTTCCTTAATTGAGAAAAAAATCCTGAACAGGTTAAAAATAACTTTCTATGCCCAACACATCTCTTTCCACTCACATAGATGACATTTTAAACACCTGCTGTTGTAAGTGATCTTATTATCCTTAACAGCCAAACCTGGGAATGGCAGAGCTCTTACTGCCCTTCGTGTTCAAATAGTCCACCTGTTTTTAATTAGTTAAACAATCAATCTACCTATAGCAAGCTATTTTGGGGTTATAATGACAGCTGCTATAAGGGCAGAACTTTCATTTAACCCAATCACATTTTCCATTTTCCAATCCTATCTATTACATATATAGTTTGTTACCCGCTATGCAATAGCAAAATAAGAGTTTCCAGTGAGATTCCATCTTTGTAGGATAATTTATATTTTATATAATCTTTTTAAAGATTCTTTAAAATATAGGAAGAACAAGAACTTGAAATCAGACTGTTCACTTATGAGATAATTTTTTATATTTATTTCATTTATTTTTATTTCATGGCATTTCTACTTCTAAACAGACTTCAAGGCAAAAATTTTTTTTGGAAAGAAAACTAGTTTATTTCAATGACTTTTTTCAAGTGGATCCACGTTTTGGATAAACAGGCTTAGTAAAAAAAAAATACAATCAGTAATTAAAAGGAAACAAATTTTAAAAAGCAAACTGATAGAATCTCCACTAGAGGATCCATGTTCTGGACATACAGACTGTTTTGATATACTGCTGTCCAAGACCGAGAGAGAGCGAGAGAGCGCGAGAGAACGTGAGAGAACGTGCTAGCTCCAGGAACACACCTGAAGTCAATCAAGATTTTATTTAGTTTGCTGCAGAAAGGGAGAGCACGCCTTCAGGGACCCTTGAGGGACTCAGTAAAGGGAGTTGGGTGGGTGCTGGATAGTTCTAAAGGGGTATTAGGTAAGTGAGGACCAGTTCTAGATTAGATATGATTGCGTACTGACTGTGTGTCTGCTGTTAGAAATGATGTTCAGAAATGCTGACTCACAAATAATATTTAAAGTTGTAGAAATGGATGAGAGCACTTCTATGGAGAGTGAATGAAGATAACAAGGAGTGTTCTGAAAACCAAGCTCTGGAGCACTTCACAACAAGAAAATACATCCAGTAAGGTAAGAGGAAAAACCAAGACGCTGATGTCCCACAGACAAAGGTAAAAAGTGTTTGTACAAGATTAATAGTTTCGTTGTTGTTTGTGAATATTGATTGAGTCTGACTCTAGAGCCCTATCAGGGTATATCAGAGTAAGAACAGGGTAGCTGGGAATTTGGCTACAGGAAAAAAAAAAAAAAATGGCTTGACTACATTTTGGTTGTTTTTGCTTTTTTTTAAAGAATGGTAAACACTTTCATACCATGCTTAATAATTTTAATATTTTCCTCATTCAATTGTTATAAAAGTTACAACAATGAGGTTTCTGTTTTTCAATCCATATAATAGTTAAGTAAATTTCAGTGATTTGTCCCAAGTTATATGATTACTAAGTGAATTGCAGAGCTCAGACTCTGGTTTCTGTTTCCATTTGTGGCTTTTATCACTATATTTAACTGAAATTGCAGACCAATGGTTTGTCATCTCTGGCAGCATGTTAGAACTATGTGTGGAAATTTTAAATTGGGGCGCCGGTCTCACTCTCAGGAGTTCTGCATTAATTCTATCAATTCATTGCTTTAATTGGATGAACTCTAGAGTACATCCACTGTGCAAACCACTGACCTAGATATTTCTACAAAAATGGTAGTTGGACTACCTGCTTTTCTAGAGTTCAGTCCAAGAAGACAATCCTAGAATTTCTGTATCAGAATTCCATAGAATGGAGTTCGTGAATCTTGAGTTTTAACTAGCTTCCTACATTAATTTTAATCAAATAAAGATTGAAGACCAACAGGGTAGCAAACTGATTCCCAAACATTGCTATTGCTGAACATTACAGGGGAATATTTTTAAAATTTTGATGCCCAGGTCAAACTGCATATCAATTAAATCGAATGTTTAGGGGTGGAAAACAGGCATTAGTAGGTGATAAAGCTTCCCAGGTGATTCCAGTGTGCAGCAAAGTTTGGAGATCACTGGCAAAATGATGCAAGCTAAACAGAAAAGTGATACAGATTATGTAAATTGATAAAGATGAAACTATCACATTTGAAACAAACTACTGTTTGACTTTTTTGACCTATATAATGACAATTTCATACAGTTCAACTTAAAATACAATAGTGTCCATGAATATTCTGCAGAACCAAGTTTTTTGCTTTTCACTAAATATTTTACAGAGACCACAACTTTCTTTTGGAGAATATAAACAACAGTAAGTTTTACAGGTAGAACAATAACTCTTACATCAGAACCCACTGTTTTTAGCCTGACTTTAGCACTTTTTGGGAAGTCTTGAAGTTTTGTAGAACAATTTAGTGTTATTATACCACCTTTTTCATATGCAGGTGAAATCAATGCTCTGTTATGTAAGTTTGCATTTATCTTTTTTTTCCCCAGAGCTTGAATTTATTTGTTGAAGTTAAAGTAACTGTTCTGGTTAGTTGGAACATTTTGAGCAGTTTTTCCTGTGATTTAAAAACATACATTCCAAGGTTGCATTCATGGCAAATAAACTAATTGAGCCCAGAAATATTGAAAACGATGAGAAGAATTGGTTTAGCCAATGTTACATAAATTTGCCCCTCAGCGTTCTTTTGCTAACAAATCCAGAGTTTGCAGTCCTGCTACAAACCTGCCCTGAATTGCTTAGCATAATGAAGATGATTTTATCTTAAAAAAATTGTCTCTCTGTCCCAGAAGCATCTTGGCTCTCTGATAAGCAGGACCAGATCCATTTTTTCCTGGCTGTGAAGCAAACGGGGATTGTATTTGTTGTGTGGAAGGCACTGGTGGGGCAGAGATGAAACAATCTAAATTGGAAATATCATAGGTCTATTAAGCATAAATTAGGTTTATGTATTTTTTTGAATTTTAAAATGATGTCAAAAATTATAATACCGAACTAATAAATACAAATACATTAACAGAAGAAAGGTAAAATGACTTAATTTGACTATATATCTCAAAAGGGTTTATGAAAAACTACCTGCATATTTTATGTTTGGTCTCATTTTCTTTATTGGCATCAATACCTCATTATAAATTTTCACATATACATTTTTAGACACCCTACCTGGGCACGAATTATGCCTTCAATTTTTTCCATATGAATTGTGAGATGCAGAAATACAAGCAAACAGAAAAAAAAGGGTGGGAGGTCCAACTATTTAATGATTAAAGTACATGTTTTATATTACCTTTGTCCCTCCTTCAACAGTTCTGAACTTTTTTATGTGACCCAGGCTCCAATTTTTGTTCAATAACTTTGTTATTTTGTTTCAATAGCTTTGGAATCCTATTCAGTCAAAATTCAGTTTTTATTACCTCCTTTTTCACTTGAATATGGTATTTTATATTCATACAGAAAAAACTCTTTAAACGGTCATTTCAAATGTGAGGTATGCATGCATAGAAGCATTGCGTCATTTAGCCCAATATTTTTTTCTTTAAAAATATTTGAGACGTTCTTTAGTTAATGTCATAATATATGAAATGTATTATTTTTAAGTATTTCTATGAAGCACTTTTAAAAACATATTTTTATATATTATCTCATTTAATCATTTAACATTGTTGTAATGGGATGATTATTAGCTCCAGTAAGACTCCAGTTAAGACTGGGAGTCGAATCTACATACTTAGTCCAGGTGTATCAAGTCAGTTGCAAAACCCAGCTTTGAACACACACCTACCTGACTTGAATGGCTATGCTTTCCTACCCTGAGAGAAAAGAGAACATTTTATAAAATGAGTATAGGGAGATTCCAGACATAAATTGAAGATTTATAACTTGAGGTAAAAAGACAGCTAAAATAGTTGAGCAAATTTTAACTTTAACAATGTCTGAAACAAATCCAAATGTTAAATCTAAATCTTTTAGTGGCAATAAGCAACTACTATGTGCATGTGTAGCAATTCAGTATAAACTGTTTAATTTGATATATACATTTGATCTGTACAATGGCTGCTGTGTTATAGCCAATCAGAAAAGAACCTTAATTCATATAATATTAGGTGAATTGGGTAAACAAAATAGATAGTTCTGAATTTGGAACTCATTTTTGATAACCTGATATGCACATTAAAGGCAGAGAGGGAAAACGCTACCTTTATCTGGATCATAGACCTAGTTTACCCTTGTTTTCCCAAGACCTTAAAAATGTAGCATCTGGACAAAATAGAACTTGCTGTGAGGCTTCATCAGGCTAAAAGGAGAAGCATCTGGAGGAGTTGGCAAATGCTGTCCTATTCCTTCACTGGCAACACTTGCCTTTTCTGTATCATTGAACTTGAGGATGTCAAACAATTTTGAATTCTTCTTGGTCCCTGAGATCAGATGTTATAGTAACATATGCTTGCATAGGCCAAGCAAAGAACTTTGCTCAGAAGGCTTCTTTCTCAGATGATACAAGTCACCTCAAAAAATTTACTCCATCAGTGCTCAGGAAGAAGGTTTGTGTCCATGTTGTTAAGGTATAGCTATGACTTTCTGTAAGGTCCTTATTGCTCTAACCAACCTAACACTATGAATATTTGGAGAAAAAGGTCTTCCACAGATTGTGAGCAGATTTGATAGAAGGTCATTTATGAGATTTAAAATAAGATCAGTACATGAGAATTGAGTAGTTCTGTTTGTGGTATTTTCCCCCTTGCACCAATACATAACTTCTCTATATGGATAAAGACAGAAATAGAGGTCACTTCATCCAATGGTATGTGGAAATATGATTTGCATATTCTTTTATTCATTCACACATTTATTCGTTCATTTGTTCAGCAAGTTTTTACATAGTGCCTACAATAGTCCAGTACTATGCTAGTGGCTAGAAATATATATTTGAACAAGATGTATATTATCCATGACCTTTTCAATTTGCATTCAAGAAAGGGAAAAGTGACCACATGTACATATAAAATAAAATAATTCCTGATTACTAACTACTATGAAGAAGTTAATAAGAAAGATTATTTTGTGGAAGATGATCATTAAATGCCCTTCTGAAATATGACATTTGAGCTGAGGTCTATATGAGGTTAAAGCAACTTATGCAGGTATTGAGGCAGTAAGATAAGAGTCCCTGAGGTGAGCAAGGGCTTGTCGTTTTTATGAAGAATTAAGAGGAATTTAGTGAAGGTATAACATGATGGAGAGGGAGATAAGAGCTATGTTATCAAATGAAATTGGAAAGAAGGTCAGAGACCATCATGATGGGTGGTGTAGACCTGGTCAAGGCATCTGTGATTCATTGTGAGAGCAATAAGGAGCCATTGAAGTTTTTAAACAAAGAAGTGAAATTAGTTGGTTTATATTATTAAAATGCTACCATGGTTGCTGTGTGGAGAATTAACTCTTTGGCTCATGAGTGGGCCAGGGAAATATGTTAGGAAGCTATTGCAATTGTTTAGATGAGATATGGTGGTGATGGTAGTGGAGATAGAGAGAAGAGAACAGATTTGACAAATATGTTTGGGGAAAAGTTGGAGGAATAGGAAAAACATTTACTAAGTGGGGAAGAGATTCTTAGCAAAAGAGAGGAATAAAGAAATCCCTTAAATTTTAATTTCCAGAACTGGGAAATGATCTGTGCAATATTCAGCACTTTACACAGTAGGGAAAGGCTAGATAATTAAGGAAGGGGAGCAGAGGAAAAGTTCCAGTGATGCTATAGTTTTGAGGTTACTCCAAGGTGGTCAGAAGTGAGTTGGTTTGAGAGCTCAGAACTGAGCTCAAGGGCCACACAGAATAGAGAGAATGATGTGATTAGTAGTGGAAAGTAGTGTCCAGAGAGACAGAAAGAGAAGCAGCAAAGTATTGTGCCAGAAAATTCAAGAGAGAAGGATGTTTTCTGATAGATGGAGTGGTTAACTCTGTCAAATGCTGCACATGTTCAAGATTAAAGATGAAAGCCTGTGTTTAATAAGTACAATTTTTCCGTGTTATTTTTTTTGAAAAGCCTATTTCATTGCATTTCATGAAAGGGAAGATTTCTCATTCATTCAAGTTTTGCTTAATTATAAAGTATCTCAATAGATACAATAACAAAGTTTCTTGCTTAGAAAATCTGGAGAAAAAGAATCATTAAAAGCTTGATCAGAAATTAGTCTAAAAAGCTCCCCTTATGTACAGTAATGCAGTTACATGATAACCCCGTTGAGGCTAACAAAGTTAACCAAATTTCAGAGATTAAAAGAGAAAAAAAAATAACAAATTATTATATAACAGTAAAATTTCTCTGTCAAATAATTTCATTAAAAAACATAGGGAAGCAAAAATCACAGCTTATTCCCTTGTTCCCTAGCTATGCAGGACAAAGGAGAAATAGAAATGACATGAGATTTTGAAGCTCTGTTACAATGTGAAAGAGAAAAAAATAATTGAGGGTTGTGGCTGGTAATTAGAAGACAAACTCACTACTACTGAAGGCTTAGCTCTAAGAAAAGGAACCTAATTTCAGGTCAAGAAGTAGGCTTTGAATTATATTTTATATATTCGTTTATTCTGTGAATCTTAAATGCACTAATAGAATTCTTGATAATCTACTGAAAAATCTGACATTTTTCAAAGTTGTCCATTAAAACTCTTATTTGATTAGTATTGTGTAACCACAACAAGATCGTGAAATGAACCATAAATCTGCAGCATGTTTAATGTAAAACAAAATTTGTACTTGGTAAAGAATAGAAAGTGCAACTTTCATTTCTGTATAGGGCTATATGTAATTTATAACAAACTTAAGGCAGTTACAGCACCTGAAATTAAACAGAAAATAAAATTATTCCCTGAAGGTAGTGGAGGTTGATGTTAGAAATGCATTTAGAAATGAGTACACAAATAGTTTATACTATTATTGTGTACATTACTCAGCAGCTGTGACCTCATTACAAATCCCTCACTATGTTTCTCGGAATATTACTTTAACCTCTTTGAGTGTGAGGCTTCTAGTATACCTTTATGTTACTCTGAGAAAAATATATTTTATATGGCAAATATGATGAGTTGCTATTATAACAGACATATCTTCGTTCCCTTTAATGTGGCTGAAGTAGTAGATCTGTTGGGAATGTTATCAACTATCATTATACCCCCAAAATATTGTTAGTCAATGAAGAACACGTGATGAGGACGTTGTTTGTTGTTGTTGTTTTTCAGTAATGTTGGTAGGTTTCATCATTAATTTGACAAATATAGAAAGTGTCTACTCTTTACCAGGTACACATCTAGATGCAGGGGATCTATTAGTGAGCAAAACAGATATCCTCACCTTTATTGGAATTATCGATCTATACATATTCATTAAAGAAAAATGCTTGAATAAAAATAAAATCAAGAAGAAAATAGGTGGAATAAACTTTTCAGTGTCTGATTCATCTTTTTTCCTGTCTTTGTACACAGTCCAATATAGACATCCCATGGATGAATACTACACATATTAAAGTTCATTTTCATTTAAGTCCAGATAAAAAAACAAATCTAGATCTTATAGCTTATAGTACAAGCTTACTATGTACCAGAACCTGTGCTCAGAGAAACACTGATGAACATGACTATTCTTGCATGTAGTTTACAGGCTAAAAGTTAAGACTGACATTCATTTCACACACACGTGCACTTTGTGGTTAGTTTGATGAAGGAAGTGTACATGATACCTAAAAGATAAAAGGAGTTGGGGGACTAATACCTTTTAAAAAAAAAAAAAAAGTCTTGAGTACAACTCAATTCACTCTTCCACACATCCCAAGTTTACTTCTGTTGTGATTCAAATGTAAGCTTCTCTGAACCCTTCCTCTCCATATTCTGCTCTATATATTTCTTTGTGCATTATTTTGTCTTATGCGAGCTCCTGTTGCTTTTATCCTTCCTAGAAATCTCTATTTTTTCCTCTGGAACTGTGCTAAAAAGCAAAACAAAAACAGCTACAACCTCAACCCCTTCAAAAAACGTTTCCTCCCATTCCTAGCATTAAATGTAACCTTCTTAAGGAGAGGTGCTTATTGTCCTAAATTCCACAAATGTCAGGCATGGCAGATGGTATCCCTAATCACGCTATTAAATCATTCAGAGTCTAAAACCTATCTATTTGGGGCACCTGGATATACTACCAGCTTCTCAGTTCCTTTTCTAATTCACTGAAGACATGAGCTGCATTACTCAGCAGGTTTTGAAGTTCCTGAGAAATGTCTATGACCCACCAAAAACTTTAGAATCTTAATTCTTTGACTTCTTCATCTTTAATAACCTTCAGCCATTTATAATGTAATAAAAACTATGGTCCCCAGTCTGCAGCTTAAGCTTGCTTCTCTTTGTGAGTTTGTTCCTCCGTCATTCACCCTGTTATCTAAGCAGATACCTGGTGCTTCTTCTGTGACACTTCTCTTTCATCTTCTCATATTCAAAAATCCAGTTCCTAAATATTGATATATTTCAAATATGAACATTTATTTCCATTTATTCACTGCCACTGCCCTAGACCATGACACCATAATCACTAGCTTTGGTGAGGCTACTATTAAAAATACTATAGAGAGGAAGTTGAGTACTTAGTACAATTAGTTATCAATTCTTCCATTGTACTGAAAATATTGGGGTCTATGTGATTTTTAAAATCAGTCTTGGGGGGTATTATCATGGTTTCCTGTCTTCCAGGAAAGCACCATATATAGCTTGATAATAATTACTTTCACCTGCAGAGGTTACCAAAATATTTTCTAAGTGTTGTTTTTCCACATAGCTTAATTGGAGATGAGCAATTATGAAACATTTAGCATTTGTGTTCTCTAACATAATAAAGATAAAACATAATTATGAAAGTTTTTTGCTCTTGAGCAGCATATTGTTTGCTGTCTTTCACCAAGTTATTCATATTTAACTGAACAATAACTTGAAGTATAGGCCAGACAATCCCAACGTTCAATTTTATGCCATCAGGAATGAAAAAATGTTGGTATCTGTATCAGATCATTCTAGATGTTCAGATCAGAGTCAACCTAAAAATTATGGACTAGACATTACATTAAGCCCTTTGCTAGGTAAGTCTGTGACGATATGACATTCACAATTTTGGTGTGTGTGGGTTACCACTGAGGAGATGACCCCTCACATATTTTAAAATATTATGGAGAGCTCGGCCTTAATTGCTCCACATGTGGCTGTTTCTCTGTTGGCACCGAGTGCAATGCACCCTTTTGCAGGCTGTGATATCGCTCCAAGAAGAGTAATAGTAATTGCTTTTCTATCTCTGTGATATTACAAAGCACCAAAAATGTCATCGGGTATAGGTATTTTGCCAATAACTCATTCTTCTTTCTCTCCAAGCACAAAATTTGTCATTAAATTTGCTATCGGGTTTGCAAACTTCTTGGCATAATAAGTCTTGCTTGTTTTTTCTAAGAGGAGTGATTTTCTGTCGTTTTGAGCTCTTCTCTTTTTTAAAAAAACAAAATCCGTCAATCTGCGCTATAAAGCATCATTTTGTCCTTGTGCTTCTGGGGAAAAAAGCTCAACTTTTTATCAGAGATTACTGTATTTTGTTAAAAATAATGCAAAACCTTTGTTGGCTTCACATTACAGTTTGACAAAGTTTTATAAAAAAAAAATCAGTATGTCTTGGAGCCAAATAGATATTCCCAATAAAAAAAAAAAATAAGCCAGCTTACAGATAATTGTCATCATACCTACTCAAAGTTTTCTTTTTCACTATATGTGCGAAACAATTGACTTGACCTAGATTACTGTATTTTATTATTAACTCCAAAATGAGTCTCAGAGGTCAAAATTATTGCCCAAGGTAACAGAGCCAGAATGTGAAAGAGGATGGAATGAAACCCAGGTCCCTGAGAACCATGTCATTTTTTCTCAGTTCTGTTGTCCAGCATCCTAATAGATTAAAGAGTTTTCTTAAATCTCATCATAAACATTACATGGATAATAAATTCAAAAACTTGACACAGAAGATTTTAGATGTAATCGACAGTATTTACACTCTTAATAGAATTACAACTATCGAAGAAAATTTAGTTTGTTTACAGTGGTAGATATATTAAAATATCTTTTAGCAATAAGAAAATATTTAAAGGAGATAGGTTACAGAAAAACAAGCTACAATTTCAGATTTTCCATTTTTACTCAGGATATAATCTTGACTCTCAGCTGTTATGTAATAGCCTCTACATTAGTCTTTTAAAATTTTAACAAGACGGTATGCCTCGTTCCAAACAATATTATGAAATTATTGTTAATATGTATCATTTTATGATTTTTTTTCTCTCCATATAAATAAAATTTGTAAAACCTTCAGTAGGAAAACTGGATTACTTAATCACACACTCTCATGTTACCTCGCTCCTGAGTGAAAACTTTATTGCAAATACTGCAATTCACTTTCCAGCTTTTTAGGAAGTGGATGATCTCTTGAAAAAAGTAGTTCTTTAGAACAAACAAGTCAGTATTACTCTTTTCTGTTTTGCAGTTTGCGTTATACTTTGTATCATTTCTACTCTGATTATTCAATGATCTTTTCAAGAAAATAAAGTTAAGAATATAAACATTAACTTATATAAGATCATAATTCAAAGAAATTAGGTTTCTGAAATGCATTTAAATATGGTAAAATAATTTAAAGTTTATTTGAATATTCTTAAGTATTTTCCCCTGTGAAGTAAAGCTTTTAAAAAATGCAGATAGATACAAACTCTCATATCACTCTCCGTACCTCTTTTGTGAAACATTTTTATTTAATAAATGTTCAATAAATGCTCTGTATAATGAATAAATACACTACATCATATATATTTATGTATATCTCTCTTTTATCTGGCTAGTTATAAGAAATCCTTTACTTTTCTCTAGTACCCAGATGACCATACAGTTCTTCATACATATTAGGCATTTTGAAACTTAAGGATGAGTATATGTGAATAGAAGTGTTGTAAAATATATTCTCATTATGCTTAACTTCCCATTCATATTTTAATATTTAATAGCCAATTTGATATTCAACAAGATTGAAGATATGTCTCATACTAGACTTCTTGTATAAATTAGATTACAATTTACACAATTTAATTTAAACACTTTACAGGAAAAAAAGTTATATATGCAATCATATTAGTAGGAGGTAAAATCATTATTACTAGATAAATATGATTTTCTTCTTTCTTCCTTTACTTTTTTTCTTTGTATGTACTAATTTGTCACTGCTTCTGAAGGTGGTAACTGAATTAGCTGTAGGAATAAGGCTAATAGAAGTTGCTAACAAAAAATATTCTCTAGCCCACCTATAAAGTTTAAAAGAGAAAATTGGCCCAGTTTATGAACTTAACACAATGGTAATGGCACCAACTGCCTGATTCTACATTTTCTGAGACATTGTTCTAATGTAGTATTGGCCTGACAAGTTCATAACATTATATTTTACCTATTGACTGCAACTTTTAATGTAAAATTGTATTTGGAGGTTACACTTTATTTCCTTTTCACTAAAATTCTACTTTTTGATGGCTTCTTTAGCTTTTCTTTCACTGATATATAGGTTTAACTTCTATGTAAACTTTTAATTTTCTCTAGTAAGTTTTGCAATGCTTATTTTATTTATATAACTTTGTATGATACTTTCAGATTAATAAAAACTTAATAGGAAAATGTACTTAATTTCCAGAATAAATATCATTTTAACAACTTTATTGATATCTTTGACATATAAAAATAGTAAATATATAAGGTGTACGTACAACTTGATATTTTGATATATGCATACATTGTGAAAAGATCACCACGATAAAGCCAAATAACTTATCCATCACCTCCACATGGTTACCATTGTGTGTGTGTGTTGAGAAAATTTGATTTAAAATCTATGTTTTTAGCAGATTTCAAGTATACAATACAGATTAAATAACACTTATACAAAATACCCAATTGTTTATACTTAGCATTATATCTTCCTTACTTTGTCTAAATTTTATACATTTTGCTTTTTGTGTGTGGTTTCTGGATTTTTACTTTAGATTTTGCTATATGAATTACGCTTTCTATAATTTAGTCTTAGGTGTTTTGATCGTTAGGTAAATTGTTTTCAATTTTACTAGTTTTACTAAAGGTTTACAAAATCCCTACAGCTATTGCTGTGAAATGACCTAAGCCAGTTTAATCATGCACAACCCTTAGGTTCTTATCAGTAGATAAAATCAAGCACCAAAAATTTTGAGCATGGGTAATCTCACCAGGAGAAATTTTTCCTCACATACAGGCATTTATTAGGTATTTGTTAGCCAGTAGAGGGCAAAGACACAGCTTGGAAAACCTGCTGTATAGGCTTGATGTGAATCCATGCTCCCTGCACTTGGGCTTCACAGCTCACTTGGGGAGGACAAGACATGCTCCAGAGGTAGGACTTGGTTAGACTTGCGGTTGGCATCATACAGCCAGGGACCTGTGCAAGGAGTTGGACGATTCCTAAAGTAGAGGTTACAGTGTTGGCTGGGTTCTCATACCCCACTAGTGCAGGCATGGAGCATTTTTCTACATTTTTCTTATCCAACTAACAAGTCTTGAATGCCTTTAATTTCAACAATGAACATACAATTCTGACTTTGATTACCACTGATTTTACTAATGAAAACTCATATCTGATATTCATCATTCTATTTAGCAAAGCCTCTGGTTGATAGGTCAGACCCTTGTGGTGTGCTTAATATTTAATTGTTAACATCATATTATCTATGCTGAAATATATTAAATCAATTGAACATAGCATAACAGCTATATTTGTCTTTTAAAAATTAGAAGTAAATTTGTAGAATAAATAATGAGAAAAGTAGGTCTTCTAAGTCTTCTTCTTTTGTGCATATAATCCTTATTGTGTTTTTGTTTATGTCTGTCTCCTCAACCTTTGATGGGAAGGAGTATATCCAGCCTCTGCATTTAGGCACAAATCAGTCGTGTGAAGCATTCCTAGCCCTCCTCATTGTCCACTCCTGTGATACCATCGTCGCACCTTCAGGTCACAACTAAAAAGTAGTTTGTACAGAGTCCCTATCTGAATTTGTAGTGCCTAGCAAATATTAACCTAGTGAAATCTACAGAACTGAGGTAGATACTTTTCTTTAATTTTGTTTTATAACTTACTACTTTTCTTGCTCCCAGTTCCCATCATGTTTATTTTCCTCATTCATGAAGTAACTGGAATGTGGATAAAATTTGCCTTTTATATGTGATATTTAAACAGTGGAAACTACATTTCTAATAATAGGGAAATGGTTGAATAATCCCTCTATATATTTTTATATGTCCAGAATATATCATACTGTGTAACCTGTAACCCTGTTATAAGGGATTACTTCAAAATAAAAGAAGCTGTTTATGATATGATGTTTAGTGAATAAAACATACTTTATATGTTTATAATAAAACATACTATATAGAGAGTTGACCCTTGAACAACATGGGTTTAAATTGCACAGATTATTTTTTTTTTCCATTAAGTAGATACTACTACTACTACAGATTTGTGCTTGCTTGAATCTACAAATGCAGAACCGGGGATACTGAGAGCCAACTGTAAAGTTACACAAAGGTTTTCAACTATGTGAGGAGGGGGCCATTGGTGTCCCTAACCCCCACGTTGTTCAATGGTCAACTGTACATAGTCTTTGCTATCCCAGTTTAAATAGAGAGGGAGAGAGAACATCTCTCAGGCAAAGCAAGGGCAGTGGTTCTCAAAGTATGTTCCGGGGACCCTTGAGAGTTCATTAAGATTCACTGAAAGGCCAGACTCAATGGTAAAAGTCCATTCAAAGTGCAAGACAGACCCATGAGTTTTAATTGGACAATATTCAAAAAGTTTATTGATATAATTTCAGATTCCACATTTAAACTAATTTTGAAAGAAATATCACTTATCAGTTTTGATATAGTCAAAGAATATGTTCACTTAACTGAAAAGTCCCTAAATTACCCTTTGTTTTTCCAACTACATATCTATATAAGACAGGCTATTCTTTATATAATTCAATGAAAAACAAGTTGCAACAGTTTGAAAACATAAACAGATTAAAAAATTAGACATGTTTATTAAGCCAGCTAATAGCTTTATAAAAATATAAAACAATGCCACTCTTTCAATATCTTTTTCTTTGAAAAATACTTTTAATTTTTTGAAAATATTTATTTTAGCATTTCAAAATGAAAAGGAATTCTGAGACCAAAATAAGTCAGAACCATTAAGCTTGAATATTGTTGTCAGTTGCAAATTTCTCAGGTACAACATAATTTTATAGATTATCATCACAGGAAATAATGCATGTAAAAAAGATAAATGCTTACATAATGACCATTTCAAAAATTGCATAATTTACCCCGTTTAAAATACCAATTTAAATTTTAGACTAATATATGCAAGTTGAAATTCTAAGAAATAAGAGTATACTAGCAAAGTAGTATCAGTTTAATGCATGTTAAGCTGGTTTAAAAACACACAAAGAGTGATGTCGTCAAAGTGGTGGAATAGGAAGCCACAGACACTCTTTCCCCCACAGATGCACCAACTTAATAAAAACACATAGACCAGTTGCCTTTGTAAGACATCCAGAAACCAGTTAAACTGTTGCTGCACCCCAGGCAATTGCAAAGACAACTGCCTGGAAGCCCAGTAAGAAAATCTGTGGTACTTACTCACAAGAGCCCTTCTCCCCAGCATAGTGCGGCATGATAGAAACCTCCCAGCTCCTAATTTACTTCTGGGGATGGAAAGAAAAGACTGGAATTCAAGTCCAAAATTTTGACTTTTAGCCAGGGGCTTCCCTAAGGACTAGTTTTTGACTTGCCTGAATCTAAGCACTGACACTGAAGGGTCACCAGTTTGGGAGCTCATTGAAAACAGACAGTCAGTGTGGCTTGGTCCACAGCCTTTATGACCATAGGCAGACACTAGGTGAAGGTCCTGAGTAGAATACTTATCTTGTAATGTCTTTGGTTTTGGTATAAGGGTAATGACTGCCTCATTAAATGAGTTAGGAAATGTTCGCTCTGTGTCTACCTTCTGAGAGACATTGTAAAAATTTAATGGGATTTCTTCTTTAAATATTTGATAGAGTTCGCCTGTGAATCCATCTGGGCCTGATGTTTTGTTTTGGAAGGTTATTAATTCAATTTCTCAAATATGTATATATATATAATATATATATATAATATATATATTATTCAGATCATCTGTTTCTTCTTGTGTGAGTTTTTTTTTTTTTAATTTATTTATGGCTGTGTTGGGTCTTCGTTTCTGTGCGAGGGCTTTCTCTAGTTGTGGCAAGCGGGGGCCATTCTTCATTGCGGTGCGCGGGCCTCTCACTATCGCGGCCTCTCTTGTGGAGCACAGTCTCCAGACGCACAGGCTCAGTAATTGTGGCTCACGGGCCCAGTTGCTCCGAGGCATGTGGGATCTTCCCAGACTAGGGCTCAAACCCGTGTCCCCTGCATTGGCAGGCAGATTCTCAACCACTGTGCCCTTTGTATGAAGCCCCCTTGTATGAGTTTTGAAAGCTTGTGTCTTTCAAGGAAGCGGTCCATTTCATCTAGGCTATGAAATCTGTGAGCATATTGTTGTTCATAATATTACTTCATTATCCCTTTAGTGTCCATGAGATCTGTAGTAATGCCCCCTTTTTCATTTCTGCTATTAGTAATATGTGTCTTCATTTTTATTTTTTCTTACTTAGCCTGGTGAGAGGCTTTTGAGTTTTATTGATCTTTTCGAACAACCAGCTTTTGCTTTAGTTGGCTTTCTCTAGTGATTTCCTATTTTCAATTTTATTTATTTGCACTCTAATTTTTATTTCTTCTCCTTACTTTGAATTTAATTTATGTTTTATTGTTTTTAAGGTTAAAGCTTAGATAACTGATTTTATATTTTTGTTCTAATACATTCATTTGATGCTGTAATTTTCCCTCTAAGTGCTGCTTTTCACTGTATTCCACAAATTTTGATAAGTTGTTTTCATTTTCATTTAGTTTCAAATATTGTTTAGTTTCTCTAATTTCTTCTTTGACCATCTCTTAGAAGTGTGTTATTTAATGTCTATATAATACTTTGGTATTTTCTATCTTCCTGTCACTGACTTCTAGTGTATTTCCATGTGGCCTGAGAACACATTGTATGATTTCTATCCTTTCAAATTTGTTAATGTGTGTTTTATGGCTCAGAAGGTATTCTATCTTGGTGAATATTCCATGTGAGCCTAAATATAATATGTATTTGCTGTTATGGAATGAAGTAATCCATAGATGCCAATTATATCTAGTTGATTGGTGGTGGAATTGAGTTCAACTGTGTCCTTACTGATTTTTCTGCCTCTTGGGTCTATTTCTAATAGAGGAGGTTTTAAGTCCCCAACTATTAGATCAAATTCATCTACATCTTACATTTACATGAGTTTTTGCCTCACATTATTTGATGCTCTGTCATTAGGTGCATACACTTTAAGGATTGTTATGTCTTTTAAATAATTGAGCCCTTTATCAATATGTAATGTCTTTCTTTATCCCTGATAACCATCCTTGCGTTGAAGTCTGCTTTGTCTGAAATTAATATAGAACATCTGCTTTATTTTGATTAGTGTTAGAATAGTTCTTCCCCATTCTTTTAGATCTTCCCCCTCTGTGTCTTTATATTTAAAGTGGGTTTCTTGTAGACAACATATAAGTGGGAATTGTTCTTGATCAACTCTGACAATCTCTGTGTTTTAATTAATGCATTTAACCATTGATGTTCAAAGTGATTGTAGTTGGATCAATATTTACCATATTTGTTACTATTTTCTACTTGGTGCCCTTGTTCTTTGTTCCTATTTTTGTCTTTTGCTCTTTTCCTACCTTTTGTGGTTTTGATTGCACATTTTATATGATTTTATTTTCTCTCCTTTCTTAGCACATCAGTTATACTTATTTTCTAACTTTTTTTTTGATGTTTGCCCTAGAGTTTGCAATATGCATTTACACCTAATCCACTTTCCAAGAACACTATACCATTCCATGCGTAGTTAGAGTATCTAAGAATAACAAAGTAATCTGAATTCCTCTCTTTCATCCCTTGTGTCATTTTGTTATTGATTACATTATACATAAGCATACATAAACATTTATATATGCATAAGCATACATAACTGAATATATTGTTGTTATTATTTTGGAAAAAACTGTTATCTGCTATATCAGTTAAGAATAGGTATGGATCTTATGGAACTCAGTTTTTATTCTAATCCCATTCATTCTCCAATGCTCTTCATTTCTTTATGTAAATTCAAGTATCTGCTTTTATAATTTTCTTTTCTCAAAAGAACTTGTTTTAACATTTCTTGAAAGGCAGGTCTACTGTCAACCAACTACCTCAATTTCTGTTTATATAAGAACATCTTTATTTCTCCTTCACTTTTGTAGGATAATTTCCAGGGGTACAGAATTCTAGGTTGGTGAGTTTTTTCTCTCTCAACACTTTAAATATTTCGCTCCACTCTTGGCTTGCTTGCATGGTTTCTGGGAAGTTCAATGTAATTTTTATCTTTGCTCCTCTATAGGTAAGGTATTTTTTTTCTCTTTGGCTTGTTTCAGGATTATTTATTTTTCTTTGATCTTCCTTAGTTTGAAAATTATATACCTACATGCAGTTTTGTTTATGTTTGTTGTTGATTTGTTTTTTTTTTTGTTTACTTTTTATTTACCCTTTATCCTCCTTATTTGTCATGAGTTTCCTGAGTGGTGTCTGGCACTAATTTGGGAAAATTCTTAGTCATTATATCTCATATATTTCTTCTGTTTCTTGCCCTTTATTCCTCTCTGGTATTCTCATTCTGCATATGTTAAAACTTTGTAGTTGTCCCACACCTCTTTGATATTCGGTTCTGTTTTTCTGAGTCTCTTTTCTTCTTTGGCCTTTGGTTTTGGAGGTTTCTATTGAAATATTCTCCAGCTCAGAGATTCTTTCCTCAGCCATGTCCAATGTACTAATAAGCCCACCAAAGACATTCTTCATTTCTTTTACAATGTTTTTGATCTCTAGCATTTCTTTTTGGTTCCTTTTTAGAATGTTCATCTCTCTGCTTATATTAACCGTCTGTTCTTGCATTCTCTGTACTTTATCCAGTAGAGCCCTTAGTATATTAATCATACCTCTGTCATATCTGGGTCTGGGTCTGATGCTTGCTCTATCTCTTCAAACTGTGTTTTACCTTTCATTATGCCTTGTATTTTTCTTAATTTATTTTTATGTTGCAAAATGATCACCACAATAAGTTTAGTTAACATCTATAACCACATATAGTCAAACAATTTTTTCTTAAAAGTTCAATGGTAGAATTTTTAAGATCTACTCTTAGCAACTTTCAAATACAACTATAGTCACCATGCTGTACATTGCATCCCCATGACTTACTTATCTTATAACTGGAAGTTTGCACCTTTTGACCACCTTCACCCTTTTCACTGACCTTTATATTTTTTTCTTGATAGCCAGGTATGATGTACTCAATAAAATGATCCACTGTAAATAGGCCTTTAGCAATGGAGTGGTAAGTTGTAGAGGGAGGAGAAGCTGTTTATAGCCCTTTGATTAGAAATCAGTCTTTTGGTGAGCCTGTGCTTCTGGACTGTAAATTCACAAGAGCGTCCCCCAAACTTAGGTAGGACAGAATAGATGGAGGGTACTATAATTCTCCCACCTCGAAGGCTAAAAGTGGCCAAATTGGGTATTTTGCCTTATTCTATCATATTTTTATGATATAAAACTAATGAAAGTGAAATCAATGCTTATTGTTTATATATTATGATTATTTAAATGTCAGACATAAGCCATGTAGTGTATTTTAGTAATATTTATTCCATTAAAAAATTTTGGTTTTCCTCAAGTTAATATGTGTATAGTTTTTTTTCCATTTATTTAGTTTTTTTATGTATGTTTCACTAGTTTAACTTCCGACTCTCTTCCAGTAATGTTAATCTCCACTCAGTAAGTTCAAACATCTTAGGTATTTTTTAAATTCTTGGAAAAAATTCTCTTTCTGAGACTTTTGATTTGGTCTAGTTTTGACTCATTACTTTTCAGACCTGCTGCTTAGCCATACCCTTACAATGACCCTTCAAACTTGAGATTTCCTGTCACTGTGCTCTTGTATAAGGTCACTTCTTTCCAGAGTGCAATGTCCTCCTTTTTCTGTGTTAATCTGCTTTTTAGATGGAACACATACTCCTGAAGCTTTTTAAGAGAAGATGCATGGGAAGTCATTACTTTTAGAATCCTGTTTATCTGAAAATATGTTCATTTTGTTTTCTCACTTCTTGAGAGTTTGAATGGGTATAGAATATTGGGCTAGAAATTATGAAATCAGAATTTGAAGACATTCTTTTATTATCTTATAGTCTCTGAATAATCCTGTTGAGAAGTACTCTGGAATTTTATCCCTGATCTTTTCTATGAAATACTTTTTGTTTTGTTTTTTGATTTTTTTTATTTCCTTCCTCAAAAGTTGTAGAATTTTTCTGTCTTTTTGAAATTTCATATGCCTGTTATAGATCTTTTTTTCCTTCCATTATACAGGCACTTGATGAGTCCTTTGCATCAGAAAATTCATGTCTTTCCATTTTGGGAAAGTTTTTGAAATATCACTTTAATTATTTTCCCTAATTTCTAATTTCCTATTTCCAACTTCTCCTAATTTCTTATGTTTTCTCTCCTATTTTAAATCCCTTTACATTTTTTACTCTATTTTCTTGGATATTTCCTTAATCTTATATCCCAACCCTTCTACTGAGTCGTTTTTATGGAGTGTTCCTTGATTAATGGATGCCATAACTGCTATTATATCTGATCATCACAATAATTACTTTTAATATTCTCCTCTTTTTACATTTTTCCATCGAATTATTATTTTCTCTTAACTTGCTTTGTTCAGTTTCTTTTCATTGCTTTATTTAAATGTCTGATCCTTGTCCATTTGCTCATGTTTAAGAGTGAGAACTAAAAAGCTGATTGGAAGTTCTGTTTAAATGAATTTTATCATCTGCTGTCATCACTTAACTGGTGCTTTTAGTAGTAGAATTGCTGATTTAAGTATGCTTTGGTATTTTCCATTGGACTGTTAATATTCCCTTGAGAATAATCTTGCAATTTTTCTCTAAATAATATACAATTTGGTTAACTGATTGTTATCTGATTGGGAGTGGAGGAGGGAGGCTAGTTATCTCACCATGTCTTACTTGATAGCAAGCTTTGGAAAGCATTATAAATTATATTTGTTTAAATTTATGAAGTATCCATCAGTGGAGTAGTTCAGATTATCTAACTTACTATATCAGTAGAAGTATAAGTTCTATATTGACTGTTAAAGTAATTGAATGTGATACAATTTGACTATTTAATAAAATACCTATTCCATCAAGCTTAAATAAATCATTATAAATCATTTATTTCACAGAAAATGAATGAGAATTTTGATGTTCAGATACCACAATTTTGGCACCAGGAATGTAGATCCATCTTCATACTAAACTGTTACTCTTAGTGAGGTCCTTACAAAATTCTGCATGGTATAGGTCTCAAGAAAAAAAATTAATTTTGAAATAATTCAAGTTTACTGTTCACCACCATTTCTTTTTCCCAGTTTAGATAGAAAGAAAACCATTATTGGTTTTCATATTTTTTCAAGAATATTTAGTTAACACTACCAATTAATTATCTAGAAAGGAAATATAAATTCAAATGATGTAATTGATTTAGTTCTTTCTATTCATTAATTGACTCAATAACTATATCTTTTTTTATGCCTAATATATGCAAGACATTTTGCTTCTTCCTAGGTTTTCAAATAATACAGTATGGTCTAAATACCTGAGGTGCTCCAATTAAATATCAGTTGCATGACCACAAATAAAAGCCTTTCCTAGAAGAATATCTGTAGAAAAAACTTATTCTTCAAAACTAGAGTTGACATCCAAAAGCTCCACCCCCAGTAAAGTATCATAATCTTTCTCCATCATAAGTGTTTTTTTGTTTGTTTGGTTGGTTGGTTTTGGTTTTGGTTTTGTGTGTGTGTGTATGGTTTCTCTGGATAACTTCCATTTATTAATCATTGTACAAGAAAATCTTGGCATTAATTTGAGGAGAAAAGAAGTTACTATATCCAAATATTTCAACATTGTGAAAGTTCCACTTTTATAACAGGGGTTTTTTAAGTGGAGAAAATGTTTGGAAAATTTTTAAAAAGAAACCTAAGATTTATTAGAGTACAGTTTCCAAGTAAGTTGGTCTTTGGGCACTTTATATTTGTAATGTAAGTGTTTTTGATTTAAAATACATAACACAATAAGCTGAATTGAAATTTAGAGCAAAAGACAAATATTATCCTTCATCAAGGGAATAATTTATGATGAGATTACTTGCTAAACTTCTCCATATTAAAAAAAAAAACTGGTAATTTCAAGGACAGAAGAACAAAAATCACATAGGAGCTAAATCAACTAAGAAGTTTGATCCACTTTATTATAAGTTCAAATAGCTTATTTTAGTGATGTTTTGGTGAGATGGAAGTCAAGGTGAATGTATTCCAAGTTGATTTTTCCATAAAATAGAGAGAAGAAAATGCTGCGAGAGGAAAGATATCAATGAGTTTAACAATTCAATTGGGATTGTTCGCTAAGCAAGAGGGGATTGTGTATCCTTGACGCTCCAGGAATTTGCCAAATATTGATGCAGATATTGAATTTCCCACTTAATATTTGCTGAGTCAGTACAATGATATATTAATCTCAACAAACTTTAACATGACTCCAGCAGATAACTGAAATATAGAATATGAATAAAGTGATGTGAGAAACAGGAGGGAAAAAAAATCAATTTTCTAGGAAATTTTGAGAAAAATTTTAATTGAAAATAGTATTTTTCTGTGGTCTTGAACTATCAGCTGAAGCATGACAATCAGAAAAGTGAGAATGTTTATTAAAAGATCAAAGAGCATGTATAAAGACACAGTTTCAAAAGGGTGTGGAATATTCCCTTCGAGCAGATGCTTGAAGTTGTTTGACTGAAAATTCAGGTCTGTAAGGAGGAGGAGTGGAAGCACAGTTAGAGAGGTGGGTGTATTCTGAAGACTTTTAGAGGTAAAGCTAAAGAGATCTTTTATCCAGTAGGCACTCTGCAGTTGTCTGGACTATAACATGATCTATGCATATTTTGCAGAAAATAACTTTTTTTTACAGAAAGTCGTGTTAGAGATGATGAACTGGAATATAGAGATTAGCTGCAAGGAGTCCAGGCTCTAAAGTAGGATTAGGAAAAAGATAACGAAACCTTGAGAAAGAGGAGGTAACATTGGGAATGGGAAGGGAAATGTCGGTTTTGGAAATATTTCTAAGGTATAAGTTGATGATTAAATGCTGAGATGTTTTAACTACCATATAGGCATGGATCCTACTTTATTTTTTCAAAATTTACTGGGGCTATCTCCTAGAAAGGGTCAAACATGGGTAAACAATGAAATACAATTATTTATTTATTCTCTTCTGATATTTGGTTATCATCGGCTCAGTTTCTCTCTATTGCATTGGTAGAGGCCTTTTTCAGACTTCTTGGATTAGGGAAAGCCATTAGAAAGCCATTAAATTCTCTAGACTAGGGATGCTATTTTATAGAATGTGAACATTCAAACGGAAATTATTAAAAATATCTTTGCAAAGATTTTATTGAAATAACTTCCATATTTTATCACCCTTCAGAATCAATTTCCCTTCCAATTGAAATTCTTACAAGGGAATTTAGAGGGTTACTTCTAAAGAGCACTTGGGGAAAATAGAAAGTGAAAAGGTATCAGAGTGATTATTTTTAGCAAAATAATAAAAAGAAATTACACTGAACATAACTATAGAAAGAATGTCTCAACTATCTCTATGTAAATTATGTTGACACTTTGTAGCTGGTTTGCTTATATTCGCCTCTTTTGTACATGCAGGAAGCAAAAATAATGATTCATTCTATTGAAACCATAGATGCATGTGACAAGATTACAAGAATCTAAACTTCTAGGTTATTTTTAGCTAAAGTAATATTTTTCTGATATTTGAAGTTTAAATATACAAATTAAAGGGCACTTTTGTTACTTTTAAAATTGAAAGAGGAAACCATTAATGACATTCCATTTAACTTCTTATTGATACTGTGATTGAAATATAATAAAATATATCTGTCTCAGTCTTGAATCTGTGCTGTGAAACACAGTAAATATTTTACATACTCAGTACTATATTTTATTCTGTTTTTTAATCAGCCCTTTTCAGATACTGTGTTTTAGAGTCTGAGTTACTACAATGTCCGATGATGCACACAAAGCACCAAATTACTCAACTTTTCTGGCTAGCTATGTGTAAGATAACTGTTTGGTGCTATGTATTTCCTTATAAGATTTGAAGTTACCTTATAGGATGATCTGTGATTGAATGACTCATTTTAGTATATTTATGACTCTTGGAAAATGGATGTTATTAACAAGGTATTCTCATTCTACTTAATTTTTATAAGGATAACTGTTAATAGCCTTATCTAAAGGGTGAAATACGTGGTTTCACCTGTCTGGGAAGAGAGCTGACATGGAAATGGAGAGGGTGAAGCCTACAAACTGTATGAGACTAGCTCATTGTTTCTGTACCTAGATGGCATCAGTGTATATATATAGATGGAAGTTCTGAGTAGTTGGGAGAAGCTGATGCATAGCTTATGAAAGAGGTCCCATTATCAGGAACTAAAGAACCAAGATGCTTGCATGTAAAAACATCAGCCTTTTTGTGACTATATTGGAGACTTCTTAGGTTAGTCTGAATAGGACAGGTTACATGAGGCAGAAGAGCAGAAATCTCAAGGTTTCAAACAGGACAGATACTATGCATCACATTCACTCTAACACTTCTACACTACTTTGGTTTTTGTACTTTCTTTTTTTAAATATTCAAGCCAGCTTAGCTTTACAAGTGAAATATATTAGTTAGCATAATTGATGCTATCTTCTGTAACAACTCCAAAATCTCATTACAATAATATAGTAAAAAGCTTTTTTCATTTATGCAAATTTCAATCCAGATATTCCTGGTTAAGATGACCCTCTTGCAGGGAGTGACCAAGCTATCTAAAATCTTTCTATTGGGGGATACTGTCCCTCAATACATGACCTTCAGGGTCACCATGAAGGGGAAGAGTAAAAATCATGCTTGGGAGATTTACTTTTTTCAAAAAGTATCATATCCGGAGAAGGCATATATAATTGTATGTTGTATTCCTCCTGTATTACATTGACTACAACTATTTATATGCCCTATCTGAATGCAAGGAGACAGGGTAATATTGTCTTCTACGTTCAGCAGGAAAATGAGATGGCCTTTTAAACAAGTAGTATTGTCTCATTGGCAACAAGGGACTTGCGTCCAATTGAGGGTGCAGATAATAAGAGGTGTAACAAACACCTGAGAATCAGCATATCAGTGGCAAATATGTAGTAAAGTGGGCAAAGTCTAAAGAGCATATAAAATGTTAAGAAACAAAGTTAGAGACTCTGGCTTTTTGTGCTCTAAACTTTAAGTATTCATTTAAGGACAGTTATACATGAAAGTCTAACCTTTTGTTAATTTCTAGCTTTTCCTTTTGGTTTTATAATAGTTCTCAAATCACTTTATCCTGCAAAGAGAACAGGAACTTCTTAATAAAATTAAAGGGCATACTTCCAAAGTGATTTTTTTTCATGAAGTGTTTTTACTCATGAAAATGTTTTACAACAGTCACATTTATATTTGACAAACAATATTTGTATCAAACTTGGGGTTTTTTTTAGATTTATTTTTCAAATAATATTTTCAATGGCTTACTTAATCTTTTTCATTTATCAGTTGTGGTGTTCACTTTTCAAGATTAGTTAATGTATTTAAAGATGTCCAAGTTACATCACATAATATCCTTTTGATTACCTTTTAGATTTAAAATGTGACATTGCAGTTTATTAAAGTACCAAAAAAGTAAAAGGAACTTGAGTGGTACTATAGGCATGACTATGTTCAATAAATTTTAATAGAATATCACATGTGACTTTAATAAATATACCCAGAGTAAACAACAAATTACATATTTTTAAATTTAAACACGGAAAAAACAATGTAATCAACATAATTGTGAAATTTTATACTAGCCTAACTTTTTATTTTAGAGATTATTCATAATTTTCATCATGAAAGATTTCATTGCTTGTAGTCTATAATACTAAAGTAAGCTTTTAAGTAAGTGTTCAGGAGTCATTACTGATCTCTTTGGGATATTTGGTATAATGATTTGTGTAGATTTGGGTCATTTTTCTGACAACTTTTATTGCTTATGTTGGTAATTGTGATGGTAATTTTATATGTTAACTACACAGCCACAGGGTGCCCTTCATTCTGGGTGTGTCAGTGAGAGTGTTTCTGGATGAGATTAAAGTTTGAATAAGTATACTGAGTAAAGCAGATTGTTCTCTTAAGGTGGATAGATCTCACTCAATTATTTGAAGACCTGAATGAAACAAAAATGCTGAGGAAGGAGGGTATTTCACGTGGCTGACTGAGTGAGCTGGAATACTGGTCTTCTATACTCAGGTTGGAATTTATACCATCAGTGCTCCTGAGTCCCCAGTTTGCTGACTGTAGCTACTGAGATTTTTCAGCTTCCATGAGCATGCACTCCAGTTCCTTATAATAATATATATTTATATCTGGGACTTCCCTGGTGGTGCAGTGTTTAAGACTTCATCTTCCAATTCAGGGGGTGTGGGTTCGATCCCTGGTTGGGGAGCTAAGATGCCACATGCCTCATGGCCAAAAAACCAAAGCATAGAACAGAAGCAATATTATAAAAAGTTCAATAAAGAATTTAAAAATGGTCCACATCAAAAAAATATTTAATAATATATATTTATATCCATATCCTGTTGGTCTTTTCCTCAAGAGAACCAGTACTAACAGAGACTGGCTGTAACATTAGTTCTAGAAGATTAGAATTTTAAGAAGGAATTTTCAGAATTGGTTTGGGATTCTGTAATATTATTAGATTTAAAGATATTTATGACTCTATTTCCAGTAGTAAAAAGAGCACTGATAGATCAAGCCTCTTAGATAGCCTCATCCACCAGAGGGCAGACAGCAGAAGCAAGAAGAACTACAATCCTGCAGCCTGTGGAACAAAAAACAAATTCACAGAAAGACAGACAAGGTGAAAAGGGAGAGGGCTATGTACCAGATGAAGGAACAAGATAAAACCCCAGAAAAACAACTAAATGAAGTGGAGATAGGCAACCTTCCAGAAAAAGAATTCAGAATAATGATAGTAAAGATGATCCAGGACCTCGGAAAAAGAATGGAGGCAAAGATCGAGAAGATGCAAGAAATATTTAACAAAGACCTTGAAGAATTAAAGAACAAACAAACAGAGATGAACAATACAATAACTGAAATGAAAACTACACTAGAAGGAATCAATAGCAGAATAACTGAGGCAGAAGAACGGATAAGTGACCTGGAAGACAGAATGGTGGAATTCACTGCTGCAGAACAGAATAAAGAAAAAAGAATGAAAAGAAATGAAGACAGCCTAAGAGACCTCTGGGACAACATTAAATGCAACAACATTCGCATTATAAGGGTCCCAGAAGGAGAAGAGAGAGAGAAAAGACCAGAGAAAATATTTGAAGAGATTATAGTCAAAAACTTCCCTAACATGGGAAAGGTAATAGCCACCCAAGTCCAGGAAGTGCAGCAAGTCCCATACAGGATAAACCCAAGGAGAAACATGCCGAGACACATAGTAATCAAATTGGCAAAAATTAAAGACAAAGAAAATTTATTGAAAGCAGCAAGGGAAAAATGAAAAATAACATACAAGGGAACTCCCATAAGGTTAACAGCTGATTTCTCATCAGAAACTCTACAGGCCAGAAGGGAGTGGCATGATATACTTAAAGTGATGAAAGGGAAGAACCTACAACCAAGATGACTCTACCCAGCAAGGATCTCATTCAGATTCGATGGAGAAATCAAAAGCTTTACAGACAAGCAAAAGCTAAGAGAATTCAGCACCACCAAACCAGCTCTACAACAAATGCTAAAGGAACTTCTCTAAGTGGGAAACACAAGAGAAGAAAAGGACCTACAAAAACAAACCGAAAACAATTAAGAAAATGGTCATAGGAACATACATATTGATAATTACCTTAAACGTGAATGGATTAAGTGCTCCAACCAAAAGACACAGGCTTGCTGAATGGATACAAAAACAAGACCCATATATATGCTATCTACAAGAGACCCACTTCAGACCTAGGGACACATACACACTGAAAGTGAGGGAATGGAAAAAGATATTCCATGCAAATGGAAATCAAAAGAAAGCTGGAGTAGCAATACTCATATCAGATAAAATAGACTTTCAAATAAAGAATGTTACAAGAGACAAAGAAGGACACTATATAATGATCAAGGGATCGATCCAAGAGGAAGGTATAACAATTGTAAATATTTATGCACCCAACATAGGAGCACCTCAATACATAAGGCAACTGCTAACAGCTATAAAAGAGGAAATCGACAGTAACACAATAATAGTGGGGGACTTTAACACCTCACTTACACCAATGGACAGATCATCCAAAATGAAAATAAATAAGAAAACAGACGCTTTAAATGACACCATAGACCAGATAGATTTAATTGATATTTATAGGACATTCCATCCCAAAACAGCAGATTACACTTTCTTCTCAAGTGCGCACGGAACATTCTCCAGGATAGATCACATCTTGGGTCACAAATCAAGCCTCAGTAAATTTAAGAAAATTGAAATCATATCAAGCATCTTTTCTGACCACAATGATATGAGATTAGAAATCAATTACAGGGAAAAAAATGTAAAAAACACAAACACATGGAGGCTAAACAATACGTTACTAAATAACCAAGAGATCACTGAAGAAATCAAAGAGGAAGTCAAAACATACCTAGACAGAGATGACAAAACACGACGAACCAAAACCTATGGGACACAGCAAAAGCAGTTCTAAGAGGGAAGTTTATAGCTATACAAGCCTACCTCAAGAAACAAGAACAATCTCAAGTAAAGAATCTAACCTTACACCTAAAGGAACTAGAGAAAGAAGAACAAAGAAAACCCAAAGTTAGCAGAAGGAAAGAAATCATAAAGATCAGAGCAGAAATAAATGAAATAGAAACAAAGAAAACAATAGCAAAGATCAATAAAACTAAAAGTTGGTTCTTTGAGAAGATAAACAAAATTGATAAGCCATTAGCCAGACTCATCAAGAAAAAGAGGGAGAGGACTCAAATCAATAAAATCAGAAATGAAAAAGGAGAAGTTACAACAGACACTGCAGAAATACAAAGCATCCTAAGAGACTACTACAAGCAACTTTATGCCAATAAAATGGACAACCTGGAAGAAATGGACAAATTCTTAGAAAGGTATAACCTTCCAAGACTGAACCAGGAAGAAATAGAAAATATAAACAGACCAATCACAAGTAATGAAATTGAAACTGATTAAAAATCTTCCAACAAACAAACGTCCAGGACCAGATGGCTTCACAGGTGAATTTTATCAAACATTTAGAGAAGAGCTAACGCCCATCCTTCTCAAACTCTTCCAAAAATTGCAGAGGAAGGAACAGTCCCAAACTCATTCTATGAGGCCACCATCACCCTGATACCAAAACCGGACAAAGATACTACAAAAAAAGAAAATTACAGACCAATATCACTGATGAATATAGATGCAAAAATCCTCAACAAAATACTAGAAAACAGACCCAACAACACATTAAAAGGATCATACACCATGATCAAGTGGGATTTATCCCAGGGACGCAAGGATTCTTCAAAATACGCAAATCAATCAATGTGATACACCGTATTAACAAATTGAAGAATAAAAACCATATGATCATCTCAATAGATGCAGAAAAAGCTTTTGACAAAATTCAACACCCATTTATGAAAAAAACCCTCCAGAAAGTGGGCATAGAGGGAACCTACCTCAACATAATAAAGGCCATATATGACAAACCCACAGCAAACATCATTCTCAATGGTGACAAACTGAAAGCATTTCCTCTAAGATCAGGAACAAGACAAGGATGTCCACTCTCACCACTATTATTCAACATAGTTTTGGAAGTCCTAGCCATGGCAATCAGAGAAGAAAAAGAAATAAAAGGAATACAAATTGGAAAAGAGAAGTAAAACTGTCACTGTTGGCAGATGACATGATATTATACATAGAGAATCCTAAAAATGCCACCAGAAAACTATTAGAGCTAATCAGTGCATTTGGTAAAGTAGCAGGATACAAACTGAATGCACAGAAATCTCTTGCATTCCTATACACTAATGATGAAATATCTGAAAGAGAAATTAAGGAAACACTCCTATTTACCATTGCAACAAAAAGAATAAAATATCTAGGGATAAACCTACCTAAGGAGACAAAAGACCTGTATGCAGACAGTTATAAGACACTGATGAAAGACATTAAAGATGATACAAACAGATGGAGAGATATACCATGTTCTTGGATTGGAAGAATCAACATTGTGAAAATGACTCTACTACCCAAAGCAATCTACAGATTCAATGCAATCCCTATCAAACTACCATTGGCATTTTTTACGGAACTAGAACAAATCATCTTAAAATTTGTATGGAGACACAAAAGACCCCGAATAGCCAAAGCAGTCTTGAAGGAAAAAAACGGAGCTGGAGGAATCAGACTCCCTGACTATACTACAAAGCTACAGTAATCAAGACAGTATGGTACTGGCACAAAAACAGAAACATAGATCAATGGAACAAGATAGAAAGCCCAGAGATAAACCTACACACCTATGGTCAACTAATCTATGACAAAGGAGGCAAAGATATACAATCGAGAAAAGACAGTCTCTTCAATAAGTGGTGCTGGGAAAACTGGACAGCTACATGTAAAAGAATGAAATTAGAACACTCCCTAACACCATACACAAAAATAAGCTCAAAATGGATTCAAGACCTAAATGTAAGACCGGACACTATAAAACTCTTAGAGGAAAACATAGGAAGAACACTCTTTGACATAAATCACAGCAAGATCTTTTTTGATCCACCTCCTAGAGTAATGGAAATAAAAACAAAAATAAACAAACGGGACCTAATGAAATGTCAAAGCTTTTGCACAGCAAAGGAAACCATAAACAAGATGAGAAGACAGCCCTCAGAATGGGAGAAAATATTTGCAAATGAATCAACAGACAAAGGATTAATCTCCAAAATATATAAACAGCTCATGCAGTTCAATATTAAAGAAATAAACAACCCAATCCAAAAATGGGCAGAAGACCTAAATAGACATTTCTCCAAAGAAGACATACAGATGGCTAAGAAGCACATGAAAAGCTGCTCAACATCACTAATTATTAGAGAAATGCAAATCAAAAGTGCAATGAGGTATCACCTCACACTAGTTAGAATGGACATCATCAGAAAATCTACAAACAACAAATGCTGGAGAGGGTGTGGAGAAAAGGGAGCCCTCTTGCACTGTTGGTGGGAATGTAAATTGATACAGCCACTATGGAGAACAATATGGAGGTTCCTTAAAAAACTAAAAATAGAATTCCCATATGACCCAGCAATCCCACTACTGGGCATATATCCTGAGAAAACCATAATTCAAAAAGACACATGCACCCCAATGTTCATTGCGGCACTATTTACAATAGCCAGGTCATGGAAGCAACCTAAATGCCCATCGACAGATGAATGGATAAAGAAGCCGTGGTACATATATACAATGGAATATTACTCAGCCATAAAAAGGAACGAAATTGAGTCATTTGTTGAGATGGGGATAGATCTAGAGATTGTCATACAGAGTGAAGTAATTCAGAAAGAGAAAAACAAATATCGTATATTAACACATGTATGTGGAACCTAGAAAATTGGTACAGATGAGCCGGTTTGCAGGGCAGAAGTTGAGACACAGATGTAGAGAACAAACTTATGGACACCAAGGAGGGAATACCACGGTGGGGTGGGGATGGTGGTGTGTTGAATTGGGCGATTGGGATTGACATGTATACACTGATGTGTATAAAATTGATGACTAATAAGAACCTGCAGTATAAAAAAAAAAAACAAAGAGCACTGATAGTCCCTGGCATTATCTGATAATAAAGATATACAGAATATCTCTAGTGGATAACCTAATCAACCACTTACAAGAAGTAAGGAGCTGTATGATATTTTCAAACATTTTGGCAAACTAATGAATATAACAAGGTTTACTGGTTGCTTTTAATGTCCCTGGTGAAAGAAAAGAATGAGCTCAGGGAATTGAATTTCCAGCTCAGGTGCCAATAAATATCCTGAAGTCTTCCATGTGTGCCATGAAGGAGACCCTTATCTCCTGTAACCACAGGATGAGATGGCTGAAGATCAAATGCAGAATCTCATCCTGTGACTGGTTAAATTTACAATATAAATTGAACTCCCAGCCTCACAGGATATTACTGTTAAAGTGAGCAATACCTCATTCCTGAGGGGGTTGCAGACATTAGTGCTACCATCAAGGACTTAGGGCATGCAAGGGTAACAATTCCCACCATATCTACATTCAACATACTTATTTGACCTATGAAGAAGACAGCTGGATCTTGGAGAATGACAGTGGATTATTGAAATTTAATCAGGTGGTGATTCCAACTGCGGTTGCTATTTCATTGCTTGAGCAAATTTACACATTTCCTGGTACCTGGTATGCAGCTATTGATCTGGCCAATGACTTTTTCTCCACCCCATTCCATAAGACCAACCAGAATCAGTTTGTTTTCAACTGGCAAGACCACCAATACACCTTCACTGACCTACCTCAGGAGTATATCAGTTCTCCAGGTTGATTCCATAATTTAGTTCATAGGGAAGTTGATCGCCCTTCCCTTCCACAAGCTATCACATTGGTCCATTACATAGATGACATTATACTGACTGGATTTAGTGAGCGAGAAAAGCAAATACTCTGACTTATCGGTCAGGTATTTGCATATCAGAAGATGGGAAATAAATCTGACAAATTCAGAGGCCTAGTACCTCAGTGAAATTTCTAAGGGCTTGTAGTGTGGGAAGCATGTGGAGACTATCCCCTCTAAGGTAAAGTGTAAGTTGTTGCATCTGGCCCCTTCTGTAACCAAAAAAGAGGCGCATTGCCTAGTGGACATCTTTGGATTTTGGAGGCAATATATTCCTTACCTGGGTATGTACTCCAGCCCATTGCTGAGTGACCTCAGAAGCTGCGAGTTTTGAGTGGATGCCAGAAAAGAGAAGGCTCTGCAACAGGTCCGGGCTGATGTACAAGCTGCTCCGACACTTGGGCCACATGATCCAGCAGATCCAATGGTGTTTGGAGTACCAGTGGCAGATAGGGATGCTGCTTGTAGCTTTTGGCAGGTCCTAGACATGGACCTCAGAGCAGACATTTAGAATTTTGGAGCAAAGCCCTGCTACCCTCTGCAGATAACTACTCTCCTTTTGAAAAAGAACTCTTGGCCTGATACTGGGCCTTAGTAGAGACTGAACTCTTGACCATTGATAATCAAATTATTATGTGACCTGAGCATCTCATCATGAATTGAGTTAGCTGACCCACCAGGCCATAAAATTTGGCATGCACGACAGCATTCCCTCATCAAATGGGAGTAGTTTTTACTTGACCAGGCCTGAGCAGGCCCTGAAGACACAAGTAAGTTACATGAAGAAGTGGCTCAAATGTCATGGCCCACATTTCTGCTTCACTGCCTTCCCTCACCCAGCCTGTACCTATGGCCTCATGGGAAATTCCCTACGATCAATTAACAGAGGAAGAGAAGACTCGGGCCTGATTTCTAGATGGTTCTGCAGGATATACAGGCACTGCAGGACAGTGGACAGTTACAGCTCTACAGCCCCTTTCTGGGGCACTCCTGAAAAACCCTGGTGAAGGGAAGTCCTCCCAGTGGGCAGGATTGTAAGCAGCACACATGGCCGTTCACTTTGCTTATAAGGAGAAATGGCCAGCCATGTGATTATATACCAATTCAGAGCTGTGGCAAATGGTTTGGTTGGTCAGTGACTTGGAAGGAACATAATTGAAAAATATGGTGACAAGGAAATTTGGAGAAGAGGTATATGGCTGGCCCTGAATGAACAAAAAAACAAAGCTATTTTTGTTCCATGTAAATGCTCACCAAAGTGTCGACTTTAATGACCAAATGGCTGAGATGACATTTTCTGTAAATACCAGACAGCCTCTTTCTCAAATCACTCCTGTCATCACCCAATGTGCTTATGAACAAAGTGGCCCTGCTGGCATAGATGGAAGTTATGCATGGGCCCAACAACATGGACTTCCATGCACCAAATATGCCCTGGCTATGGCTATTGCTCAGTGCCCAGTCTACCAGCTGCAGATAGAAACACTGAGTCCCCAGTATAGCATCATTCACCAGGGTTATTAACTGGCTCTTTAGTAAATATTGGTAACATTGGGTAACATTCCCACTTCCAATGGGAAAGGAGGGGCAGCAGTTTATCCTTACAAGAATAGATGCTTATTCTGAATAAGAATTTCCCTATTTACAATGCTTCTGCCAAAACTACCATCCATAGATTAACTGAAAACCTTATCCACCCTCATGGAATTCCTCATAGCATTGCTTCTGATCAGAGAACTCACTTCACAGCAAAAGAAGTTCATCAGGGGGCTCATGTTCATGGAATTCACTGGTCCTACCATGTCCTCCACCATCTTGAAGCAGCTGTTTGATAGAAGAGTGGACTGGCCTTTTGAAGACTCAGTTACAGTGTGATCCAGGTAGCAGCACCTCATAGGGCTGGGGCAAGGTTCTTCAGAAATCCAGATATGGTCTGAATCAGTGTCCTATAGACAGAATTCATGGATCCAAGAAGCAAGGGATGGAAATGGAAGTGGCACGACTCACTATTACCCCTAATGACCCAGTAGCAAAAATTTTGCTTCCCGTTCCCACAACCTGATGCTCTACTAGCCTAGAGGTCTTAGTTTCAAAAGGAGAATTGCTTTTAAAAGGAGACAGCAATGATCTCTTTGAACCAGAAGCTAACATTTCTGCCCAGCCACTCTAGGTTCTTTGTGCCTCTGAATCAATAGCAAAGAAGGGAGTTACTGTACTGGCTGGGGTGATTGATCCTGGCTACAAAGGGGAAATTGAACTGCTTCTCCACAATGGAGGTAATAAAGAATATGTCTGGCGAACAAGAGAGTACTTAGGGTGTCTCTTGGTATCACCGTGCCTTGTGATTACGGTCACTAGAAAACTACAACCCAAACAGGCAGGAATGGTCCAAGCCCTTCAGCAGTGAACATTTTGGTCTCTCAGGTAAAGAACCACAACAAGATGAAGTGCTTGCTGGGCAAATGGAGTAAAGAATAGGTAGTAGAAGACCGTTATAAATACCAGTTAGGATCATGTGATCAATTATAGAAACATGGACTATAATTGTCATGAGTATTTTCTCTGTGTGGTTTTTGTTTTTTGTGAATATGTTAGTTTCTCTGGAGAACACAGACTAATACAGTAATTAAAACATAGTAACAATTTAGCTAGATCCTCCGTGTTGGAAAACCATTATATCCACTTTTAGCCACATACTTAAAACAAAGTTTAATTGCTAATACCAAAGTTATTTTTTTTCCTAAGCAAAGTTGCACTCTGAGCCAAGTGACATTAGTAACTAATCTTGAATAATGCATTCTCCATGGTGCTCTCTGCATTGGTATGCATTACTGTACACCATTACTTGTTTTATTTACTGTAAAATATATACCAAGCTGTCAGGGGATGCTCACAAGAGCACCACAAAATAATTAAGATTCATAAAACCCTGTAGAAGAGTAAAAATCTCTACCAACCTAAGATGTTATCAATGTTAATTTACCTTTGGCCCTTCAAAATACATGTTATTACAATTTTTGTGAACTAAGACCAAGAGAATATTACAATAATTAGACTCATGCCCAAAGTAGTTTAATATGAATATATTGTAGGAAAATCTCTTACAGCATAAGAATCTGTATCAGTTTCTTTTAAAAGAACTCAGCTCCTTAGAACACTCAAAAAGATGTTTTGTTTTCATTCATTCATATTTTAGGAGGAAATTCTTTTAAGATGAAGGATGAAATGAGGAGGACATACTCCTGTAATACTAAATGATCATTTTGGAAAGAAGTTTACAGATAAATATCAAGAACCCTAGTAAAATTGTATCCTTTATCTCATCAGTCTACTGTGATGATGGGAAAGGTATATTGTTATCCTCTAAAAATAGCTTTGATATTTAAATATTATCAAAGGTAATATAAATATATGTTAAAATGCCGAAGTAACTTGTATGCGCAACCGGAGATTTTATAAATCAATTAAAATAGGCGCAGTTGATTGAGAAAGTAAATTAATCCTGAAGCCCCCAGTATATGACTTAGCAATTCCTCTCCTTGTTATACTCCATAGAGAAAACTCATACATAGGGCCAAGCAGGCATGTCTAAAAATGTTTATTGAAACATTATCTGTGAAACACCAGAAAGTAGACTCCATGAAGGCATAGATTTTTGTCTGTCTCACAGCTGTCTCCCCTATGGCAGGGAACACAGAAAAGTCATGGTAGGTGTACATGAATATTCATAACATAGACCATATGCAGGTATTTGAAAATATAAGTTAGGGTTAGTGTTACTGACATTTTTTTTATTGTGGTGAAAAAAAACACATAACATGAAATCCACCCAGTTAACACATTTTTAAGTGTACAGTAC
Organism: Balaenoptera musculus; assembly: GCF_009873245.2. NCBI lineage: Eukaryota > Metazoa > Chordata > Mammalia > Artiodactyla > Balaenopteridae > Balaenoptera > Balaenoptera musculus. Next base: position 41,880,233 of record NC_045788.1, read on the forward strand.
AGTATTAGTTAACTGCATGTGCATTGTTGTACAACAGATCTCTAGAACTTTTTCACCTTACATGACTGACACTGTATACCCAATGCATAGCAACTCCCCATTTTCCCCTCCTCCAAGCCCCTGGCAACCACCATTCTATTCTCTGCTTCTATAAGTTTGACTACTGTAAGATACCTTGTATAAGTGGAGTCATTCAGTATTTATCCTTCTGTGATTGGCTTATTTCACATAGCATAATGGTTCATCCTTGTTGTAGTATATGACAGGATTTCCTCCTTCTTTAAAGCAGAATAATATTCCATTTTATGTATCTACCACATTTTCCTTATCTGTTCATCTGTAGATGGATATTTAGGTTATTTTCACCTCTTGGATATTGTAAATTATGCTGTAATGAAAATGGAGGTGTAAATCTCTCTTCAAAACCCTGTATTATTAAAAATAAATACCCAGAAGTTGGATTTCTGAATCACATAATATTTCTGTTTTAGTTTTTTAAAAATTTTATTGTTTATTTATTTTGGCTGTGCTGCGTCTTAGTTGCAGCACGTGGGATCTTCGTTGCAGCATGAGGGCTTTTTAGTTGTGGCATGCAGACTATTAGTTGCAGAACCTCTGTAGTATTTTCCATAGCAGCTGCACCATTTGACATTGCCACCAACAGTGCACAAGAGTTCCAATTGTTCCATATCCTTGCGAACACTTGTTATTTTCTGTTTTGGAGGTTTTTTGGTTATTTTTGATAATGCAATCCTAAAGGGTGTGAGGTGTTGTTTTGGTTTTGTATTTACCTGATGGTTAGTGATGTTGAGCAGTTTTTCATGTACCTGTTGGTTATTTGTATGCCTTCTCTGGGGAAATGTCTATTCAAGCATTCTTTCTTATTTTTTAATGAGTTATTTGGTTTTTTGTCATTGAGTTATAGGAGTTCATTATATATTTTGGAAATTAACCCCTTATTATAATTATGATTTGCAAATATTTTCTCCCGTTGCCTTTTCACTCTGTTGATTGTTTCCTTTGCTGTGCAAAAGCTTTTTAGTTTCATGTATTCCCGCATGACTATTGTTACTTTCATTGCCTACGTTTGGTGTCATATCCAGGAAATCATTGTTAAGACCAATATGTATTAGTTGGGATTCTCTAGAGAAACAGAACCAATACGATGAATGGGTAGATGGATGGAGAGATAGATGGATGGATAGGTGGATATAGATTTACGAGATATTAGCTCATGCAATTATGAAGGCTGAGAATTCCCACAATTTGCTTTCTGTAAGATGAAGAGCAGGGAAAGCTCAGGGTATAATACAAACTGAGTCCAAGGACCCGAGATGTGGGGATCTGATGATGTAAATCTCACTCCAAGGACAGTTGAAAATGATGTGATTCTCTAGCTTATTCAGTAAGGCAGGAAAAAATTCTTCCTCCCTCTGCCTATTGTTCTATCAGACTCTCAAGAGATTGCATAATGCTCAACCCACACAGGGAAGGGCAATCTACTTTACTGATTTCACCAAATTCAACTGTTAAACTCATCAGGAAACATCATCATAGGCCCAAGAAAAAAATATGAATATCCATGACTACTCTAAGTTGATACATAAAATTAATAATCATACCATGTTATGAAGCTTTTCCCTTTGTTTTTTTTCTAGGACTTAAAGCCTCAGGTCCTAATTTAAATCTTTAATCCATTTTAAGTTGCTTTTTGTGTAAAGTATAACATAAGGGTTCAATCTCATTCTTTCGCATGTGACAATCTAGTTTTCTCAGCACCATTCCTTGAAGAGATGAACCTTGCTCCATTGTATAGTCTTGGCACCCTTCTGGAAGATCATTTGACTATATATGTGTGTGTGTCTACTTCTGGGCATTCTATTCAGTTTATTTTTCTATATATCTGTTTTTATTCCAGCTTTGTAATAAGTTTTGAAGTCAGGAAGGGTGAAGCCTCAAGTTTTGTTATTTTTTTCAAGATTGTTTTGTCTATTTGGGGTCCTTTGTGGTTCCATATGAATTTTATGGAAGTTTTATCTATTTCTACAAAAAATGACATTGCGATCTTGATAGGGATTGTCTTGAATCTATTGAGCACTTTGTGAAGTTCGGACATTTAAAAAATATTTAGTCTTGCAATCCATGAATACATGTGTCTTTCCATTTGTGTATTTTTACATTTCTTTCATCAATATTTTGTAGTTTTTATTGTACAAGTCTCTCACCCCCTTGATTAAGTTAATTCCTAAGGTTATTTTTGTTTGTTTCTTTTTTTAATGCTATCGTAAATAGGATTGTTTTCATAATTTCCTTTTTGGATTGTTCATTGTTAGTGTATAGAAATGTAACTGATTTTTGTACGTTGATTTTGTTAGCACTAAGAATTTTATTGTGAAATCTTTAGAGTTTTTAAAGTGTAAGATCATGTTATTTGAGAACAGAGGTAATTGTACTACCTCTTTTCAGATTTGAATGCCTTTTATTTCTTTTTCTTGCCTAATTTCTCTAGTTACAAATACCAGTACTATGCTAAATATAAGTGTAGGAATAGGCATCCTTGCTTTGTTCCTGATTTTAGTGGAAAAGCTTTTAGTTTTTCACTATTAAGTATGATGTTAGCTGTGGGCATTTCATATGTGACCTTTATGAGATAATTTCCTTATATTCCTACTTTGTTGAATATTTTGATCATAAAAGGACATTGAATGTTGTCAGATGCTTTTCTGCATTAAGGTAGTTGTGTGGTTTTTGTTTTTTTTCATTTTCTTTAAGTTTTATTGGAGTATAGTTTATTTACAATGTTGTGTTAGTTTCTGCTGTACAGCAAAGTGAATCAGTTATACATATATATCCAATCTTTTTTAGATTCTTCACCTCCCCCCACAAAAGAAACTAAATATTGAGCAAAGAAAAAGAGTATTATGTGAAGGAAAATCCATGGAAGGTTAGGGTATCTTTTTTTAGATTTGTTTTTCTTGTACTGCTATCACTGGTAGTAAGCCTGTTTTAATATCCTGGAAGTGTGCAGCAATCATGAGTAATTAGAACAATTCTTTCTTCTGAATAAAATGCCTAGCAGAGTTTAAAAAGAAAAAAAAAAATTCGGTTGTATGGTTTTTGTCCTTCATTCTTTTGTTGTGGTGTATCACATTCATTAATTTTTTCTTTTTTTTTTTTTTTTGTATGTTGAACTCCCTTTGCCTCTCAGTATGGTCATGGTGTATTGTCCTTTTGATGAGTGGTTGAATTCAGTTTGTTAGTATTTGCTGAGGGTTGTTGCATCAATATTTATCAGAGATATTGGTCTATAGTTGTTGTCATTGTTGTTTTTTTCTTATAGTTTCTTATTTGGCTTTGGTATCAGGGTAATATTGGTCACATAAAATGAGTTTGCAAGTATACCCTTGACCTCAATTTTTTTTTTAAGAGTTTGAAAAGGATCGGCATTAATTCTTTAAATGTTTGATAGAATTCTCCAGTGAAGACATCTGGTCCTGGGCTGTTTTTTGTTGGAAGGTTTTAAATACTGATTCAATTTTCTTACTAGTTATAGGTCTGTTCAGATGTTCTATTTCTTCATGATTCATCTTTAGGAAATTGTATGTTTCTAGGAATTTATTGCTTCTGGGTTTTTCAATTTGCTGGCACATAATTGTTCATAGTTGTCACTTATTATCCTTTTTATCTCTATGGCATTACTTGCAATGTCTCATATTTTATTTCTGATTTTATTTTTTAAATATTTTATTCTTCATTAGTCTGGCTAAGGTTTAGTTAATTTTGTTGATACTTTGAAAAATCAACTCAGCTTCATGGATTTTAAAATTTTTTAAATTTTTCTACTTCATCTATTTCTGCTCTAATCTTTATTATTTCCTTCCTTCTGCTAAGTTTGGGCTTAGTTCTTTTTTCCTTGAGGTGTAAAATTAAATTATTTGAGATCTTTCCTCTTTTTTAAATGTTGGTGTTTATTGCAATAATCTTTCTTCTTAATACTTCTTTTGCTGCATCCCATAATATTTGGTGGGTTATGTTTTTGTTTCTCAAAATATTTTCTAATTTCTTTTTTGGTTTTGTCTTTGACTCATTGGTCGTTCAAAGTGTGATGTTTAATTTCCACATATTTGTAAATTTTTGAATTTCCCCTCTGCTATTGATTGCTAGTTTCATTTCACTGTGGTTGTAAGAGATACTTGGTATGATTTCAGTCCTGTTAAATTTGTCAAGACTTGTTTTGTGACCTAACATATGTTTGATTCTGGAGAATGTTCTGTGTATATTTGAGAAGAATGTGAATTCTCTTCTAGAATGAAATGTTTTGATGTGTCTGTTAGATCCATTTGGTCTATACTATTGCTCAAGTCCTCTGTTTCTTTGTTGATCTTCTGTCTCACTGGTGTATCCATTATTGACAGTGAGCTTTTGAAATCTCCCGCTGTTACTGTTTTTCCATTCTTTTACTTTAGCCTATGTATGTCCATAGATCTAAAGTGAATCTCTTAAACAATATATAATAAGATCCTGCTTATTTATCCATTCAGCTAATCTGTGTTTTCTAACCTGTACTTGTAATCCATGTAGGTTTAGAGTAGTTACTGACTGTAAAAGACATACTATTGTTATTTTGTTGTTCTCTGTATGTCTTGCAGCATTTTTTCCCCTTCTTTACTCTCTTGTTGCCTCTTTTGTGTTTTGCTGATTGTTTGTAGTGGCATGCTTTGATTCTCTTCTCATTTCCTTTTGTGTATACTCTATAATTATATTTGTAGTTATTATTACAATTATATAAAACACCCTGAATTTATAGCAATCTATTTTTAAACTGAGCAACTTCAATGTCGTATAAAAACCATACTCTTACATTTCTGTCCTCTTCCCACTTTGTCATTGATGACACAGAGGGACTCTGGTGAATGCCGTCAATTTCCTACCAGCTTCAATGTGGCTGATTTTGTGCTTGCCTGAGGTACAGGAGTCTCTTTTTTTTTTTTTTTTTAACATCTTTATTGGAGTATAATTGCTTTACAATGGTGTGTTAGTTTCTGCTTTATAACAAAGTGAATCAGTTATACATATACATATGTTCCCATATCTCTTCCCTCTTGCATCTCCCTCCCTCCCACCCTCCCTATCCCACCCCTCTAGGTGGTCACAAAGCACCGAGCTGATCTCCCTGTGCTATGCGGCTGCTTCCTACTAGCTATCTATTTTACATTTGGTAGTGTATATATGTCCATGCCACTCTCTCACTTTGTCACAGCTTACCCTTCCCCCTCCCCATATCCTCAAGTCCATTCTCTAGTAGGTCTGTGTCTTTATCCAAAGAAGATATACAGATTGCCAACAAACACATGAAAGAATGCTCAACATCATTAATCATTAGAGAAGTGCAAATCAAAACTGCAATGAGATATCATCTCACACTGGTCAGAATGACCATCATCAAAAAATCTAGAAACAGTAAATGCTGGAGAGGGTGTGGAGAAAAGGGAACCCTCTTGCACTGTTGGTGGGAATGTAAATTGATACAGCCACTATGGAGAACAGTATGGAGGTTCCTTAAAAAACTAAAAATAGAATTACCATACAACCCAGCAATCCCACTACTGGGCATATACCCTGAGAAAACCATAATTCAAAAAGAGTCATGTTCCACAATGTTCATTGCAGCTCTATTTACAATAGCCAGGACATGGAAGTAACCTAAGCGTCCATTGACAGATGAATGGATAAAGAAGATGTGGCACATATATACAGTGGACTATTACTCAGCCATAAAAAGTAACGAAATTGAGTTATTTGTAGTGAGGTGGATGGACCTAGAGTCTGTCATGCAGAGTGAAGTAAGTCAGAAAGAGAAAAACAAATACTGTATGCTAACACATATATATGGAATCTAAAAAAAAAAAAAAAAAAAGTTCTGAAGAACCTAGGGGCAGTACAGGAATAAAGACGCAGACGTAGAGAATGGACTTGAGGACACGGGCAGAGGGAAGGGTAAGCTGGGAAGAAGTGAGAAAGTGGCAGGGACATATATACACTACCAAATGTAAAATAGATAGTTTGTGGGAAGCAGCACATAGCACAGGGAGATCAGCTCGGTGCTTTGTGACCACCTAGAGGGGTGGGATAGGGAGGGTGGGAGGGAGACGCAAGAGGGAGGAGATATGGGGATATATGTATACGTATAGCTGATTCACTTTGTGATATGTGATACAGCAGAAACCAACATACCATTGTAAAGCAATTATACTCCAATAAAGAAGTTAAAAAAAAAAAAAAAGCAAACGAACAGCATGATGTTAGCTAATGTACTCTAAAGAGGCTTTCCGGAAAACAAATGATAACATTACTTTGAATTATTCCTGCCCTGTTAAATGGACATGCAGCAATATTGCTTCTGGTTAATTTACAGAGATCATCTTTATTTATTTGCATGTAGTTAATGAGCATGTGGGCATGGTACTATGGAAGTTTCCTGTATAACTGGTTTGGTTACTTTACAGTATGTACCTCTTTACATTCCCTACCGTGATATGAGTTAGGTTATGGTTAAAAGTCAAGAGAAATGTTCATCTTTGAAAAACTAAAAATATAATTTTAAGAAAACCGTACACAATATTTTTGTTCCCAGTTCTTGAAAGAAATTGAGAAGTCTACATTTGCAAAATGAAAAGTGTTCTGGCAATTCTTTATTAATAGTAGGTAAATAAGAATATAGTAAGTTTTAACTGTTCATAAGAACAGTATGTGGCAGCTAAAACTATAATATTATTTAAATCCAAAAGATACATATAGACAGAATACCACTGAGTAAATATTGCATTAAAAAAGTATAAAAAGAAAGTATTACATAATGAGATAGTTTCCTGTTTAATAATTCAATGTTACCTTGGGTTTCATATTTGCATATACTACTGTCACAACAGTGACAGCGACTTGGCTGACAGGCACGGTAGGAGAAGAGTCAAGGAAGCATGTTTGTTTAACACAGACAGAAGTTTCACTGGAGGCGGGAACAGAGTGGCACTCTGTATCAGAGGAAAGTTTTCTAACCTTACATTGTCACAAGGGCACCTTACCTGCTCAGATAAAACTTAAGTGATAATTCTGTTATCTTGTTCAAGATACTAATTTCCTCATGTTTAAGCCTATTTATATGTCTTTGCCTCCTCTCAACTATTTTGGAGACATGTGCCTGCTTGACTACTGTAAGTTATCATTGGTAACAGTCCCAGAATTTCTTAAGTATTTATTGGATGTATTCACCAGGCAAGCCTTGATTTCAGTACTCTGTTGGTATTTGGGTGGTGGGATGGTAAGAAGGGAACTAATGGCACAGTATTTAAATAGCTTACATTGGATTCAAATACATGATGAGAGGATACTATTGGTACTCTTAAGGGAAAACAGCCAATAAGATCACTCATTAGTAGCCTTTTATTTCTGCATACATTTTTAACCTAAGGTCAATTTCACATGTTTTTGAAAACAATAACTGGTTCCATGACCTCTAGCGTTCAAAGGTAATTAGTAACTCAAGGAGTCACTCTTCAAGTAGAAAATAGCCACATATGTTTCAAGTCCAGAGGATCTAGGCAAAATCTCTGTACTTAATTTTTTACCTTCTATGGAAAGAATCTCATTAATCTAATAGATTTTCCTACCAAATCCTGTCTGATTACTCTTTTACAAAGGGACTATCTATGACAAGATACAAACTTTCATCTATCAGAAAGTCTCTAAAAGTTGGCAAGCATATTAATAGGAAATATTTTAAAAATCAGAAGATCAAAAACAGCACCCTAAACATGAAACAGAATGTTATCTCATTTTTTTAAAGTTACTAAAAATAAGCAGATGTGGGTGCAAACTACTTTGTATGAAGAATATGGGAGAAAGAGAGCAAGCATAACTGAGTAACACATCTACTGCTATTCATAACAGACTTGAAATTTTAGGGGGCACCTATTATTCGCTCACTTTGGGAAGCACTTACATTTAATTACTGATTCTTATCATTTCAGTAAGGTCTTTCCTATTTAGAGTTCAAGGGCTGAATGTCTCTGATATCTCTTCCAAAAGACCAAGTACAGGATTCCCCGCTTTTTGAAAATTCACTTTGCTTTTATGAGAGACCTACATTAGTGCCCATTTTCACTAACTGGAAGAAATGCGAAGAGAATATTCGCTTTTAGGGAAAAAAAGCAAAGAGCGAACATAGCATTCAGCGTTTGTTTAGCGGTGAGCCTTTATAGAGGCCGCAGCCACTCGGAGGAGCAGCCAGACTAGCGCCACCAAGCCCCTTTCCTGGGAACTACATTTAGTATCTCAGCATCAAGCTGTAATAACGTTGAACTGTGTCTGAACATCTGTGCTTTATCTTGATTTGTATTGTGCATCCTTAGCAAGGTGTGTCCTAAGATAATTGCTTCCCTGCTGTATGCCATTTTGCCTTTGAAAGTTTTCATAGGAAGACTTTACTTTCAGAGAGTGAGGGAAACCTGTATTCAGGCTTTAGTTCATGCAAAGGTTCTTAGAAGGATCTTAAGGAAAGGCTGCCAATTCATGCCGATAATAAAATTAGATGTGTTATATGAGTCTCTTGTAGTATTTGGCCTTCTCTCATTAGAATAGGGTACAGTCTAGAAATAGAGTTGATATTTACCGATCCATGAGATGGCATCAGAGAGCTGATATCCTCCTAAATGAGTTGAAGTCATTGTTATTAAAGTCAGTGAAAATATCTTAAGCCATATGAGTTTGAGGATCTCTGAGGGCTTTGCTAATTTTAGTTTTAGAATTGCATTCATTTGTTCTACCTATATTGAGTATTGTGGGTGGAACAGACTGTGGATCTTTTCAAAAAGTGGCAAGTATTTATAAAGCTATTTAATGACAGCTGCATGAAAATGGATGTCTCTGTCACTGCAGAGGTAAATTGGGATTACCCAACACTGTCAGAGCCAAAGCTCTTCAGCGAGGAAAAACTTCAGTCCATCCTGTGGTTATGCACCATTAGCCAGCACATAGAGGTGTAGTTACATGTAACTATGAGGGGATGTCCAAAGGAAACATGAGGTTTGGGATCTTGCCCATGTCTCAAATTTATAATTTTACCAAAATTAGTAGGACCAAAAACATCATCAGCAATTTTAGTGAAGTTTCATGCACAGTGTTGATTGAGCAGAATAGCCAATTTTTTCTCCTAGTATCACATAATCGTATAAGATTTTTGCAAGTTTTCTTTGAAACTTCTTTACCTCTATTAAGTGGCCATCTTGAAAGTGCCAACAATTATGCTTGCATAATTTGAAAACAGATTCTTCCCAGTATCTCTTTCTAAGCACTGGAAATCTCTAATTGCATTTTTGAAAGTTTCCAAAAACTTGGTCTCTTGAGTTATTATGGGGGCATGTATATGAGTGGGAGCAGCCTTCTTTTCAGGTTTCTTCATCCTAAGTGAAAACTGGAAGCACCTACAATCTCCTTAGGAAGAATTTCAACACAAAATTTTCTCTAATATTTGATGATTTCTAATAAAGTACTTACTAAGTTTAAGAACCCCAATTTTTGTAAAAAGTGTTATAAAAGATCATGAACTACTTTCCTTGGCCCCAGCAAATCAACATGTGCAGCTGAGTTTGACAAATTCTACCATCAGGAAATATTTTGCCTCTGGTAAGGGAACATTCCTTTAGGTCAAATTGAGATATGTCATGGTATATGCTGTCTGATAGTTTCCCATTATAATTATTTTATGACTCATCAACAACCAAGATTAAATCTAGATTTTCTATAAATCTTTCTAATAAATATATTTGAGACATAAAGATTTCTCAGACCAAGACTATGTAGATGTAAGTTTTATTGTCTTAAGGTAATGAAAAATCTGTAACTGAATTTAAAGTATTGCAATTATAAATAAAAATTGTGAGGAAGAAAATAAATAGGAGAAAAACTTATCTGCTAAGAAGTCTTTTTAGTTGCTCCTGATCTTGAAAGATGGATAAGTTTTTGGTCCCTAGATCAAGAGGAAGGCTGTGGTAAGCTACTGATCTCCAATGATGCCCATAATGATGAGCTGGACTTGACTATATTTATTTATATATATTTATGTATTTATATATGTGTGTGTATATATGCATACATGTATTAATATATATGTGTGTTAAAGATCACCTCATTTTTAAGACTTATCAAAGTTCATCCCTGTATTAGATTTAAATTTAATCACAGGGAACTTTGAAGTCCTTAGTGTCCTTATTTAGGACTTGGGAAATTTAGGAGGATCCCACAGTAAACAACTGTTTATTTTTGAGTATCTTTATATAAAGGGTCACTTAAAGAAAGTGGAACTGTAAAATATGTAACATTAGGTGGTACAAAAGATAAAACAGTATTTGATTCTGCTACTAGTGGAGAGCTAGAAATGACCTTTATAGATTTGAGATTCTAAAACAATATATCATCACTTGTTGGGTTTTTCAACCAGATGTATAGGAGTATTACAATAATACAAGTTAGAATTTACTCTTTTCTTTATTAAGCTATTGACTCTTGGCTTTAGTCTTAACTTCTAAATGATGATGGGTTCAGCCCTGAGAGTCTCAGTAGAAAATTTGGTTGTGTCTTCCAAAATAATTTAGATCTAACTGAATGAGAAACTATTGCAACCAAGGTAGTTTTTGAGAAAAGATGAAATGAGATAATGCTATGTTCCTACTCAGACTCCAATAATATTTTTAAAAGTCTGTGACAGATAATAACTTTATTTAAAATAACTGTTTGATTTTCAGTGTTATAAATACAAAAGTTTATTTTGGTTTAGGTGTTAAATATGTATAACACTTGTATAGATTAGTAAGATAGGGTTGTTTGGGTGCAGAATGTTGAATTAATTATTTTTCTGAAGTTATATTTTTCTATACGAGGCTCCTTGCTTGTTTTATTTATAGACAATTATTCAGATGTGTATATTTACTTGCATGTGTTCTTTTAAAATGTATATTGTTTTCCATCACGTATTTTTAATTTATATAAATTTGTATATAATTTATATATATATTTACATATATATAAAATTTCATATGTATATGAGATATATATTATATATATGTATGAATGTATAATATTATTCCTTTTTTTGTTTTAACTCAACGCTATAATTTAAAGTTCCATTTGGGTTGCTACATGTATATAATTATTCTTCTAACTACTGCATGGTAATCCGTGATGCGCATGTATCATATTTTGCCTATCCACCAACCCAGTTATAGAAACCCAGGCTGTCGCCTATTCCTCATCACCACACAAAGAATGCTGTGAGAAACATCCTTTTCTATGTATATTCCTTTATTTATCTGTGTGAGAATTGCTTGGGGATATAAACTGCCATTAGCATTATTAGCTTGTAATATATAAGAATACTTAATTTGACCAAATACTCACAGGTACTCTTCAGAATGGCCATGTGCATTATATTCTCATCAGCAATAAACAAGGGTTTCCACCCAAATCCCTACTAGCACTTAGAATATCCAACTTTCAATATTTAGCCAGCTTAATAGAAGTAAAATATCTCATTGTTTTAATTTGCTTTACTCTGATTACTAATGATTTGGAGAATCTCTTCATATTCCCATTAGCCTTTTGGATTCTCTCTTCCATGACTAGAATTTTGTGTATATTTGTCCATAGAGTTCTAGTGGAAAGTATTATTTTATGCTTATTGGATTACAAAAGTCTCTTGCATTTTCTACAAATAATTGCTGGTTAGTTTTAGAAATTGCAAATATTTTCCCACAATGTGTGCTAAGTCTGTAAACTTTGTACATAATGTAACTTATTGAAGGATATGTTCAGTTTTATATAATTATTATCAATTATGTTTTTCTGAGTTTGTGTTTAAAACTGAATGTCCTTCTTTGCCTTTAACAAAATATCCTCTCTTTTAGAAATAATATAATTACATTTATATTTAGATTGCATTTAGGTTGTTACTTCCTTTATGATTCAACTCACCTTGAATGTGCTATTAGATTGGAGGTTTTAATTGTTTCCAGTTTTTCCAATACAACTTATTAAATTATTTGTACTTTTGCCAATAATTTAATCACCTTTATCACATATTGTGCATTTTTGTACGTATGGGTCTATTTCTTAGCTGGCTGCTTATTTGTTCTATTGGTCTATGTATCTGTTTTTGTTGTTGCAGTAAAGAAATTCCTCTCCCTCCCTCTTATTCCTTTGCTTATTTTTGTTTGTTTGTTTTTGGTTATTTAAATTTTTTTTTATTGGAGTATAATTGCTTTACAATGTTGTGTTAGTTTCTGCTGTACAGTGAAGTGAATCAGCTATATGTATACATATATGCCCTCCTTCTGGTCCTTCACTTATTTTTTTATTTGAGGTTAACTAATTTGTATATGGACATTTATTTTTCTATGGCATTTTAGAATGTGTTGTGTAGATACCCTTAAAAAATCAAAATGGAATTTTGATTGTTTTAAGTAGGATTAACCTCTATATATTAATAAACCCTAAGTGTTTGGATTGTCCCATTCATTCAGAGAATTTTCCATGAGTTTTACTAGTTTTAAGGCTTTTTCCATACATATTTTATACATTCATTGTTGTGTTAACTCTTAGGTGGCCTGTAGTTTCTGCTGTTGTGAGCAGCATCTTTTCATTATATACCATAATTAATAATTATATAGAGAAATACTGTTGAATTTGTAAGCTGATTCTGTACCTGATGAACTCGTTGAACTCTCTTGTTAGTTGTAATAGTTCTCTAGGTAAATGATCATACTGTCTGCAAATAGTGACAGTTTTAATTCTTCTCAAGGTAAGTATACCTCGTCAGTAATTCTGGTGTAGTGCTAGACAGTAATGAAAGAGTGGGCTTTCTTTTGTTATATTTATTGTTGCTTTATGTTTTGTTTTATTTTTCACTTGTTTCTTTTTTTTAACTCAAAGCAAAAACACATGAAGTTTCTCTAATACCATTTAAAATTTTTGTTAAATTAATAAAACATTTTTGTAGTAGTTTTAGGATCACAGCAAACTGAGTAGAAAGAACAGAGATTTCCTATGTACTCTGTCTCCACTACATACAACATCCTCCACCAGCAACATCCCACATCAGAGGGTACACTGGTATAAACCATGAACCACCCACAGTCCGTAGTTTTCTTTAGGGTTTACTCTTGGTGTCGCACATTCTATAGGCTTTGAGAAATGCATAATGACATGTGTCTGCCATTATAGTATCACACAGAATACTTTCACAGCCCAGAATTCCTCTGTGCTCTGCCAATTCATCCCTCCCTTCCCCCAACCTCTGGCAATCACTGATATTTTTACTGTCTACCTAGTATCACCTTTCCAGAATGTCATATTGTTGGAGTCATAAAATATGTAACCTTTTCAGATTGACTTCTTTTTTTTAGCATTGATAATATTCCCTTGTCTGGATGTACCATAGTTTGTTTATCCATTCTCTACTGAATGACACCTTAGTTACTTCCCAGTTTTGGCAATTATGAATAAAGCTTCCATGGATATCTAACTGCCTTTTTTTGCATGGACATAAATTTTCAGCTCCTTTGGCTAAATGCAGATCTTCCTTGACTTACAGTGGGGTTACATTCTAATAAACCCATCATAAATTGACAATATGGTAAGTTGAAATGCATTTAATACACCGAACCTATGGACATCATAGCTTAGCTAGCCTACCTTAAACATGCATAGGACACTTACATTAACCTGCAGCTGGGCAAAATAATCTAACAGAAAGCCTATTTTTAAATAAAGTATTGAATAGCTCATGTAATTTATTGAATACTGTACTGAAAGTGAAAAATAAAATGATTGTCCGTGTCTTGGTTGTTTGCCCTCCTGATCATGTGGCTGATGGGAGCTGCAGCTCATTACTGCTGCCCAGCATCGTGAGAGGGTATTATACTGAATATCGCTAGCCCAGGAAAAGATCAAAAGTCAAAATTGAAAGTATGGTTTCTACTGAATGTCTATCACTTTTGCACCATTGTAAAGTACAAAAATAATAAGTTGAATCATATTAAGGAACACAAGTGCTGGATATTATAGTAGGAGAATGTTTAATTTTGAAAAATAACTGTCAAACTGTCTTCTAAGTGGCTATTCTGTTTTCCATTCCTATTAGCAGTGAATGAGAATTCCTGTTGCTCCACATCCTTGCCAGTGTGTGGTGATGTGTTGTTGTCAGTGTTCTGGATTTTGGCCAATCTAAGTGGTGTGTAGTGATATCTAGTTGATATCTTAATTTGAAGTTTCTTATGACATAAGATGTTGAACATCTTTTCATACACTTATTTGTCATCTGTATATCTTCTTTGGTGAGATATCTTTTCTTTTGCTCACTTTTTAATTGGGCAGTTTCTCTTATTGATGAGTTTTAAGAATTCTTTGTATATTTTAGACAATAGTGCTTTATCTGATAGGTCTCTTGCAAATATTTTCTCCAAGTCTGTGTGACTTGTCATCTTATTCTCTTGACATTGTCTTTTGTAGAACATAAGTTCAAATTTTAATGAAGTACAGCTTGTCTATTATTTCTTAAATGTATCATGCCTATCTAAAATGTCACCATACTCAAAGTCATCTAGGTATTCTCCTATGATATCTTTTAGAAATCTTATAGTTTTACATTTTACATTTAAGTCTATGGTCATTTTGAGTTAATTTTAGTGAATGGTATAAGCTTTGTCTAAATTCTTTTTATTTAATGTGGATATCTACTTGTTCCAGTACCATATGTTGAAAGGGCTATTTTGCTCTATTGTATTGCCTTTACTCCTTTGTCAATGATCACTTGACTATATTTATGTGGGTGTATTTATGAGCTCTGTTCCATTGATCTGTTTGTCTAATCTTTTGCCAGTACCATACTGTCTTGATTACTGTAGCTTTATAGTAAATCTTGAAAATGGGTAACGTCAGTCCTGTGACTTTGTTCTTCTCCTTTAATATTAAATGGGCTATTGTGGGCCTTTTGTCTTTCCATATAAACTATAGATCCATTACCATTTATATATGTTTTATTTACCATGTTAAGATAGTTATTTTTTTCTGCATTTGTTGAGTTTTTTTAAAACCACTTGTAAATATTGAACTTTAGCAAATGTTATTATTTTTTTTTAATTTTTTTACTTATTTTTATTATTTATTTATTTATTTTGGCTGTGTTGGGTCTTCGTTTCTGTGCGAGGGCTTTCTCTAGTTGTGGCAAGCAGGGGCCACTCTTCATTGCGGTGCACGGGCCTCTCACTATCGTGGTCTCTCTTGTTGCGGAGCACAGGCTCCAGATGCGCAGGCTCAGTAGTTGTGGCTCACGGGCCTAGTTGCTCTGCGGCATGTGGGATCTTCCCAGACCAGGGCTCGAACTCGTGTCCTCTGCATTAGCAGGCAGATTCTCAACCACTGCGCCACCAGGGAAGCCCAGCAAATGTTATTACTTCATTGATTGACGTAATCTTCCTTATATTATTTATGTGATGAGTTACATTAACATATCAATAGTTCCCTTTATTTAGCTATTGAACTGTGTAAGCACTATGAAATGAAGCCAGTTCTCACTTTGTGTGGTTCAGAGTTGTACAAATTATAGTTTTCACAGTGTAGTTAAATAACACCAGTCTTCCAAAAACATGGTCTAAATTTCATTTACCATGGTGTGTATTAACTGCGAGTTGTTGCATAAAGTTCAAATTTCTTTGTTAGCACTTCAGCCCACAAATCTCTATATAAATAATAGGTGTACATCTGATCAGTGACCAATCATTTCATTTCTTTCAGAGTCTGTTGGTAATTGGTGATTAATCACTGTGCATCTATTACTCAGTTTTCACATATAGAGAACAAAGCATGCATTTGTGTTGCTTTCTTGCTCCCAGTGATAAACTTATGTGACATTTTACAAAACTGGATGATCAAAAGAGAATTGGCTAACAAAGGTAAAAATGCAGCCAGAAGAAGGGTGAGGAGAAGAGGAAGAGGAAGAGAAGGGGAAGGGGGAGGAGCGAGGGGCGAAGAAGAAAAGTGGTGATGCTGAAAGTGAAATACAAATAGAATGTAGATGAAGTTGTACAAGAAATAGCTGACCTTGGACATGTTGGCACTGCCACCAATGGAAAGACTGGATTTGCAGCCAGAAGAAATTAATGAAGGTGAACTAATTGACATAAATGAGGAAAGTAGTTGTGATTAAGAGGATAAAGATATCCTAGGGGAAGTGACATCAGCAATTAACTTCACGTTAAAGAAACTCAGGGAGATATTTCATGACATTTGAAAGCTCAAAGAATAAAATGGTGGAAACTGATCCAAACTTTTGAAAAGGAGTATGAAAATTCTTTAAGGCTTTGAGGAGATACTTCTCTGGTATTGTGAATTATATGATAATAAGAGGAAGTCAAGCACTGTTCAAAATATTCTTAATAAACATTTTACAAAGAAATACAACTAATTCTCAATTTTTCTAATGTTTTAAGTTACAGTGTGCTAAATAGGTTTAGAGTTACTATTGTTTTTCATTTCCTTATGCATTTATAACCAAATATAAGAAAGTTTTTAGTGTTTAAAAAAAATTTACAGATCACAGAGCAAAATGAAGACTGCCTGTACTTCTGTTCCCTAATTTAGGCTTCTCTTTAGAAGATTTGGGTGAAGAAGGATGGTACAAATATTTTATTGCTATTTAAGTAGGAATCATAACTCATACCTCACTTTTCTTTATAGAGTAATTAAGTTTACTACAGAAACAAGATTACAAACATTTCTTTTAGGTTTGTATAGACTGAATTGGTTTCTCATGGTCATTCAACACTTAATTAGTGTGTTATGGACCTTTATAAACTATTTTAATAAGAGTTATATTTTTCTTTGAGAATGAAGCATTGTTATCAAGAATGTTTTAAGTGATTTTAAAATGAAAATAATCTCTTTTATATAGGTTTTTTTGACATCGTATGATCACTGCACTTTATTTTACATTAAGTAATTGAATAAAATCTCATGAAAAACTAAGGAACTAATTGGTGGCCAGGTCTCAGTACTCACGTACCTTGGTTATTTATCCAGGTAGGACAGATCCACACAGCAAAATTCACAAGAGCCATGTACTATTTAAAAAAATAATAATTACACACATAAATATAGAATAGAGCAATTTAAAATTTTATTCTTATTAGTTATGCTAATTAGATTTTGTAATTATATGTGTAAAATCTTATTTAGTTGATTAGGTTTTATTCAATTAGGTTACAATTAGTTTACCTTCATTCTTGGTTTCTAATTGAAAGCATGAGGATGAAGTAAGATTTGTGTAATACAGGCAGCCCTTCCGAAAATACAGCATAAGCAATAAAAATATGTGTGTCTGATCTATCAGCTTGATTTAATTTAATTGGTAATATATTAGAAACACATTATTCAGAGAGAAAGAGATGAATCTATATCTTCACCTGTAGTAAGTTATATTACAAATCATGTATAAGACAGACAAAAAAGAAACAGTATAGATGCATTTTTTTCCATGAATAAGATAGAATACATAAAATATTCAAAGCGATATACTAGAAAACTATCCTGAAATAAATATGAATATTTGTATTAATAGCTATTCTATGTCTAAGAAAAATAGACGCAGATTCACTAATATAAAGAAATATCTTAATGAAATTGATTGTAAACTAAAGAGAGAATTCCATAGAAACCCAAGGAATAATCACAATTGGAATAAAAACAGGTGACTTATGATTAGATACTGTTTAGGTTCATAGTACACTATAGCAACATTTAATGCTATATAATACTATAGCTTTGTCTATAACATTCTCAGCAAAAGTATGTTCTAGGAAGCTTATACTTTTCAAACTTTTCTTCAGACATAAAGGCCACAGAAGATATTTTCAACTGTAAGAATTTAGGGTATATAATTCCTATGAAGTTTTTTCAAAAATACTACAAATGATAAATTTGGCACCAACTTACAAAGCAGTAGAAGTATAGTGATAAAATAACTGGCAATGCATCAATTTAATTGAAGAACTAAACTTGTGGAAAATATGGCTTCTAAACAGAACTTTTATGCTATAAACTATGAAGACAGTGTTATGCTAATAACTGCAAGAGTCAGGAATAAGAGAATCTGGGAGATTGTATAATATTGATTTCCCTATATTTCAAAACAGAAGACCAAAAATATAGTTGTAAAATATGATCAATCATGTAATATATTTAAGAGTACCTAAGATTTAAAGGCAACAGTAAAAAAAACAAATATTAATATAACCAACCAAAATTAAGTGTTGGCAGTGATAGCAGTGGGAATGATCATAGGAAAAGACACAATTTTTATATTGTTCCTGATATGCAAAATTCATAAACAGAGAATAAATGGATACCTGGTTACAAAGGTAACCAATACTGTTGTCTGTAGTAACTGAACTAGTTTACATTCCCACCAACAGTACACAAGGGTTCCATTTTCCCCATATCTTTGTCAACACTGGTTAGCTCTTGTCTTCTTGATGATAGACATTCTTACAGGTAGGAGATATCTCATTGTGGTTTTGATTTTCATTTCCCTGAGTATTAGTGATGTTGAACATCTTCTCCTGTACCTTTTGGTCATTTGGATGTCTTCTCTGGAAAAATATGTATTTATTTCCTCTACCCATTTTTTAATTGTATTGGTTGTGGTTTTTGTTACTGAGTTGCATGAGCTTTTTATAAATATTTATAGAGTAAATTTTTTTATTATATATTTTATAGACCCCTTAGTGTTAGTGTATAGAAATGCAACTGAATTCTGTGTATTGATTTTATAGCCTGCAACTTTACTGAATGCATTGATTAAATCCAATAGTTTTTTAGTTGTGTCTTTGGGATTCTTAATATATAAGATCTATTACCATCAAACAGCAACAATTTTACTTCTTCCTTTCCAGTTTGGAGTCCTTTTATTCTTTTGTCTTGCCTAATTGTTCTAGCTAGGACTTCCAGTACTATGTTGAACAAGAGTAGTGAGAGTAGGCACCCTTGTATTGTTCCTGATGTTAAAGGAAAAGCTTTGTTTATCTCTGAGTATAAGGTTAACTGTGGGTTTGTTGTTTTTGGCTAAAATCTATTTTGTCTGATATAAGTATAGCAATCCCTGCTTTCTTTTGGTTTCCACTTGTGTGGAGTATCTTTTTCCATCCCTTTATTTTGAGTCAATGCATGTCCTTAAATCTGAAATTGGTCTCTATATCCAGAATAGGCAGGATATAGTAGAATTTTATTTTTTTAATCCATCCTCAAAAGACTCTGTACTTTTTGATTCATGATTTCAATCCGTTTACATTTAGAGTACTTATTGGTATATAAGGGCATACTAATAACATCTTAATTGCTTTCTGGTTGTTTTGTATTTTCATTGTTTCTTTTTCTGTCTCTGCATACTTTCATTAATTGGTTATTTTCCATGGTGGTATATTCTGTTTCTCCTTTCCTTGTCTTTAATGGATCTACTCTAAGTTTTTGCTTTGTGATTACCTTGTGATTCACATAAAACATCTGTTATTGATGTCACAATTTACCTCTTTTTATGTTGTATATTCATTAACAATTTATAGTCACTATAATTATTTTTACTATTATTTTCCTTTAACTTCTATATTATAATTGAGTGGTTAACACACTATCCTAATACAGAGGTACAGTTTTCTAAGACTGACTATATATTTTCCACCTTTACCAGTGTGTTGTTACTTTAATATATTTTCATGAAGCTGAATAGTGTCTTTAATTTCACCCTGAAGAACTCCTTTCAGCATTTCTTGCAAGGCAGGTCTAGTGTGGTGAATTCCCTCAGTTTGTGTTTGTCTGGGAAAACCTGTATTTCTCTTCATATCCAAAGGATAACTTGCCAGATAAAATATTCTTTGCTGACAATTTTTATCTTTCAACATTTTGAATGTCATTCCATTCTCTCTGGCCTATAGAATAGGGTACGTTACTTTTTCCACTGCCTGCCTTTCAGATTCTTTGTCATTAATTGTTTACAGTTTCATTATAATGTGTCTTGGAGAAGATATTGTTCCACTGAGATAGTAGGGAATTGTATTAGCCAGTGGACTTCTATGTCCAGATTTTTACCCAGGCTTGGGAAGTTCTCACTTTTATTTCTTTAAATAACCTCTCTGTTACCTCTCCCTACTTTCTCCTTTTGGAATCCTATTTATTCTGATACTTGCCTTTTTGATAGAATCCAATAGTTCTTATGGGATTTTTTCATTCTTTTTAAATCTTAGTTCTCTCTCTTTTCTGTTATTTCTGTATTCCTATCCTCCAAGTCATTTGTGCTTTCCTCCATCAGGTCTGCCATGCTTCATATGCTTTCTTTTGCATACTTCATCTCATTCCTTGAATTCTTCACTTCTAGAATTTCTGTTTTTGTTTTTAAATAATTTCAATCTCTGGTAAATATATCCCTCTATTCATAAATTTTATTCCTGATTTCACTGAATTATCTTTCTGAGTTTTCTTGTAGTTGATTGAGCTTCTTCATAACAGCTACTTTGAATTCTTTATTAGTCAGATCACAATATTCCAGGTCTTTGAGCTCAGCTGCTAGAGAATTATCATTTTCTTTTTGTGATACATTATTTCTTTGATTTTTCATATTGCTTTTAGTTATACATTTCTGCTTTTGCATTTGACATAACAGGCACCTCCTTAACTTAGATTTTATGCTTTCTCTGGTTCTTACAGTTCACCAGCCTGGCTATTAGAAAGCTCTCATTGGTTTTCTGGAAGGTGGTGCTATAGCTTAAGTTTGTGGTTTCTCCCTTGCCCACAGATCGCTGCCTTTCTGAGCATGCTGTCTGTGCACAAGGGGCCAGCAGCCCAGTGAGAGAGATATGGATCTAGCACTCAGTGTGGTGGGGATACATGAAAATCCAGTCAGGAAATCCCTATGGGTGGCACTTCCAGAAGCTTGTGGGTGGACTTTCTACTGAGTACAGTGTCTTCAAGGCTGTTTGAAATTCTCATCTGCCTCTTTCCCTATGTCTTTCCTCCCACAAGTCTTAGAGTTCCTAGCTTAGTACTCCAGGTACTGGTGGAGAGAA
The DNA here is from genome assembly GCF_009873245.2 of Balaenoptera musculus. Taxonomy (NCBI): domain Eukaryota; kingdom Metazoa; phylum Chordata; class Mammalia; order Artiodactyla; family Balaenopteridae; genus Balaenoptera; species Balaenoptera musculus. The sequence continues at coordinate 41,901,394 of NC_045788.1, forward strand.
ATGGGTTTCTCCAGCCACATCCTGCCCAGTTAGGGTAGTCAAGCCCTCCCTCAATGCCATCTTATTTCCTGGTGGGAGAAATCATCTTTGCCAGATAAATCAGGCCAGTCATCCCCTCCTTGGGGGTGGGGCAGCATAGGAAATTTTCTCTTATCTCCTATGCTTCAACCAAGCTTGTATTTTGCTTTCTTTCTTCCTTCCTTCCTCTCTTCCTTTCTCTTTTTTTTTTTTTTTTTTTTTTTCTTCAGTGCTGTGTATGAGCCTCCCTTCAGAAGGACTGGGCTTCTGCAAGTTCTTTCTCAAGGGTGAGTGCTGCCTGATTCGGTACTAATCTGATTCTTGCCTGACAGCAGTGAGCAGAGTCCAGGCAGTCTTGCTGGCTCCACTGGCTTTACAGCCCATATGGAAATTTGTCTATCTCCTGCCTGCTGACCAGTAGGTGAGATTTCTTCTGAGTCCCTTGGAGCAAGGTGCAAAGTCCAAAACCCCTCACAGAAGCTCTCTTGTTTGTGTATGAGTGTCTAATTTGTTGATTAAAAAGGGGGATAAAAAGGAGAAATGTCTTATGCCCTCATGTTGCTGATGTCACTCCAAACCATTCTTTTAAATAATTAGGCTGGATGGTTACCAGGGACTAGAAAATAAAATTGGTAATTTCAGCACAAAACTGGAAACAATAAAAAGAAACAAAGCAAATTCTGGGATTGAAAATATAATAATGGATATTAAGAATCAAATGTATGGATTTAATAGCAAATTAGACAAAACTTAAAACAGAATTATTAAGCTAAAAAACAGGACAGGAAAATAATACCAGCATGGATAATGAGAAATAAAGAGATAAATATACAGTAAATGAGAAATAAAGCAAAGGGCTTTAAGAGTCACAGAGGATGAGGTAGAAACTTCTAACATGTGAGTATAATTTGAAACTCAAGAGAGCCAAGACACTCTTGAAGAGAGAGTTAAGAGGATTTAACTTGTCAGGAAACAAGATGTGTTATAAAGCTACAGTAATTAAGGGAATGTATGGCATTGGTGCAAAGATTGACTGATATATCAATAGAATGGAGTAGAGTTCATAAGCATTCATGTATAGACATTTGAATGACCAAAATGGCATAATAGATTTTTTTAAAATGACTTTTAAAAATAGACTTTTAAAAAATGAAATTGAGTCACCTAGGTATATTCAATACATATTTTTAAATGTATTATGAATTTAAAATATCTCAGCCGTATATAAAAATCAAATCTGGGTGAATTGTGAATCTAAATATAAAAGACTAAATCACAAAGCTTTTGAAAGATAAAAGAACAATATCTTCCTGATACCTAGTTAGGAAATTCTTAAATAGGATATCCCCCAAGAAAACTAATCAAGAAGGAAAGAACCAATATTTAGGACTCCATTAAAATAAGAACTTTTGTTCATCAATAGACACTATTTAGAGAATGAAAAGACAAGATGTAGTTAGTCATATGATATTTGTAATATACAAATATAACCAACAAAGGGATACTATCCATTCATTAAGGAACCCCCAGGCAACACCAAGTAGTGGAGAAGCTATAGGGAAACTGAAACTCTCACATACTGCTGATGTAATGTACAACCACTTTGGAACACAAATGAACATATGCACTCCTCGTGAGACAGAAACTGTACTCCTAGGTGATACCCAAAAGAAATGGATGAACATTTGTACCAAAGTACATGTACAAGAATATTCATAGCAACATTGTAATAGCTGTAAATTGAAATAACCAAAACATCAACAGAAAAATGGCCTATCTGTAAGATAAAATACCTTAGAATAATATACATGCACGAACTGCTGCTACAGGCAGCAACATGGATCTCTCAACGTGTTGCATTAAAGGAACATGATACAATAGAATACATGGTATTTGATTTTATTTGTATAAAGTTTAAATACAGACAGGACTAATCTGTGGTTTTTGAGATCGCTGTAGTGGTCACCATTGGAGTGGAAGGCTAGGATAGTGATTGTGTTCTCGGGGAGGCAAGGTTCTTGTCCCATCACAGAAAGAATTCAGAAATAAGACATGGAGATCAAGAAAGTAAAGTGAGGATTTATTTAAGCAAGAATATGCTCTCAGAGAGAGAGCGGGCAGACAGGTGAATAGCTAGCTGCCCTGGGTTTCTTTGGCAAGCAAGTTATGAGGGGCATACAAATGAAGGGGTGGAATATTATTTGGGGAAGAAGGGGTTTGGGGGTCATATCCCCTGATTTTCATCCCAGCTCCATTTTCCCGACGGGAGGAGGGATTTTTGTCCTTATTTAGCTTAGATCAGAAGTGTCATGGCATCAGTGCATGATGGGTACTTCTTACCTGCAAGACTATTTTATTGTAATGACAGTATAATGAGCAACAGGTTACATTTGGACACAGAAGATTCTGGCCTTTCCCCACCTTTCTTTGTCTACCTCCAGGACACTTACCCCAAAATGTGTGGTTTCCTGTCAGTCTGAAGGTTTCTGCTTTTCTTTATCTGCCCATGGACCCCCACTGTTTACAAAATGCGTGGTTTCCTGCCACCTGGCCCATGACCCCTTTCTCTGCTCATATCTAGCTACCTGCCTGCTGTAACAATTGAAAAGGAGCACGATTAGGGAATAGAGTTCTCAGGTGCTAGAAAGATCTATTTCTTGTTGTAAGTGATGGTTGCATGGGTTTGTTCATTTTGGAATAATTCATGGGACTGGAGACTTATGCTTTGTGCATTGTTCTGTATGTTTTTATTTCAAAAATAGTCAAAATAAATCAAAATGTGAACTTAGTAGAAAAATAGGGAATGTATTTCTTATATTTGAGTAAGAAAGGCTGTTCTAAGTAATAGTCGTAAAGAAGAAAACAATATGTTTGGCTACATGAACATTAAATTTTTATAAAGTTAAAATGCAAACCATTTATATGAAAATATGCAAAACATATGCAACACATATGACACATGACTGATTTTCTTAGCACTGTATGATATAAATTAATACAACCTGGAAAAGGTTGTACCTTTTCACAAATATTCAGATTTTCATAAAACGTCAGATATTCACAATAATTGAGAAATTTGTCAAAGCAGTTAATTTCATCTCATTTTTCAGATAAGGAAATAAGATTCGAAGATGTTTAAGGACTTTTCAGGGTTATAGAGACAGTAAGTGGCAAAGCTGAGTTTCAAATCCCTATCTTCAAATTATACATCACACCCATCTTTCTTGAATTGCAGTGTGAGTTGAATGATTTGGGGATCTTGTTACAACTCAGATTCCAATTTACCTGGGCCGGAGTGGGGTCTGCGAGTGTGCATTTCCTATGAGCTCCCAGATACTGCTGCTGCCACCTCATGAACCACACTTAGAGTAGCAAGATTGTTCAACATGCCACCTGTGTGTTACCCATGGTGTGCCACGAACTTGGCTAGGACAGTTAGAAGTACAAAGATAAATAATGCACTGATTTTGTTCTTATAGAGCTTAAAGCCTTATAGGAAATTTTTAAAATAACAATAAGGAACTGTGACAAGATTCATTATTCTGCTGAAAACACTAAATACATGAGTCCCCCCAAATAACACATTTTTTGGTAATATCAGAAGTTCAGAAATAACAGAAATAAAACCAGTGATCACCAAAGTAGTAACTGCTAAAAGTTCATTGTGCACACATCACAAAGACAGTTTGTGAACTGGGAACACTCAGACCAAAACATGGAATGAGGCTCAAGGTATACTGTTATAAAGCAGCTTATATGGTGAGAAAGCAGTGACTTTTTTTTTTTTTTTTAAGATTTTTTTGACGTGGACCAGTTTAAAGTCTTTATTGAATTTGTTACAATATTGCTTCTGCTTTATGTTTTGGTTTTTTGGCTGCGAGGCACATGGGATCTTAGCTCCCTGACCAGAGATCAAACCCACACCCGCTGCATTGGAAGATGAAGTCTTAACCACTGGACTGCCAGGGAAGTCCCAGCAGTGACTGTTTTTTCATCACAGTGATTGGTTATATTATAGGAACATTTTCTTAAATGATAGGGAATTGGTCAGTGGTTACCCCATATCAACCTTGGGAAATAGTTTTAAGTTTTGTTTATGATTTTCAGAGGCATACGCAAGAAATGACCCAAGTCAAGTTAACCTTGCAAAATAAGCTAAATTTAAGCTCTGTTTGCATGACTAAACTGTTTTTGTCTGCTCAGGGACTCAAGGCTGGTCTCTGTGATTCTAACAGTAGCAAGGCTAAGACCTTAGCAGCTTTGCCTTGGATACTTCAGAATACCATCATAATAAGCTCATCGGATACAAATAGGAAATATATACATATAACTGTGACCATCTGTGTGTGCATGTTTATGTATTTAAAACTCTTGTTGGTAACTGTCTTCACTGTGGCATGATGCCACTTTGATCATTGATATGTTTAAGGCTTTTAGTTCTTACTAAACAGTGCAATCGGCTACCTTATAAGATATGACTGATTTGCATAAGTTTATCATCTGTTTAGGACTCAACCTCGTTTTCAAATGTTTGAACAAGCTCATATTATAATAAGTAAACATTAAAAAAATTAATCTGCCGGTAATAGATTTTCCCAAATAAACACATTTCAGCTATAATCACAGGATATTATGGTTATTCTGCCATTTCTGTCATCTGAATTTTAGTCTAATTTTGTGAAGCTCATTACTGAAAAGTGGATGGTTCACTAATTTGCACTCTCAAGAATTTTCTTAAATTAGGGGATATCTCGCATCCTGTGTGTATAATGATATCTAGTTATAAACTGATTTAAGCAGCCTAACATTTTAATTAGTAAAAAAGCCTTTAGTCGTTCTCATAAAACCATACAAACTACTTATTATTATAATTTTTATTAATAACAGCAGATATAGCTAATTTTTTGCACTCCACAAATAATTTGGGAAATATCTGTAGAAAGGAAATGAAAACTGTGAATATATCAACTAAGTGATGAAACTATTTCCAGCATAGGATAAAAGATGAGAAGTATTACTCAGAAGGTATTTAGAAATATAACTTTGTGGAGAACATGATTCATTTTATCAGTATCACAGGTGATAAGACAGTGCCAGCATCTTTTTAAAAGTTTTAACTAAGAATTATAAAGAAATTGCCTGCATTAAATATAATTGGAAGTTCACAATCTTTGGAAAGTATTTAAAACATGGCAGACACTTTAGATGAGGAAATGGAGGAAGTTCAAGTTTCAACACAAACCTGTGAAACTATGTGTCAGTTAGTAAATGACATAGTTAAATCTTGAAACTTAATAAACCAGATGAATGTAAACCAGAAGGTAACTTTCTGAGAGAGTACTTTAACTATGCTCACCATAGAAATAGTACAGAATTTCCATGGGTTATGGTACATTTTGTCAACTGAATGTATCACAAAATATGGGAAGTTCAATGTAGGGCTGTAATAATCACATGACAATGATTTTTAATAAAGTCAGCATAAAAGATAGAATGTGGTCCTACTTGTTTGCTTTCATAGTTTATAAAAGTTTATAATACAAAGTATTATATAATACAAAGTATAATACAAAGTATTACATTCAGTAAAATTTGTTTATAAAAGTAACAGCACATTGCCTTGTTTACAGTAGTTTTAAAATAAACACCTGTAGGATGAGCAAGTGAATGAGTGTCATAGTTAATCAACCATATTCAGTGTCTCGGTTTGTCAGACACAATGTCAGATGGTTACGATGTTGTCATTAATGTGCCAGACAAGGTCCCTGTCCTCATGAGGTTTACAATCTGTCCAGATAGACATAGTAATCAAATAATTTCAAATGGTAAAGGTAAAAACAAACAAACAATATCAAGGTACTGGAGGATTTTATATTACTGAGGGGTAAGTAGTTGGGGTAGCAACTACTTAATCTCAGGCTCAGAAGAGTAACTTTTCAGCTGAGAGCTGAAGAAAAGTCAGCACTAATTAGATGTAAGGATAGGATGTTATGGGTAGAGAAAACTATGTGTAATTGTATGTCCTCCAGTGAGAGAGTGTGCTGTGTTCAGGGAAATGCAGGAAATCCAGCATAAAGGGCAACAGAGAGAGATGTGCCTGGAGTAGGAGTGATGGACAGGAGGCAATCATACATGCCCCAAGCAAAGGAAAGCTTGGAAGGATTCTAGGCAGGGAAATGATGTGACCAGACCCGTGTGTTTAAAAGACCCTCTGACAGAAATGAGGAGGGGAGAATGGAGATGGACAAAAGTTCATGGGGAGATTCAGACAACTTAAGTTATAGTTCTGGTGACAAACGAGGATAATGTATGAAGATGGTAGCAGTAGAGATGGAGATAAATGTGCGGTTTTGGGAGAAAGAAGATAAGGAAGCAAAGATTACTTTGAATTTTCTAGGTGGGTAAAGTGACAATTTATTGAAATTAGAACTATTGTAGAAGAAATAGACTTGGAAAGAAGATCATAAGTTGAATTTTGAGTACTTAGGGTTTGAGATGAATGTGAAACGTGCAAGTGCAGATTTCAAGAAGGTAAGGAAACATTTCAATCTGGAGTACTGCACAAACCAGGAAGGAATATAACAGTGGGTGTATCTGGGAGCATAGAAAACATGGGTGTAAAAGAGATTATGAGATTGCCAAGAGAAAGAATGTAGAGTGAGCACAGAAGTGGTCTAGGACATATCCCTGATAATTCCTCACATCCACCCATTTGCTGATAGGCAGGGAAGTAGTAGGCAAAGATACCGTAAAGATCTACCTTAGGCAGCAGTTAAATTGAGAAACCCAAGAGAACTCTGGGGATCCTACATTAATCAGAGTCACTGCATATGACTGTACTGTTTAAGCATTGCACAGTGGCCTCCAGCTCAAGCCCAGGTCCCTGGTTAGGGGGTCTGTCAGCCAAAGAAATGAGTTTTTTGCCATATGTCTATAGGGACCACTTACTGTCATTTATACAAAAATGCAGTATGTGCTTGTCACCATCATTGGGTCTAGTTTTGCTTTCTCAAGGCTAAGAAAAGGCTGTGATATATATATATATATACACACACACACATATATATACACACACACACACACAAGTGGGACAGGCAGCTAATTCCTACTATTCGAGTTAACTATTTAAAATACCACAATTATTAAAATGAAAATATACCTGGGAAAAGTATGTGAGTTTTGTCCATGTTTCACAGTTAAATTTAAAAAGCAATATTCAGTAAATATGGGAGAATTGGGGAGATTATAGGACACAGGGGAAAAGGCTAACGGTAAAGCTGAAAAAGAAGAAAGGGTGCCTAAAAAAGGAATTTTCAACATTTTTGATGAGCATTCCATCAAGCTCTATTCCATTCTTCTGGCATTGTCCAGCCACTAAAACAGTCACAGGTCTTGTATATCAGAGCTTGAAGTGTATGATCATTTTATCCAATGTTTTCTAACCCAAATTATACTATAGGCAAATGAGCTTTCTTATACCTCAACCTATAACTGCAAAACTAAGGGGAAAAGTTGGGAAATAAGAAGGGAATCCAGCATTTTGTCACCTCAGAAGTTTATAAAATAGTGTACAGGCATGATGTTCTGGAGCTGGTCATTAGGAAACATTGACTTCGTCTTGAATTAAGGACTCAAGTGTGACTAGCATAAAATTATACTTCAAGCTCATGGTAGAACGAAGCACTGTATTCCAATTTAATCATCTGTAAAATGGGATGATAATATCTCATTAATTTTCCCTTCAGAGTTTAAGATTAAAGAAAGAAAGTAAAAAGAACAGAATTTAAACAGTACTTTGGTTCAGAAAGAGGGCAGTAAATGTGAAGGTCTTTGTATTTATGTTAAATGTAATATTTAATGATCATCCAGATTTAAACCCTACTGATAACTTTTGCAATTAGCTAAATCATTAGCTGTAATATTTAAATTTACCAATTTAAAAGGGAGCATCACTAAATATTTCCAATTGCTTGTATTCCAACTCATCACAGGGAATATTGACTCTCTTGTTTTAAAAATGGCCAAAAAGGAAATTGGCACTACGGTAGTAACATGTTTGAGAAAATGGAGCAGTAAGGAAATGATATGTGTGTTACTAACATAACTCATTTCCATATGTTCCTCCAGCATCCCATCCCCAAACACACGTAAATTTGAGAACATTTCCTTTGAATAGTTTCTAAACATTTTTCTTTTTTCATAAAGTGCTTTCATCAGAAGATGGCAGTAAAATTTCATAACCCATAATGTTTACAAGTCTTTTCCAACAGTGTAATCAAATTTTTTGGAATATTTATAAAATTTTATTCTTACTTAAACTGCTAATCTGTTGAAATGCTGTTTGGTATGAATAATGCAACAGCACACTGATTTTTGAAGGCAGTGGGATGAGAGACACTTTATAATTTGAACAACTCTTCGGCAAAGATAAACAATTTATTTGATCCTTTAAATTAGTGGAAATGGGTGTATACCATTTTAAAGTTGTTTTTTATTTTCTTAGAGAAGTGCTTTAAAAAATTACTGCAATGTAGATTCTATTAAAGACAAGTTCATTTGAAAGTATGCAAACATATTTGTATGTGAAATGAGGCCCAATAACTGAAGAACAAGTAAAAAAAATACATATTTTACTTTCTGAATTAAAACATAGAAAAAAAATGGCGTTCTGAGGTCATCACAAATAATTTTTTGTTTCTAAATTTGTTATTTTCAATTGATCTATTTTTGAGTCTCTTTTGTAATGGTATTTAATATGCTATCAGTGAACTACACCTGAGCATAAAGAAAATTTGATCTTGACAAGATATTATAATAGTGAAAGTACATTAGGAAGAAATAAGTAAGAACCATATGATGAAAATTCCTATACACCAAACTATGGGATTTGAACTTGCATGCCTCACAATCTCATATTATAGAGAGCCAGATTATGTTTTTAAGGTGTATATATCCATTATCTACATATTGTCTGTACACATTGGTTGTGTATCAGTTATTTATACATCATCTCTCAGCCCTTTCCTCACCCATCTGGATCTGCTGATATGGTACCTGAGAGTCTGAAAACCACTTCTCCAGACTCCCTTTTTTTTTTTTTTTTTCTTTTTTTAACATCTTTATTGGAGTATAATTGCTTTACAATGGTGTGTTAGTTTCTGCTTTATAACAAAGTGAATCAGCTATACATATACATATATCCCCATATCTCCTCCCTCTTGCGTCTCCCTCCCACCCTCCCTACCCCACCCCTCTAGGTGGTCACAAAGCACAGAGTTGATCTCCCTGTGCTATGCAGTTGCCTCCCACTAGCTATCTATTTTACGTTTGGTAGTGTTTATATGTCCATGCCACTCTCTCTCTCTAGCGCGGACCCCAGACTCCCTTTTAAGTGGGCTTCCTCTTGGAATCTGACCACGGAGGCAGTGGGAAGGGGAGGAGGGGGCTGTTTCACCGTTCTCAGGCTGCAGCTTCTTTCTGCTGTCCCAGCACCAGTCCAGCGAGCCAGGCCTTCGGTGGTCATCTCAGTGGTCTGAGAAGCATCCATGCAACGCCTGGCTCTCCAGGGGTCCGTGCACCAGCCTCACAGCGGTTCCAGTTGGTGTCCAAATACTAGCCCGCATGCCTCATGCAAACGTGTAAGAACCTCTCACCTTTTCTTACTTCTCCAGCGCTGGTGATTTTAGCTGTTTCTTGTTGTTAAACCTGAGATTCCTCCACTTCCTCTGTTGGTTCTTTCTGCTTCCAACATCTGTGTAATCACCTCTCTCTATTCAATTCCCTTTGAAATACCTATCATGGTTTCTGTTTCCCTGAATGCTTCCCTATTACCTGATAGGATAATACAATTAAAAGCCAGCAAAATAGTGAGTTGTAAGAAGAAAGAATTGTCCCTAGTGTTTGTTTTTTGTTTGTTTGTTTGTTTTTATTTCACTGCTATTTGGTCCGGGTTCATTACCTTTAAAAACATCAAACTTATTTTTATACCACAAGCAGAGTTTCATTAGAAAGAGTAATACTTCAAAGAATATGCCCATATGAGTGTTTTTTACTTGTATGATAAACTCACAGTATATACTCTAAAACTCATAATCCTGTATAAAAAATGCTCTCTGTGACGTCTGGAAAAGCCATTTTAAGAGAAGCGGTGGTTTTTATGTTTTGTGAATGTCTGAATGCATGCATATGCATAGTCAGGGACTGGCATATCAAAGTCTTAAATAGACTTTGTTCAATTAACTTTCTGCAGGATAAAACCCAAGCTGGTGTCATTTAGAGTTCAGGCATTATGAATGATCTTTGCTTTCAGGAAAAAAAATGCAGCTTCCTGCCTTAGAATCCAGTTAGTCAAACAAGAATTATATCTATGGAAAATGACAAAAACAGACTGTAGTACAAGTAAGTAGGCGACACATGGTCTAAGATGATTTCATAGTGTGTTCCAATAGCTAAGCTATCAACAGACCAGGACTCTACAAGGTGCAATATTTGTAAATCATGAGGCAAATAATCTGTGTTAAAGAGGCTTGTCAGTGTAAAAAGCATTAAACCCAAGAGGAATACTTAAGAAGAGGGTCCTAATCCACTTAAGAGAAACTGACAAGAGCAAGGCCAAGTCCTAGGAATGGGGAGACTAGACAGTTTAACAGGCCACTTATAAAGCCATTGACCAAAATAATGGTGTCAAGGCTATATAAAGCATCTGGTCCTCAGAACATGCAAAACCCGTTTCTCAAAAAGGTGTGCAGATTTTGATATGATAGGATGCTGAGTCACAGAATGTGGATTTCACACTAATTATACGCTTAGATTCATCCTAAAGTCTGGAGGTAGGACTTACAGGAAGGGAGCAATTTGCTCCAGCTTTCAGGAGGAGAAGTCAGGAATTAGGTTGAGGGAAAAGGGATTTATATTTTAATAAGTCAAACCAAACTGACAAAAAAATCCTGGGATACTGTGTAGTACGTAGAAGTTCAAGGACGGGCATCACTTTTCTTTTATCCAACACAGAACTTTGAATATTGTGTATTCTTTTATGATTTATTCCCACCAAATTTTGTTTACATATGTCATAACTAAAGTACATTTTTAGAATTAGATATATGAGTATTTTTCTGTTTAAATTTGTGTTTAAAGCCAAGGCTTCTATCAGTTTCTTTTTTATTTAAATAATATACATATTTAATCACTTTAAAAAGTTGATATTCTCAGAGAACTTCAAAATATTCTTCATAATGATCCATATATGAAATGCATGTAACTTTAGTGAACAATTTTTTTTTCTTTTCTGGTTATATTTCAAGTATTGTTTTTTGTTTGTTTCTTTGTTTTCTATAAATGGCATCTAAAATAATAATTTGGGACATAAAGATATTGGAGGAATTCAAACAATTATAGAAAATAAGTGATCAGAATGCTGGAGTTTTATAGCCCTAGTTTTATGCTTGATTCTTTTTTTATTTCATACCATGGAAAATTAATTTTGCCATAATAAATTGAATGTGTTTTATTCAATTTAAGCATATTGAACTTAATTTTGTATTTAAGTAGATTGTTCTTGTTATATTAAAAAGAAAAGTTCATTTAAATTTCCAAGAGAAAAAGATTTTAAAGAGATAAGATTGCATTGCATTTGATTTTAAAAAATACATTTTATTTAAAATGATTTAAGTGTTATTTAAGGCGTACTGATAGTAACATATTTCATTTCCCACATGTTGAGGAAAATGTACATAAATTATTATTAGGTCTTCATGTGACCTAGTAATCTAACCTCACACACAATAGCCTGGTATAGAACAACCAGTTAATAAGATGGCAATGGAGATTATTGCAATTTTGAAAATACATCTGTTTTTACATAGGTTTTAAAAATTTGCTAATGTTCTATTAACCCATAAGCCTTGTTTCTAAAGTGACATCTCCTCCAGGAAAAAAAATAGGCACATGAGTTAAAATAAAGCATGTTCAACTAAACAGCCCTACCCTCCTTGCAGCTTTACTGTTTGCATGACTCCATAAATATTTCTGAAAATATCTTCAGTTCTAGCAACTGGGCCACTTAACATCAGTTTCCTGCTCATTGAGACACATCCCTTTGGTTTATAGCTTGTACCTCTTTGCACACCTAGGGAGCTGGTAAGTGGGAATATTGCCTCAATTCTCAGAGTGACAGTAAGCAAAGGGGGCTGAGCGATCAGGTGGGAAAGGCATCAGATGATGAGGTTGCCCAGGTGTAGATTCAAACCGTCTGACTTTCTGCTCCAGCCTGAGCACAAATATTATTGTAAATGAGGCCTCTGTACCCTGCCCTCTTGCATTACTGTCAAGGTTTCTTAAAATTCAAGATTTTTTCTTTTTTTCGTTGTATCATTTTTGTTTGGCTGAAATAAATCCTCTTTTCAAAAATATTTTATCTATCAGAAACTGCATATGTTAAGGAAACTTTTGAATGCTAGCTTGTCTGAAAAATTTCTCAATGGAGTTTGGCTATATATAAAATTCCATGTTCAGAATTATTTTTCCGCACAACTTTAAAGGCAGTGTTCAATTTTCTTCTAGCATTCTGTAACATTAGAGATAAATTTGATATGTATCCTTTTGAGGGTGAAGTGCATTTGTCTCTCATACCACATACAGGGATCATAGTCATGTACATTTTGTTTAATTCTTTCAATAATTGTGCTCAAGGTTTCTGAGCATCTGTATACTTCTGTATTGTTTTAAGATTGTTAATAAGAATTTAAAACATTCTACACTTTTTCCCAAATTATCACTTTTTGTTTTAGTTTCAGTAATACTAATTGTTTCTTTTGGTAGTCCATTTTTATGTTGTGTATGTGTTTTAAATATCTACTGGTTTTTGCTTCTTTTATAAGATAGGTAGCTGGTATGAGTACTTAAAATAGGCCTTACTCCTGAATGGAAAGTCTGATGTCCACTTGTAGTTGAGGTGCTTCTACTGGTCTCCCCCGACCTGCCCACCCCACCACACACACGCACACACACACACAAACACACTTCCCATTCCTTCTTCTGTGCTTTGTGTCCTCCATACCACTTACTCATACAATATACTCTATCTGTCTCTTTGTGCGCTTATTGGCTTTCCCTCCCATCCTCCTCTAGCATGTACATGGATTCCTGGGATTTTTGTCTGGTTGATGCACTTCTGTATCCACATTACCTAGAAGATTTTCTGAACAGATATTTATAGAAAGACTGAATAAATGAATGGCCAGTAATCAGGCATCCTCATCCCCTGTGCAAGAACATGGAGAGGAACTCTATGGAGTATCATTATCCCAAAAAATGTCCCTGATCTCTCCAGGCATCTTCTGCAGTCATCAAGGCCAAACAGAACAACTGATTTTGCCTGGAAGTAAGTTCCATGCATGGGTAGACAGATGTCAAGCAGCAGAGCTAATCCACAGACATTCCTTAGAGACAAATTGCTACAGGTTCCTGTCCCACACTCTTAACCTACCCTCTGTCCTCACCGATTCCTAGTTTGTAGCCATTTCATTTCTCTGCAGAAAGGACAACTCCCATCTCTGCTTCAAGTCCCTGCTGAGACTGTGGCTTCTGTTTGTTGTTGTTACTAGAAACTCACCATCCTCTCTATTTTGCTACTCACTTTTCTCCTGTTCTCCTTGCTGTGTGTGTATGTGTGTGTGTGTTTGTTTTTGTTCTGTTTTGTTTTGTTTTTTGTCATCCTTCTCTTTATGGATCTTTAAGGTGTAGAGGAGACCAATCCATAGACTCTGCCTGCAGTTTGACCTGGAAGCCCAGTACTTGTTTAATGGTTAACTGGTTACATTTTAAGCCTTCAAGGTAGTCTAAGGGAGAAAATTCTATACACAAGTACAAAGTATAAGTTCTTTGTAAGCTAATACAACCTGAGGGGGGATAAAGGACACTAACTAAATCATTGAATTAAGAAAGTACCTGGCAGTGTATTCTTTTTCATGTATTAGCTGGCTATAGAATTTTACTAGTGGCATATATAGCTGTGTATCAGTCCTCTGAAGTAATGGACTTGTAGATCTAAGGAGTTTTATATTAAGGCAGAATAATACATCCAGTCTGGGAGTAGTTCAGGAGAGACACTATTTCACAAATGCTGGCCTGTTTTTGAAGATATGTGAGGTATTTTTAAAGTCATAGTCAATTATAAAATATTTTACATTTTCAAGCTCTCTTGGTAAAAAAACAAGTTTAGGAAAGAAAAGGAGATAAAATTATTCTAACAGAGTCCCACATTTTGTTTCCTCCATATGTCTAATTTAACAAGAAATGATGTAGTCAAGTCCTAATTTCCTTCAGACACAACTCAGAGCAGGTATAAGAAAAATCATTATTCAAGTCATAAAAAATTCACTTAGGTTGACCTGTGTTTTTTTAAAATAGAGGCTTCTAAAAGAATTCTGTTTCTCTTAAACACATCCTGATTCCTTTTTTTTACCATGCCAAAAAATAGTTGAAAGGTGATAGTATCTCCTATTGACAGGTGTCTTGCTGTTTCATATTTAATATTTTCTTTATTTTGGGGAGTTTTTTTTTTTTCAATCTATCACTCAGGAGGAGGCAAGGCTGGTTTAGAGAGAGATTTCAAGTGAGTCTCTGAGCTTCCTGATCTACATTAAGATAAAATACTTGACTCACTCTTAATGATAAAAGATAAAGTATTGTGCTTAAAACATGCTAATGATAATTTTATCATCCTAATGAAATACGTTAGTGTTTATTATACACATTGCATAGATGAGGAAACTAACATTTAGAGAGGGGTTAAGTAATTTTTCAAATGTCACATACCATTTACGTTGAAGATCTGCAATTTGAACACTGCTGGGTTTGAATCCAAAGTAATTGTTCTACATCACGGAATCTTCAATTTCCCGATACAACAAATTTTCACTATCTCAATGTATGAGAAGTTATGTTATCTCTCAATATATGAGAGAATGACTGAGAGAGAGAACAATGTATAAGGGTGAAATTAGTCCTTTCAAGTATATCTCCTGATGGAGACCCTAGAAGTGATATTGGCAGAATTGTTCAACAATTCCATTTTTAAATACTGCATTCTAGGTCTCAGTAGTGTTATAAGCTATGCTATTTTCCATATCTTAAAAAAGAAAAAGCCTTTCTTCCTGTTAAAGTATTGGCTAATCAGCTTTGCTAATTATTCCTTCAAAGCTCTAGCAAAGATTTCTTTAATTAAAATTGAGGCCCAAGTATTTCAAATTCAGGACTTTTCATAATGATTAATGTGTCACATACAATCTTTATATGCTAGTCAGTTAACAATATTTCATTCTTAAGAATAGAGATGGTGAGTTTCCAAGAGCAGCGTTCGTGAGGCATTTTGGCTGGAATCCCAAATTTCAGTTCTAGATAGTTTCTTGCTAGTTCTAAAGTTATGCATTTTATTTTTATGAAAAATAAAAATAACATAGCCTATGAGTTTTTCTCTTTTTCTCAATGATCACTGTGACAGGCATCTCACAATGCCGTTACAGGAATCTTTGAGCTCCCTTTTTCTCCACCTCTACTTGTTGATTCCTCGGTTGGTTGGTTTTCTTAATGCACAGGGTAAAAGCCATGGCGTATTCCTCCAAAACATTATGTAGTAGTGGGAAGAACGTTAGGCAAGGAATGAGAATGATGGGCTTCAAAGTTAGACTCTGCCACATATTAATGGGGTATATAAAATGGTAATTTACAAAAATCCATGTCACAGGACATCTAATCTGCTTTCTGCCTACAAAGCACCACTGAAACCTAAATTCCAAGTTTACTACTAACCGCAGAGTTCCTAAATCCAGGGAATATTTTCGCTACTGTTATTTGATCTCTGAATGTTGAGAGTGACAGTCTGTCATAGGCCTTGCTGTGGACTCATTTGCAGTCCCCTCTAGATTAATATGCTTATGCCCTAATCCCAACATGATGGTATTTGGATATGAAGCCTTTGGGAGGTAATCAGATTCAGAAGAGTCATGAAAGTGGAGCCCACGTGATGAGATTAAAGTCCTTAAAAGAAGAGACACTAGAGAACTTGTTCCCTCTCCCTCCCTCCCTCCCTCCCTTGCCATTTCTTTCCTTCTCTCTCTCCACGAACACCGCCACACCCTCCCTGCCTGCCTGCCTAGCCCCATACGAGAACACAACAAGAAGGCAGCTGTCTGCAGTTCAGGAAGAGAGGCCTCACCAAACCCAACCATGCTTATGCCCTGATCTCAGAGTTTCAGCCTCCAGAATCGTGAGAAGACAAATTTCTATTGTTTAAGCTACTCAGTCTATGGCATTTTGTCATGGCCTTGAGTGCCCCTGCATGTTCTTGACAACAGTGCACAGCCCTGACCACTCTTCTCTGGACCTTTGTCAGTGTTCTGTTTGCAGCAAGCAAACTTGAGAGATGATTTTTCTTCTGGGACAAAGAACAGGCTTGTTTATCCTTTGCTGTGCAGTAGCAGGTCCCCCAAACTTCATGTCCCTCAGTTGCAGCGCAGAACCATTCCATGTGCAACATCCTTCTGGGCCTGCAGGCATCATCACGGTGGGTCTTGGGGGCAAAGGGAACTGATACACTTACTGATGCCAAGAGCATTATATCTTGCCTAGCACCGTACTAAGGCTGTCTCTTGAACTCTTTATCATGGACTTAACTCCCATATAATTGGATAGTATCCCTGTATCGATACATTTTCCACTCTGAGACTTTATGTTCCACTCCCCTTTATTCAACACACCCAGGATCTAATTCCACCTTTACTCTCCTGGTAACTGTGGAAATGTGTTCAGTAGGTCCAGCAGCTACTTCATTGTCTGATACCTTTCTTTCTTCAGGAGAGCCAATATTTCCCCAGGGAATCTGGAAAACAGCTACTAGAATTAATAAGTGAATTTAGCAAGGTCACAGGATACAGTTAATATGCAAAAAATAATTACAATCTAATACACAGAGGGTCAGTAAACTTTTCCTACAAAGGACCATATGGCATATACTTTAGGCTTAGCAGGCCTTATGTCACATACTCAGCTCTGAAGTTGTAGCATGAAAGTGGACATAGTGTATGAATGAATGAGAGTAGCTGTGCTCTATAGCATTTATTTACAAAAACAAGCTGTGGTTCCGGATTTGGCCCATGGGCTGTAGCTTGACAGTCCCTGTTATATACCATGAACATTGATTAGAAGATGCAGTATTATGTCTAACCAAGTAATTTATTCAGGTCTCCTTTAATTTCTTTTGTTCATGTTCTGTAGTTTTCAGCATAGAGACATTGCACATATTTTGCTGAATTTATTCATTAAAATTTGATGGTTTCTGATAGTAGAACTATTTTTCTAAATTCATTTTCTAATGTTTTTGGTGGCTAGTATATAGAAATATTATTGATCTCTATATATTAACCTTGTACCTACAAACTTGATAAATTCTCTTATTCAAGTTTTTTTTTTTTTAATCCCTGGGATTTTCTATGTAAATCATTAGGTAATCTGCAAATAGAAAGTTTTACTTTTTTATCTAATTTTTATGACTATTCTTCCACTTACTTTACTGTAAAGTCTAGGACCTCTAGTATAATGTTAAATGAAATGTTCACAGTGTGTATTCTTGCCTTTTTATTTTAATACTGGGTAAAGTGATCAATATTTAACCATTAAATATGATGTTAGTTGTAAGATTTTAGTAGGTATATTTCTTCAGATTGAAGAAGATCATATTTATTTCTAGGTTGCTACAGATATTTACTTGAATTATTGCTTACTTTGTCACATGTTTTTTCTGTGTCTATAGAAATATAAGTTTTTCCTCCTTTGTTCTCTTAATATGATAAAGCGCATTAATGGATTTTTGAATGTTCAATTAGCTTTGAATTCCTTGTATAAACCCCAGATGGTTAAAATCCATTATCTTTTGTATAAGCTGCTGGTTTAACTTAATATTTTGTTGAGGATTTTTGTGTCTGTGTTCATGAGGAATATTGGTCTATGAATATATTTTATTTTTGGAGTATCATTGTATCATTTGGGTATCAAGTTAATGGTGGACTCATAAAGTGATTTGGAATTACTCCAACATCTTCTACTTTCTTAAAGAGTTAGTAGAGATATATACCCACAAATGGGATTGTTGGATCATATGGTAATTCTTTTTTTGTTATTTTTTGAGGAGCCACCATACTGTTTTCCATAAGTGGCTGCACCATTTTATATTTCCATCCACAGTGTATAAGGGTTCCAATTTCTTTGCATCCTCGTCAGTACTTTCTATCTTTTGATTTTTTGACGATATCCATGCTAACAGGTGTGAGATGATATCTTATTTTGGTTTTGATTTAATTTTTCTGATGATTAGTGATGTTGAGCATCTTCTCATAGTCCTGTTGACCATTTGCCCATGTTCACTGTGGTATTATTCATAATAGCCAAGATATGTGTGATTTGACTTACATGAGGTTCTAAAATAGTCAAACTCATAGAAACAGAATGGTGGTTGACAGGCTGGGTGTGGAGGGGGAAACAGGGAGCACTGTTCTACAGGTATAAAGTTTCAGTTATGCAAGATAAGTTCTAGAGATCTGCTGTACAACATTGTGCCTATAGTTGATATTACTATATTGTGCACTTAAAAATTGTTAAGAAGGTAGGTCTCATGTTGTGTTCTTACCACAATTTTTAAAAAAAGTTTTAATTGAGACATAATTGACGTATAACTTTGTACTAGCTTTAGGTGTACAACATAATGATGATATAGTATATATTATGAAATGATCACCACTATAAGTTAACATCCATCACCACACATAGCTACAAATTTTTCTTCTTGTGATGAGAACTTTCAAGACATATTCTTAGCAACTTTCAAATTTACAATACAGTTATATGCATTTATTTTATAATTAAAGTATTTTCAAGGGATAAATTTTATACTAAAAAATAGTTTGTGTAGAGTTGATATTACTTTTTCCTTATGTGTTTGGTGGATTTGGAAATGAAGGCATATGGAACTGTGGGAGGGGGTTGTATGCAAAGAAGTGTAATTAAAAATTCAATAAGACTATTCATGGTGTTTATTTCTTCTTGAGTAAACTTTGTTAGCTTTTATCTTTTAGCAAGTTTGTCCATTTCATCTGTCATCAGATGTATCATCATAAAGTTGCTCAAAAATAATCTTATTTGCCTTTCAAGGCTGCAGGATTTGGTATTATAAATTTAACGCCTAATATTGATGATTTGTTTTATATCTCTTTTTCTGGAATATTCTAGGTAGGAATTTATCAATTTCTTAATCTACTCTTACCTTTGTTATTTCCTTTTTCTACTTAGCGTGTCTTAAACTTGCTCTTTTATTTTCCCCTAGCTACTTAAAGAAACCCTTAGGCCACTAATTTTTAGACTTTATTTTTAACATATATTTAAAGGCAATTCTATGTTTTTGCTTTGTATAGATATATGGATTTTAAAGATATTAAAAGAAAATTTGTCTTTATTTACCCATGTGTGTATACATACCATATACAATATAATTCACTGCATTCATTTTTGAGGATCTGAAAATTCTCTGTAGTAGCTGAGTCTCTTAAATCTTTAAACTTTTATCTTCAACCATACTTAGGAGGAGTTTTTTTACCTCAAAAAGTGTTGTCACATTTTCCTCTCCTTATAATATTGCAATTCCCATGTGTAAGACCCTTTGAAACTGTCCCACAAGTACCTGAGACTCTGTTCTTCATTTTAACATAGTTGGTACTTTAAATTATTCCATCTTATTTCACTGACACTTTTTTCTTTCCTCTCTATAATTAAATCAAAATTATTCAGTGTATTTTTAATGTTACAAATTGTATTTTTGCTTAAAATTTTTCATCTCATTATTTTCTTGTATTTCCAATAATTTGCTATTATTTCTTTTTCTTATTTATTATAAGCATACATCTTCATTGACCAGAATTTTAATAGCTGCTTTAGTCATTGTCTGATAATTCCAATATCTGTGTTATCTTGTGGTTGACATGTATTGATTGTTTTTTTCCCTTGAAAATCAGTCTTTTTTTTTTTTTTTTTTTGGCTTTTAATATGGCAAATAGTTTGGGATTGTAAGCTGGACATTTTGAGTGATAAATTGTAGAGATTTTGCATTTTGGTACATTATTGCAGAGTTTTAGCAGGCAATTAACTTGGTTAGGCTCAAATGCACACTGTAATGGGTAAATGCTGAGATCTCAACTCATATCTTTGTCTTTTACACAAGTTATAATCAGTTGGCCCCATGCATGCTTGGTTCAGTGTTTTGCCAGAGTTTTGTGTTTTTTATATATACATATTTAAGGGATCTCCTTCTCTGGCTTACTCCTTTCTCCTTTCCTCATTCTCCAGTCACCCAGATTTTTCTGGTCTCCTCTCTCTCTGTTTCCTTTGTCCAGAAAAATAAAGATGTTCTAGCAGTGTTTAAGCTGCCTATGCCACTGCTAAGTACAAAAATGAACTTGTTCCAAATTACATTTCCACTCCAAAATCTGCCTCCTTTTTCGTATCTAGAGACCTCGAGTAGTTTTTATTTCTAAAAATATTTCCAGAATGTATTACTTATTTGTGGGAGAAACAGTGTTTCAGAAACTCACTCCTCCATACCAGAAGCAGAAATTCACAGATTTAAAATTAATAGCATAAGGATTTAGATTTTTCATTTTATCCCAAGAAGTATTCTCTTACCTGGTATGGAAAAAGCAGATTGACTACTAAGAGTTCGAAATTTATAGAACTTGAATACAGTGCACAAGTTTATCCTTACTGCAGTTTCACTGTTAGAAGATGAAATGGATTTAATAATTTTTAACTCAAATTTTCATTTTCAAATAATTGAGATTAACATACAATTGTAAGAAATAATACAAAGAGATACCATGTACTCTTTACCCAGTTTCCACAAATGACACCTTTCAAAATTATAATATTGCAACCAGGAAATTGATTTTAACATGAACCACTAATCTTCTTAATTTTCCCAGTTATCTATGTATTTATTTTTGAGTGCATTTAGTCTTATGCAATTTTATCATATGTGTATATATATCCACCCCTACAGTCAAGATATGGAATAGTGCTTTTATCACATAGATCCCTTCTGTTGCCATTTTATGACCCCACCCACCTCTCCCCCAAAACATGGTAACTGCTAGTCTGTTCTCCATTTCTATAATTTTTGTCATTTCAAGAATATTATTATGCAGTAAGTAGTTACATGGCATCTTAAAGTATGTCAACTTTTGGAATTGGGATTTTTCACTCATCATAATTCCCTTGTGATTCATCTAAGTTACTGTGTATACCAAGAGTTTATTCTTTTTTGTTGTTTTACTAGTATTCCATGGCATGTGTATACCATTAGTTGTTTAACCATTCATCTCTGGAAGGACATCTGGGCTTTTTCCAATTTTGATTATTATAAATAAAGCTATTATGGGCATTCATGTTCAGGTTTTGAGTGAACATAAATTTTCATTTCTCTAGGATAAATGGTCAAGATTTCAATTTCTGGGTTGTATGGTAATTGTATGTTTTAGAAGAAACTGCCAATCTACTTTTTCCAAGTAGTTGAACCATTTTACATTCCCGCTAGTAATATATTTTTTGTTTTTCTTCATCCTCACCAACATTAGATGATGTCACTGTTTTTACATTAGCAATTTTGTTATATATGTATTGATATGTCATGTAGTTTTAATTTTCATTTCCCTATTATCTAATGATGTTAAATACTTTTTCATGTGTCTATTTGCCATCTTTACATCCTCTTAGATAAAATGCTTGTTCATTTCTTGTGCCAATTTTTTCATTGAATTATTTATTTGATGTAGAGTTTTGAGAGTTCTGTATTCTAGATACCGGTTCTTTGTCAGATATATTGTTTGCAAATATTTTTTCCCAGTTTGTACTTCTTTTCATCTCCTTAAGAGAGTCTTCTGCAGAGCAAAAAGTTTTTAATTTTGATGAGATCTGATTGATTAATTTTTCCTTTTGTTTGTCCAAAAACTCTTTACTTCACCTTGTATCCAAATATTTTCTTATTTTCAAGTGTTTTTTTTTTTTTTTTTGGTTTTACATTTAATGTCTAAACTCATGATCCACTTTGGATTAATTGTTGTACAAGGTGTGAGAATTAGGTCAAGCTTCTTCCCACCACCCACCCCCTGCTAATGGACATCCAATTGCTTTAGCATCATTTGTCGAAAAGACTATCCTTCCTCCAATAAGTTGCTTTTGCACCTTTGTAAAGAAATCAGTTGGACATATTTTGTGAGTCTGTTTCTGGGGTCTGTATTATTTTCCATTGATTTATGTATCTATCTTTTTGCCCATACCACACTTTATTGATTACTTTAGGTATACTTTAGGTATAATAAGAATTCATCTTGGACAGAGTGAATCTTCCCATGTTATTCCTTTATTTCAAGATTATTTTAGCTATTTGGGGCCTATGCCTTTCCATATGAATTTTAGAATAAGCATGTCGTGTCTACAAAAACTTTAAGATTTCGATAGGAATTGCGTTAAATGTGTAGCTCAGTTTGAGGAAAATTAACTTTTATGTTGAGTCTTCCAATCCATGAACATATATCTCTTGATATATTTAATTTTCTTTTCATTTCTTTCATAAGCATTTTTAACTGTAGCATATCGATTCCCCACATGTTTTTAAAGTTTTTACATAACTATTTCATTTCCTTTGTAGAGTTTGTAAATGACATGCATTTTTATTTATTTATTTAGCTGCACCAGCTCTTAGTTTGGCAGGCGGGCTCCTTAGTTGCAGCTCACCAGCTCTTTAGTTGTGGCATGCAAACTCTTAGTTGCAGCATGCAAACTCTTAGTTGTGGCATGCATGTGGGATCCATTTCCCTGCCCAGGGGTCGAACCCGGGCCCCCTGCATTGGGAGCACGAGTCTTATCCACTATGCCACCAAGGATGTCTAATTTCAGTCTTCATATGCTCATTGTTGGATGCTTTTTAAAATTAAAACATTAGTTAAATATATAGTAGAAGATAATTTTTAGTACAAATAATTTTTATTACAATAGGAATCACCCCATGGTGCTGGGACTTCATATTTCTCTTCACATTTAGTCAGTGATATATTAGCCAAAACATTAAAATATTTAATGTATTAAATTAAAGTATTTAATGTATTAAATATTTTTATGTTTATGTGATGTGTATATTCCTCAGTGCATAAAAAAATTTAAATTAAACAATATTTTGAATCCTCAGGTTTTTTTTTTTTTATAGGAGAGTGTTAAATACTTTGAAGTTTTGAAACTGGGGGTGATTTATAGAAGTAAGTGTCACAGGAAAAAGAGCTGGCAATTAAGTAATGGAAAATAAGTTATATTTTAAACATTTTTGAGTATTTCTAAGAGTTCTGTGCTTGGAAGGAGGTTAAATAAATTACCTTGATTACTTGGCTAATTCAATTATTTAGGGGATGGATAAGGTATTATTCAATTATTGTACATCAGGGTGGAGTTGGAAACTTGTTTTTCTGCATTTTTAGAGGCAGAAATGTAATCACTGAGCATTAGTATCATACTGAAGTGGTCCCCTAGGGTGTGCGGTTCTAGTTCGCCAAAACATGCTCATTTGCTATAGGAAGTACCCTCTTTTAGCTTCATTCAGAAGAAAAGACTGGATTTGTAAGAACAGTTGTGTTATTTCTTTCCCCATTTTCCTCTTCATCCATTCTCTGAACACACAGCTGCAGGATCAGTTGAAAACATATGTGGATATAACATATCAGATGCTAGGCAAAAGATTCATCATGAAATTATAACCATATCATGTATATGTTTTTGACAATTTTGCCCAAGAAAGTCACTTACTAGAAATAAGATAATTCTTTAGTAATAGCTGCATTAATTATTTTCTATACTTTGTGTCATTTGTTCAATAACGTAACTCCTTAAATGCATAGGCAGAGTCAACTCTGGACTCCATCTGAACAATATCTATTTTTGAAAAGTTATTGGAATGAAAATTAAATTCCCTTAAAAAAAGAGGAATTAGATATTCTTTGCTAATTTAGTTTTTTCCCAACTACACATACACCTACACACATACATGCATACATACGATTTTAAAATGTATTTTTGATCACTCAGTTCTTATTTTACCACTTGAAATGGCTTTGGTTTTCTCTTGGATTTACTATTGAGTCCAAAACTGTTTTCTTCAGCAACAAATACCTGTAAGAAACCAGTGTGCCCCAGAATCATTTCCCTTAACTGGGTCTCCAAATGAAGTGCTGTATATCAGTGCCTTCAGGTTTGAGATACACTGCAGGGTTCTTTCTCCTGGTAAATGAAGCATGTTTTTTGGAGCAGTGTTCATATCAGTGAATAGGAGTCTAGGGAAAAATAAAGTGTTGATTGTCTTAATATCTAGTCTAGAAAGAAGTGAACCAGATGTAAGCTTCAGCAGACAGAAACATACCCATGACTTTATTTTTAAAAGGATGGGGGAACTTTATGAGTTGGAATGTCAAATGATATAATTATCTGAGATAGGTAGTGTCAGATGACCTCATTTCAGTGAATAGCTCATTGGCCAAAGGGTATTTATTTTCTTTATAAATAGTTCTCTTGGTACTATTAATACCTGCTTTTTTTAAAAGTCATTGGAGAGACAACCAAGGAAGAGGATGATTAAATATTAGAATAGATATTGGTTTTAATCTTTCCTAAAATTCCTTCTGGTATTAATGTATGCAGATGTACTTAAAGGTTTCATTTTGTCTTTAGAACAGGGATTAGAAAAATAAACAGCGCTTCTTACTTAAAACACTCCAGTGCTTCTGCGCTGAGTGTTACTAATAGCTTTGTTGTTCTAATAGAATTCTCTAGGTGCTCCTCTTTCCCTTTGTAATCTGCCTTTCATTAATTGAAGCAGATAGTCTTATGATTTGGATTCAGAAGTATATGAGGTGTGAAAATATATTCATGTGTATCTGTTAATGAGACTGATTTTGCAGCAAACACAACAGACCTTATGCAGCTCAATGTGTGTTTATCTTCAGAATAGTCATTTTAGTTGAGCTATGCAAATTTTACCCATTCTATTGTTCTTACTTTATCTTTTTGAGATATTCCTTTGGAATTGGCTCTGGAGCTTATTGAATATTCTTTAAAATAGCTGTTTTTGGCATGTTTTAAAATATTTTAGTGTAGTTTTATCTTTTACAAGTAGCTAAAGGCTTTCAAAGTGGGAACTCATCCATAGGGTACATGAACAATTAGGTATTTCTATTACACATTCACTGGTCATTAAACCCTATTTGTCAGCACAAAAGTGAGAGGATGGGGAGCAACTAGTGCAGCAACTAACTCTACTCAAGTGATGCCACCCTAGGGATGCCACCAGTAAATGAAGTTCACCAGCTCCTGAGGTTTTGTCCTGTTGTTTGATTCTATGCAGTGATTTGTATAGATAGGAAAGATGTAGTTTATTGCTGCTTTTCATCACGATAATGGCAGGAAAAAATAACAGAGGCAGTGCTTAAGAGGGTCTTGGGATCTCCTACTTACTAAATGAAATGTATTTACTATTTGAAAACATCCTTATATATTCGCAGATATTTTTAATCCTCTGCACAAAGGTGCTAGACTCCATTTTATTTCCTCCCACTTTACTGTGTTTAAAAGTATGTCAGAACTGTGCCTTCCTATTTTCATCCCTAAATTTCTATGTGTTTTGCTGTCAATTAATAAAAAAGTTTTAAATTCTTTTTACCCAAATTCCAAAACTTATATAACCACACAGTTAACAAAATTATCTTTAAAAATACATTTTAAATATTTATTAGTTAATTAAATACTCTCTCCTATAATATATTCTCTTCCTGGAACAATGTATACCATTATCTTGTAGGTTGTAAGATTAATTATAATAATAAAATAATAGGAATTGATTATCATAGATATCATGCTTATCATCTCTAGGGAACTGAAGTGAATGACAGTATGCAATTAGTTGCACACAATCTGACAATTAAAAATGTTTTCTTCCCTTATAACCAAAGCTTAAATAAAAGAAAAAGGATATAAATCAAAATAATGTTTTATTACCATTTGTAACCTGGCTTAACTGAAGGCTACACTTACATACATGTCAGACATATGCCAGCAAATGCCTCCAAAGTCTTTTCAGGACACAAATAGTTTCAAACTTGACTTCGCTCAAGAAAACACTAACAGATCAACCAAGATCCTCTGACCTTGCCCTCCTAGTCTCTTTATCCACACTGCAGTAATGCAAGTTCAAGGTCCCAGTGTTTTTGCAACTTCCATTCCAAACTTGATTTAATATACTTCTCTTTTTCAATATAATTTTTTTCTTCTTATTTACTCTTACATACTATATTGAATTGATCTGAAATCTTGAGGGAAAGAGGTGCTATTCTATACCATATGAGATCAATGATTAGGATCAATTAATCCCTATTTGACAACGTCCTGTTAAAAGTTATGGAAGATCATTGACCAGTATATTTTGGAACACCATTGTTTATATTATGGTTTAGCAAAATGAGACATGTGTCTCCAATCCAGTCCAAACCCCACTAGGTTATCCTTTGACTATAATGTCAATGGGATAAAGAGAATAGGGACAATGATTCATAGATATTAGATCACAGTATATAAATAAAAGTATAGTAGTTATTCAAATCCTACTTACTATAAGATGTTTTCATCTAACTTAATGATCTAGATTAGGTATCAGCAAACTTTCTCTGTAAAGGGCCAGATAGTAAATATTTGGCTCTGCAGACCATATGGTATCTGTTATGACTACTCAAGTGTGCCTTATAATGCAAAGGCAGTCATAGACAGTATGCCAATGGATGGGCATGGCTGTGCTTCAATATATCTTTACTTATAAAAATAAATGATGGGCCAGATTTGGCCCATGAACCATAGTTTGCCCACTCCTGGTTTAGATGGATAAAATCAAGTATAAATGTTTCTTCTACCTAAAATTAAAGTATAAGTGCATTTAATTAATTTTAGATACATTCATTGGCCCAATCATTATACTTTCCTCTTATCCAGTAAAACAAATGTTATACTGTCATAGAGCTCTTATACTATACAACACTATAAGATTAATTTGATCATTTCTCCTTAAAAATTGTTTATTCTTACTGATCAAGAATGATGGCAATATATTTTAAAGACATGTCATATTATTTAGAATTTATCTCTTAGTGCTCAAGGCTTTTCTTCTGTTATTTTACTGAAACATGATTACCATTTGATGCTTTTGAACTTATAATTACTATTATAAGATCTCCACTCAAACCTCAAAGACAACATTTTGATAAGAGAACAAAAATAAGCAGATATGTGCCTCATTATAATCTTTATTATAACCAAATTCCCATACTTTACAAGTTCAGAGGTTGTAATGATTTTTATGAGCAACAACAATAAAAAGCAAACAAGCAAGTCAAAATGTTATTTTCGGGCTTCCCTGGTGGCGCAGTGGTTGAGAATCTGCCTGCCAATGCAGGGGACACGGGTTCGAGCCCTGGTCTGGGAAGATCCCACATGCCGCGGAGCAACTAGGCCCGTGAGCCACAGCTACTGAGCCTGCGCGTCTGGAGCTTGTGCTCCGCAACAAGAGAGGCCGCGACAGTGAGAGGCCCACGCACCGCGATGAAGAGTGGCCCCCACTTGCCGCAACTAGAGAAAGCCCTTGCACAGAAAGAAGACCCAACACAGCCATAAATAAATAAATAAATAAATAATTTTAAAAAATGTTATTTTCTATCTTCAGTAATTAGTTTGTTCATTCATTTATTCATTTAGTATGTCTCTTTGCCATCAATAGAAATATAGAGAATTATAACTACCATTTCACTTCAGAAGGTGATCGACTTGAAGAAATTTAGAGTGCTTAGAAGAGCCAAAGAAAAAAAGAGATATCTGGTTTCTTTATATTTTTGACAAGGCAGGGGATGATATATTAAAGAACACCTGTGACCAGAGTTTTGCCTCAAGTATGATTGATTTACTTCTAGTTACCTTTAGAAAAGATTTATCTGAGTCCTATTAGAACTTATATATATATATTTCTATTTTTATTTATATATAAATTCTAAATATAATTTCTTAGGTTAGAAAGTAAACTTTTAATATCTAAGCATTTCAGGTCTTCCATTATGGAACCAAAGATTCTAAACTAGATTTCTTCTAACATTAATAATAAGACTGTGTTGACATCCTCAGTAAAATACTGATGACAGGAACCGTAAAGATGCTATTAATGTTCATAAAAGAGCTTTGGCTTTTATTTTACAGCTAGCGGTACCGACTAAACTTTCTTCTGGAATGTATTTACTATATTTTAAACACCATTTAAAAGAAATCATTGTACAGTTTCCCCACATCCTCAAAAGAATAGAAATATATTGTAGCAATGATACAGTAATAGATCTCAAAAATCAATACAGCAATCAAACAAGTATTTAGGAAACAATACTTATTTTCTGAGTAACAAAAAATAATTTTGCTCTAGGATCAATAATCTAAGACCAAATATAGGTAATACACGTTCTTAATTCATTGGGGAACAAAAAAGCCACAGTTATTTTATGTTCTAAATCCTATGCTTATTATCCTAATTTATTTCCTCCTTACCTCCCTCCCTTACTTTCCTGTTTTAATCATGTCCTCTTCTCCCCACTGGTGAGGGAGGGATTCACACCCTAACGTTAAGGGGATAGACGAACATAGGACACCTGACACTGGACAGATGAGATAGAGTTTATTAGTCACATAGTGATAGCCAGGGGGAGAAGGACATTGCTCCATGCAAGGCCACACAGGGTTGTGCTTGAGGAACAGAGTGAAAGATCAGGGGCTGTGGGTGGCATGATTTTGCAATATCAAGAGGATGAGATATCCCCTGGTTTCCACGACAGGGTTTGATTGGCTTATTTGAGTAATTCGGTGGTTTAATTCTGAAACCTATTACTCTGGAACAAGCAGGAACTTGTGTCTAGTACTCTTTATAAGGCAGATTGTTGGGCTAAGGGATCTTATCCATGGGAACAGACTAGGGAGGATAAATTTAGGTTTGGCCATTTGAGGCCCTTTATCCCGTAAGGTACCACATTTTACTGACCTTTTAGTTTATGCTTTATACCACAGTTGACCGGTACCTTGACATAAATTCAAACCTTGGTGATGACTGAGAATTTTAGGGAGTCGAAGTGCCTCCTTAGAAAGCAAACTAAGCACTAGACCAGAAGGGTGAGTGGCACATGGTGATATTGTCATCAAAGTGAATTTTAGAGACCCTTTGTGGCCCATAAAGGCAGTTGAGAGAGCTGTGAGGCATTGGTATAGGCAGTGCATGTCTCTCTGAAGGGACCCAGTACACGTTTAATGCTTACTTTAATTGACGTTAATAAAGCTACACTAAATTTTCTTGATTATTTGCACAGTAAATCTTTTCTTCCTGTCCTTTTAAGTTTATTGCATCCTTATTTTTAAGATAAGGTTCTTATAAGCTGTATATTGTTGAAATTTAATCCGGTCTGACAGTCTTTGCTCTTGTCAATGGAGCATCTGGAAAATCAATATCTACAATAGTTACAGATTATCTGGAGTTTGTAGCTAACTTTCTTGTAACCTTGAGTCTTGATTATTTTTATTGTATTCTAGAGATTTTTTATGAATCTTTTTACACATTTATGACTAAAATAATGTCTACTTTCTCCAGGGACAATATACTTTTGCTCTTTGCAGGGCAAGAGCAAGATTGGAAGTGTTAGTATTTCCAGATCCTCTGCATCCAGTTTCAGTGTTTGCAATAACTTAAAGATGGACTTGAGTTCCTGAAATGGCAAGAATCTATTTCCAATTCACATTTTCCTTCATCTTGAACTGCCAACCTAAAGACCAATGTTTTTTTACGAGAACAAATCTGCCTCCTTCTCTGCTTCTTGGCATACTTTAACTCCACTTGTTAATCCACTAAAGCAAAGGTCTGTTAAAACTTGGCTAATTTCTTTATACTCTCAGCTGACTCTCAGCTAGAGTCATCATACAGCCCAAGGGAGAAAGCACCCCCAAAACACAAGGTGAAGCTTCTTCTATTCAGTCATCTCCCTGACCTTGCCTATGCAATACGCAAAAATATTTTAAAAATATATATGTGTAGTTTTTTTCTAGGTAATCTCAGTAGCAGATTTTACGTTAATTTTCTAGTCCATCATTACCTGAAGGTGAGATGCTGATTTTCCTCTTTTCTAATGTGTTTAACTTGATGCCTATCTTATCCATTAGTGCTTAATTCAGCTAACTCTGTTGTTTTGTTTCTAAATGTTGTTTTCTTGGCTGTTTTTGAACAGCATCTCCATTGTGGTTTCCATTACATCATTAATCATTTTAAAAATTGGAAGCATGCATATTTTATAATTTTCGGAAACTTCTACTATCTCTACTTCTATGGGGATACTGATTCTCTCATATTTGATATTATTTAACTCTTTTTCATGATGTGTGATTTTCCTATGTTAATTTTTAACATCTTCTGCTTCTGTTTTCTTTATCCTTCTCAGAGTGCCTTCTGAAATTCATTTTAAGTCAGATAATGTTCACTGAGTACCTATTAAGTATTAGGCATTGATCTAGATGAAAGAGTAACAGAGATGAATAACACGTTATCCACATTCTATTGAAGGAAACAGAAGTGCATGCAAGTAAGTATAAAACAAATGAGAGAGAGATAGGAGAATGCCCAGAGTGCTACTGAAGCAGAGCAGAGCAGAGGAAGCAATTCATTCTGACCTGGGGAGCTGGGAAATGCTTCATGAAATAGGTGGCAACAGAATTCAGTAACTACTCTACTGAAGAAATTATCATTTCAGTCTGTGTACCTGCTGCTGTAGTTTCTTGGACCCCTTTTGCTGACAATATGAGAGTTTTTTTTTTTTTTAAATAAATTTATTTATTTATTTTTGGCTGCGTTGGGTCTTTGTTGCTGCACGTGGGCTTTCTCTAGTTGTGGCGAGCGGGTTGGTGCCCAGCCTTCTAATTGCGGTGGCTTCTCTTGTTGCGGAGCATGGGTTCTAGGCACGCGGGCTTCAGTAGTTGTGGCTCACGGGCTTAGTTGCTCAATGGCATGTGGGATCTTCCTGGACCAGGGATCGAACCGTGTCCCCTGTGTTGGCAGGCGGGTTGTCAACCACTGCGCCACCAGAGAAGCCCCAATATGAGAGTTTTAAGGCTCCTTTCAACCCCTACTAAATCTTTAAACACCTCCAAGTTTTAAAACGTTCCTCTTCTGGCCCATCAATAGTAAATTTACAACCTACAGGTCAGAAGTAAAAGCTTTTCAAAGTGGAATTGACAAACACCAGGAAGCATCTCACTTTATCACAGAAAACTTTAAAACTTCAGAATGAACCTGGCAAATGTGGGGCATGTTGCCTTCAATCAGGATCACTCCAGCTATTTCTCTCAAACTTGGTAGGAAGGTAAGAAAAACTTTCAGAAAGCCGAAATAGCCCTAAAAGCTTCTTACAGTAGCACGCAGCCAGCAATACTGAGTCCCCACAGTCTCTGTGTGAGACAGATTTATATTGTATTTCAAAACCCTAGAACTAATTTTGCAGCATGCTACATCTAGTGCAACTTCAGGTTGCTATCTAAAGTTCCCTTTATACAACTGTATTCTGCAATAATTTTCATTTTCTTTCCTTCTTATTAAGATATTTTTGCAGTTAGTGAGGAAAACATACATTGGTTGGTAATGCTTGTTGATTAAACTCATAGATAACATTACCATTATTTTTATGTCATTTGTGTACAAATTTATAATTTTTCTTAATTTTAATTCTTAGGCATGGATGCTGATAAAATTATAACTTGCTTTGGTATCAGGCCTATACAGTCATGCTTCAATAAAACAAATTGTACTCAAAGAAATAGTAATTCATAGAAGAAAAATTAACTGAAAATTTTGATTAAGCAATATATTCAGAAATTTAATACTGCTACACTGCTCTAGCTTCACTATACGGGTTTAATTTTTTAAATATAAGCTTTGGGATCTAACAAATGCCTTGCTGTTGTTGTCATTTTAATAACTAGCTAATCTAGTTATTACATTTTTTAGAGTTTTTATACTCTGATAGTCACAAATCCATGAAATGTCTCTGGAGGAATGTGGATCTCTAACAGCTCTCTTTTCTAGTGGGAGTAAAGATAGGTTATCCTTTGATGTTTGAGCTGTGAATGTGAATGGATTTTTGGTATTATAGATAAGAAAATGCTCTGGGTGATAGCATTTTATAAATGATTTTGAACTTTAATAATTCAACTTGGGCTCATCCCTCTCATCCTAGTGTTAAGAACCAATATAATATTTAAGCAGCCCACCAGCTTGTACATGGTTTAGAGAAGACATGAGCCTACCTTGGCATATCATCCCAGGGATATAAAAGATGATTCTCTGTGGTGTACAGAAAGAATCTGACTCAACACAGAGAAAAAATCTAAATGTTCTGAGACTGCCTTCCTTATAATTCAAATGAAACCTTTTTAAGGCTTTTGTTCTCTTTTTATTAGGAGATTGTATGTTTTAAAAATCATATAAACACCTATTGAATTTTAAAAGTTAAAAACTGAAAACTTTAGTTGGGGAATATGAATTTGAAAAGTGAAATTTTGAATTGCCAACCATCCATAAGTGGATATCTACCTACGGCTATTCTTCCTCATTGCATGTCAAAAAACTTGTGCTTAGGTCATATGTTCCATTGCTGAGGGTGCAGTGAGACAAGGGATACATGCGTTTGTGTATGCTATATGGGTATACTTGTGTTTCCTGTCAAAATTCTAGTTTTGTTAAAACTGACTTTTTAAATCAAGGGCACTTCTCCCTTTATAAATTTATTGGGAGGATACAAAATACAACTGGCTTTCTTTTAAGTTTTGCATCACTGAAAATAGAACCCACACTTATTTAAATTTTATTGATATTAATGTTTCACATGACTAGAAGTGTAGAGAAAATCAAAGTTTTTGGTTCAACATGATTGAAACTCTATAAGTGAGTTATTTTTATATATATGAGAGTAACGCAAGAATGACACTTGATAATGAAGATCAATATAAACAGTCATTGAAAATCATCTGTGAATAAAATATTAAGACTGATTGTGCTTGCGTGAAGAAAAGTTAACTTCAGATGTCATAAAAATAATTATGGTTAGAAACTTGGAATATACTATCAGTTTCAATAATTATTAAATATTCTTTTAATAACGTGTTTTGAATAATGCCTCTAGTACCTATATAGCAGTATCTAAGATTAAATATTATGACACTGAATATAAAATTATGGATAGTAAAATCTGTGTCATAATATACTTTCTTAATATTATCATTATGAAGTTTATGTAGCAATCCAGTTGAATATTTTCAATATATAAAAATTGTGCCTATACTATCATTACAGCTGTATAAAATATATTCTCATAGATAATAGTTGGGAAATCCTAGAGAATCAACAGTTTTTACAAGATGGTCTATTGAAATCAAGACAAATGAGTTAGGTAATAATTTTTGAAAAGATCAGTAAATATTGAGTTTTTTTCTATTTAATTTGCCAAATTTGTACAGTATTTTTCTATTACTACTAAAAATCTTCTCAAATATCAAACAGCTTCAGTAATAGGTAAAATTGTGAGCTCTGAAATCTACCTCTTACCATTTTTTTTTTTTTTTTTTTTGTCTTAAGCATATGGCCACTTCCATTATTTATTTATTTATTTATTTTTAAATTTTTAAAAATAAATTTATTTATTTATTTAGGCCGCGTTGGATCTTCGTTGCTGCGAGCAGGCTCTCTCTAGTTGCAGCGAGCAGGGGCTACTCTTTGTAGCGGTGCACGGGCTTCTCATTGCGGTGGCCTCCCTTATGGAGCATGGGCTCTAGGCACATGGGCTTCGGTAGTTGTGACACGCAGGATCAGTAATTGTGGCTCACGGACTCTAGAGCACAGGCTCAGTAGTTGTGGTGCACGGGCTTAGTTGCTCCGCGCCATGTGGGATCCTCCCAGACCAGGGCTTGAACCCATGTCTCCTGCATTGGCAGGCAGACTCTTAAACACTGCACCACCAGGGAAGTCTGCCACCTCCATTACTGTGATAGTCATTCATGGCAAACTCCATGAAAAACTAGATGATGTAAATGTTGAAATCTAATAACCTGTACAATCTCACTTAACCATAATATAGACCCGAGAATGATTATATTGAGGTTCATATTGAGGAACAAAGATACTTCAGGCAAAGTACTAATTGAATCATAATCCTTAAAGAGTCAAGGAGGCAGTGGCCCCAGAGGACTAACACTCATGAATGTAGAAACTATTGTATGTAGTCTTACAGGTAAATTTTTCCAGCATCACCCTTTGGGTTTGGTAATTATTCTCATGATTACACCTTGGCTCACAAACCTTCTCAAGGCCCAGATACATATTTAAGCTGGCAAACATTAGCTTATCATGATGCAATTCCTTATTCATCACTTATTCTTCATTCATCCATCTATACCTTATCCACTTATTATACAATAATATATCTTTGCTAATAACCAAAGCTAAATAAAAACTATATGGCTCTTTAAAATATATTAGTTATATTTCTGAATCAAAAAAATTAAGCAGAGTGACATCATCAAGATGATATACTAGCAGTTCCCAATGCTTGTACCCCAACAAAAACAATGCATAAGCAACTACCTACTGATGAAAATAGCTCTGGGAGAGCTCTGGAGTACAAAGTAAGAGCTGTAGCACTCGTTGGTGCACAAAAACCAAATAGAAAGGAGTAGGAAAAATTTTATCTGTGTCACTCTATGCCCTAGTTCAGCATAGCTCGGCGGCAAGAGGTATTCCCTCCTCTGTGACATCCCCCTGTGTATGTGGTGGGGGACCAGGAGGACCCCAGCAGCCTATACCACTGGTAAAAACCCACCACTTTCAACACCAAGATCTCCCACAGTCTTTATCAATGCAGACCACACCTGACAGAGCACCTAAAAATATAAAGGAAATATTGACATATCTGAAGGCAGAAATTGACATCCATACCCCACTTACAATTCTA
This sequence comes from Balaenoptera musculus, assembly GCF_009873245.2. Taxonomy (NCBI): domain Eukaryota; kingdom Metazoa; phylum Chordata; class Mammalia; order Artiodactyla; family Balaenopteridae; genus Balaenoptera; species Balaenoptera musculus. The sequence continues at coordinate 41,936,604 of NC_045788.1, forward strand.
AAGAGAATATCTAGACGGAAAATCAATAAACAACTAATTTGAACAACACAACAGAACAAAAGGACCCAACAGACATGCACAGAACCTTCTACACAACAGCTGAAGGATACACATTCGTCTCAAGCACACATGGAACATTCTCCAGGATAAATGAAAACATGTCTTAACAAATTTATGAATAATCATTCCAAGTATCTTTTCCAGCCACAACTGAATGAAACTAGAAATTAGTAATGGCAAGAAAATTGGGAAAATTCACAGATATGTGGAAACTAAACAGCACACTCTCTAATGAGGAAATCAACAGAGTATGTTAAAATATCTTGAGAGAAATAAAAATGAAAACACAACATACCAAAAGTTAAGGGATGTAGCAAAGGCAGTACTACAAAGAGGAAAATTTACAGTGATAAAAACCTGTATTTAAAAAGAAGATCTGAAATAGACAACCTAATTTAAACCTCAAGGAACTAGTAAAAGAAGAACAAATAAAATTCAAAGTTAGCAGAAGAAAACAGTAGAAATAAATCAAGTAGAAAACCAATAAATAGAAAAAATTGAAAAACCTAAGATATTATTGAAAAGATTAGCAATATCATCAAACACTTAGCTAGACTAACCAAGGTAAAAGAAGAATCAAAGCAATAAAATCAGACATGGAAAAAAAATACAAAGGATACCTAAGAACTAGATAGTATCATAAGATTCTATTATGAACAATTACATGCCAACTGTATAACCTGGAATAAATGGATAAATTCTCAGAACCACACAACAAGAAAAAAATAGATAACCTGAGTAGACCAATTACAAATAAGGAGATTGTATCAGTAATCAAAACCTTCCCCAAAAAGAAATGCCCAGGATGAGATTGCTTTACAGGTGAATTCTACCAAACATTCAAAGAATGAATAGAATCCTTTTTAAACTCTTAAACTCTTCCATAAAATAGAAGAGGGAACACTTCCAAAATTGTTTTATGAAGCCAGCTTCTTCCTGATACCAAAACCAGACAAAAATACTACAAGTAAAGAAAACTACAGGTCATTATCACTGATGAGCATAGATGTAAAAATTCTCCTTAAAAAATCTACCAAACCAAATTTAATACCACATTAAAAAATCATACACTACGGCCAAGTGGGATTTATGCCTGGGATGCAAGGATGTTTAGACATATGCAATCAATAAATGTGATATAACACATTAACAAAATGAAAGAAAAATACTACATGATCATACCAATTGATGCAGATAAAGTATTTGATAAAGTAAAACATCCATTCATGAATAAAACCCTCACAAAATAAGTATAAAATGAACTGACCTCAAAACAAAAGGTCCATATGTGAAAAGCCCACAGGTTATATCATAATTAAGGGGAAAAAACCTGAAAGCTTTCAGTCAAAGTCTGCCCACTCTAACCACTTCTTTTCAATATAGTACTGGATTCCTTGTCAGAGCAATTTGGCAAGAAAAAAGAAATGAAAGGCATCCAAATCAGAAAGGAAAAAGTGAAAGTGTCTGTTTGCAGATGATATGATCATATACATAGAAAATCCTAAAGACTCAACAGAAGTGTGAGAACTAATAAATTCAGTATAGTTACAGGATACAAAATCAATATAAACTGATAGAAAAATCAGTTTAAAAGATATAAAAACGTTGTGTTTTTGTATATAAATAACATGATCTGAGAAGGAAATTAAAAAAATCCCACTCAAGATAGCAAGAAATGAAATAAAATACTTAGGAATGAACTTAGCCAAAGAGATGAAAGGCATCTAACACTAAAAATTATAAAACATTGATAAGGATAATTAAAGAAGGCATAGATGAATAGAAATACACCTATAGTCATGGATTAGAACTATTAATATTGATAAAATGTCCATACTACCCACAGTGATCTATAGATACAATGCAACCCCTATCAAAATCTCAATGTCATTCTTTACAGAAATAAATAAAGCTCACATGGAACCACAAAAGACTACAGATAGCCAAAGCAATCTTGAGCATGAATAACAAAACTCTTCCTGATTTCCAACTATATTACAAGGCTATAATAATTTTTTAAAGTATCATATTGGCATAAAAACTGACACATAGACCAATGGAATAGAATAGAGCCCAGAAAAAAATCCATGCATCTAGTCTACAGTCAACTGACTTTTGACAATGGAGCCAAGAACACACAATGGAGAAGGGCTAGTCTCTTGCATAAATAGTATTGAGAAAACTGGACATCCACATGAAGAATGAAATTGGACTCTTATCTCACACTGTATACAATAATCAATTCAAAATGTAGTAAAGACTTAAACATAACATCTGAAACAATAAAACTACTAGAAGCACTCATAGGCAAAAAGTTTTTGACATTGATCTGGGAAATTATTTTTTGGATATGACACCAAGAGCACAGACAATGAAAGCAAATATAGACAAGTGGGGTTGCATTAAACTAAAAAGCTTGTGCAGAGCAAAGAAAGTAATCAACAAAATAAAAAGGGAACCTATAGAATGGGAGAAATCTTTGCAGACTATATATGTGATATGTGGTTAATATATAAAATATATAAGAACTCATACAACTCATAAATAACTGGATTAAAAAATAGGCAAAGAATCTGAATAGATATTTCTCAAAAGACCCACAAATGGCCAATAGGTATATAGGAAAAAGAAATTAAGCAAAAATTTAAGTTATTAAATGCACATAAAACATTATTTCAATTGTTTTAATATTTGTGATCTAGAATGTATGTATGAATTTCACATAATACATTTAAAATAGCAATTTCAATAAATGCTTACTGCATATCCCATGCAGAGGTAAAAGTCTAAAATACCTTGTGATATCTCTATTATAGAATTATCAGATTGTTTTGTTTACCTATTTTTCCATATAATTTGAGAACTTCTTGTTATCATAGCACTTATTTAAGTGACAGACATGGAAATGATACTCAAAAATTATCTTCCCTGAGCCTAGTGAATTGGTGAAAGCTGGGCCAATTAGTCCTTTCCTTGGGATTCTAGAAATCAGGATAAAATCAGAGTAAGTCCTCTCTAGTGGCAGAGCCATACATTTTAAAATTTAGGCATTATCAATGTCTGTTTTTCACTATGTAGGAAAAGCTTTCAATGTGGAAGCAAAACAAAAACAAACAAACAGAAATGCAGCTAGGACGAGAGACAATAGTCTTAGCAGTATTTTTTTTGGTTTTGGTTGCTGATGCTTAAATTTTCTAGCATTCCTGTACTTCTGCTGCGAAAGCTATTCTATGAGCCAATGTAATGTTCTTATCTTAAAGCTACTTTGAGTTAAATTTCTGTCAATAGAAAACAAATAAATACTGTTTACATGAATGATTAAGAGGAATTAACCAAAACAATTTTTCATCAATGAGTTAAAATACAGATGTATAAAATAATAATAAGCTATTATTCAATGTTAGAAAAAAATAACAACGTTCTAAAATTCTCAACCATATTGCCAAAGTTCTAGAAATAGTTATTCAAAAGGTAAGATATTTATTGAGTTGACATTTCAAAATATTTAGAGATGATTTGAAAACATAAAAGTAATCTTTAACTGAATTTAAATTAGGATAAATTTTAAAAAAGGACAGACAAACATGCATACAAAGCCTATGTTACATAGAAAGTTATAATAAACCATAGAAACAAAGACCCATAAAAAATGAAAATCATAAAATAAGAATGAGAACAAGCTAAAGTAAATTACTATGACAGTTTTTAGTTTTTTCTGTATTATTCCAAAGTCTCTGACATAAAAAGTTTAAAGTGTAAGAAATCTCAAAAAATAACTTTTTGTAAGAAAAAGGAATAAAAAGAGCAGATATCATAAATTAATGCATTATATAACTAGCAGATTAATAAATTGGAGTTAAGCAAAGATGGCAACATAAATTCAAACAAAAAGATTTGAAGGCAAAGTGCATTAAATCAGAGTGTAGTTACAATGTAATAGCCAATAAAATCTGCAGTGAAATTAAAAGAACTCTGAACCGCTTTTGCAGATTAAAATGGCATGCAAATTTTTGAGAAATCCACTCCAATTGAAACCAAGTATAAGGGTTGTTTTTTTGGTTTGTTTTGATTTTTATATTTACATAAGATTTTCAGGTTGAGGTTTCTCTACAGTATTCCAAAATATCCAGTATTAAACTGACAACTCATAATACTATTTTTTTAATATTGGAAAAGTACAAATTAATACATATGAAAAATGCACATTAATCAAATGTGAGTGAAAAAAAATCAAGATTAAAAAAAAAATGGAATTTAAACTATAAATCAATATAGTACTCCATACAGACTGTACATAAACTTTAGTAAGATTAGTACTGCTAATTCATCTTCTTCTACCGTGGGATACTCACAGGACAGTAAACAACAGTGAACATTTCATTACTACCAGCTTTGGATGACCTGTTTTGCACACAGTTTGATACATCTCTGTAGGGAATGAACTATCTGAACTTTTAATTTTCTCTCCCAGCCATCAGGCTTACCCTGAAGAAAGATTTAAAGAAAATAAGGACTGTTAGAAGATTTAGGAACACTTTATAAACATCATATCATATGTGCTTGTTTTTAAAAAAGGTACTAATGTTAAATGAATAAAGATACTAATTTTGATTAGATTTTGGCTTCTGTGTATATGAAAAAGGATTTGGCTTTCTATAGTTTATATCTAATAAGTAGAGTCTAAGTATTCTCTTGTTTTAAGTAACTAAGTTGTGTTTAATTTGATAGTTTCTACTCAGTTTATAATTATTCCAGGAATTTCAAAACAAAATGATAAATAAAGGCAATAATTATTCGATGTTATTATACTAGTCAACATTGTTTATTTTAAATTAGTTCCCTGTATATATTCGGTTCCATATCTTTATTTCTGTCTTAGTCCATTTGGGTTGCTATAACAAAACCATAGACCGGGTAGCTTTTAAAGAACAGGAATTTATTTCTCACAGTTCTGGATGCTAGAAAGTCCAAGATCAGGGCACCAGCAGATCCCATGTCTGGTGATGTCTGCTTCCTGGTCATTAATAGTCATCTTTTTGCTATGTACTTACATGGCAAAAGGGGCAAGGGAACTCTCTAGGGTCTTTTTTATAAGGGCACTAATCCCGTTCATGAGGTTTCCAGCCTCATGATCTAATCACCTTGCAAAGGCCCTACCTCTTAATAACATCACATTGGAGGTTAGGATTTCACTATATAAATTTTGGGGAGACACAACTGTGGATGCATGGTTGGTTGAATCCACAGATAGGAACCTGCATATCCAGAGGGCTAACTGAACTATGCCATTTTGTATAAGGTACTTGAGCATCCATGGATTTTGGTATCCATGGGAGTCCTGGAACCAATCCCCTGAGAATACCAAGGTAGAACTGTAATATCCATTGTATAAATATCCTGTCACACCGTGTAACAGGTCTGAACATTTATCATTGTTTTTTAATTACATTTCTGTTTTTTTAAAACTTTCTATGAAATATCATGGTTTGTTCTAGAAGTCATGACTAATAATTTTTAAAAATCTATTTTCTTATCTCATAAATTTTATATAAAATTCATTATTAATAAAACGATTACAAATGTTTTTAAAAGCTCATTTAAAATAATTTTATAATACCTGACAATTAAATGAATCCTGAAAAATAAACACTGGTAAAAGACATTGGGGTTATTGGGAAAAATGGACTATGCATCAAATGATAATATAGTATTAATGTTCTTGTGTGTGGTTTTTATACTATGGTTATGTAGGAAAAGCATCTTGTTTTTACCAGTGATCAATGCTAAAGTATTTAGGAGTCAAGTGCTAGCATATCTACAAATAATACTCATACAGTTAATTCCCAAATGATATACATACATAGTAGAGGAAGAGAGAGAGAAAGAGATGTTAACAGTCGGTGAATGTTTTGGGGAATTAAATAGATTGCTGTTTTGCTATTTTATTAGTCTTGCAAATGTCCAAAATAAGGTTGAGGGGAGAAAAAAGGAAAGGAAAAGATGTTTTTCATAAATTCTAATACATGCATTGTTCTACAACATATGGATGATGGTGATGATGATGATGGTGCTAGAAATAAAGATTCATTATGTTTCTATAATTTTTTTTTTCTCTTTGCAAAATGCTTCCACAAGTAAAACTCCCTTTATTTACAGTGAAACACCTATTAAAGAACAGAATAAAACAAACATCATTGATTGAGGATCTATCATTTTCCAGGTTTTTTACATATATCAATTTATTTATTCCCTTTTAACTTTAGTAACCCTATGAGGTAGGTATACTTAGGCTACTTCTTTTTAACATATGGGGAAGATAAGACTAAAGTTATTAAATAACTAAAGTCACAACGCTAATAAGCGGTAGAGCCTAAAATCAAAGCCAGTTCAATCAAATTCCTAAAGCCTAGAGTATTTGTGTTGCTTCAAAAAGAAACAAATTTGCACTTGCCAGAAGCCAGTGTATTTTGCTGGTTAGTGATCAGGAGAGAGGAGAATGGCAGCCACCTGAATTCTGGTTTTTATACTGTTCTTCCTAGCAGTGATATTTCTGAGGAGAATGGCTCATAACATACGTATTTTCAAATAGTTGGCCTAGCTGTATTTTTACAAAGTTTGTCTTATTTTATACAAACACCTTGGAGAATAATCAAATGGTTTTATAACTTCTTCCATTGTATTCTCAAAAGTGCCTATATAGACTGATAAAACACTATTCAATTTGGAGTGTTGGCATATATATTCACATGACAGCTTTTGCCAAATTTAAAGCTAGAAAGGAAAAACCAAATATATCCCATTTATGATGGCTATCTCCGTAGTTAGTGTGGATTTGCAGGTTGTTGTTTCAGCCAGGCAGAATTTTATTGATAGGAAAGCAGCTGTATAAAGTGTTAGAGGAGATAGTTTCTGTCCAATTCACTAGCTCCCTGTAATCAGACTTTCAGTCACCATATAAGTCAGTTATAAAGCAGAGTCCTTCAAAATGACACTTGAGAACATTGGATTTATTCTCTATAAATCTATTTTGATCAATTCTGTAAAATCCTCAGGTTCTTTAATATCAAACTCATATGAGAATGAAACACAGCATGCAAGATTTGAAATGAATGCAATGTAGTACCCATTTTGTCACTTGATTGATATACTCATTAGTATTTTTTTTACCAGTTTTACTGAGAGATAATTGACATACAGCACTGTATAAGTTTAAGGTGTATAGCATAATTATTTGACTTACATATATTGTGAAATGATTACCACAATAAGTTTATTTAACATCCATCATCTCACATAGATACAAAAAAAAGAAAAAAAAGGCATTTTTCCTTGTGATAACTCTTAGGATCTACTCTCTTAACAACTTTCAAATATACCATCAGCCATGTTAACTATAGTCATAATGTCATACATTACACCCCTAATATGTATGTATCTTATTACTGGATGTTTATACTTTTTGACAAAGTTCATCCAATTCCCCTACTCCCTAACCCTCACCCCTGGTAACCACAAATCTAATCACCTTTTCAATGAGTTTTTTTGTCATTTGGGTATTTGTTGGTTAATTGGTTGTTTTGGGGGCTTTTCGCACATGTAAGTGAGATCATATAGTATTTCTCTTTCTCGAGTTATTTCAGCATAATACCTTCAAGGTCCATCAATGTTGCAACAAAGGGCAGGGTTTTTTTCTTCTTTTATGGTTGAATAGTATTCTGGTAAGTAGGGACAGAGAGAGAATGAGAGAGAGTTGAAGAGAGAGAAACTAAGGCTACTGTGAACAGAGAGGTGCATGTGTCTCTTTGTCATGTTTTCATTTCCTTTGGATATTTTCCCAGAAGTGGAATTGCTATATATATGGCAGCTTTATTTTTAATTTTTTTGAGAAACTGCCATACTGTTTTCCATAGTGGCTATACCAGTTTACATTCTTAGCAACAGTGCACCAGGGTTCTGTTTTCTCCACATTCTTCTTGGCATTTGAAATCTCTTGTCTTTTTGATAGTAACCATTCTAACAGGTATGAGGTGATAACTCATTGCGGTTTTGATTTACATTTCCCTAATAAATAGTGATGAGGAACACCTTTCATGTACCTGCTAGCCATATATCTCCTTTTGAAAAATGTCAATTCCTTGCCCTTTTTTTCATTGAATTATTTTTTGTATTGAGTTTTATGAGTTCTTTGTATGTTTTGTGTATTAACCCATTACTAAATATATGATTTGCAAATATTTTCTCCCATTCTGTAGGTTGCCTATTCATTTTGTTGATTGTTTCTTTTGCTGAAAGGAAGCTTTTTAGTTTGATGTAGTCCCACTTGTTTATTTTTTATTTTGTTTCTTGTGCTTTTAGGTGTCATATCTAACAAGTCATTGCCAAGACCCATGTCAAGTATCTTTTTTTCTAAGTATTCTTCTAGGAGAGTTATTATTTCCAATCTCATATTTAAGTCTTTAATTCTTTTTGATTTAATTTTTGTGAGTGGTGTAAGAGGAATCTAGTTTCATTCTTTTACATGTGAATATCCAATTTCCCCAGCACCATTTATTGAAAAGACTGTCTTTTCTCCATTGAGTACTCTTGGCTCCCTTGTCAAATATTACTTGGTCATATATACATGGGTTTATTTCTTCTGGGTCTTATTATGTTCCATGTGTCTGTTTTTATGCCAGTGCCCTTACTGTTTTAGTTACTATAGCTTTATAGTAATATAACTTGAAATCAGAAAGTGTGATGACTCCTGTTCTTTCTCATGAATGCTTTGGCTATTCTGAGTCTTCTGTGATTCCATATAAATTTTAGGATTTTTTCTACTTCTGTAAAAAATAACATTGGAATTTTGGTTGAGACTGTATTAAATCTATAGACAGCTTTGGGTAGTATGGTCATTTTAATAATAGTAATTCTTTCAATCCATGAACATGGATGTCTTTCCATTTATTTGTGTCATCTTTGATTCCTTTCATCAATGTCTTATAGTTTTAAGTGTTTATAGTTTTAAGAGATCATTTACCTCCTTAGTTAAATTTATTCCTAAGAATTTTACTGTTTTTGACACTATTGTGAGTGGAATAGTTTTTCTATTTCTTTTTCAGATAATTTGCTGTTAGTGTATAGAAATGCTACTGATTTTTGTATATTAATATTTTATCCTTCAGTTTTACTAAATTCATTTATTAGATCTAATGCTTTTTTAGCAAAGTCTTTAGGATTTTCTTTATATAAAACCATATCATCTACAAATAAGGTCAATTTTTCTTCTTCCTTTCCAATGCTGATGCATTTTCTTTCTTTTTTTATCACCCCCCTGATTGCTCTGCCTAGAACTTCCAGTAATATGTTGCATAGTAGTGGTGAGATTGGGCACTCTGTATCTTGTTCATGATATTACTGGAAAATCTTTCAACCTTGTATTGAGTGTGATGTTAGCTGTGGGCTTATCATATATGGTTGTTATTATGTTGAGGTATGACTTATCTATACCTAATTTGTTAAGAGGTTTTATCATGAATGGATGTTGAATTTTGTCATATGTTTTTCTTGTGTCTATTGAGATGGTCATTTGATGTTTTCCTTCATTTTATTAACACAATATATTATTCTATAACTTTTTGGTAGCATTCACCAGTAAAGCCATCTGCTCCTGCACTTTTGTTTGTTGGGAGAGTTTTGATTACCAGTTAAATCTCTTTACTAGTAATTGGTCTGTTCAGATTTTCTATTTCTTCCCGATTCAGTCTTGGTAGGTTGTATGTTTATAAGAATTTTTCCATTTCTTCTATGTTGTCCAGTGTGTTGGTGTATAGTTGGTCATAGTAGCCTCTTATTATCCTTTGTATTTCTGTAATTCAGTCATAATATCTCCTTTTTTTCATTTATAATTTTGTTGATTTGAGTCCTCTCACTTTTTTCCCTGTTTAATCTGGTTTAAAATGTGTCAATTTTGTTTATCTTTTCAAAGAACCAACTCTGGTTTAGTTGATATTTTCTATTGTTTTCCTCTTTCCTATTTATTTTATTTCTGCTCTTTATTATTCTCTTCCTTCTTCTAACTATGGACTCAGTTCATTATCCTTTTTCAAGTTTCTACAGGCATAGAGTTAGGTTGTTTATTTGAGATTTTTGTTGTTTCTCGACGTGGGCATTTATTACTATGAACTTTCCTCTTAGAACTGCTTTCACTGTATGTAATAAGTTTTGGAGTGTTGTGTTTCTATTTTCATTTGTCTTGGGGCACTTTTTAATTCCCCTTTTAATTTCTTCTTTAGCCCATTGTTTCCAGAACAGAGTTATTTAATATCTATGTATTCATGAGTTTCCCAGTTTTCCTCCTGTTATTGATTTTTAGTTTCATACCGTTGTGGTCAGAGAAGATACTTGATATGATTTCAATCTTCTTGAATACACTTAGCCTTGTTTTCTGGTCTAACATATGGTGTATCCCAGAAAATGTTCTCTGTGCACTTGAGAAGAATATTCTGCTGCTGCTGGATAGAATGTTCTGTACATGTCTATTAGTTTCATTTGTTCTATAGTGTTATTCCAATCCATTGTTTTCTTACCGGTTCTCTGTCTGGATGTATTATTCATTGTTGTGAGTACAGTATTAAGGTCCCCAACTATTATATTATTGCTGTTTATTTCTCCTTTTAGCTCTGTTAGTTTTGCTATATATATTTAGGTGTTCTGATGTTGTGTGCATAAATACAATTGTTATATCTTCTTGAAATATTCCCTCCTTTCTCATTATATAATGACCTCCTTTGTCTCTTTTTACCATTTTTAGTTTAAGTCTATTTTTTTTTTCTAAGTATAGCTACCCCTGTGTTTGTTTGTTTTGATTAACGTTTACCTGAAATATCTTGTTTTGTCTCTTCACTCTCAGTGTTATGTGTATTTTTACATTTAAAGTGAGTGTCTTATAGGCAGCATATCATTGGATATTGTTTTATCAGTTCATTCACCCTATATCTTTTGACTGGAGAATTTAATCCATTTACATTTAACGTAATTATTGATAGGTAAAAAGTTTTTTTTCTGGCTGTTTTGTAGATCTATTGTTCCTTGCTTCTTATCCTAATGTGTTTTTTGTGTGTGTTTTCATGTCTTTTTGTATCAGAATGCTTTGGCTGCTTCATCACATTCTTTTGTATAACTAGTAGAAGTTTTGCCCTTGTGTTTCCTATGAGGTTTACCTAAAATATCTAAAATTATTAGAGCCTATTTTAAGCTGATAACAACTTAAGTTCAATAGAATTTCTAAACTTTACACTTTTATTTCTCCTCCCCCTCACAATGAGGTTATTGATGTTATAGTATACTTACTTTATATTGTGTGTCCAATAACAGATTATTATAGTTATGGTTATTTTTACTACATTTGGTTTTTAGCTTTTATTCATCTATTTATTTAACAATATATTTACCACTACTGGTGAGTTTTACACTACCTTCTTATGTTTTGTGATTTAATTAGCAACCTTTTACTTCTATTCAAAGGACTCCTTTTAGCATTTCTTATCAGGCAAGTCTAGTGCTGATAAACTCTTTCAGCTTTTGTTTGTTCAGGCAAGCCCTTATCTCCCCTTCATTCCTCAAGGACAGCTTTGCTGGGTATAGAATTCTTGGTTAATGTTTTTTTTGTTTTTTCTTTTAATATTTTCAATACATTATTCCCATATCCTGTTCTGTCCTGGCCTTAAAAGATTTCTGTTGAGAAATCTCCCTACAGCCTTATGTGGGTTCCCTGGTATGCAACTTCTCTCTTTTCTCTTGCTGCTTTCAAAATTCTTTGTCTTTGACATTTGACAATATAATTATAGTATATCTCAATGTAGCCCTGTTTGGATTCAACCTATTTGGAGTCTTTTGGTCTCATGGATCTAGGTGTCCATTTATCTCCCCAGGTTTGGGAAGTTTTCAGCTATTATTGCTTTAAATATACTTCTTGTTCCTTTCTTGTTCTCCTCTTCTGGATGTTCCATAAAGCAGGTAATGTTTCATTTGATTGGGTCCTATAATTCCCAAGGCTTTCTTCACTCTTTTTCATTCTTTTTTTTTTTTTTTATTTTTGCACCTCTGACTGAATAACTTCAAATGTCCTGTCTTCTAAGCCACTGATTTTTACTTCTGCATTTCACGTCTGCTTTTGAAAATCTCCTTTGAATTCTTCAGTTTAGTATTGCATTTTTCAGCTCTAGGATTCCTGTTTTTTTTTTTTTTATGATTTCAATTTCTTTGTTGAATTGCTTTCCTAATTTCATTTAGTTGTCTGTGTGTTCTTGTACTTCACTATACTTTAAGAGGATTAGTCTAAATTTTTTTTTTTTTTTAATTTACTTAGTTATTTATTTTTGGCTATGCTGGGTGCCTGTTGCTGTGCGCAGACCCTCTCCAGTTGCGACAAGGGGGGGCTACACTTTCGCTGCAGTGTGCAGCCTTCTCATTGTGGTGGCCTCTCCTATTGCAGAGCATGGGTTCTAGGCACGAGGGCTTCAGTAGTTGTGGCATGTGGGCTCAATAGTTGTGGCTCACAGGCTCTAGAGAGCAGGCTCAGTAGTTGTGGCACATGGGCCCAGTTGCTCCACGGCTTGTGGGATCCTCCCGGACCAGGGCCCGAACCCACGCCCCCTGCATTGGCAGGCAGACTCCCAACCACTGCACCACCAGGGAAGCCTGATTAGTCTAAATTTTTGACAGATTATAGATCTTCATTTCTTTAGTGACAGTTTTTAGAGCTTTATTAGTTTCCTTTGGCAGTGCTGTCTTTACCTGATTTTTTTTGTAATCCTGTCCTTACACCAGTATCTGCTCATTTGAGTAAGTGGTCTCCTTTTACAAACTTTATAGGTTTGCTTTGGCAAAGATAGTTCTTCACCGGTCAACTCAAACTCAGTCTGGGTTTCTGGATGTGTCTGCTGTAACGTCCTTGAGCTGAGGCCACTGGCTGAGCTCTAAGGTTGGATAGGGAAGTACCATGGGCTTAGACCAGTTGGATAGGACTGTTGGCTTGGTTCCCTGCCCATGTGAGGCTGCACAGTTGTCTGCATTCTCTAGTCAGACTTCCTAGATGGTCAGTACTGAGTACTATACTCAGCTCTAGGCAGGGCTATGAATTAGTTCCCTTGCCCTGGTGGGGTAATAGGAAGGGCCCTAGGGCCTGCACAGCTCATTGTTTGGGAACATGAATCAGGCAAGACTGTGCACTAAATTCACTGGCCAGAAGGGGTCACCTGTTTTTCTCTGCAGATGAGTTAAGTCATGGGCTGTGCTCACTTTCAGGTGCCCATATATACACGGCTGTTGGATGAGCTACACAGCTTCTTGTGTGTTCTGATATGGTACCCTAATAAGACAAGGTGAAGGCTGTATTCAGCAATGAGCAGGGCTGCAAATTACTTTCCTGGCCAGGTTGAGTGGGAGACTCCAAGGCTGGCAAGACTCTTTGTTTGTGGTCTTGACTCAAGCCTACCCACTCCTCAGGTTCCCTGACCAAACAGAGCCACTGGGCTTTCTCTGGATAATCACATCTATCTACCAGACTCTCTGCTTGAGTGTTGCTTGGCTATGCAGCTTCCAGGAGTTCTGGCCAGGCTTTCTGGTCGGGCATGGCCTGGAGCTATGCTTAGCAGTGGGAGGACTATGAATTAGCTCCCCTACCTGGCTGGGGACAAACCAAAGGCAGAACAGGCTCCAAACCAATTAGATTCTTCATTGAGAACCCAGATCAGGCAAACCTGCCTCCTGCCAATTTCCCTGGTCAGACTGCTCCACTGTCTTGGCTCTGCAAATAAGCAAAGCTGCTGGTTGGGACTACTACCACTCACTACTTAGTCTGCCCAAATCCAAGTGCTGATTGTTGCAAGCCCTCCCCACTTCTCCTTCACTATGCAATTCCCAGTGGTCAGCTCCACAGATTCCTTCATGATCCCTGTAGGGTGAGTTTGGATTTGGGGACTGCCAAGAAGTGACACAAAGTGCTGGGGAGCTGCCTGTCCACCCTGGCTTCTCTTTTCTCACTGGAGTAACCATAGGCTCAGGGGAGACCAGTTAGTGTGGTGCTGCATCAGCCTAGGGAAGGGGCAATTTTGTCACCTTGTTGCCACTCCTCTTATCCTTCTAATGCAGTCTGTCTTGGTCTCTGAGGTGGTAGAGTATGTCTTAGCCTCAACCCTTGTTCCAGAGTTTTCTTAGTGGTGTCTTATTCATGAATGGTTGTTAGTTGTTCTCCTTGTGATGGGGAGCAAAGATCGGAAATGACCTATGTCACCATCTTAGTGATAGCACTTCTCTAGTATTTTCATTTTTTGGTGCTGCTTTCTATGATTGGATAATAAACATTAAACTATTATATGCATCAATTAGACATGGTGCATTTAAGTCAGAGGAATATTTTCATGTTTTTTCTTTGGGCTTGAAGTTTCTTAAACATTGGTTTTCATAATATAAATGTTTTATTAATCCTTATGTAAGATATACTGCCTGGTTGCTATCTGAAAAGCATATCAAATAATATATCACATAACAAAAAGAGCAAATCTTCCAAGACTATGCCTGAATTCTTCATTCAGTTTTGATTTTCAGTTATTCTATTAGGTTTTCATACACACAGTAAAAGATCTCTTTCAGAAATGCCTATAAATAAGTAGTAGCAAATGTAGCTGCTTGAAAATATTAAGGCACTCCTTTTAAAGATGTAAGTATGCATGAGAGCATAGAAGGGACACTTATGCAAGTGTATTATTTAAAGTCAACTTGCTCTATGTTCATCTACATGTTTCCTAAATGAAGTAGATCCAAGTATGGAGAAAAAGGTTCTTTAGTAGTTCTTTAGTTTCTAGTCCTTCCCTCTTAGTTCCTGGAGGAAATAGCAGTTCCTTTCTGTGTTAAAGAAACAAGAAAAGAACAATAGCAAAACTAGAACAACAACAAAAAACTCAATAAATTCTGAGAGCATGTACAATAACCAAAAAAGAAATCCTCATGAGCTTGCTTTAACTCTTTTGTGCACTCCTCCATTTAAAGTCATGACCCTTCTATGAAGGTCAGACTAGATTTCAAAGGATAGCCAAGTAGCCTTGGAAAATAGGAGAGTAAGACTTAGGCTGTGTAAATTCTTAGAGGGATAGAAAATGGGTCTCCAGAGTAGTGTCAACTGATTGAGATTAGGGTCAATACACTTGTGTGGAAAGATCATTTTACCTGCTTTTGGATACACAAAAGGATAGTGCAGTGTTAGTTGGCATTGCAACACAATGTTTGTGGTATATGTGTATTTCAAAATGCCCCCCATTGGCTGTGGTATTTCCAATTAACTTCATAAAATAAACTCTTCTTTTTTTTTTTTTTAAAGATTGATTGATTGATTGATTGATTGATTGCTATGTTGGGTCTTCGTTTCTGTGCTAGGGCTTTCTCTAGTTGTGGCAAGCGGGGGCCACTCTTCATCACGGTGCGCTGGCCTCTCACTATCGTGGCCTCTCTTGTTGCGGAGCACAGGCTCCAGACGCGCAGGCTCAGTAGTTGTGGCTCACGGGCCTAGTTGCTCCGCGGCATGTGGGATCTTCCCAGACCAGGGCTCGAACCTGTGTCCCCTGCATTAGCAGGCAGATTCTCAACCACTGCGCCACCAGGGAAGCCCCTAAACTCTTCTTTAAAAGTAAATTACACATATTTTAAAGTTGAAAACTGAATTACTAAAAAGAATGAGATAAAAAGACTTCCAAAGTAAAACTCTAAATATACACTAAATAAGCATCAACAAAAACTGGACAGATGACAGAATAACCAAAGAGGCCAGGCAAGGTTCTTCTTTATTTCTAAATTAAAATAACTATAAAATAAACATGTTTATTTAACTATTAAAATAACTATAAAATGGAACATGTTTTAATACAAATCTTAGGTTTACTACTGGAAGCATTCTAAGTATAAAGACTCTATCATTATCTCTTTTTATCATTATCTCATAATCTAAATTTAGAGTCATTTACAATTTTTGCTTCCTCCGTGGGTACTTATAATGTCATCTTTCACTTTCTCACCATTCTACCCTCCCTCCACCCTCTGGTCATTCAACCAACTTAGCTTCATTTGAGCAGGGTTACACACAGTGTCCACAGATTGCACAAAATTAACTTGGGTGTTCTGAACAGATGCTGCTAGCCAGGATGGTGCTAAATTCCCATGACTCATCAATGTGCAGCTCTTTTGGAAAACAAGACTTTGCTTCCCAGGAGCAGAGTGGTTTTCATGAACTCTTCATAAACACATAATTATTTCATGGTAGTTCTTTCAGTCTGTCTTTAATATAAAAGTATATGTGTATTTACTTTTCTATATTCAATATTATGGTGAAACATACACACATATTATTTTTACTCTCCACTTTTTACAGGCATACCTCATTTTATTGGGCTTAGCTTTATTGTGCTTCACAGCTGTCATACTTTTTACAAGTTGAACGTTTGTGGCAACCCTCCATTGAGCAAATCTATCAGTGCCATTTTTCCAGCAGCATTTGCTCACTTTGTGTCTTTGTAATTTTGTTAATTCTCACAATATTTCAAACTTTTTCATTATTATATTTGTTATGGTGATCTGTGATCAGTGATCTTTGATGTTACTGCTATGCCTCACTCAAGGCTCAGATGATAGCATTTTTTAGCAATGAAGTATTTTTTAATTATGGTATGTACATTTTTTAGTCATAATGCTATTGCACACTTAACAGACTATAGTATAGTGTAAATATAACTTAGATATTTACAGGGAAACCAAAAAATTCACGTGACTCACTTTATTGCAATACTTGGTTTGTTGTGGTGGTCTGGAACCAAACGCACAACATCATACCAAGGCATACCAAGGTATGCCTTCACTCCATGTTATTAAATATTATTTAAAACCTTGATTTTAATAGTTATTAGTCCATCTGAGCTGTCACAAGAAAGTACCACAGTTTGGGTGGTTCAAACAACAGTTATCTATCCTCTCACAGTTCAGGAGACTGGAATTCCAAGAACAAGGTACCAGCAGGGCTGGCTTTTGGTGAGGCTTCTCTGCTTGGTTTTCAGATGCCCACCTTCTTGCTATCCTCAATTGACCTTTCCCTGTGTGCATACATGGAGAGAGATAGAGATCTGGTGTCTCTTCCTCGTCTTATAAGGACAACAGTCCTATCAGATTAAGGCCCAACCTTATGTCCTCATTTAATGTATATTACCCTTTTAAAGTCCCTATCTCTTAAATAAAATGACACTGGGGGTTAGGGCTTCACACAAGAATTTTGGGGCAACACAATTTATTCCATAACAAATGGTTACATCAAGGAGATATTCTATAATATTACTAAAAATTACCCCACTAATGGACATGATTTTTAAATTTTAATTATTATATTTAAAATAATTCTGAGTTAAATACATTGCAGAATACTTTTCACAAAGGTCTCAAGATTTATAATTGTACATTTCTAAGGTTCTTGCTGTATATTTTCTTTTATTTTTAAAAAATTTTATTGAAGTATAGTTGATTTACCATGTTGTGTTCAATTTCTGCTGTACAGCAAAGTACAAAGTGCCAAGGAGGAGGGGGTGGGGAGGGAAGGATTGGGAGTTTGGGATTACAGATGCAAACTATTATATATAGGATGGATAAACAACAAGATCGTACTGTAGAGCACAGGGAACCATATTCAATATCCTGTGATAAGCCATAATGAAAAAGAATATATATATGTATAACTGAATCACTTTGCATATTGTTAAATTCATTTTCAAAAATAATGAACTGATTTATATTCCTGCCATCAGGACTTAAGGGTAGACAGGAAAACTAAAATAATAAGTGCAAGAATAGGATGGTGAAGTGGTACATGTTCCTACCTCTCTCTCCCAAATGTGTGGAGATTCCAGAAGAGCAGGTGGAAAGCAATTGGATCCAAAAACACTTCACAAAAATTTACACCAAGTTCATACAATATCAAGTACTTTAAAAAAGACTATAAAAATAAAATGAAATGATGTTATTTTTATTAGTGTATATGCTAAGCTGTTCTAATCAAGAAATGCAGTATCACTGTTAAAATAAGATAAAAGTTTATTTTTCTCTTACATAAGATTACAAAATTAGGTGGGCAATTTTGGCACTTAGAAGCTCTTTCTCACATGCTGATCCAGACACTCACATGGTCGGATTATGAGCTGGATTGCCTGCTCTCAAAACTAGTTTAGTGTATAGTTCTACAATAGTGTCTGTCAAAGAGAGACACTCATGTGAGACTCAGAGAGACAAAGAGGTCATTACTCTCCTGGAGCTATTGCAGACAGATGTGTGGATGTAATGTCCTAAGAAGCTTCCAGTTGTGCCTCTAGAAAATCTACATACAAATTCATGCTGTACTTCAGGTGCCAAACAGTGTGAAAATCTGGGAGAATTTCCCAGAAGTTCTTAAGAGTTGTTGTAGCAGGAGTTCTGCAGCAAGAGTTCTCAAAAACCAACTGCAGTTTTCTCTGAGTGTTACCGACCCAATGGTCGCAAGCTTCTAATTTTCTATACTAAAATTCTTCATATTTGTTTTCCTAACTAAACTCTAATGAGCGCAACATTTTGTACCAAAAGTGGCTCTAGGAAACAGAAGCTCAGTTTGTAGAGTCTGTAACTGGTTCTCTATTCTGATTAGCTTTGAAGGCAGTAATAAATTCATTATTAATGGAAAACGAGATCCTGGTATTGCAAGTCATTCACTGGAAAAATACTTTCTTGAATTAGCACATGAAAATGCCTACAGTGAAGTACCTATAGAAGGAAAAGCTATGGGAGATCTATTATCTCTTGAATTAGAACATTAGATCAAATAAAGAATATAAGAATACAAGAACTATGAGTTTGGGGTTGGTACCAGTTAAACCCCTGAAGAATTTGAGAGAAGAAATAACAAACTTAGGTTTTAAATTTCCAGCTTCGAGTTGGGAAAACTCTCCAGTAGAAAACTGGGGAGCTTTTCTAATTATCCTGAGAGAATACTTAATTTCTTGAAACCACATGGCTGAAGTTTCAGATAACCAAAAAAGTCTGATCCTACAGTAGACTGAATTTTCTTTTTTTTTTTTTTTAATATATTTATTTATTTATTTTTGGCTGCGTTGGGTCTTTGTTGCTGTGCGCGGGCTTCCTCTAGTTGCAGTGAGCGGGGGCTACTCTTTGTTGCGATGCATGGGCTTCTTATTGCAGTGGTTTCTCTGTTGCAGAGCACAGGCTCTAGGTGCACGTGCTTCAGTAGTTGTGGCACATGGGCTCAGTAGTTGTGGCTCCTGGGCTTTAGAGCGCAGGCTCAGTAGTTGTGGCACATGGGCTTAGCTGCTCCGCGGTATGTGGGATATTCCCGGACCAGGGCTCAAACCCATGTCCCCTGCATTGGCAGGCAGATTCTTAACCACTGTGCCACCAGGGAAGTCCCATAGACTGAATTTTCATATGTAAGTTTAACTCATAGCCTCAGCATGTCTTTAAAGTTACAGTGTTGATCAGGAGAGACTCGTGTCTAGAACTACGCTGTGGACATTTGGTTGGCTTCTGATGAATATGAAGACCTTTAACTTCCCTCTGAGCTTCACTTGTTTGCAGAAGTAGCAGAATTCTCCCCACTCAAGGGATTAGCTGAGTCTTGCCTGACATCCCCATAACTGTCTCACCTAAGATGTTGGCTTTTTAGGTGGAATAGTTCATAGTTCCTACATCCATTACTTTTCCCTACATTTGGACTCACAGCTAGATGCAAATCCCAGCAGACCACAAAAAGATGGTTACAAAGTCTAACCTGGAGGGATGTGCCACATACAACAAAGAATTGCAAAATTTTGTTAAGTTATATTGGCACAAACCTGATGAATATGGGTGACAATAATTTCTAATTTATTGTTCAATAAATTCTGGCATTAGCAATATTGAATCTGTTATCTTGAGAATATGAAAGTGACTCTAATACTTTACTCATTTCCTTGATGAAATCTGGGCTGAAAAGTGGCCTAAATTAAACAAAGTTCAGATTTCAGAATGTCCTTACTATAAAGAAAGAAATCTAAAGGTTTAAGAAGATAAAGAGGGTTTAAATACAAATTTATCATATATGATATTTTTCCCATCCCTTAACTATGTCCACTGGGATTATCCGAGGACATATCCTTCACCAATACCTTGAAGTAATACATTTGTGTGGGAAGCATCAACTTTGTTGAAAAGGCTCTATATTTATTGGCTGTTATCAACAAACCAAAGATTACAGTTGAGGATACTATCATTACACTGAGTTCTCAGACTTGAGTGGGATGTAGGATCCCAGGGCTGCAGATATCACTTAACCATCAGAAACTAGATGAGCATGGTTATCATAATGGGTAGCAGGGCTAGCAGTAATCAAAATATTGTGACACACAGAGGTTGTTGGTAGTGGATAATTGATTATAGGGACCCTGGACTTGAGATATATGATTTTTTTACTAAAGTCAAGTGAGAAAAGTTCATGATTTACCCATTTCCCAGAATTAAGCCAATTCCCAGATGTAAACTATGAACTTTGAATCAAATTGTTTGTTTGTTCCATCTTGAATATATGACTTCTTCCTATCATCAAAGGCACCTGCTCTAATTAACACCTTTTCAGACAACAGGATTGGCTGTGAAAAAAATCTAGGGCAAACAGCCTATCTTTAAGGATATTTCACATATCACATCTTTTCATATCCCATTGGACTAAAATTACTATTATGGTGATACATCACTGCTTAGAAATTTGAGAATGTAATATGTAACTGAGTAGCTATGTGCCTGTTAAAACTCCAAGAATTCTGTTACTAAACACAGAAGAAAAAAATTAGTAATGAGTAAGAAATAGTAGTGTCTGCCATGTCCTTAATAGTGCTTTCCCTCCCTCATTTTACTTTTTAATTTGTTTAACTTAATATAGCTTAGCAACTTTCTTTCTACTAGTACTGCTGGTCTCTGCCTACTTGATATAACAAGAAAATTTAGAATCCTGAATTTTGAATAACAGATCTTTACAGTCAGATATAGGTTATTTCTAAAAATTAGTCATAGTTTTTGCCATAAAGCAAGTGTCAATATATAGAGTTGAACTTACATAAGCCAGTCTCTTTGATCATAATAAGAGATACTATGAATCAATAACAAGAGACAATTGGACAAAAACCATGTTTTTGAATTAAATAACTTCACACTTTAATTAGAACCATGAGTTATTTAAGTAATAATGAAAATTAGAAAAACTTATGATAATGATCCAAAAACATACATAGAATGAAGCTAATGCAGCAGTTCATATAAATATTAATATAAAAAAGGACAAAATTATGAAAATAAAGAGTTAAGTGGCCACGATAAGAACTTAAGGGAAAAAAAACCCAGCAAAATAAAAAAGATCAGTACAGACTCTGGTGTTCTATAGTGAAGCATTTCCTTTATCATACTGTTATCTCTCTCAGCTTCTTAAAACAAAATCTACCATTCAGTTTGTTTTTCTAATATAGATTTCAAAATTCACATGCCCAAATCTGGGCTCTAGCTTACTGACCTTATCATCTACATTACAGTAAAGACTAATTCTATTCTTCCAGTCACTCATAACAAATATTTGGCAGCCAACTAGGCAGTCAATTTGACTTCCCTTATCCAGCTCCTCTATCGCTGGTCCATAAATAATTTTTTTCTTCTGACCTCAGAATAAGTCTAGAATCTAATCACTTCTCAGTACTTCTACAGTATTAAAATGGAATAAATTACTGATAAGACTAATACCATAAATGATTCAAACAAATATTACCCTGATTGTGACAACATGAAAGCCAAACAGTATATACTATATGGTGTCCTAGAACTAGTCTGTGGGTAAAAAAAAAAAAAAAAACCATAACAGTGGTTCTCTCTGGTTGGGATAATGACTGAGAAGCGACATGACAGAACTTTCTAGTGTTGGAAATTTTCTATTGATAAGGGTGTGGTTTAGCCAGGTATATGCATTATGAAAAACTCATTGAATTTACTATTAAAATGGGTTCTTTTTAGTGTATACAAATCTCACATAAGAGAATGGAAACAAGCATTTAACTAATTGCTAGGTTTGCTTACCCCATTGGTATGGGTAAAAAATTCTAAAACTACCATTTTTATACTAGGCTTGAACAAATGAGTAAATATAGTGAGGATAATAAAAGTTCTCATTGTGAAAGTAGGTAAAGACATGGAAAGTGGAAAGGCTAGAATGAAACCTGTTACTACATTGCAATTGTAGTGTCAGTATAGACTCATGATAGATATACATGTTATTCATGCATGCCGTTTGTATACATTTATATACCTCCTCCTAGCTCTGTTTACACAAAAGACCAAAAGTGACAATGAGCATACCTAGCATCCAGTTCTTGGTTTCTAAATAAAATTCTCCACTAAAATAAACCAAGAGAAATAGCTGATTTCAGGGTTGTGGCTGGTAAAGTAGAAGATAAACCTGGTACTTATTTTTGCACTGGAAAATAAGAGTTATTAAAGAATTATAAGGATATGTCAAAAGGACAGCAGAGTTTTACTTTGAATTTGTCTCCACTGGCCAAATTTGGGACAATTTGGGCATCAAAATAAATAACCAAATAACGGTAACCCATTGAATGAAATAAAATTCATGAAATCATATTGATGTAATAAATAAATGGTACAAAAAGAAATCTGTTCCTTACAGTAGAATGGAAACTAATGAATGTAATATGATTGTTGAAGTTAGAAAATCATCAGTGGATGCTAAACATTCCAGTGAAACTTTGATAAGAAAGAGAATATTGAAATATTTTCTTGTTTTTCCCAGGAAATTACTTATTAATAAAAAAGAGAAAAATAACTTTACAGAGAAACTTGGCAGACAAAACTTTAACTGATTAATGTTAACATCACTAATACTGGGAAATCATGTGCCTTCTGAAATAATGCACTAAGGAGGACATAATATTTTTCAAGTTCAACACATATTACCTAGACATGTAGCTAAAGCACATTTTAAGGGCCCAGGATGGGTTTTTTCTAGGGCTAGTAGAAGAGGACATGATATTCGTGTCTGTCTTCAACTGTCCCTGGCATGTTCCCCTGGCCTCAGTATAAAGGGCTGGGATCCGGGGCCCATTTAGAGTATTTTCCATAAGGATGATGATTTCAGCAGGGATGACATCATCATCACATTCAGGGCTATTTTTTTTTCCCCATAAACCCAAGGGCAGGGCTACCCTTAGCTAAATCCCTCCCAGTGACTGCAATAGAACACTCTGGAAGCTCAGGAAGGTGTGGGCTGGGTTATAAGCTGCCATATATTGTGTAGACAGGTATGGCTTCTCATGATCTTCCCCCCTTCCCCATCTGAGGGGAGAGAAGGAGGAGGCTTAGGTAAGACACTCCCCCACCCCGCACTCTTCAGACTACTCCACAGGCACAGGTCCCCAGATTAGAAGTATGACACCCCAATTCCTCAGCCTTTTCTAAACTCAAGCAGTGACAGCCAGGGGCAGAAGCACACTCCTTGCACTTTCCCCTCATCTAAGAGACTGCAAGGGGAAAACTGCAATAAAAGCTCGACCCTCCTTCCAGAGATTTTAAAGTCCTTTTGTATTCCACGATAAATCAATAAATCATTTTTAGCGGGAACGGGTGGTCGGACAAGCTGAATTTCAGAAATGCTGTCGTAACGGTTTTTAACACTATTTTACTCTTCTTACTAGTGCTATTTTGTAGAATAAGGAACGATGTTGACAGGTTTTGTGGGAGCTTTTAATACACTTTTTAAAAAAATCTCAGACTTCTATTTTTAACATTTTCATAATTTTATTTTTGAACTGGAGACACATAACAAGTATGGGGAAAAATTGTGCCTTGTTTCAACAGTTTTGCTAATTTTCAGGCTGAAAGGTGACAGCTGCCCAGAGTTTACCTTATGTTGAATTAAAATCAGTATTTCTCTAAAAAAAAAAAAAAAGAAAGAAAGTAAAAGTATTACCTAAATTCAGTCAGCAAGAAACTTCCAAAGAACACAAATTAAGGGGTATTCTACTAAGTAAGTAGCCTACATTCTTAAAAAATATCAGGACTAAGCTGAGGAACAGACTCAAATTAAAGGAAAGTGAAGAGACATGACAACTAAATGCAATGTATAATCCTGGATTAGCTCCTGGCTAGAGAAACATGTGTACAAAGAACATTGTTAGGAAATTTGTATGATCTTAGTACTATTGTGTCATTAAATTTTGTTATTTTTATAGTTGTACTGTGCTAAGATTCTTATTCTTAGAAAAAACATACTGAATTATTTTGTGTAAAAGAGCATAATATTTACAATTATCAAGTTCCTACAGTAGTGAATTACAGAGACTGGTAAAACAAATATAGCAAAATATTAGAAATTTGTGAATCTGGGTAAAATGGTCTATGGTAATTCCTTGTGATATTCTTAAGTAGTTTCTTTAAGTTTGAAGTTATATCAACATTTTTAAAAATCCAGCTTACATTATACTAACCAATACAGAAATTATTACAAAAAGTGGGGTGGTACCATAACAACCTGAGATTTGTGTGTAGCACTAGATTAGTGGATGGTGGGTGTATAAAAATAGGTGTTACAAATAACAAAATGAATAAATCTCAATGTTTTGAGGAAAAACATATCAAAAGATTAATATATACAGGTCAGTACTACTTAATATTTTAAATACACAGAGACTAGGTATGTATCAAAGGAGCTATTGTGAAAGTGGATTATCAAAACTGCTTAAACAAACCAGAGCAAGCATCTATGTAGAAAGTGGTATGGAAGTGGAGAAAGGGGAAGGGAAGTAACATTTGAAATAATGAAAGCATAAAACAAGGAAGTAGCATTGCACACTTACCATTATCATCTGTCCTGAATCTATGGGTGTAGTTAATTAAATTCTTTTCACATACCGAAAAAACTTCCAATGAAATGTGGAAATGCATTTAATGAAACTGAGATTAATTAAAAAATAAGACCTTGAACATTTACTACAGTTCTCCAACATAGTTTTGTGTCCCACAGTCCTCGCTAATATCCCCTGCTCTGGACTATGAAAGGAGGGTTCAGTAACTTCAATTTGATAACAGTATGGCATACCCACTGTACCACCAATATTTATATGTAAGTGCCACCTAATGCAACATATTACCCAGTTTAACTGACAAAGAAATGGACACCTAACAAGTTCTTGAAAACATTTTGGATGAATATGACATCTTTGCTGGGTAGTATTTAAGCAACAAAATTATATCCAAAAGAGATTCAATCTTTATTCATTTCCCTTCTTTCTTCAGCTTCTATTTAATAATAGTTAAGCAAGCAGATGTGACACCTTCATCTTGGAAATCTTGCAGACATATTCAGGAACAATTTTTCTGTGAGTTTTAAAGTATATTTTATTGTTAATATATTTTGGTAGTTATTTGCAATGCCACAGAGTAGTCTTGAATACATCATGGTGCCACAGTAAAACAACAATGGAAACATGCTATTCTTCAGGGAAAGTGTTGTGGTTTTACTTTGCCTTGATGACAAGTGACAAAGAACAAACAAATCAGAAACAAATCAGTCACCAGTAACATTTTTTTTCCCTTGACTGAGCTTTTGTCAGTGACACAATAATTGCAGAACATTGGAGACTTGGTTTACACAAAGCTGTAAGCATTCCGTTCCTCTTTTGTGATTTTTTTCCACCTCATTTTGTTGTATTTAAATGGACTTTGTTTCAGTTTCCAGCTGCTGGGTGTCCTACAGGAGTGAAATTCTAATACTATGCTTTCAACAGACTTAAACAACTTCAGTGATTATTTAGGTTTAGTAGTTTGTGGGATAATGAGTTGGAGTTCATCACTGCCAGCATTTCAGATGAGTGAACTTCACTTAGGAGTGAAGAGGTCAGTAACTCAGAATGTTCTATTTCAGTTGGAGAAGAGAAGTAGATAGCAGAGAAAGTCCTTGTAGACTCTGTCATCAAGCACAAAGCAGAGGATGGAAATTAGGAAAGCTGCAAATCTAAGAAGCAGCAGCATTTCTAAGAAGAGAGAAATAAAATAGAAATAAAAGGTTGGTAGGATGGATACCATTTAAAGGTACCCAGGAGAAACCATCCTGGAGTTTTGAGTGACAATCCTTTCATGAACAGCAGGAGGTTGCGTAATATACTTTCATTTGCCATTGTAACCATAATTACTAGCCTACCTGCATTTTGCATTCCAATGAGGGAAAAGAAGTTTAAGTTATTTTCAGTAGTTTTATTCCAAATGTTCCAAGGAAATCAAAGGCGTCTCTACCAGTGATTCTTTCTGTAATAGACTGGAATAAGTGTATTCAATTTTGAGTGCAGAAATTAAAGTTTGCTAATTTGATTACTGTTTAGCAAGAAATTGAAAGAGACCTTCCTCAGGAAATGACAATTCATCAATACCAGCTAGTAGTATTTCTTACTAATCTTGTTTCTCACTATGGAGGTTAGTTGAAGTTAAAACAAGAGTTTATCACTTACTTGGGAATTAAAAGCACTGTCTCAAAGATGTTCTTAATCACTATAGTGCCTCCCCCTAAAAAAAGGAGAGAGATATACAGAGAAAAACACATAATTAATGAATTAGAAAAACATCAACCAATGCACTATATTTTATGTTTTAAATTATCTTAAGTAGTTTTTGTTTTTCTGTTCAAAACTTACATATAGTCCTACCAAGTATTATATCTACAACTCCTATCAGATAAGAATAGATACTTTTTAGCATTAATGTAATGTTTTATCACGTATATACACTCAAGGGGAACTATTAATAAGATGCATCATTAAAATTAAATAATATGTATGTATTATTTCTGTTGTATATTTTTAAAGACTGCTCTTGTCTTAGATTTATAATCATAATTTGTATGAGTAACCTCCACACAGCTCCTGTCTATCCATCTGAAATAATTGGTAATTCCAGAATACAATTTCTGTAAAACAAAGCCACATTTCAGCTAATATTCATTCTGGATTTTAGAAAACAGATTTGGGAAAATTCACTCATGACCACCTTACTCTCTACCTGATTTCTATGGACAAAAGGTTAGCAGTGTATGGTTTTGATTGAAGAATCACTGGGGAAGGGTACAGCAATAGTCTTTAGAAGTAGCAAGGTAATGGCAAATAGAGTGAGACAACATTATGATTTAAACTATAATATACATTTAATGCCAGTTTGCTAGGATCTGGGAGATTTGAAAATCAATGATTTTATTTATTAAAATCACTAGGAAATTTATGATTATTCTGCAAATAGGTCATCATAGCTTTGGTATAAATATGGGTATAGTATAGTAATTGATTTGCATTTTCATGGATTAATCCACTCAGAAAAAAAATCATACAGTATTTGTCTTCTCTGTCTGACTTATCTCACTTAGCATAGTGCCCTCAAGTTCCAGCCATGTTGTCACAAGTGGCAGGATTTCCTTCTTTCTTATGGCTGAATAATATTCTGTTGTGTGTGTGACACAAGTATATACATCACAACTTCTTTATCTAGTCGTCCATTGACAGACACTTAGGTTGTTTACATATCTTGCCTATTGTGAATAAAACTCCAATGAACATGAGTGCAGATATTTCTCTGAACTCCTGTTTCACTTCCTTTGGCTATATATCCAGAAGTGGAATTGCTGGATCATATGGTTCAATTAAAAATAAATAAATAAATAAAATTTGAAAAGCCTTACAGTCCAAAGAATGATTATTTAATTTAAAAAGTAAAAATATGTAAAAATCTAAATACATTTTTATTGTGCTCAGAGGAAAGCTTCTGCTTGTGTTAAGAAAAATGTTTTTCCTTTAAACATTTTTAATGAATATACATGCACACAGATATCATACATAATATGTGTATATTGTGTGTGTGTGTATTGACTTACCTCTTACTCTGAGAATACACATAATCAACACATATTTGTGTATGTATGCATATATGTATATATTATGCATGTATATGCATATATGTTATTTTTTATTTAAATATTTGATTTACTATGTGTTTTACACACTTTTCTTAAATCTAAGAGAGTAGTTTGTTCTTTGCATATATGGTTTTTGAGTATTAGGGATCACAGCTAAACTAATAAATCATTTAATGAAGTGTTCAATTAATCAGTCATAATTACTACCAATTAACATTAATGAAATTAGGGTTATGTAAAGAAACATTAATGAAATTAGGGTTATGTAAAGAAATATCCAGCAATAAATCTTATTTAATTAACATAAATGGCTAAGTACCTAATGTTTCACATTTTATATAAATATTTTCCTAAACTGGGTCTAACAGAAACATAATAAACCAAACCATCTTTTTCTTTACCACCATCCTTGAGAAAAAATAGTAGAAATGGATTTTTAAAATTGTATCTTTTCAAATAATATATTTGTTTAATGTGCCTTTATACAGGGATAGCTAGGCAAGGATTACTTGTACCCATCATATTTGCATCATCTTGAGCCACTTTTTAAACAGGCCATTGCTCAGAACTAGCAGTTTGCATGAGTCCACTGGTCACTTTTCTCAGTCCATGTAGTATCTCTTGCTTACATTTCCCCAGTATTTATCTGCATCACTACATGGTTCATCTATAAAACTTGCTTAGCTTTTCTAGTTCATGCATAAACTTGAAATGTAGGCTAATTAATAGCTCCTGGAGGAAACCTTGAAATAAATGAAAATGGAAGTCTGTGGATGAATACTTTTTCTGTTTCTGTTAAAAATCTGGAGGTGCGTTTGGTACAGCTGCTTGAAATGTTTCCAGGAGGCTCATGTCAGTGAAGGCTCAACTAGAGAAGTAGAACCAGTAGGATATAGATTAGATAGATAGATAAAGATATTTCTCACAAAGAATTAGCTTAGGCAATCAACGGGGCTGACTAGGCAATCACAGAATCCATAGGGTAGGCCATTAGGAAGGGCAGGCTGGAATTCTCAGTAGGGCGCTTAACTGCTGCCTACACATGGAGTTTCTTCTTCAAGAAAGGTCTTTCAGCTGAGTGAATCAAGCCCACCCAGATTATCTAGAATAATCTCTTACTTAAAGTCAACTGATTGTGGACTTTTATCACATCTACAAACTACATTTACAGCAAAACCTAGATGAGTGTGTATGATTAAATAACTTAGAATGACATCCTGGCCAAGTTGACACATCAGGAGCCCATCATGGTATTTGTTTTTTAATTTAATTTTTATTTTATATTGGGATATAGTTAATTTACAGTGTTGTGTTAGTCTCAGGTGTACAGCAAAGTGATTCAGTTGTACATATATATGTATCCATTCTTTTTCAGATTCTTTTCCCATATAGGTTATTACAGAATATTGAGTAGTGTTCCCATGGTGTTTGAATCTCATTTGCTCAAAATAGAAACCAGCTCAGTAACATTTCCTTGGTTTGACACTCCTGTTTTACTCTTCCCTGACACTGTAGCCTTGTCCCTAGAACATTCTCCCATAAACTACCTGCATGCCAACCTTTGTCATAGCTCTGCTTTGGGAAATGGAGAGACAATTGGTATCATAAGATAATTGATGTCATAGTGACCTTAGAAAGCAGGCCTTCAATATGGGATCCTGGAAATAGATAACCCAAAGGTCAGACAGCAATAATGTTGATGGTAGTGGTCATGATAACCCCTGACATGCAGAAGCATTATCCTTATTAAGAATCTTACTGGTGGAATACTTTGATCAGGTATGCATTAGTTTCCCGTGACTGTCATAACAAATAACAACAAACTGCGTGGCTTACAGCAATAGAAATTTATTCCTTCACAGTTCAGAGGTCTGGAGTCTGAAATCAAGGAGTTGGCAAGGCTGTGCTTCCTCTAGGTGCTCTAAGGGAGAATCTGTTCCATGCCTCTCTCCTAGCTTCTGGGGCTACCAGCATTCCTTGGTGTTTCTTGATTTCTTGTCATAGTACTCAAATTTCCACCTTGTCTGTGTATCTGGCCTAAAAGTAAAACTTCTCCTGCATTCTTACAAGGATACATGTGAATGTATTGAGGGCTCACCCAGATAATCCATGATAAACTCCTCCTCTCAAGAGTCTTAGTTACATCTTATGCCACATAAGACAATATTCACAGGTACAGGGGATTCGGACTTAGACACCTGTGTTTTAGAGCCAACTTTCAGCTTGCTACAGGTGGCGTATGGAATTTTGGCTTATAATGTAGGGATTACACTTGACCATTTTGGAGACAATGGACATTTTAAGAACAAAAGTCAATGGTTTGAGATTGGCTTTAGAAGCCCTGAAAGAAGAAAATGATAGATTCAGGTTAGCAAGCTATCAATGCAAGGCACACTACGAATGTCAGAACAACTCCATGAGAAGATTTTAAGAGATCCTTCTCACCTACAGGTGCAAAGTAGAGTGTGCTGAAAAAAATCAGACCAAAATTTAATTATAGTGATGGCAGAGTTTCAAAGGACACCAAATGCACATCTTTGTATATCTATGCCACAGTCAGGACCCTGATAGGGAAAGAGGAGGGTATGGGTATATAGAATGTGGAAATTTGTATCAACATAGGTGAGAACCTTGAGACAACCAAATACCCCTGGTATTTCCAGTCAAGGGAAACAACTCTCTCCTTGCTATAAGACAACAGCATCCTTCCCTCACCTGCAAAGACCAATTTGGCAATAACCACATTACATTCCAAGGAGGGGCTCAAAAGAAACTTTTTTCACGAAGATAATAAGAAATGTACTGGTGAGAACACATGAAGGTATTTGAGAAGCTTAGTAGGCCAGAGTTGACAGCAGAAACAGCAGAAACAGCAGAAACCTTGGCATTCCAATTACCATGATATTGCCATAGAGCTGATTTTCTTTGTATTGGTAGAATTGTTAGTATTCTCAAAAAACAGAGACCAAGAGATGGCACTCAATGGTAAGTGGCAAGATGGAAGTAATTACCAAAATAGATTTTAGGTTGGAGTGGAAACCAGGGTGTCTTGCTCTACAGTGTTTCTAGAAGTGAGATGGGCAGTCAACTAGGGTCTGACTTAGTCTGTTACAGGAGACATCAGCCTACTATACTGTCATAGAAAACTCTAGCACATATATTCTTTCAACCAGTGATAACTGAGTTAACAAATTAAATGACAGTCTATAAAAATTGACCATAAATTAATATTTAATCTGAAATTGGTTTGACTTGTAATTTTTATTTTTTATGCTGAAGGTAGTAGGGATGAAACCAGGTATGGAAAAGTACTCCTGCAAATATGTAATACAGTTCTTAAGAATTTGTACATTTTGGACTTTGTATGATTCTGAACACTAGAGTGACTTACTCTGTATCTCTTCTCCCAATATCCCAAGAAGTTAGCTGACATCTATAACTATGAACCCATAAATCTTCTGTGAACTTACCTGCTGGCTTTTCTTTAAGGAAAAGAATGTTGATAAAGGAATTTATTTGCTCAAAACTTATAAGTAAAGAAATGAAACATCTCAATGTTTTAACTTGATAAACTTAGAGGAGAATTATTGCTGATAAAAGTCTCTTTTCCTAAGTTTACCATGGCTTTTAATCAGATTTTCAGCACTTCTTCAAAAAATGTGAGGCACTTTCAAAGAAAGAAAAAAGTCTAACTGTAATTTCCTGAAAACAAAATTTTCCTACAAGTGGATGCAATTATGAATATTTTATTTTATTTTATTTATTTTATTTTTTAACATCTTTATTGGAGTATAATTGCTTTACAATGGTATGTTAGTTTCTGCTTTATAACAAAGTGAATCAGCTATACATATACATATATCCCCATATCTCCTCCCTCTTGCGTCTCCCTCCCACCCTCCCTATCCCACCCCTCTAGGTGGTCACAAAGCACCGAGCTGATCTCCCTGTGCTATGCGGCTGCTTCCTACTAGCTATCTATTTTACATTTGGTAGTGTATATGTCCATGCCACTCTCTCACTTCGTCCCAACTTACCCTTCCCCCTCCCCGTGTCCTCAAGTCCATTCTCTATGTCTGCGTCTTTATTCCTGTCCTGCCCCTGGGTTTTCCAGAACCTTTTTTTTTAGATTCCATATATATGTGTTAGCATACGGTATTTGTTTTTCTCTTTCTGACTTACTTCACTCTGTATGACAGACCCTAGGTCCATCCACCTCACTACAAATCACTCAATTTCATTTGTTTTTATGGCTGAGTAATATTACATTATATATATGTGCCACATCTTCTTTATCCATTCATCTGTCGATGGACACTTAGGTTGCTTCCATGTCCTGGCTATTGTACATAGAGCTGCAGTGAACATTGTGGTACATGACTCTTTTTGAATTATGGTTTTCTCAGGGTATATGCCCAGTAGTGGGATTGCTGGGTCGTATGGTAGTTCTATTTTTAGTTTTTTAAGGAACCACCATACTGTTCTCCATAGTGGCTGTATCAACTTACATTCCCACCAACAGTGCAAGAGGGTTCCCTTTTCTCCACACCCTCTCCAGCATTTATTGTATGCATATTTTAAATGAAAATTACCTAAGTTTTCAGTAAACACTGATAATATTCACATTTGAAAGCAATTTATATTCCATGGCATGTTAATTTTCATCATTAGTGAGTAGAGTATTATACTCTAATTAATTCTGTAATTAAAAGAGTGGTATTTAAAATGTCAAATTTAAAAACATGAAATGCAGGTTTCAAACAGAATGTATTATCATAATGCAAATTGTTTGTCATTAACATAAGCTAACATGAATTTGTTGGTGTTTATTTAAAGTAGGTACTTTAATTGTTGGAAAGAATATTCTCTATAGGGAGGGAAAGGATTTTGTGAAATGATGTAGGAAAATCCAAAGTAACTGCGTTACTGATTTCTCCTGAGAGATATGCCACTCAGGAGTTTATACTAGTGGCTTATTCTGAAGAGGTATATGTCTTGCTTCTATGATTCTGGGCTCTCCTCCTAGTCTACCGGTCTTAGAAACCAATGAAGGGATGATTCCACCAAGGCACACAATTATGTTTTCCCTAAATCAAAATATTTATTGCCTCATTGTGGTCAGTGCTCCTTACTGGATCGTTGGAAAGAGAATAAAATATATAGTATATGGCCATGACTATGGATTAGAAAGAGGGCTGGTTTATTCAATGAAGATCTGAATGAAATTTATATTTATGACAAATTTGGAATACTTCATAGTATTCCTATGCTTAGAGGCAAAGATTATTAGAAGACAACTGCTACCCAATACAGGCAAGGCCACCAAAGTTCTTATAAGTTGTTCTTATACAAGAACACTATTATTTTCCTTCTCACTGTACTATTATGTAGGATTTGTTAGTGGTGAGAACTCAAAGGAAAATTAACTGAGCCATCACCTAGTGGTCTGGACTTGGACAGCAATGGCTTCATGATACTTTCTCACAAGATTCAGTAGCAAGTTGTGACCTTGTGTTTTCTCTCACTGGGATGGCAGTGAATCTATTTTTTGTTTGTTTGAATAAAAATTGCATGCTAAGTGGGAAGTTTTTCTGAATTTGCACGTATGAAAAGAAAGTTTGAATGTACAGTGGCCACAGGGTGAAATATAGCAGCTGCTGCTTTTTCCTGTTTTTTTATTTAAAAAAAATTATCTTCCATTAGGGAGTTACCTTTCCTCCATTTTGCATGAATCATGAGGAAAGGTAATTGCAGGACCCTAAAGTCAAAAATATATGTGTAGACTAGATTAGGCTATTTGTAATCTCTCACCTTGGACTGTAAATGGTGACCAGACACAGAAAATTTACCAAAGAAGCAGCATCTAATGTTAGAACCATACATAGACGATCCATGATTTCCTGCTGCTGAAATCCCTGGGTCTGCCCTGTTTCCAGTTCTTAACTTCTGGTTAATCTCATATTCCTCCAATCCTGTGATCACACCATATATCCATCAAGGTTTTTATTTTGTTTGTGGAGCTGAATATTTTCTTTTTTTTTTAATTTATGTATTTATTTTTATTTTTTTATTGGAATATAGTTGCTTTACAATATTGTGTTATTTTATACTGTACAGCAAAATGAATCAGTTATACATACACATATGTCCCCTCTTTATCGGATTTCCTTCTCATTTAGGTCACCACAGAGCACTGAGTAGAGTTCCCTGTGCTATACAGTGGGTTCTTATTATTTGTCTATTTTATACATAGTATCAATAGTGTATATATGTCAATCCCAATCTCCCAATATTTTCTTTTTTTTTTTTTTTTTTTTTTTTTAAACTCTGAATACAGTTTTAATGTTAAAAGAAAATAGAAACCATACAAAAACTGGAAGGAAATGTGGTAGATTACTTTATAATCTAGGTATAGGGAAACCTTCTAAATAATGACTCAAAATCCAAAAGCATCAAAAGACTGATAAATTCCATTATGTAAAGGTGAAAAACAAAACAAAAAACTTGCACATGGCAAAGGAAACCATAAACAAGACCAAAAGACAACCCTCAGAATGGGAGAAAATATTTGCAAATGAAGCAACTGACAAAGGATTAATCTCCAAGATTTACAAGCAGCTCATGCAGCTCAATAACAAAAAAACAAACAACCCAATCCAAAAATGGGCAGAAGACCTAAATAGACATTTCTCCAAAGAAGATATACAGATTGCCAACAGACACATGAAAGAATGCTCAACATCATTAATCATTAGAGAAATGCAAATCAAAACTACAATGAGATATCATCTCACACCTGTCAGAATGGCCATCATCAAAAAATCTAGAAACAATAAATGCTGGAGAGGGTGTGGAGAAAAGGGAACACTCCTGCACTGTTGGTGGGAATGTAAATCGATACAGCCACTATGGAGAACAGTATGGAGGTTCCTTAAAAAACTACAAATAGAACTACCATACGACCCAGCAATCCCACTACTGGGCATATACCCTGAGAAAACCATAATTCAAAAAGAGTCATGTACCAAAATGTTCATTGCAGCTCTATTTACAATAGCCAGGACATGGAAGCAACCTAAGTGTCCATCATCGGATGAATGGATAAAGAAGATGTGGCACATATACACAAAGGAATATTACTCAGCCATAAAAAGAAATGAAATGGAGGTATTTGTAGTGAGGTGGATGGAGTTAGAGTCTGTCATACAGAGTGAAGTAAGTCAGAAAGAGAAAAACAAATACAGTATGCTAACACATATATATGGAATCTAAGGGAAAATAAAGGTCATGAAGAACCTAGTGGCAAGACGGGAATAAAGACACAGACCTACTAGAGAATGGACTTGAGGATATGGGGAGGGGGAGGGGTAAGATGTGACAGGGTGAGAGAGTGGCATAGACATATATACACTACCAAATGTAAAATAGATAGCTAGTGGGAAGCAACCGCATAGCACAGGGAGATCAGCTCGGTGCTTTGTGACCACCTAGAGTGGTGGGATAGGGAGGGTGGGAGGGAGGGAGATGCAAGAGGGAAGAGATATGGGAACATATGTATATGTATAACTGATTCACTTTGTTATAAAGCAGAAACTAACACACCATTGTAAAGCAGTTATACTCCAATAAAGATGTTTAAAACAAACAAACAAACAAAAAACAAAAAAAAACTTGCACATGAACAAAAAACACCAAAAGCAAAGTCAAAAGACAAGTGACAGAGAAAATATTTGAAACTTATATCATAGATAATGGGCTGATCTTCACAATTTATAAAAGACTCTTAAAAATTAAGAAATGCCCTCGAAAAGTAACATAACAATTACCAGCTGATCCAGCAATTTCATTCCTAGGTATATACCCCAAAGAAATGAAAACAGGGAGTCAAACAGATACTTGTACACCAAGGCTCAGAGCAGCATTATTCACAATAGCCAAAAGATAGAAAGAACCCAAGTGTCCATCAACAGAGGAATGAATAAACAAAATGTGGTATATACATACAATGGAATGTTATTCAGTCTTAAAAAGGAATTAAATTCTGATAAATGAATGAACCTAAAACTACATATTGCATGACTACATTTACACGAGATACCTAGAACTGTCAAATTCATAGAGACAAAGTAGAAAAGAGGTAACAAGGGGCAGGGCGGAGGGGAAAGTAGGGAGTTATTATTTAACAGGTACAGAGTTTCTGTTTGGGATGATGAATAAGTTCTGGAAATGCATAGTGATAATGGCTGCACAACATTGTGAATATATATACAACCTGAAGGTGTTCCCAAATGGCCAAAGCTTTCCCAATAAGCAATTTGAATAGCAGAATAAACAATGATATTTTTGGACTATAACTCATAGAATACATAAATAAATAAATAGCCCATACTGATAGAAACAAATCTTTGAATAAATAGATGAATGGGAAAGGGGGTAGGGAGAGCCCTTCCTTACAGAAGAATTCCAATTAATAAATGCAGAAGCAATAAGGGACATAGAAAATCAACACAAGGCAACACTATTGTATTGTTACAGACAAGATCCACCAATGGATGCTAAAACCAGTAGGCAAAATGAGGAGAAACAGCATATAGTTGCAAAGTAGCTCCCTCCAAGATAATTACCACTTACAGTTGCAAAGTAGTAACTTTACAGGAGAGAAACATGACAAACACCTTAACCAAGGTGATCAAGGTTAACACTACCAGTAAAAAGCCATATTAACATCAGGCAACCCCTGATATGATGCATAGAGAAGGACACAACATCACTTCTGTGGTATTCCTGTCAAAGATGCATAATCTCAATCTAACTATGAGAAAATACCAAGCAAACACAAGTGAGAGACATTCTCCAAAAGAGTACTCATCAAAAGGATCAAAGTCATGAAAGACAGAGCAATTGTCACAGATTGGAGGATACTAAGGAGACAAAACAACTTAATGCAAAGTGGGATCCCAGACTGGATCCTGGTATAGAAGGAGGACATTAGGAGAAAAAGTGATAAAATTCTAATAAGATCTGTAGATTAGTTAATAGTATTACACCAATGTTAATTTCCTGGTTTTGATAACTGTACTATGGTTACAAAAAATGTTAACATTTGGAAGCTGAGTGAAGGGTATATGGGAATTCTCTGTAATAATTTTGCAAATTTTCTATAAGTCTAAACTAGAATGATTTCAAAATATTTTTTTAAAAACTTTACTAAAAAGAAAAAAATTCTATTTC
This sequence comes from Balaenoptera musculus, assembly GCF_009873245.2. NCBI lineage: Eukaryota > Metazoa > Chordata > Mammalia > Artiodactyla > Balaenopteridae > Balaenoptera > Balaenoptera musculus. The sequence continues at coordinate 41,973,931 of NC_045788.1, forward strand.
AGTCTTGAGGTGGGAAGAGAAACACAGGTTTAAGCACATTTCTTAAAAGTCAAGTTAAAGACTATTCTATTACAAAGCAATAGGACGTACAACTTCAAAATTGCTTAAAGGTAGAAAGGGTCATAAAATGTGAGCAAAACAGGAATAGCTAGAAATAAATAGAATGAGGAACAGAAAATATAAGATAAAATGGGAGGAGTAAGAACAGACACATGAATGATCACAATAAATGAGAATGGATTAAATGCTATTAAAGTCAAGGACTCTCAGATTGATTAAAAAAGGAAACTCTAATTCTGATTATAATGGACACACTTAAAATGGCAATAATTTTTAAAAAAGGATAAGCAAAGATACACCATAATTTTTTAAACTAACAAAAACAGGGCATTTTATACTAATATCAGAAAAAATAGAATTCAAGGTTAAATGCCACTAAGTGGCAAAATGAAGATGGACTGTACTGATAAAAATACAATTTGCAACAAGGATCTATATTTCATCTTTATAAAAATGTAATATGTAGTAGCAAAATATATAATACAATTAAGAGCTCTCAGAATTTGATAGTGGAAGTACAGAGAAAGTTAAAAGGACATACAGACTCTAAATCACATAATCAAAAGGGTTATAGTTAAAGAGGTGAATGCCCCATTCAAAGAACACTAGTTTTAAATATATGTGGAACATTTTCCAAAATTGGAACAACTTGACTTATTGATAACATTGGAAGAGAAAAGGCAGTGGAATGAGTTCTTCTTTGGGCTGAGAGAAGATTCCTGCCAACACAGAATTCCATACTCAGTGAAAATATCCTGGGCACCATGGTCCTGTCATATCATTTACAACCATCCAGGGTTCTTTCCCTTGCTCCAGTAAGGAGATGACATCGGGCTTAGAAAGGGAAAGTCCTAGTGAGACCAAGTTACCGAAGTTCTCCAAAGTTACATCCTTGTACAAGTCCCTTTGGGCAGGTTCCAGGCACTTCCATTCTTCCTGAGAGAACTCTATGGCCACATCCCTAAATGTCACCAATCCCTGGGTCATGGCTTTTAGAACTACCTGTCCTGCTTGGATTTCTTTAGATTCTTCTCTTGAACAAGTGCAGAGTCCTTCTGCCTCCCCGTGGTCGCGTCCGGGGCCCTCCCAATATTTTCTTAACTTTTGTTCTTACTTTAAATCTTTCAGCTCTAACTTTTGTGCTCAGAAAAAAAGAAAGGAATTAGACTCATAAAAACTGGACAAACCTTTAAAAGATTGAATGTTTATATTTAGCATGGAGTAAAATAGAAAAATTATAATTAGTAGCTTATAAATTCTAGCTACTGCAAGGATATTATTGTTTAGAATGAGGCTAAAGTAAAACAAATTGAGTCATTTTCAAGAAAACTTAAAGGAAATTATTAAATAGTACACCAGTATGATAAAAAGTACATACTTATTAAACATGAATAAATGTGGAACACTTAGAAGATGATAAGAAAATGAGCCAAATATGAGAGTAATAGAGAAAGTGATCATCGGTGTGTGTTTATATATGTGTGTGTATATATAGAGTCAAGCTCATGGAGAAAAAAAAATATTGACTGTGGCTACTTTTGGTTTGGATTTATGAATAATTTGTTTTCTTGTTTGTGTATATGTATAGAGAGAGATGATAGAGAAAGATATAAAAACATGCATAACACACACACACATACACAACACACATTTACATACTAGCAGAAACACCAGGACTCTGGGTCAGAGATCAGAGCTTCACTGACTCTAGCAGCACAGGGGAAGAATAATATTCTAGCACTGGTCCCTCACACCACAGGCAGCAGAGTGTGAACCAGAAGGACAGTCTACACAGGTAGTGGGATTACACTGTAGGAGACTTGTATGAACGTCAGCCCATTGATAGCGACGTTCTCAGCTAGGAATACATGAGGCACTCACCTGGACTCATATTTACTCATAGGGAGCCCCACAGACATTCCCCACCACCACCACAAGGGCCAGTATTGTTTCTGGACCAAACCTTGTGGTTCTAATTTCACACCTCAGCAAAACTATCCTGAAACTTAGAAGAACAAGATTTATAAACCATAGGTCCTGAAGCGTACACAGCAAGCTCCAGGTCACATAGTGAGGTGGTGGGTAGAGAGAGAAGGGAGCTAGGGTGCTCTGCCTTTATTAGGGTCCAAGGGTGGGGTACCTAGGATTTCCCTGGATCATTCTTTATTGGTGAAATTTAAAGCAGTAGATTTGAATTTAGAGCACAGGAAGGAAGAAGTGAGATGACTCAAGTGATCAAGTGGTCAGTCAGTTATCTAGATTACCCAAGCTTTCTAAAAGGGAAAATTTGTGGGTGGGGACAGACCCATTCCTTATCTAGTTGTTTTACTAGTAGCTGCGATACACAGCTGTCAATATGCTTATTCTAGATGGATGTCTTTGAAATGGATGCCTCAGCAATCAAAAGCTTAATGTCAGGCACTTACATTACAATCAGAAAGCTTCATGCCAGGCATTTATACTACAGAGAGGCTTCCCAAAATATGAATCTGCAAGTCTATGTAGGAGCGGGACAGCTGTTTTCCCCTTTCTTCTAAGACTGACAGAGAAACCTTGACTCCCTACTATAAAGAAATTCTCCTTGGAAAGAGAAAGGGGAAGTTCCAGGATTCTTACATATTGGAATACAAATAAATATCCCCAGGTGAAGGATAAGACAAATACTTTAAATCTTTTATTAGTATGGTACATTTGGCATAATTAATGAGCTAATATCAATACATTATTAAATAAAGTCCATAGTTAATTCGGAGTTCCTCAGATTTTTCTTAATATCCTTTTTCTCGTTCAGTGTCCCAACTAAGATATCACACTGCATTTAGTTGTTGTGTCTCCTTAGGCTCCTCTTCGTTTTGAGTTTTTCAGACTTTCCTTGTTTTTGATGATTTTGATAGTTTTGAGGAAGTTTGTGTGGTGCTCCAAGGACAATGGTGCTTCAAGGACAAAGGACGACCCTGCCTGATAAAGTGTCAGCGTCACCCCCTACCGGACTCTTAATCGCCCTCCCCACCATGTGGCGATGGTTTCGAAATTCCTGAGCCCACCTGGGCAACGCCCACCTGGGCAAGGGACCTGTCCCAAATAAGGAAAGACATCTGGCCTGTCCCACTCCCACCCTATAGAAGGAAGGTACATGTGCCTCGGCCAATCAGTAAATGAAATTTTCACCTCAGACCATTCCTTTGTTTTCTGGATATAAAAACTGATTAATAGCACGTGTTCAGGCTCGACTCTCCCAGACTACTAGGAAGTCGGCCCGCTGTTCTGACAGCAACCCTTCCCTCTAATGAATTCTATATTCTTTACATTCTGCCTTGTGTCTGGAAATTCTTTTCCAACCGGCATTCGGACCACGATTATAAAATGTCCTTCAATTTGTATTTGTCTGATGTCTTTCTCATGATTAGATTGGGGTAATGTGTTTTGGGGAAGGATACATACATGTTGTCAACCTTTCCATTGGATCCTTTAACATATTAATCCCAGTTGTTTTAAATTTCCTTACTAATAACCCTCATATGTGTCATATCTTGAGCTTGTTCTGGCGACTGCTTTGTTTCCTCAGATTGTATTTCTTTCTTGCCTTTTGTCATGCTTGCAACTTTTTATTGAAAACCAGACATATTATCTGGGAAACTGGGAACAGGAAATGAAGTAAATAGGCCTTTAGTGTGAGGATTTAGGTTAATCTGGCTAGGAGTTGAGCTATGTTTGTTTGTTGCAGCTTTATGTACCAGAGGCTTCAAATTCTTTTGGTGTTTTTATATTGTGTCTTGACTCTGTGTATGTGTGTGTGTGTATATAAAATCTTTATAGGGAGTCTGTATTGTATACCCCTTTCAACTAAACCCACTATAATTATATTATACAGGAGCCCTATTTGTGTGGTGATAATGTGGTGGGAAAGAGGAGTATTCTATGATCTAATGATTAAGATTCAGTGTTTTAGAGGGTCTAGGTTTTAGTACTGTGACTTTCATAAGCATTTTCCTACTGGTATAGTGTTTACCCTGTCTCCTACTTTCTTTCCTGGCTGAAAAAAGCTCCAAATCTATTTTCTTGAAGACTTGTTCCCCATTGACTATGCTGTTTTCTGACTCCTTTTTGGAAGCCCATGCTGGAGGGAGCTGGACTAGGGATCAATTCTCTTTTCCCAGCTGGAATAAGGTTTCATCATGTGCTCTGTCAAAGTACTTTCCCCTGGAAAATAGTCCTTCGTTAATGGAGCAGTCTCTGGCTCTGTTTCACAATAGTTACTTCCCCTCTTCTGTTTCCAGAGCTGGGACGGAATAGTTCTCGGATCCTCATAGTGAGAATTCAAAATTTGTGGGGTTTCTAGAAGAAAACCCACTAAAGCACAGGCCCCCTTAAGACTGTGGCCCCTTGAGTTTTTCACTCTTACACTAGTTCTCACTGAGCCTTCAACAACTCATGTAAGCACATAAACTCTTTTTCCTCATCCTCTCAGAAAGTTCTCTCACTTTCATTTTGCTTATCTTGTTAATGTTTATAAACATTATAAAGTATCTTATTATATGTGTATAAAAGATAAAAATATAAAGATCCTAATCCAAAACACACCCTTCAGAACAGCCCTCCTACTCTGATCCTGACCGTGGATTAGTTCTTTGAAATTGTCAAAGTGGTTTCCATTTCATACTGCATTTTACAGAAGAATTATCTTATTATCTGAATACTGCACCACAAAAGGAAAGCCTGAAACAGACTCCACAAGCAAGAATTTTTCCATACAGAATACTGATTCTCAATCTGACAGCACTGCAGAGTGACTAATTTCACTGATTATAAAGTAGAACTAACAGTGTTTATTAAACTTTTCAGGTTATTGAAATGTGCCAAAGGATTTAAAAATCAGTGCTGTCTTTGAAAGGTTGCACTTGATCAAAATTTAAAATTTTGTGCTCCAAAGACACTAATAAGAATATGAAAAGCAAACCACAGAGTGGGATAAGTATTTGCAAATCATATTTCTGATAAGGGACTTACATCCAGAATATAAAAAGAAGAGTTACAGTTCAATAATAAAAGACAAATGATCTAATTAAAAAGTGAGCAAAAGATTTGAATAGACTTTTCACCAAAGAAGATATAGGAATGGCCAATAAGTACATGAAAAGATACTCTACTTCCTTTGTCATTAGAGAAATGTATTTTAAAACCATAATGAGATAACACCTCACACTTACTAGACTGGCTATAATAAAAAGCACAAATGATAATAAAGTATTGGCAAGGATGGAGAGAATGAATCCTCATGCATCGCTGATTGGAAGGTAAAATGTTTTGGAACACAGCTTGGCAATTTCTAAAATTGTTAAACATGCATTTACCCTATGACTCATCAATTCCACTCTTAGGTATCTACTCAAAAGAAATGAAAACATCTGTCCACACAAATGCATACATGTGAATGTTCATAGCAGCCTTAGTCATAATGGTAAAAAGAAATAACCTAAAAGTGCATCAACTGTGGATAATGGATAAACAAAATGTGATATATCCATACAATAAAAGACTATTGAGCAATAAAAGAGCCAAGTATGGATGCATGCTACAAATGGAGAGAGAACCCCAAAAATATTGTTAAGTGACAGAAGCCAGAGGCAAAAACAATATTGTGTAATTTCATTTATATGAAATGTCTAGAAAAGGCAAATCTATTGAAGCCAAAAATAGATTAGAGTTCCCTAGGCCATTAGTGGGAAAGAGTAACAACTATAAATGGTACAAGGGATCATTGCAGGGTGATGAAAATGTTCTAAAATTAGGTTGTAATGATGATTGCTCAACTCTAAATTTACCAAAAATAATTGTACACTTAACACACACACTGGACAAATTTTATGATATGTAATTTGTATCCCCCAAAAGCTGTTATAAACACTGATACAGAATATGAGGAAGAGAGACAAATACTAAAATTTCACATACAATAATAATCTGCATACCTGGAGAAAGATAGCATAAAGTATAACATAAAGTTACTACATATTCTGGGCATTCACATATTGAAATATCCATGTATATAACAAAAGATACATCACTATTTTCACAATTGAAGATTAAATACGTAAGAAATTCCTCCATGTATGGCAAATACTGTACTTAGCAGAGGTAGATTCTGGAGCTATATAAAGCTACATCGAGCATCATGTCTGCTGTGTCTACTATGTGTCTTCACTATGATTTGGTTTCTTTATCTAGAAATTGGGGATACTAATGTTCTTCCCACTGTATTGTTTATAGTCAAAATGCAAGACTGAAATAAAAAGGCACTTAACACAGGTCCTAGAATATAGGAGAAAATACTCCTCATAATATGTAGACTCATGAACATGTTCTAGCAGGCTGTATTGGTCTCCTGGGCTGCCATAACAAATTATCACAAATCGTGTAGTTTAAAACAACTGAAATTAAAACAGAAATTCTCTCACAGACATGGAATCTAGAAGCCCTAAATCAAGCGGTGAGCAGGGCCGTGCTGTCTCTCAAGATTCTAGGGCAGGATCCCTCCCTCCTTGCCTCCTTCTAGCTTCTGGTTGGTGTCAGCCATCCTCAGTGTTTTCTGGCTTAGAGCCATATCACTCCAAATTCTGCCTCTGTTGTTACACAGCCTTCTCTCTGTGCCTTCACTTTGTCTTCCCTCTGTGCATCTTTGTATCTAAATTTCACTGTTATTAAATAACCTTAGTTATTAGAATAGGGCTGGACCTAATCTCTTATGACCTATTTTAACTTGATTACATCTGCAAAACCCTGATTGTCAAATTAGGTCACATTCACAGGTGCTGGGGGTTAGGACTAGAACATGTTTTGTTGGGAGGGGATTCAATTCGAGCCATAAAACAGGTTAAGAAAACCAATTAGGTGAAACCTGACTTGGAAAACAAAGTAGTAGTACTAGGATCAGCTTAAATAAATAGTTTTACTGTGATCAAAATAATTTTCTATTGGGCTTCTTTAAAGTTAGCCTCATTAAATTTTTAAAAATATTTGAGTCATTAAGATTTTATTTATACATATATATATATTTCCTAAGAACTTGAATTTCTTGGTGCTGCATATCAGGAGATTCAAAAGTCTATTTGTATAAAACAAGGTTTCCAGTATAACTTTTAAATTACTTACATTTATACAATATCAGTTTCCTGAAAACATTTGAGAACAGGATTTTAAAACAATTTAAATATGTTTAATTAGCAAAATGAAATATAAGAGGATTCAAATAATGTTAATTGGTACATGCCTTTAAGGAATATTTTACTGTTAGCTGGCAAATAGATTGATTACAAATACATGTGTGAGAGGCAGTATAACTAATTTCACAGTCAGGAATTAATCTTGTTCCATGTTTGGTTTTTCAAAGTTCAATGTAAATTCTGTCAGGTCCCTAACATAACTTAGCTTACAATTGACTAATTAGAGTCATGGGAAATTTCATTCCAAATTACAGTGACCCTTGAACAACACAGGTTTGAACTGCTTGGGTCCACTTATATGCAGATATATTTCAATAAATACTTACTACGGTACTATAAAATCTGCAGTTGGTTGAATCCACAGATGTGGAAATTCAGATATGGAGGGCCAGCTCTAAAGTTATACCTGGAACTTCAACTCTGAAGAGGGAGTCAGTACCCCTAACCCTTGCATTGTTCAAGGGTCAACTATAATCAGAGAGAAATAATATATTGTTTATTTCTTTTTGAGACATAAAATATGTAATTAGATTATTTATATGTATATTGCTACAAATTTGGCATTTTTATACATTTTCAAGGTAAATATATTAAGATCCACTTATGGAGATAAGCACGTTTGCAAATAAACTGAGTTACTGTAAACTGAACAATGATAATTGCTGAAGTACATTACAAATTAGAAAGTTAAAAAACAATTTAGAACCATAATGATGTTAAAACAATCCCTCATAGAGTTAAAAATTTTTAAAGTTAACATTTTCTTATTTGAAAAATGTTAAATATATTAATTTTACTTTTGAGTCCTCCAATGAAGAATACTTGAAGCATTTGTGAACTTTTTCTTTTTTAACATCTTTATTGGAGTATAATTGCTTTACAATGGTGTGTTAGTTTCTGCTGTATAAGGAATAAAGACACAGATATGAAATTTTTTATTCCATATCTACACTAGGTCTTCAAAATCACAACTGGTGAAATAGCTGACAACTTAGAAAGGGTTTAAACTTGTTTCACATTTTTTATTTTAGTTACTATATATACTTCAGTTTTTCAAGTGGCTGCTTTAAATCTGATAGACAAATGTTATTTATCTCCCGTAACTGTTGTGATCCTTGATAATGCTCTCCTCAATCTGATGTCATTTGTCACATAATAAACTGATATATTTTTAATGAAATGCGCTAGGGACAGACACTTAAGACAAATCACCAGTGGCCTTAGAACTCCAATTTAACAGATATTCTCACTGCAGAGGTAGACAGACATCTGCATATGCTGTGCACGTGTGCACACACATGCACACACATACACGGGGCTGAATTCATAGTTGTTAAAGGTAATGAGTTCATTCAAAAGGGACAGCTCTATTTTGCCAGAGATACAGATAACTTTTAGTGGTGGTTTCAACAGATTGCCCCCAGATACTCCTGTTTTCATACACCTTTTATATATAACCTAGAATTGTTATTGATTCAGTAATCTTTTGGCAGAATTTGTGGTCTAAAGTCACAATTGATGGCTTCTATTCCAAAAACATTATATCCTGGTGGATTCCTACATATCAATGTATGTGAGTTAATGCCATACAATTTATTGAGACTTCCTAGAATTCTGTACAAATCTCACTATGCAGGATGATTTTTCCTTTACTTATTGCTAAATGTGTTTTTTAAATAATTGTGATTATATCAATTTTTTCAAAGTCAATAAAATCCATTTAAGTTTTTTAATGTAACATTATTAAAAAAAAAAACTGGAACAGAAGAGAATATAGAAACAGACGCATACACATATGGACAACTGATTTGTGACAAGTGTGGTACTGGAAATAGCCTTTTCAATAAATATTTATGAGTAATTGGATTTTCACATAGAGAAATAAAAATGAGCCTGATGCCCTATCACACATTATACTGATTCAGTCACTATTTTGGAACTAGTTGCTCCAATTGAGCATATGCATATCTGTGAACCAGCACTTTCATTCCTAGATATACACCCAACGGAAATACATGCACATGTGCACACACATACGAATCTTCATAGCTGCATTATTTGTATTGATAATAATCCCATAATGAAATCCACCCAAATGGCCATCACTGTAAAATAGATAAAAAATGAACTTGGAATTATACACAACAATTAAAATGAACAAAAAGCTACATTAAAGAATATATAGTATCAACATATATTTTTTATTTTAGTATTTTATATTGGAGTATAGTTGATTTACAATGTTGTGTTAGTTTCAGGTGTATAGCTAAGTGATTCAGTTACACATATACATATATCCATTCTTTTTCAGATTCTATTTCCCATGTAGGTTATTACATAATATTGAGTAAATTTCCCTGTACTATATAGTAGGTCCTTGTTGATTATCTATTTTATATACAGTAGTGTGTATATGTTAATCCTAAACTCCTGATTTATCCCTTCCCCCCACATTTCCCCTTTGTTAGCCGTAAGTTAGTTTTCAAAGTCTGTGAGTCTGTTTCTATTTTTTAAATAAGTTCATTTGTATCATTTTTTTTAGATTCCACTTATTAGTGATATCATATAATATTTGTCTTTCTCTGACTTACTTCACTTAGTATGATAATTTCTAGATCCACCCCTGTTGCTGCAAATGGCATTATTTCATTCTTCTTTATGGTTAATATTCCATTGTATATATGTACCACATCTTCTTTACCCATTTATCTGTTTATGGACATTTAGGTTTCTTCCATGTCTTGGCTATTGTAAATAGTGCTGCAAATGAACATTGGGGTGCATGTATCCTTTCGAACCATGTTTTTCTCAGGATATATGCCCAGGAGTGGGATTGCTGGATCATATGGTAGCTCTGTTTTTAGTTTTTTAAGGAACCTCCATACTGTTCTCCATAGTGGAGGTACTAATTTACATTCCCACCAACAGTGTAGGAGAGTTCCCTTTTCTCCACACCCTCTCTAGCATTTATTGTTTGTAGACTATGTGATGATGGCCATTCTGACTGATGAGAGGTGATACTTCATCGTAGTTTTGATTTGCATGTCTCTAATAATTAGTGATGTTGAGCATCTTTTCATGTGCTTTTTGGCCATCTGTATATCTTATTTGGAGAAATGTCTATTTAGATCTTCTGCCCAGTTTTTGATTAGGTTGTTTGTTTTTTTGATATTGAGCTGTATGTGCTGTTTGTATATTTTGGAAATCAATCCCTTGTCAGTCACTTCATATACAGATATTTTCTCCCATTCTGTGGTTTGTATTTTTCTTTTGTTTATGGTTTCCTTTGCTGTGCAAAAGCTTTTATGTTTAATTCGGTCCCATTTGTTTATTTTTGTTTTTATTTTCATTACTCTAGGAGGTGGATCCAAAAAGATATAGCTGCAATTTATGTAAAAGAGTGTTCTGTGTTTTCCTTTAAGAGTTTCATAGTATTTGGACTTACATTTAGCTCTTTAATCCATTTTGAGTTTATTTTTGTGTTTGGTGTTAGAGAATGTTCTAATTTCATTCTTTTACATGTAGCTGTCCAGTTTTCCCAGCACCACTTATTGAAGAGACTGTCTTTTTTCCATTGTGTATTCTTGCCTCCTTTGCCATAGATAAATTGACCACAGGTACATGGGTTTATTTCTGGTCTTTCTATCCTGTTCCATTGATCTATATTTCTGCTTTGTGCCAATATCATACTGTTGTGATTACTGTAGCTTTGTAGTATTGTCTGAAGTCAGGAAGCCTGATTGCTCAAGCTCTACTTTTCTTCCCCAAGATTGCTTTGGCTATTCAGGGTCTTTTGTATTTCCATACAAACTTTTAAATTACTTGTTCTAGTTCTATGAAAAATGCCATTGGTAATTTGATAGGGATTGCATTGAATGTGTAGATTGCTTTGGGTAATATAGTCATTTTCACAATATTGATTCTTCCAATCCAAGAGCGTGGTATATCTTTCCATCTGTTTGTGCCATCTTGGATTTCTTTCATCAGTGTCTTATAGTTTTCTGAGTATGGGTCTTTTGCCTCCTTAGGTAGGTTTATTCCTCAGTATTTTATTCTTTTTGATGCAATGGTGATTGGGATTGTTTCCTTAATTTCTCTTTATGATCTTTCATTGTTAGTGTATCAGAATGCAAGAAATTTCTGTGTATTCATTTTGTATCCTGAAACTACCAAATTCATTGATGAACTCTAGTAGTTTTCTGTTAGCATCTTTAGGATTTTTTATGTATAGCATCATGTCATCTGCAAATAGTGACATTTGTCATAATATGGCCTTTACTATGTTGAGGTAGGGTCCCTCTATGCCCACTTTCTGGAGATTTTTTTTTATCATAAATGGGTCCAACACATATTTTTAAATAAATAGACAGAAAACAGTACAACCTATGTTTTCAGTTTACATAAATATTGAAATCAAACTTTTAAAAACAAGACAGTACCTTTGAGTGTACCAAGGAGAGGAAAGTAGTGATTCCTTCAGGGTGTGAGAGGGGCTTCATGTATGCTGGAAATTTTCTAGAGGTTGGTCATATTTGATTTATTATCTTTGATGGTGGTTCGACTTATGATATAATGAGCTGTAAATTTAATGTGTTCTTTGTGTTTTTGGTATAAAAGTTTCTTAAGCACATCAGTATGTTAATAAAATTTTAGCTGCTCTAGATAGAATTAAAATCTTAAAAATAGTTTTTGTTATTAACCCAAATGAATTTTTCATCGTATGCTGTTTTGCCATACTTAAATTCAAATTTAAAATTAAGTATTTATTTTTATGCTACAAAATGTTTTATCATATGTCATTTATCTCATAAAGGAAATTTATTATGATAAAAATATAGACCCTGCCAATTAAAATGCTTCTAAAAATTCAGAATGTGACGCCAATGATAAAGCACCTATATAGTAGACCACAATAAAAGAAATGCATTCAAAAACCATTCTTCATACATATAGAAATGAAGAAATGGCATACACCACAGCAGGAACAGCTGAGCATTTTATTTGACTCTAACAACTGTGTACTTATGATAACTAAAAGAAAATTTCACAAACTACAGATGCATATGGTAAAATCATTCTATAGAAATTTCAATTCAAATTGGCATAAGTTAAACATTATAAAATACACATATAAATCTTAGAGATAAATGATCTTCATTTCTTGTTAGGTCAATGCATATTTCCACTTAAAAATAATCAAAAAAAGGATCTGAATTAATTAATCAAATCATTTGATTTACTCAGGATTTATCAGTAAGATAAAGTATTTGCTTTAGTTTTATAGAATCATCCTGTTTTAAATCTAAAAGATATCTTAAAGCTCAGACAGTCTAAGTCTCACTTTACATATGTGCAAATTTAAAACTTTTGAAGTCAGAGAATAGAGGCATAGTAGCAAGAGATGGAAATTTATATTCTTATGAAGGTAAACAAATAACACTGTTCTTTTTATATACAACCGTCTTTCTCAAATGATATTACACACACACAAACACACACACACACACACAGATAAAATCACACAGAAATAAAATTCAGAAATTAATAGTAAATAGATTAAAATTTTAGTCAAATGTATTTGAGAAATCTGCATTCTGTAGCATCCTCCTAAAGATTAACAGTATATATTAACAGTTATTAGTAGTTATTAACTAGATCCATTAACAGTTATTAGTGGATCGTACAATCGAAATTCATGTATATAAAAGGATCACAAAATATAAAATAATGTAATATAAAAATAATTTAAAAATGAAAAATGATTAATCTAGATGTTCCCAAGGTTATTTGGCCAGAGATTACATTCTTCCCCGTGCCCTATAACCCTTACCAAAGAAGTGCTGAGAATGAATTCTTATAGTTTTTTATTGACTGGGCAGATGTGCAATGGTAGGAAACTTCTAGCCAGGCCACTGAGGTTTCTCCACCCCACTTTAAGGAGAATGGATAGGGGCAGGGTGGTCCAAAAAGAGATGGAGGCAATAATTTGCCTCTATATCTGCCAAGTAAAATTTGAAATTCTACAAGTAAATTTTCTATCTGGAAATTACAAACCCCGAGAATAGTGCCTACTTCAGGATTACAGTTTAAGATTTCCATTTTTTACTCTCTTTAGAAATAATTTTCTGTAGTTTGCCCTGGTTATTCAAGTAAAGTTGAAATTTTGGACTGCTCTGCTATATTTTTATAAAGTAAAGGCCTTTCATGGGATATTTCTTTCATGGGAGGAATATGTGAATATGCTTTGTAAATTTAAAAGTGCTGAACAAATGTATGCATCCATTACTCCACAATCCATTCAACAATTTATTACTGAGTACCTAATCTCTACATAAGCTCTCAGTTCCAAGGAGGAAATAAAAAAAGATTCCTGTTCCCAAGGAACTAGAATATGGAAGAGGGTGTTTGTAAGTAAAAATAAATGATATTCATTTTGAACTCTCATGTAATACAATGAAAGAAATGCTGTAGGAAAACAATTTAAAAAGTCAAAGAATAACTGCATAGAGGGAGAGAAAAGTGGGTGAAGGAACATTCACAGAAAAAGGTTATTTTCTTTTATTCTACTCCTTCCCCCTTTTTCGTGAGTCTTAATATAGGAACAAGTGTCTGAAAGGAGGAAGAAGTGATATATTGTATTCAGGCACCACAGATTTTTATCAATACATGAAGGCACAAAAGAATATACCTTGTTCAGGGAACTATTATTTTTTATGTTTACATAAGAAAAATAATTCTACCACTGCCACCATACTTATTCATTCTCTTGAAAAAAAAGTAGTCTTAGAACAAACTGTGTCAGCATTAGACATGAAAAGAAGAAAACTAAAAGTGAAGTGGAGAAGTAGGAAGGTAATAAAAAAATTTCACCTAGTTGCATCTATTAAAGATGATCATATTGGATGATTATATTGAATCCTGCCTTGATCTCTATTTTAGAAATAATAAAGATTTGCTGGATTAAGATAAATTTATACTTGGATGTGCGAATATTTTCTGAAAAAAATAGCCAATTATCAAAGGTAAGCTAAATTAATAGCACTAAGTAACAAAATTTGCAGAGTATATTGTAAAGATATTCCCACTAGTCTTTTTTCTTTCTTTACTTTTTCTATGGTAAGAACACTTAACATGAGATCTAAACTTTTAACATATTTTTAAGTGTACAATACAGTATTGTTGACTATTGTGGACAATATTGTTCAGCAAATTTCTAGAACATATTCATCTTGCACAATTGGAACTTTATAGCCTTTGATTAGCAATTTCTCATTTCCCCCTCCTCCCATCTCGGGAAATCACTATCCTATTTTCTCTTTTTATGAGTTTGACTATTTTAGACACATCATATAAGTGAAATAATTCAGTATTTGTCCTTCCATGACTGGCATATTTCATTTAGCATAATGTCCTCAAGGTTCATCAATATTGTCACATAGTATAGTATTTCTTTTTTTAAGGCTGAATAATATTTTACTGTATGTATATAACACATTTTATTTATCCATTCATTCATCAATGGTCATTTAGTTTGTTTCCACATCTTAGCTATTGTATATAGTGCCTCAATGAACATAGGAGTGTTAATATCTCTTCAGTATCCTGATTTCAATTCTTTTGGATACTCAGAAGTTGGGTTGATGGATCATATAATAGTTCTATTTTTAATTTTTTGAGGAATCAGTGCTGTTTTGTATAGTTTTTGTACCATTTTACATTTCCACCAATAGTGTACACAAAAGTTCCTTTTCTCCACATCCTTGCCAACACTCGTCATTTCATCTTTTGTTTTTTTCATAATGGCAATCTGAACAAGGGTGAGATGGTATCTCATTGTAGTTTTGACTTGTATTTTTCTGAAGATTAGGGGATTGAGCCTTTTATCATATACCTGCTTGCCATTTGTATATCTTCTTCATAAAAATGTCTATTCAAGTCATTAGCCCATTTTGTAATCATGTTATTAGTTTTTTATTATTAGGTTATAGGCTTTTCTTATATATTTTGGAAATTAACCCCTTATCAGACGTATATGGCCTGTGAATATTTTCTTTCATTCTATAGTTTGCTTTTTCAGTCTGTTGATTGTTTTCCTTTTCTGTGCAGTAATGTTTTAGTTTACACCCCATTTGTTTACTTTACTTTTGTTGCCTGTGCTTTTGATATCATATCCGTGAAATCATTGCCAAGACCGTTGTTATGAAGATTTTTTCCCTGTAATTTCTTCTAGGATTATAGTTTCAGGTGTTATATTTTAAGTCTTTAATGCATTTTGAGTTGATTTTTGTGTATGATATAAGATAAAGGTCTAATTTTATTGTTTTGCATGTGAAAACCAGTTTTCTCAACACCAGTTGAAGAGATAGACTTTTCTCCCTTGCATCTTGGCACCCTTGTCAAAGATCAGGTTGACTACATACATGAGTTTATTTCAGGGTTCTCTGTTTTGTTCCGTTGATTATATATCTATCTTTGTGCAAGTATCATACTATTTTCATTACGGTACCTTTGTAATATATTTTGAAATCAAGAATGGTTATATCTCTAGCTTTGTTTTTCTTTCTAAAGACTGTTTTGGCTATTCAGGTACCTTTGCTGTTTTATCTAAATTTTAGGAAGGTTTTTTCCCTAATTCTGAAAAAAATAACACTGAGATTTTGATAGAGATTGCATTAAATCTGTAGATCACTGTGTAGTATGCATATTTTAACAATATTGTCTTCTAATCCATAGACATAAGTTTTTCCATTTCTTTATATCTTCTTTAATTTCTTTCATTTTTTATAGTTTTCAGTGTACAACTCTTTACCTCCTTAGTTAGTTTATTCCTAAGTATTTTATTCTTTTTTGATGCTGTCATAAATGAAGTTGTTTCCATAATTTCCTTTTCAGGTAGTTTGCTGCCAGTATATAAAAATGCAACTAATATTTGTATGTTGATTTTGTATCCTGCAACTCAAATGAATTTGTCTATGAGTTATAAAGTCTTTTGGTAGAGTGTTTAGGGTTTTCTGCATATAAGATCATGTCATCTGCACACAAAGACAACATTACTTTCTCCCTTCTGATTTAAATGCCGTTTATTTCTTTTTCTTGCCTCATTGCTTTAGCTAGTACTTCAGTATACTTTGAATAGAAGTGGCTAAAATGGGCATCCTTGCCTTGTACCTGACCTTAGGAGAAAAGATACTGCACAAAAAGAAAACACTAGGCTACTACCCATGAGGAATATAGTTGCAAAAATCTTCAACCAAAACTAGTAATCTGTATTTAACAGCACATTAAAAGGATTATATACCATTACCAAGTGAGATTTATTCCTGGATGCAAGGATGGTTCAACACAAAAATCAATTAATGTGATATGCCACATTAACACAATGAAGGATTAAAAAATCGCATGATCATTTCAGTGGATGAAAACAATTGATAAAATTCAATACCCTTTCATGATGAAAACTCTCAATAAACTAAGAATAGAGGGAAATTATCTCAACATAATGAAGACCATATATGAAAAGCCCACAGCTAACCTTGTACTCAAGTGTGAAAAACTACTCTTTTCTCTTAAGAATAAAAAATAACTTTGAATTTAAAAAGTATATATCCATTAATCCTTTTTCAATATTTAATTATTATTTTGCCTAAATCTGTTTTTTATGAAATAGGTATTAAAGCACTTTTACTTCAGAGAATACTAGAACATATTTTACATGAGATTATGATTAATTATTTAATCACAACTCTCATCTACAAAGAACTCAAAGGTACTCTTTTACGTGAACTGAAACAAATGAGTAATTATTATAGTATTATAATTTTCTGAGCAGAATATATATTTGAAAATGTTTGAAAATAATTTTATTTGAGAATTCTAAGGATGAGAAGAAAAACTCTTATCCAAGGAATCACAAAATTCATTGAATGAAAAAATATTATGGTCTACTTAAAATAATTTACTAGAACAAGCAAAAACAGCAACAACTAAAATAATTAATGGGATATCAACTGTTTAAAAATATTTGAAAGAAAATAATATACATTTTTTACTTTGACAATCCTTGACAATTCCAACTTCCCACAAAAAATTTTAAAGGGTCTTGATGCTGAAATACTAACGTGACTAGGTTACCCTAGGAACACAAAAAACAAATGATTTAGAATTATTCAAAATGTTTCACGTATAGACTATGATCTTATAATTAACAGTATGCTTTACATGGGGTTATCCAGAATCTACATTTCTTTCCAGATAAATGTTGAATTTGTATTATGTGTACTCACATACTTATATTGAAACAATAATACCTAATATAGGAGGTAACATAACACAATAGAAAATATATAACATTTATTCCTCATAAAAGTCCAAGAAGTAATATTAGTTGAGTGAATTTACAAAAGAGGAAATTTGCAATCAGAGAATTTAAGTATCTTATCCAAGATCACACAGCTAGTATGTGGTCAAAGCAAAATAAAATTTCAGGTATTTTAATCTCAAAATTTTAATTTTTCCTCACTATATCAAGTTTCAAAAATCACTATTTGGAATCAGAGGCAAGTCCAAAAAATGAACAGAATTGTTGCAGATCCTCATCAGTAAGGAAAGAATGAATTTTATACACAAAAATAGGATAGTGTACTTAGCCTACTAGGCATTCTGAAACCTCTTCAACTTATGAATCACAGGTGATAAACAGTTTAACCCAACGAAAGGATGGAGGAGGACCCTTGTAAATGTGTCACATAACTGGCACAGAGTGCTAGTGGAGCACCTCTTCCAAAAACTTTAGTTTGCTTTCTTCTACACCACTGGTCCTGATGACTTTTCCTTCCCATCCAGAGGATTTCTGCTGCAATAATCAACATGTTCCTCTCTGTCCCAGGGAAAAAATCCCCATGTGGTGGTTTGAACAGCCAGGGAGATAGGAAGATAAGACAGTACCCTCAGAGCACACACTTTATGAAATATTTATATTGGAGGAAACTGATAAAAACTTCAATTAAAAAATCATTTAAGGAATTTCAAGTCCAGCACAAACACACAAAAACAAAGAGCCTTTCTGCATCTAATATTAAAACCATATTTGCAAATAAATTGAAGGAAAGAAATAGTGTTAGACATTGAGGTGAATGACATATTTCATAAAACAGAAAAAAGTAGGTTAAAATTATGAGGGCATATATAAGAGACTGAAGACTAACGTTAATAAATTAATATTTAAATAGCATAAGTTTAAGAAAAAGAAGAAATAATTGACCAAATGATAGAAGTAAATGTTCTTGAAATCAAAAAAAAAAAAAAGACCTGAATTTTCCAAATGAAAGGGCTTACTACTTTTCAGGCTGGATTGATAATAGTAACAAAATAATAAGAAGAAGAATATCAACAGTTGCAATAATAATTTTTTTATAGAATATACTTTTATAGAACTTACTATGTATCAAGCACAGCTCTAAGTATTTTCCATATACTAACTCACTTAACGTATGTCCAGGATTGGGATTGCAGGATTATGGTAACTATTTTTATCTTTTTAAGGAACCTCCATACTGTTTTCCATAGTGACTGTACCAATTTACATTCCCACAAACAGTGAAGGAGGGTTCATTTTTCTACACAACCTCTCCAACATTTATTATTTTTAGACTTTTTGGTGATGGCCATTCTGACTAGAGTGAGGTGATACCTCAATGTAGCTTTGATTTGCATTTCTCTAATAATTAGCGATGTTGAGCATTTTTTCACGTGCCTGTTGCTCAACTTTGTCTTCTTTGGAGAAATGTCTATTTAGGTCTTCTGCCAATTTTTTAATTAAGTCGTTTGATTCTTTGATATTGAGCTGTATGATATTTGGTATATTGTGGAAATTAATCCCTTGTCATTTGCATCATTTTTAAATATTTTCTCCCATTGTAATCCCACTCCTTAGTATATATCTGGAGAAAACTCAAATTCAAAAAGATACATATACCCCAATGTTCATAGCAGCACTATTATAATATTCAAGACATGGAAGGAACCTAAATGTACATCAACAGATAAATGGATAAAAAAGATGTGCTATATATATATTTTTTCTTGAGATAACTGTTCAAGATAAGGAGAGTTTAATTTCTATGGTTATAGCAGTTTTATCTTGTTCAGAAGACAAAGTTTAGTAATCCTAGGAAACAAAGTTTTTTTGTGGCCAGGTCTTGGTGAAAAGTATAAAGTTCTCTCCAGCTTATTTGCTTTTTTCCCCTAAATTTACATGTTTAAATGAGCACTTCTCCCTTCCACTCACCAATTGAATACCGAGAATGTTATTTAAAATTTCATTAATATGTGTACAAAACAGAACATTTTTGTTTAAAAAATTGATTCAAAATTTAAAATGTACACTAAATTCTCATTTTTTAAATAATTTGATAAAGAGTATGTGAAAATGAAGACAAGAAATTGGAATTTTTCTTTTTTAAAATTATGTTCATTTAACATAGGTTATGAATGCTTTCAAAATTTGGGTATATGCTAACTATACTTGGAGCTATGTTATAAAATTTTATTCCTGCTGACCTGGTCATTTCCCATGCCTTCTATACAATTATATAAAAGATAGTTAATCTCAAAGACTGAGATAAAGATTTCTCTCAACACTGCTCTGGGACAAGAATTATATTAGAAACTAAAGATAAAGTGTTAGTTATCTTTAGTTAGTTAGATAAAATTCCAGAATTTTAACTTCCAAAAAGAATACTGAAATTAAAATTTTCTTTAAAAATAAAAATGTAGATTAATTGGCTAGAATACCACCATTTCTTCCCTTATAAGTATGCATGAAATACAGCCATATTTTTATTTAGAGGGGGAGAAATACAAAAGTCAGCATCTTATCTGACTCATCTCCCCTACTCTTTTTGCTTCACTCACCTTGGCCTCAGCATTCTACCGCAGGCAAGGCACAGTGTAGGTTCCCTCGTGACATCACCTAGAGTAAAAATGATTGATGGGCAAGGAGAACACTCTGTTTTGAAAACTAAATTTCCTAAAAGTTTGAATTTAGTGGAGAATAAATGAAAAACAAACACAAAAGGACAGAAAGACCATCAGGCTAACAGGTGTTATTTAATGTTTCAATTTCTGTCTTTTTCTCATTTACCAATTCAGAGTAGACATTCACTGTTGGTGTCCTCCCGTGGGTTTGCCTGTCCTTTTTATGGTGTTTTACCTGCTTTTTACTTCCTGTTTTCATCAAGAGTTTGTATAAATTGTTTCTGAGTATGTTCTTTTTATTTTCATGTATCGTTTTCTCAATATTCTGCCTATTAATTCTTCTATATTAAGGCCTCTCACAGTGAGAATGTGAAAGAGGTGTCTGATCAGTCTCTATTTTAATTGGAAGAACACTTTAACCACTTTCTGAAACCTCCTACTATCATGGAATATTCTTTTTACTATTGGATAATAGCATCGGTTTTCTTTTCCCATTCTTTATTCAACCATTTCAGTTCAGATAGACATTCTAAATTTTATTTTTTTATAATGTGTTTAAACATTAAAATGGAAGATAAAATGTATCTGCCCTGCTGCATGGACTCAATTGTATTCTTTTGACATTAATTACATTTTACATGACCACAAACACATACTGTACTCAGAATGTGCTTCTTTGAGCTTTCTTTCATAGAGGGTAATTATAAAATAATCAAATTTAAATGAAGCATAGTCAATTTAAGTATACAATGTGTGAAAAATAAAAAAAACAGAAGAGAGAGTCATTTGTCTCTTTACTGACTACCTCCTATGGATATAGATGGATGTTTGTTCTGGTTTTTCAGGTGCTCTTATTTCCAATTTATATTCTCAGTGATAAAGATGGTACAGGCATGCTCATCACTAATTACAAAATAAATTACGTTAAGCAAATATTTACTGTGTGCTTTGTATGTGAGGGAAAATAATAGAAAGAAAATAATTTCTTTAGATAGAAGGTATTTGCTTCATTCTTAATTTGACTAAGTCAAATCTCACCATGGGTATATTATAAATGCACCCAGGTGAGGATTTTATAAGTTGGAAGATTCAGCATTATAAAAATGTGAATATCCTCCCAAGCTGATCTATAATTAATTCAATCCTAGTCAAAATTGTATAGCAATGATAAAAACATTTTTTGGTCGAAATTAATAAATTCTAATTTTACATGGACAATAAAGTTTCAAAGAATAGCCAAGAAAATCTTAAAGAAGAATCAAGTGGGAATATTTACACAAACAAGTATCAAGGTTATAATAAAACCATGACAATTAAGACAGTGTAGTATGAATGTGAAGATAGATAAATAGACAAATGGCATATAATTGAAACAAATGCAAAGATATAAAGCTGTAATTTAAGAAAAAGTTCAAGGGAAAAGAAAAGTTTTTCATTAAATTAATTAGGATCAATCTGGATATGAATATGGGAGAAAATAAATGTTGACCCCTAAATAATACCATATCAAAAAATAATAATAATTGAACATTTTAGATCTAGATGTGAAAGACAAAACCATATAGCTTTTAGAAATAACAAGAGACTATCTAATGAGCTTTGTTTGGATTAATATACTTTGAAAAGGAAATACACACACATGCACACACATACTAACAATAAAGGGAAATACTGATAAATTGAACTTCATTAGAATTCAGAGTTTCTGTTCACCAAAATATCACAATTAAGAAACTGAAAATTCAAACCAAGACTGGAAGAAGATATTTGCATTATATATGTGTGACAAAGAACTCACAACCAGATTACATTAAAAGAAACAAAACTTTTACTAATTAATACAAAAAAGCAGGCAGTCGTTTTTTGTTAATGGGCAGAAGTTTTCAACAGATACTTTAAAAGATATGTAAGTGGTAAACTAACATTTGAAAAATTGTTTAACAACATTAGTCACCAGAGATGTGCAAAATAATGTCCAATACCTTTTTAACATTATTTTCTTTATATATACATATTTTACTATTCTGAAAACAAACATGTTTCTGGTTCAAGGCAGACTATCATCACTTACAACAATAACCACATCATTTCTCCACACTCCTTTCTCCCCATTCAAGATAGTGCAATGACAGTCAGTCAATGATAGTGCAATGACTGTATACCTGTGCATACAGTAAGGGAGTATCATAAACAAAAGGAGAGGAACCCCATAATTATCAGTCTGGGAGTTTCAATAGCCTACATGCTATCTTCCCTCCTCTCCTGAGAAAAGAAGAATAAGCTGTCTTTGTCATGTTTTAGTCAGTTGAAATTGAAGAGCGTAGTTCAAGCAAACAGGGGACAAGGAGGATGAAAAGACAATTTGGCCCTATCATTATATAAATTTCTTTGCTCAGCAAGCTGTGCCTATTAAAAAAAAAAATGAAAACATTCATATAGCACGGTTTCACTGACAGTACCACAGTGATGTTGCTAAAAGCCCATGAGAATGAATGAAATTATAAAAACAAAACAAAAAAACCTTGCTGTTAATTAGTGTTATCAAGGATGTGAAGTAATTGAGACTGTTGTTCTGCTGCTAGACCAGAAATTATTACAATCAATTTGGAGAACTCTTTGGCAGTACCCACTAAAGATATTACAACTTTAGAATTCCCAATGAAAATAATGTGTATATATGTTTATCAAAAACATATACTAGAATAATCATAGAAGTATTATTTTTAATAGCCCTAAATTGGAAAGGGCCCAGATACCCATCAATAGTAGCATGGTTACATAAATTGTGGTCTAGTCATACAATAAAATTTTCTAAAATAATGCAAGTGCATGAACTGCTGCTAAAAATAAAAATATGAAGGAATCTCAGAAATATTATTTTGGTGTATAAGTACTCTGTTTTTGTGCCAGTACCATACTGTCTTGATTACTGTAGCTTTGTAGTATAGTCTGAAGGCAGGGAGCTTGGTGATTCCTCCAGCTCTGTTCTTTCTCAAGATTGTTTTGGCTATTCAAGGTCTTTTGTGTTTCCATATAAATTTTAAAATTATTTGTTCTAGTTCTGTGAAAAATGCCATTGGTATTTTGATAGGGATTGCACTGAATCTGTAGATTGCCTTGGGTAGTATGGTCATTTTCACAATATTGATTCTTCCAATTCAAGAACACAGTATATCTTTCCATCTGTTTGTGTCATCTTCAATTTCTTTCATCAGTGTCTTATAGTTTTCCAAGTACAGGTCTTTTGCCTCATTAGATAGGTTTATTCCTAGGTATTTTATTATTTTTGATGTGATAGTAAATGGGAGTCTTTCCTTGGTTTCTCTTTCTGATAGTTCATTGTTAGTGTATAGAAATGTGACAGATTTATTAATTTTGAATTCTGAAACTTCACTGAATTCATTGATGAGCTCTAGTAGTTTCTGGTGGCATCTTTAGGATTTTCTATATATAGTATTTTATCCTGTGCAAACAGTGACAGTTTTACTTCTTGTTTTCCAATTTGGATTCCTTTATTTCTTTTTCTTGAATGTTATTGCAGCAACATGTGAACTTGGAGGGCATTATGCTAAGTTAAATAAGTCAGACAGAGAAAGACAAATATTGTATGATATCACTTATATGAGGAATCTAAAAATAAAACAAACTACTGAATATAATAGAAAAGAAGCAGACTCACAGATATAGAGAAAAAACTAGTGGTTACCAGTGGGGAGAGGGAAGCAGGGTGGGGTAATACAGGGTTAGGGGAGTAAGAGATACAAACTATTAGGTATAAAGTAAGCTACAAGGATATATTGTACAACACAGGGAATATAGCCAATATTTTATACTAACTATAAGTGGAGTATAACCTTTAAAAATTGTGAATCACTATATTGTACACCTGTAAGTAATATAACATTTTACAGCAACTATACATCAATTAAAAAACACATTAAAAAAAAAGAACCAATATCATGGTAGTTTAATGTGCCATCGATCTTTATACCAAAAACTAAGGATATTTTGCTTATAAAATGAAGTATTATGCAACCATTGAAATAAGGAAAAATGTGTACTGGCATAAAAATATTTTCAAGATATGTGTTGTAAAGTGAGAAAATTTAAATGAATGGTATGTATAGTCTGACATGAGCAAATAAAATATACAGTATGATTTGAGAATTATATGTATACCTCATGCATTATTGTTCTTTATGCAAAGATGGTGTTTAGAAGGATAAGCACAGGAAATTTTTAAAAGGCAGTATGGTGTAGTGCCTGGAATTGTGGCCTTGAGAGTCACAACATCTGGGTTTAAACAATTCAACAACTACTCACTGTGTAAAATAACAATGTTTCAAATATTATTGTACTAGTTACTTTAACTCTCAATTGCTCGGTTTAAACATAGATATTGGGAATAATAATATTTAACATTGGCACAAGTTTTTTTGTTTTTGTTTTGGGATTTTTTTGTTTTTTTGCTGAAGAGGCTAAAATATAGGATAGTGTCTGATACATTATAAGTTGTTATAATTTTTATATTATAAATTATATTGATTATATATATTTTATGTAATAATTATTATTACTGTTATATTAACAATAACAATCCCTTGGGAAGGAAGTTAATTGAGCCAGGGAAAAAAACCCTCCAATTGTCATATGCAGGATATAATGATCAGAGTAGCAGAACTACAGAGAATGTTGAATTTTCAACTGTGCCATGTCTATTATGCCAAGGTAAAGAGTATGATTGAAAAAGACAATGTCTCTGAGACCTGAGATGGGAACTTGGAAACCAATTCACAGAATCTCCCAAACCTTTTGAATATACTGAAGTAGCCCACTTTTCCCCATTAGAAGCTAGCACTTCTCCTTACCTGAACATGATGCATAAGGCAGTTACTTGTTTCTCTCTCAGAATATATATTCACAACCTGCCTGGAAAATCAGCAACTTGGAATATGTAACAGAGTAATCTATTTTAAAAAGAACTGGGCTTGCCAAGGGAGGAAACGACCTATACATTCAAGGAGTTGCAGAACTTAGCTAAGTGTAAATGGACACTTGACCAATGGCAAATGGTTGACTGGTTGATCAGAGTCTTGGAATGAAAAGCAATAGTAGTTGGGGACAGGAGGTCTTGGGACGAGACATATGGATTGACATATGAGAAAGCATGTAGTATTGATATAAAGGTATTTGTGTTACCCATGAATGCCCAACAGAAAGCACCTACTAAAGAAGGAACACTAAGTAACCAAGTAAGCAGAATAACTCACCCAGCTGATGTCAGCCGTCCCCTTTGCCTTTGTATTTATTGTGCTTACCCACCCCAGTTCTACAAAAATGGACTCATAGATGGAGTAGCCACAGTGCTAGAAATGGGCGTTATGCATGGGTCCCAATCCCATGGGAACCCACATAGACAAATTGATACAGATATTGCTGCTGCTCAGTGTTCAACATGCCAGTAAAAGAGACCAAAACTACGCCCCAAATATGGCATCATATCTCAAAGGGACCAATCAGTCTTTGGGTGGCATATTGGACTCAGAATCGTTCCAACATGGAGATGGCAGACATCCATCTTCACTGGAATAAACACATATTCCACATTATCCTTTGCTTTTTTTGATTACAGGACCTTGGGCAACACCACTCTATGAAGCCTAGAGTGTTTGCTCCATCAAAATAAGATCTGACTGTTCCCAAAAGTACTCCTTTGTAAATCTGCTGCATACAAATATCTGTCATCAAGTTTGTTTCTATGGGAACCTGCCCCAATACAGTACCCTTAAGCACATAATATTAAGACTGTCAAGAAACAAAGGCAAACAGAAATTTTAAAAGCCACTACAGAAGTAAACAAACCAACAGAAACAAACAAAAAACCCTATTATCTTCAAAGTAGCAATAAGAAGACTGACAGCTAACTTCCAAACAGGAAACATGGAAGGCAAAAATAAATGAAACATCTTTAAAGTGCTGAAAGGAAATCTGTCAGTGTAGACTATCACACCCAGAGAAAATAATATTCAAACGTAAAGATGAAATAAAGTCATTTTCAGGAAAACATAAACTGAGGAATTTGTTGCCAGCAATCTTCACTAAAAGAAAAACAAATAAATAAATATAGAAAGTTGCTCCGGAACAAGAACAATGATCCCAGGCAGAAGCCTGAATGTGCAAGAGAAAAAAGAAACTGGAAAAAGAGCTTAGCAGGATAAATATGGTATAATAAAAAGGAATAATCCAAAAGAAGGCAAAAAGGAGGAAAAAAACAGACATTCAAAATCATAGATATTTTTAACAATAAATGGTAGTTTAACAGTCCTCTGTGTTTTGGATCTTCTTTCTTTGTGTGTGAAGATTGGGAGGGAGTCATTAAGCTCACCATTAAGAGAACATTAAAGTATTTTCAATTACTGAGAATTTTGGAATAAGGGCTACCAAAATTAAGAAAGGAAATAAGAAATTTCACTGTCCCTATGTTAAAATTCTTAAGGAATGAGGAATATGAGTTTTAAGTTTCAAAATAATTCATGGAATAGGACATTTTGACATAATAAACTGGATATAGGAAATGCTAAGTCAGAAGTATGATTTCTATAACTGAAATAATTAAATGACAGAGATAGAAGACCATGAAAAGAAACACTCTATAACTGTGGGAGAATTAAATGAACATTAAACACAAAAGAAGTCCACAATGAGGTAAGAGACTTGAACCAGAAGGTAAAATCATTTTCTTTTGTCTTGATAGGAAAAGCAATGGCAGCTGGATAAAATTGTAACTAGTGAATTAGTTAAGTTAGATTCTGGCAAAAACTTATTGACCCTGTGCAAACACTGAAAATCAGTTGCAAGTTCATGAATAAAATTTGGTGTAGCAATGGTTTCTAGCATATGATACTGAGTGAAAGGATTTTAAAATAGTTTTTCTTTAAAATATAATACTGATTGCAGAGGAACTTCAGTGTTGACTGATCTCAGAAAATCTCTATTCCAGATAACAATATGAATAGCGTCCCTTATTTCACCATGCCCACAAAGAAAAGGAGAATGAAGCAAGACTAATAAAGGTAGTTAATGATATTACCCTCCTTATAGTGGCTTTTCACATATTTATAGACAGCATTATGCAGAAAGCATAGATAGATAGAGGGAAAAATAATTCCCTCTTCATAAGAAAGCATAGAGAGTAATGATCTCCCAGGAGAAGATTATCTTTATTAGAAAAATAGCTCTCCAAACAAAATTATGCCCTCTGTCCATGGGTAAAAATTCCTTACCCTAAGAAGTAAATTCACAAAAATCATGAAAATAGACTACATTTTTTCCATAGCAGAATTTAAAGTATTCTGAGGAAATTCATAATAACTATGGTAGAGGTTACCAGTGCTCACTTCTTAAGGTAACAACCACACTACATTTCTCATTCTTGAATCAAAATGACTACGTGACTAGTTTTCAACAATGCAGTGTAAGTGGAAGTATCATTTCTAGGCTGAGGTGCTGAAAAGTGGGAATGTCTTCACCAATTTGTTTTGGTTTTTTTTGTTTGTTTCAATCCACTAACTACATGGAGAGGACCCTGAGGACCTTGATGAGCAGAGAGCTACAAAAGTTGAAGAAGTTTGGTTTCTGAGTTATGGCTTAAATTCAAGTAATTCATGAGAAACATTCACACATAAATATCCCTCTGGGTAGTTACATGAGAAAACAATACATTACATTTTTTTTACATGCTATGGCACCAAGAGTTTAGACTTTATCTGTTATACCATCTAGTTAGTATTCCTGACTCTCACTAATAAGCAATTAAATCTTTTTTTCCTTAAGTCCATCTCTCTATGTGCATAAATAGCATGTAAAAATTGTTTAATTCCTTCCCAAAACATTTGTGGGTTTTCTTTGTTACTTGACAAACACATCCAATTAAAATAATAATTATCTTGAGTATTTAACTGTGTGCAAGCCAACAAACATTTTTGGTGGGTAATGGATATTATACCAAGTTTCAGCTCTCAATAAATTCATAGGCTAGTGGAAGAGGGTATAAAATAGATAGGTGCCCCTAATAAAAGGAAAAATAAAATACTAGCTGTCACAGAGGTTCAGTTAATGTAAATTGGAAACAAACTTCTAAATGGTGTCTACTTGGATATGTAGATGTCAGATCAGGATATATAAGGTTCGAAAAATGCTTATTTTAAATAATTAATTGTATTTGTAAATCCACAAAATTTGTCACAATACAAAGTAGACAACTACTATCTCTTTACTGAATTAGAGTTCGGGCATGAGTTTGCATATATGTCATAAATATCTATTATTTATATTAATTTAGATTGGATAATACTCATTTAGTGTCCTTATTTTTTACAAGATTATTTTTATCTTTGAAATTAAATACTTTTATATTTATATTCTCAAAAATGTTATGGCAGAGAAAATTATAATACATGCAAGTAATGAGGATTTATCAAAAAGGAATAACAAAATTCAGTCATACCATGATAAATTATGTGTATATTTTGGTTTGGTTAATTGAATTTTACCAAAGTAAAAGATAATTTTCTCTTGGTTTAATTCCATTTTAATTTTTTTGTAAGGGAAATAAAGGTTATTTAAAGTGACTGATGAACTTGCTGGGAAATTAAACTTAGAGATAATTTGCAAAATTAGTAGTTCAAATTTAGGAAAACAATACAGTTAGGTACAATACAATGCAATATACTCCTACACAAAGTCAGCTAAGCAATTATTTGCTGGCAATAAAGATCTTTAAATTTCAGTTAACTCATTATCTTTTAATGGTAATGCTAATGTAAATTCTAGTATCTTGAAAATATTTTCTCCTAATTTTTAAGATTTAAACTCCTGGATAATTTTGTACATGCCAAAAATTGAAAATTTTTAAGTGTTCTTAGTTTCCAGAAAATATATATTTAAAAAGATATTTTTCTGTATCATTTAAATTTGAAGGCAAACTGGTTCTTTGTATATATCTATACATATATGTATAATCATATATGTATATATGATTAAATCAAATATTTCTATTTAACAAATGAAACTGGTTTTAGGAAGACGCCTCATAGAGCAAACTGTTTTTTAGGAACTAGTTGAATGACACGTTTTTCAGTTGAGCTTAGGAGTTGGAAATACAATGGCAATACAAGTTTAAGTTCTGTCATCACTTTCAATGACTTTAGAATTCTGATCCTATAATTGCCTTGCCACCTTAATAAAAGAAGAAAACAATTTCTTCTAAATATAATTTTATTTGTTTGAATTAACTTTATGTTTTGAATTTTATTTGCTAGAATAGCATTATTATACATATTTTAATATAAAATTAACTTTTTTTTAGAAATTCTCATTGTTAAAAATTTTAGATGTCATTTGGTTTGTCCTAAAACAGTCTAGAAATCAAGTTAATTAATTGAAAGTTATTTTTAGATATAGAAATTGATATGCAAGTTAACATATTTCAAATATATAAAATAAAATTTTAAAAGACATGCCATTCTGTTAGCTGTAAGATAGTTTATTAAATGGAAAGTTGCTGGTTGTGTTTTTCTTTATTATTTATTTGCTTTTGCTTCTATGGGTTGGGAAACACTCAACAATGGTATACCAGAATACAGAATAACAAGAAACTTGGCATTATTTCTAGAATGGTCCAAATTAAATATGTTTCAGTAAAATGACGTTTGTCCTTTTTGTAAACTGGAAAGCATCTAAAGTATTATTTTTAAAATTCTATTTTCCTGAAATATATTAATGTAAAAAACCATTCATATTTACTATATAACTTTAAATTTATAATCTTTTTTATTCTTTCCAATACATCTTATATAGATGGAGGCTAAATGTATAAATTTATTTGAAATAAAATTATAAGTTCTATAAACTTAGTGGATTATTTATTTTCTAACAATTTAAAAGTTATATTAAAAATGCATGTTCCAAAATTCCTATCAGTTTACTGGTTAAGAATAAAAATCCAGAAAATGCAGTATTTATTTGAGAAAAAAAAATTTTGAAGGGAAACCTAGGTAAACAGCTATGGGAGGCATACAGACAGGGGCAGGAAGTACACAAAGATTTCACATTCATCTGGTCAAAATTGTTCAGCTATTTTTACTTGTCTAATAATTGTTATGTAAATTTTCAGAGCTTCTGTTCTCTTATCTGCAAAATAAGAAGTCAGAATTATATGGTGTACAAGTTTCCTATTATGATTTGATTCATACATAAAAATTATTCATTCAGTATTGTTTTTCTTGCCTGTAGTAGTCACTGTGCTTTTAAATATAGCAGTATATAATTTACTATTATTGTGTAACAAACTTAATGACTTAAAAACAACATAATTTAGTAGCTCAGCTCTGCAGGTCAGTAGTCTGGGCCCGGCATAACTGGGTTTTCTGTTGAGGCTCACACAAGGCTGTGATCCAGCTAAGTGTTGGCCATATTGTTGTTCTCATCTAGAGTTTGGAATTCTCTTCCAAGTTCATTCAAGTTGTTGGCAGAATTGTTTCTTGTAGCCCTAGGAATGAGGTCCCTGTTTCATTACTGGCTGTTAGCCAATGGTCATTTTCCACTCCCAGAGGCAATCTACATTCCTTGCCATGTGGCCTCCTCCAACTTAAAAGCTAGTAATAGAAAAACTGCCTCACACTGAATCTATCTCATGTTTAGAATCTGACTTTGAATCTCTCACCAGGAAGAGTTTGACCCTTATAAGGGTTAACCTGATTAAGAGAAGCTCACCAAGGAAAATCTTCTTTATCTTAAGGTCAACTGCTTTAAGACCTTAATTACACCTACAAAATACCATTATAGCAGCACCTAGATTATTATTTAATTGAATATCTGACAAAAAGTGTTCCCCAGTGGGTTGGGAATCTTGGGACACATCTTAGAATTCTGCTTATCACAAAAAGTGAACATGTCAGTCTCAATCTCTTCTTTCATAATGTATGCAATCAAGTTTGGGGAAAAAATCAACGCCCAAATAATGACCTAAATTTATATTTGTTAAATGTTAAATAGAAGAAGTACGTTGCTTTGAGTGCAGTTACTCAAGATCATCTTAACTGAACAATGCAATCGAGCTATCCACTTGCACCAAGAGCATAGCCTGTCTTTAAGTTTCAATTGAGGGCATGCATGTTCCTAAATCTTTCTTTGCTCAATATTTCTCCCACAAACTTAACATGGTATTTGGATGTTGCTCTGGCTACTCTCCATTTATTTCTAAACATGTGCCTCCCCTTCTTTTTGTCTGATGCTTTGCTTAGCCTTCTCACCTTCCCCAGGAAGAGAAAATTTATAGACTGTTTTGCTGGGTTCATTACCCTCTGTCTTCTGGTTGGATTTGACCGGTGGTAGATATAAGCAAGAGACCAGAGGTGGTAGGATAGTGACGTTGGGGTACTTATTCTTCCTCTCTGCTGGTCTGTAGTTTGACACAGTTCCTTTCCAGGGGATTGCTCCTATAATTATAGCTCTGTCTCTCTGAGCAACAGTAATGGTTCCTTCTTTTTCCTTCAATCTAGACATAGTAATGACTCCCTGTTATTTCTGACCTTGGGGTCATTTTTCATCTCTTTCATTTTCCTTAACATTACCCAAATATTATAAATATGCCCCTCCTCAATTATCCTATTTAAGTATGGAATCTATTAGCTGATACTGTAACTGATATAAATGTTTTGTTACTAGCTAGCATTTTTTTGTCAACATACCCCCACTCCGATTTGTTTAGGATGGCAATATGCTATGTAAATATGAGACCATGAAATATAGTTATAGCCAATGAGACATAATCAGATGGCCTTTTCTAGAAAACAGCTTACTTTTTTATTACAGATGACAATCATACCTTATTCTCCCTTCCTGCGTGTTCCTGCTTGGTTGGGAGGAGGAGACATGTGACCATAAAACCACAAGTATATGATAAAAGACTCAGCCCCTACAGGTGAGAGTGAAAGATGGAAACAGTCTGAATTCCTAGTGGCAACTTTGAGCCACCATACTTGCTCTGAGCTTCATGATACAAATAAATCCCACTGTCAGTAGTATTTCTTTTTGTTTCCAGCTGGCTTATGAATGTATTCCTGACTAATACATCTACCCACCCTGTTCCTTTCATGCTTCTTTGCATATAACAATGTCATCAGCAGATTAAGTGATGAAATATGTCTTTATGGAACATCTACTTTACTATTTCTGCAGCCCATGCTCAGAGTGCAGGCAGATAAAGTAGGTTTGCCTACTAGGTTTGCCCAAGAAGTTCTTGAACATGAAAGATCAAGTGGACCCTTTAGCATACACATTCCTGTAATTTCTTATTTTTGGTAGAAAACCCATCAAGACTCCTGTCCAGACCTTCTCATACTTTGCAAGAGTTTCATGTTCCTCAACCTCTAGCTTATAATTACTTTATTTACATTATTTTCATTCTATAACCAGGCAGTGGGGTGGCAAGTTCAGTGTGTTTTTATAAGATACATGTGGAATTCAACATTAATAAGAGTCTTAATACTATTTTATTAAAACTACCCCTTTTGTTTCTGGGTCACCTCAAACTTCACACTTTTAGTTGCAAGAAAGCAAACCACGGCATGTCCTTGTTTTGATCTCTCTTCCATATCAACTTGATGGTCTGTCTATTTTGTCCTCAATTTGCTTTCTTAAACTCATTACATTTCTACCAAATATTCTTGTGGATTTTTTCCTCTGTTGCATGATTAATACAGTCTCTGATTCTCCTCTGATAAGTACTGGTCACTTTACATTTTATCTGTGACATTTTAATAGCTGATCTTCTTAGTGGCATTCAGAAAATTAGCTGAACCAACTTTTTAAAAAAACAACTTTTTAAAAAAATTTCCAGGAAACTTTTATTCCTTTACCCACAATTGAGGCCATAGGAGCAATCAAAGATTTGATCAGACATTTGCCTTTATATAGGTCGTGATTGTCATGCAGGCTTGGAGTAATTAAGACTGAGAAAGTTTTTCAGCATATAGGGGAAGAAATGGATTTGAGAGAGAGCAACAAGGAAGAACAAGCAAGATGATAGTGAGTTTTATTTTACTAACATAGGGGGAGAAGGAATCTCATGATACATGATGTCTGATAATCAGTGATATTTGGTAGAGAAGAATCAAATTTGGCAAGGCAAAGATACTTTGAAATTAGAAGACTAGATCATAAGGTACCATGAGACTTTCTTTTATGGGATATTCTTTCATATAACATTCATATGGTTCTGATTTCTGAGGCTGAGCTTTGCTACAGATAATTAGGTTTTGAATGTGAATTACTGAGATGAGACAGCAGCAAGATAAAACAGCAAACCAAAAATTTAATATGAGAAACTGAAAGGGTCAGCTTGTTGAACTTGGTTACATTTTACTAATATGAAGAAAAGTAAAATCTGTTTCTGAAGTGATAAGGAAATGCTCAATAACATTTTTATAAATTGTTCATTTTCTCTCTCATTTTTATTATAGGAACAATTAAAACTGAAATTGCATTACCAGTATTATTGCCATTACAGTGATATTTCATAGATACTATTTGTGCTTTAGTATTGAGACATTAGAGTGATAAAAGGAAACAATAGCGTTTTAAGCTTTTGTGTAATAAAGACTTCATGCTTCTCTTCAAAGTTTGAGATTATTCTCACTAACAAAATTAAATAAAATGATGACGGGGAATTCTGTGACTGCCCTTATGCTTTTTCTGGTTTATTTGTACTTAGTGAAAGGTTTATATGAATACAGCAATTACACAACTTGGATTAACTTCCTCTTCTCTCCAAATGCAAGGCAGTTCCATTTGTCATATTCCTGTCACTTTCAGAGAAGTATGACACTAACATCAAAATTGTCCCCATTTGAGGCTTCCAATTCATGACTGGAAACATACATTTATATCTTTAGGTGCTAGAAATAAGGATAAAACAGAAAGACAGAGGGGTAAATTGGAAGTGAAACCAGGATGGCCCAAGGGAAGTCAGACAGGATTTAGTGATGAGATTAGAATGTGTGTCCTGAGACATATATCATAATCCCAGGCCTGCATGAGCCTTGGAGCTGAAACTGAGCTGCTTAATCCACTACACTACCCTCCCTACTGGAAGTTAGGCAGTGGGGTAAATGCTTAAACAAGACACAACTGTAAGCAACAAGTACAGTAGTAATACATTTTCTCTCTTTCTGTGTGTGTGTGTATATAAATATATATATATTTATATATAAATAAAAATATATGTGTATATTTATATATTTATTTTTATATATAAATAATTTTTTTTTTTTTTACTGGTAGCCTAAAACATGCCCAAGATGAGCAGGACACATGTTCAGGTAGCTAGGGGATTTTATACTACTTGATCCCACCCCTACCTTTACCCAAACTAAAATGTGATCTTGAGGTATAGGATTTTTATTTGTTGTGTTTATGGCAAACACTTCAGTGACTTACACAGAGTAAGTATTAGTAAATATTTGCTGAATGGTTAATGTTTTTCTTTCTGCTTTCTTTTTTATACAGGCAAATTATTTACAAAAAGACAAATATCTAGACATACTAAAAAAGACGCAGGAACGATGTCATGTCATGTAAACAAATTACAGATGCCCACAAATTTCTTACCAAATTTGATTATATTTAAAAGCTTTGTACATGAAAATGAAGAAGCATTATTCATTTCACATACAAAAGCTAATTTACTGACAACCTTACTCTAAAAGATAAGGATTAAAATCTTTAATTTCAAAGTTACAGGTTTTTTTGAAAGAGCTACGTAGTCATTATTTTTAAGAAAAGTTATTTCATTCCTGAGAAATTGGATTTTTTTCATTTATAAGTTATTTTTCAGTTTATGGATTTAAAATGGTCATTTTAGCAGCTCCATTTAAAAAAATTTTCTCTATACTTCCCAGTTCATTCTAGACCCATACCTCTTTGTTAATAACAATAATAATAATAATAATACATAGTGTGGTTAAAATGTAATTCTGCTTTAAATACTAACCTCAGATAGATACTATTAGATATTTTCCCTCTTATTATCTCTCCCTTTGTAATTAATTTGTAAATAATTAATAAATTTAACATGCTGAGTAAAATTACACAATATAAAAATTTTAACTATGGTATGATCTTCAATAAGTTAATTCAATTTGGAAACAATACATGGAGAAAGCACAGACTATGAGAATGAAATCTGATTGTATTAAATTACTTTATATTCAATATGCTCACTTAGGCATGCACACCTTTTAATTTGAGGGCATTCATATTACAAAATTCACAAACTTAGAGCACTTATTTGAATGTGTTATTTTTGTTTCTGCTAAAATTCTAGGAATAATACAGCTGGAAGAATTGCTTTATGACTGGAGCATGAATAGACACTGTTAATTCAATGATAGTATCATGATTTAAACTAAATACGCTTTACCACTTACTTCAGAATAGCCACTGTTATGTCTGACTTACACTACCTTTTCTCAGTAAATCAGTTCAAAGGTGTCAGTTTTACCTATTAAATGGGCATGTCTAAATAGTTATGTCCAAGAGTACAATATCCATCATCTGTCCTCAGATTCCCACAATCATTAATTTTAAGACTGATTGGTTACTGGCACACCAGTTATGTCCATAGTTTTTCACATCTACTTTTCATCTTTGGAACACTCTGGCTCACAGCCATTAAGGTCAAAATCCTTTTGTTATGTACAGAGTAACTGCCTTTTCACTTATTTGAATCAGATAACACTTGTGCCATTTGAAAAATCAGAATTGAAAATATTAAAAATATAAAAAAACACTAATTCAAAATCACTTAAGAAAATTAAATATGTTTTATATTCTCCCCTCTCCCCCTGGCCTCTCTCTCTCTTTCTTTCTCTCTCTGCCCCCTCTTGACATTTTTCTAATCATTTTACATATGATAATAGTAGCACATGAAACCATATTTGTTTATGTTATGAAATAAATTTCATGTCCTAAGCAATGAATCTGATCGAAGAGTGTAACTGGAAATTTATGAAGTAGGCATCATTACTTAATGTGATATTTCATCAAGTGTTATGAACACTTACCATATATTATGACAGAAGGGTCAGCTTTCTAATAGACGGTTTTAGTCATATAGGAAATATTACTTTGGCAAATGAGCTAATATAAACATGATTTTAAGTAAAAAATTTTTCCTGAGGGGGATGGAGCTTCAAACTTCTCTGTTTCAATCTATCTTAATTATGATGTGAGAGTATAACTAGTTCTGAGCAACAGCTCATGCTTTTGCCAGTATATGAGTCTGGGAAAGTTACTTAATGTATCATAGTTCTTACTTTATATATGTCATACACATTTGAAAGACATGGTTTGTTTCATCTTTAAATATTTGGTTAGAAGAGCAATCAAACTAAATGAAATGACACTATTTATAGAAAATAGCTTTGTAAAGAGGTAACCAAATACAGAAATTTATTACTAAGTGAGAAAAGATTAGTAGATGTAAGCAATATATTTTGGGGCAATGTGACCTACCACTCTCGGACTTCTTCTATAATATTTCCCATCAATTAGGTTTTCACCTCTATATACTCTTCTCTTTTGCATTTATTATTATTTTTTAATTTCTCCAGGAAAATGTCTCTACATTATTTTGTATATGTATTATCTGATTCTGTAAGTCTTAGAGTTCAGTGGGAGAAATAAAAAATGAAACCAGCAGTAATAAGAAATCAACTTAAGCATACTAAAGATTATTTCAAATATTACATGGCATGAGAATCCACAAAATATACAAAAGATACTACAGAAAGCCAAATTAGTAATATAGAGGACAGGATTGAGAAAATCACATAGGGTAAAACAGAAAGTTTTATTTTCTGAAAAGTTTTATTTTCAGAAGAAAACTTATTTTCTGGAGCAGAGCTTTGAAAATACGCTCTTTGTCTATATCCTAAATGCTCTATTCACCTCAAACTTTTTATCGTTTTGTGTCTTCAAAATTTATATATGGATTTTCCAATTTTAATTACTTATTCTAGAGAGAAGACATAGGTAAAATTGCTATTTATTTTAAAAGTATGTAAGTGATTTACTTTGCAGTCTCTTTCTGGTATAATTGAATATCATTATCAAAACCCAGGGACAATGATTCATATTACTATATCTCTCATTTACTATACTGAGGAGTTAGGAGGAAGACCTGGAGCTCAGGAGAGGAAAAATTCATCTTAGTACTATTTCCTAAATCTCAAAAGTGAGATTTCTTCAGTGTCTCTTTTGCTTGGCCTGTTGTCTAAGTTCATAGGACTCATCTATCTAGCCTCTTAATTTGAGCTTCTGACCACCTGGTCACCAGTTATTGTCCATGAAATTACAGTTTATTTTCTGTTTTTATTTTATGGAAATTTTGCTTTTAAACCAATACACATTTTTAAGAAAGTGAAGAAGATGTAAAAAACAATGTTATTTTTCAATCATTAGGTAGAATTATTTCTCCAGATTCTTTTTCTATATTTTTCTATTTTCATTAAAAGTTGTTTTACATAATAATGCCCCCACCAAAGGAAAATAAGATACTAGATTAATGGCTGTTTCATATATTTTAGAGAAATATTTTTAGCTCTAATATTTAGCAATTATTAATAATCATAGTCTGATAATACAACATGTTTTCTAAGACTTTCAGAATCGATTCCCCAATATATTTTTATCAACATATTAATTATAGTCCTATTAAAATGATCCTATTATGTCAGTATATTTTACACATCTACTCTTATGTAGAAATATAGGCAGAATGCATTTTCAATGAATAGCAAAATGTGGTATTTCGTATTTCATAGAGCAGAAAGTAAAAATTAAGTGTTGTATGGAGTCTTGATGTTGAGATAAACTATGACGTAGATTTCTATATAATGTAAATCCTATGATTTTTTTTTTACCATAGCGCTAATATTACTGATGTTCAAGCTAACTACAGCTTCATCAATAACTGATTCTTTTTTTCTTGTCAAAGCCAATTTGATGTCTGAATAAATATATTTGCAAATTACTTTGTATTTAGTGACCATTAGTAATTTCTGAAGCTGGGCTTTATAAAAAGGCAAAGATTTAAAAGTCCCCACATTTAAAACTTTGAGTTCAATTTTTTAAAATCTAGCACACACTTTTAATAATTATATTGCTAAACAGATAAATAACAAAACACTTTGTCTTCCCTCTATAGCTCTTTAAATTTGTTCATATCAAAAAATAATTGTTCTAAACTGGCAGTAACACTGCTGCATATCATATAGCAGAGTTAAAAGACAGGAGTTTTGGAAACAAATTACTTCACAGATAATGAGGTACTAAAGCTTGTTTGTTGTCACTGTTCTAACCAGGAATGTGAAGTAATTTTACTATGGCTAAAATATGAATGAAACATGTGACAAGTTAAAAAATCTGGTTAATACTCTGAAATTGCATTGAATTCCCAAATATTTATTTTTATGCTTCAAAATATAGAATTTGAAAACAACTATCTGTCATGTATTAAACAAACCAAGAAGTCAAATTTTACCATTTTACTCTTTTAAATAGTTGAAATACTTTTCTTTTGCCATTCAGTAATTTACGTAACACTTTAAAGCTATGACATGAACCTGATTTTAGTGCTATGACCACTAATTAGAAAATCCATGAGAAAATACTAGGAACAATCTCATTTAATGTTACTTTAATATATGTTACACTTTTATAACTACCAAGAGCAGGGTGTATACAGAGCTTAAATGTCTCCTCACAAATTACTTAATAACTTCAAAAGTAAATATGTAGTAACTACAGAGAAACCAGATGACACTCTATCTATGATCAAATTAACATAACCAATAATGGACAAACAGGTATATATGCCTGAAAATGTGATACTCTGAGAAAGAATAATCAATATTATATTATTGTAACCAAAAATACATAGCCTGTACCAAATAATGAGGAAGAAAGTCAGAAAACGACCAACTTCAAACTGAAATAATTGGTATGGCAAATGCTAAGACAGACATTGAAACACTGAGGAAAGTTTTCAGATTAAGGGAAACTAAATGGCAAACAATAGCAAGTTTTTGTTTTTGTTTTTGTTTTTAACCCTGACTGAATCCTTTACGGGAAAAGCAAAGAAACAAAATCCTTTATAGGATACTATTGTGAGATACGAAGAATTTCATATTTGTATGAATGTTAAATTCTCTAAGTATGATAAATACAGACAGCACCCTTATTTAAATGAAATGCTTTGGTCTTAGGAAATATGCTAAATAAAGGATTTAGGAGTAAGGGAGAATGTTATAACTTTTTGAATCTGGGCAAAGTGTACATAGGATTATTTTGTGTATTTTTTTTAACTTTTTGAAAGTTGAATATTATTTCAAAATAAAATGTTAAAAGATATAAATAAATGTCCAAATA
Organism: Balaenoptera musculus; assembly: GCF_009873245.2. Taxonomy (NCBI): domain Eukaryota; kingdom Metazoa; phylum Chordata; class Mammalia; order Artiodactyla; family Balaenopteridae; genus Balaenoptera; species Balaenoptera musculus. Next base: position 42,013,677 of record NC_045788.1, read on the forward strand.
AAACACATGCTTGAGAATCAAAACTTTGTAGCAATTGAGTTATAGGCATCTCAGTTTTGATTATTTATTTTCTTTTTAAAAGTATGTGTATTTCCTGAATTTTAAAGAGAGGACATGGCAGATTTATTTACGTGAGGTTTAGGCAGAACCTATCTGGTTCAATAAGCTTATGCATGAAATCTTTCATGTATCAGTAATGTTATCATAAAAAATTAAAAGGTGAAACAAAAAAATGAAGCATATTAAAATATAGAAGAAATGTCCCAAAAGCAGGGGAAAAAATAAAAATAGACCCCCAGGTGATTCAGATACAGTTGTTATTAACCACAGACTTTAATAATAATTATGATTATTTTATTGAGGAAAACAAAGGAAAATATGAACTAAATACATGAATAATTGGAGAATTTAAACAAGAGTTTAAAAATATCTGAAATTAAGAAATCATTGATTGTGTTTAAAGCAGAATACTGAAAGACTACAGAATAGAAAATTATGAGGAAAAAAATGAAGAGATGAACCTTAAAAAAAAAAAAAAAAAGGAAAAAATGCAGACATAAGCATAAGAGAGCTATGGAATACAGACAAAGATCTAAATCTAAATGGAATACCAGAATTAAAGGACAGTGAGACTGAGGAAGAAGCAATATTCAAAAAGATAATATCTAATAATTTTCCAGAACTGAAGAAAGAAAGGCTTTAACCCATAGAATCAAGAAGCTAGGGCCTGCTCTGTAAAGGAAAAATACAAACAGAATCACATGTAAATTACCACAAACTTCCTAAAACCAGAAATAAAGGTAGAATCCTTAAAGTAGCAAGAGAATAAAAGACACAATACTTTTATAAAAACGTAAGTTTTTCAGCAGAAACTATGGATGTCAAGAGTCAAAGGAAAGATAACTTAAATGTTGAAAGAAAAACACAGTAACCTAGAATTATTATCAGAATTAAATACTTTTGAAAGATGAAGGTGGATTGTATACATTTTCTTATAAACAATGTTGAAATATTAAAAGCCTGAAAATCAAAGTTTCCTCTTAAGAAGCTAGAAAAATATAGAAAAATGAAACCAAAGAAAGGTAGAAGGAAAGAATAAAGATAAGCAGATTAAAAAAATTTAAAAAGCTTAAACAAAAAATTTTAAAAGCCAAAAGTTGGTTCTTCGAAAGATTATCAAAATGATGAACATCTTCAAAGACCAATCAAGAAAAAAAGCAGATAACAAATTAGACTGTAAAGCTACAGTAGCTTCTTAGTAACTGTGCTATTAGTACAACTTAGGTCAGTAGAAAAATGAAACATAATAGAGAGTGTAGAAACAGACCTATACATTATTTTAAATAGCCAAAGTACACCTAGAGCTGGAGTATAGGACGTCACTGTCTGGAGGCCCATTCAATCCAGACCTGCACTGTGGTTTGAGCGAGTAACAGCTGTATCACAAAGTTTAAATTCTGGAGATCACACCCTTCCTTGTACATGGTAATGAATATACAGGCTAGAAAGAACATAATTATTAAGAACTAGAGTACAATCCTGAGCCAGTCCCCTCATTTCACAAATCTCATTAATGAACATAGGTTGAAGCCAAGCCAGGGGAAATGGGCTTTGGCACCATTTTGTTTGAGAAGTCTGATTTTTTTCATTTCAACATTTCCATCTAAAATCCATTAGGAAATTTTAAAGCTTTTGGACAAGTCTTTAGGAGTATATATACAACATTCTTCACCAGTGACAGCACAAGAACTTGCTTGGGAGACTGAAAGAGGATAGATGGTGGCTCTATTATATTTAACTACTTGTCCATTTTCAGAGCTACTCTTCTCCTCAGGAAGTCAGTAGTCTTGGTGGAACTGCCCACACCTGAATAACTCTCTTTGCCATGGCATGGATAATCCTTGTAACTTTTTGAACTTCTTTGGAGTTTGAAGTGATGTAGCACTGGAACTTAAAATGGCAGTCGAAAATTCTTTATTTGTGAACAGACTTAACATGTTGTGCACTAATTTGTTAGATTATCATTTTATTTTTACTCATTTATTTATTTTTACTAGGAATTTTTTTTAATTGAAGTACAGTTGATTTACAATGTTATGTTTCAAGTGTACAGCAAAGTGATTCAGTTATACATACATATATATTTATTTTTTTCAGATTATTTTCCCTTATAGGTTATTACAAAATATTGAGTATAGTTCCCTGTGCTTTACAGTAGGTCCTTGCTGGTCATCTATTTTATATATAGTAGTGTATAAAAATAAACAAATGGGATCTAATTAAAACTTTTGCACAGCAAAGGAAACCACAAATAAAACAGAAAGACAACATGAAGAATGGGAGAAAATATTTGCAAATGATGCAACCCACAAGGGATTAATCTCCAAATTATACAAACAGCTCATATAGCTCAATATCAAAAAACAACCCAATCAAAAAATGGGCAGAAAATCTAAATAGATATTTTTCCAAAGAAGACATACAGATGGCCAAAAGGCCCATGAAAAGATGCTCAACACTGCTAATTATTAGAGAAATACAGATCAAAATTACAATGAGGTATCACCTCATACCAGTCAGAATGGCCATCATCACAAAGTCTATAAATAAATGCCGGAGAAGGTGTGGAGAAAAAGGAACCCTCCTACACTGTTGGTGGGAATGTAAATTGGTACAGCTACTATGGAGAACAGTGCAGAGGTTCCTTAAAAAACTAAAACTAAAAATAGAGTTACCATATGATCCAGCAATCCCACTCCTGGGCATATATCTGGAGAAAACTACAATTTGAAAAGATACATGAACCCCAATGTTCATAGCACTATTTACCATAGCCAAGACATGGAAGCAACCTAAATATCCATTGATAGATAAATGGATAAAGAAGATGTGGTGTATATATACAATGGAATGTTACTCAGACATTAAAAAAAAGAATGAAATAATGTCATTTGCAGCAACATGAAAGGACCTAGAGATTATCATACTAAGTGAAGTAAGCCAATCAGAGAAAGACAAATATCATATGATATTGCTTATTATGTGAAATCTAAAAAAAAAAGAGATACAAATGAACTTATATACAAAACAGAAATAGACCCATAGACATAGAAAACAAACTTATCGTTACCAAAGGGGAAAGGGGGGAATGGATAAATTAGGAGTTTGTTAGATTCTTCTTGAACTAGAATATAATTTTTCCCCATGGTTAATCATCTAAATTACTCCATTTGTAAGCCATGGTTGTAAAAATCTGTGAGGATACCTAAAGGGGGCCTAGAATTATAACTGACCCTATGATATACACCTGAGGTTAGTGCTCCAAGGTAGCAGGTATGCAACAGAATGGTCAGTACTTGAGGCAATATGTTCCTGAACGTTTTGCTTAGAAACCAAGTATGCCTTAGTTCCACAAATGCAGTGCTAAAAATTAGAAGCCACCCTTGGAAATTTTTCTTGTCTAAGTATTGCATTGGGATTGTTTAACAACTTGTACTTTATTTCTCATTTTCTTAAAAGGAAGTAATCTCCATTTACCAACTCCCCAACTCTAACCTCAGCTAAAGAAGAGGGATAAAGAAAGGACATGCAGTGGTCTTTGTCTGAGCTCTGCATGTTAATATTTCTTCATGACACAGCCATATGTTGCAAATATTATTCTATCAGTAGTACCTATCTTGAGTCTTTGTGTGCCTATTTTCACAAATCATTTTTTTTCTGTTTTTGTGTAAGCCTGTTTTTGTCATGTCTGGAATGATACTGGTTTTCAAAAACTCATTAAGACTATTTTTCCATGCCCTGTCTCAGAATGAATATTCTGGTCTTTCTGACAAAAATATAGAGACTAAGATAAGTTCTTCAAAGTGAAATGGAAATTCACCTAAAACCCCGTATTTTTCTGAGCATTTCACTATTGAGTGGACCATTTTTAACTAGCTATTGATATCAGCAAATAAATAATAGTATCCATAGGTACAGGAAAAAAAGGTTAACATGAAAGAAACATTTTTTGATTTAAAATGACAGAAAGTGGCACTAAAGAAGGCAGAGTAGAATGACTGCACTAAAAAATAAAACAAAACAAAATGAAAGCCAAGACCAATTGAACAAAAATGATACAGAAAGAAAACAAAAAAGAAAGGTAAGAACTTGATCCAGTTTCTTAGGTCAAAATAGTTTTATGATCTTATGATAGTTCTCTGTTTATGGAGAACTTTTGAGAATCTGTTGTTTTAAATCCTTGAGATGGATACACAGATGATGAATAGTGAAAACGTGTGTCTTCTCAGTTGGGAGGTCATACATCCAGGGCCCTACTTCCTGGTAATTAACTGCTATTCTACTGGTTAAAATTATAAGATAAGGTCTTGTGTAATGTGATTCTAAGACATTTTTTATATCTTTTCCTAAAACGAAATCCTCAGATTTTGAGCTTGTGACAACTACTTTTAAGACTCCTGAGGACAGGCAGATCATACCTGGATGTAATATGGCTGTGTATATTCCATGAGTCCTTTCAATACTTCATCATGTCATCTATAACTAATGTAAAGTCCAAAATTGGGAGAGCAATACCCAACTTTATAGAATAAAGTGAGAATTGTGAGAATCAATGATTACTGAAGGTCACACAGACCAGAAATAACATGACTGCCTAAGAAAGCCCAAAACTGTCAGATTGTTTGAACAGAATGAATATTAAAATGTCAGTAGCTCTCTCTACTTTTCTTGAAAATGGAGATAAAGGAACAATAAAATGTCTTTATTTACTACAAGGCTTTGCAAAGCTCTTTTATATGGTCTCAATAAAACCATTACCCTTGTCATTAAAATGATAAGTTTGAATTCCCAGGTTTAGACTCAAAATCTAGATGTGGCATCAGCAAGAGGAAAGAATATGAAGCTTTAGACCCTCCTTCCAAGGAGACACAGATTTACCAACAACAAACTGACAAACTACCTCTGTGAGAAATTTAGAAACCTGTTAAAAGATTCCTGCACTCTGGTGAGAGCAAAGTTAACCACATCAAACCCCCAGCAGAAAATTTGTGACACCCTCCACTTTCTCTCATTAGATTACCATCACCCAACCCTTCATGAAGTACAGAACATTTGGGAGGAAACCTCCAATTCATATCTTCTCCCTGTGGCAGGAAAGAAATAGAATGTACATTCAATTGACATTTAAGAGAGCTGCCCAAGGAACCGCTCTGTCTTTCCTAAATCCAAGTACTGGCAGGAACTCGGTACTAGATTTGGGGTCTCTGATAACAAAGACTATGCACCTTCTTCTTCAGTACCATGTATGAATAGTATGTGAAACCTCAGGATAATGATTTACTACAGCACCAGAGAGGCTGCAATATCACAAACAGAGACCAGGGAGAGCTTCCGAGTAGAAACTAGCAAACCTCTTCAAAGAGGAGATTATACCCACAAACCCAGAGAGGACATATACCCAGAAAAGGCTTGAAGAGTCCTCAAATCTTTAGCAGTGATGAGTGGAGAAAGTCTTCCCCATAAAAAACCAAACCATGAAGTCTGGGAGAGTTGGCAGATTCTTCAAATGCTGAAATCCCAACAACAACAATAGAAAATAACAAGACATACCTGAAAACAGAAACCCATAATATATTTAAGGGACTATATTATCTATCGAGAAACTGAATTTTAAAGTAAATGAATTATCAGACAAAGAAATCATTATTACCATCACAAGGATTCTCAATGAATTAAAAGAGAACACATACAGACAAATAAATGAAGTCAGGAAAACAATGCATGAACAAAATGAGTATTTTAACAAAGAGATAGAAAATATAAAAAAAAAACAAATTCTGGAACTGAAGAATATAATAACTAAATTCAAAAATTCACTAGTAGGAAAACAACAGCAGACTTAACCAGGCAGAAGAAAGAATCAGTGAACTCAAATACAGAACCTTCACAATTACCATTGCAGAGGAACAAAAAGAAAAAACAATGAAGACACAAAGAGAACCTAAGGGAATTATGGAACACTACTGAGTGGAACAACATATGCATTATGGGGGGGGGGGCAGAAGGAGAAAAAAGAGGAGACAGAAAATCTGTTTGAAGAAGTAATGGCCTGAAATTTCCAAACTCTGAGGAGAGAAATGAACATATAAATTCAAGAAACTCAAAGAACTACAACTAGGATAAATCTGAAAAGAACTACACCAAGACTGAACTGTCATGTACAAAGGAACTCAGGTTATCAGTATAATTCTTAAGAGAAACCTGACAGGCTGGGAGGGAGTGGAATGCTGTATTCCAAGTACTGAAAAAAAAACCACAAAAAATGTCAACCAAGAATACTATGTTTGTCAAAACTGTCCTTCAAAAATGAAGAGGAAATTAAGGCTTTCCCAGATAAACAAAAGCTAAGGAAGTTCATCACCAGTAGACCTATCCTACAAGAAATGCTGAAAAGAGTCCTACAAGTTGAAGTGAAAGGATGATAAACAGCAACACAAACCACACAAGAATATAAAATTCCCTGGTAAGGTAAATATATAAGATACATCACACGTTAGGTCCCCAAAAGTGTTCTTAACACATTTAAGAAGACTGAAATTACACAAAGTGTCTTCTCTGACCTCAGTGGTATTAAACTAAATTAAATTAAATAGCAGAAGAAAAACAGGATAACCCACAAATATGTGGAAATTTCAAAATGTACTCAAAATCTAAGAGTGAAAGAAGAAATCATAAGATAAATTTTTAAAAATCTGGAAACAAAAGAAAATGGAAACACAACCTACCAAAATTTATGAGAGGCAGCAAAAGCAGTACTAAGAGGGAAGTTTATATTGATAACCATTTACATTAAAAATAAGAAAGATCTACACCTGAAACTAACACAACATTGTAAATCAACTATGTTCCAATAAAAATTTTAGAAGAAGATACATAAATAGTATCTTATTGGACTGCTGCTTTTTTCACACAATAATTTTTCTTGGAAATTGAGCAATGCTTTGTACAAAGTAAATACCCAATGTATAAATAAATAATAAGTGAATGAATAAATGAAAAAAATAAAACTAAGATCTCAAATCAACAAACTAACCTTACACCTCAAGGAACTAAAAAAAAAGAAAAAACTAAATCCAAAGTCAGCAGAAGGAAGGAAATGATAAAGATTAGTCCAGAAATAAAGTAGAGAAAGGAGAAACAACAGAAAATAAACAATTAAACCATGAAGTTTTTTTTGAGATCAACAAAATGGACAAACCCTTAACTAGACTAAGAACAAAAAAAGACTCAAATTCAGAAATGAAAGAGAAGACATTACAACTGATGTCAAAGAAATAAGAATTATTAAAAAAAAAACTACTATTAACAATTATGAACAATTATATGCCACTGGATAACCTAAAAGAAACAGACAAATTCCTAGAAACATACAACATACAATGCTGAACCATAAAGAATTATACAATCTGAACAAAACTATATCTAGAGAGAAGCCTGAAGCAGTAATTAAAACCTCCTAACAAAGAAAAGCCCAGGACCAGATGGATTCCCTAGAGAATTCTACCAAACATTTAAAGAATTAATATCAATCCTTCTCAAACTTTTCCAAAGAATCAAAGAGGAGAGGACACTCCCAAACTCATTCTTTGAGGCAAGCATTACCCTGACACCAGAGCTAGATAAAGACACACACAAAAAGAAAACTACAGGCCAATTTTCCTGATGAATATTGACACATAAATCCTAAACAAGATGCTGGAAAACAACAGCACATTTAAAGGAACATACATCACAACTAGGTGCAATTTATACCTGGAATGCAAAGAAGGTTCAATATATAAAAATTGATCAATGTAATTTATAACATTAACAAAATAAAGGAGAAAAAACATATAATCATTTCAACTAATACAGAAGAAAATTTTGAGAAAATCCAACACCCTTTCATGATGAAAACATTCAACAAATTAGGAATAGAAGGAAATTATCTCAACATAATAAAACCATATATGAAAAGCCCACACCTAACATCATCATAGAAAAAGACTGAAATCTTTTCCCCTAAGATCAAGAATGAGGCAACAATACTGACTTTTGCCACTATTCAACATAGTACTGGAAGGTCTAGAAAGAGCAATCAGACAAGAAAAAAATAAGAGGCATAAAAATTGGAAAAAGAAATACTAAAGTTTTCTATGTTCACAGATGAGATGATCTTATATGTAGAAAACCCAAAAGATTCTATACACAACCACACACACACAAAAAAATAGAACTAATAACCAAATTCAGCAAGAGTTGCTGGATATAAAATCAATACACAAAAATCAATTGAATTCCTATACACTAACAATGACAAATCTCAAAATGAACTAAGAAAGCAATCTCATTTAATAGAGCACAAAAATGATAAAATACTTAGGAAGAAACTTTACCAAGGAAGTGAAAGACTTTATTTCACTGATGGAAAGACACTGAATACTACAAACCATTGCTAAAAGAAATGAAGGAAGACCGAACAATAAAAAAATTTACAAAATGGAAAGACAGCCCATGCTTATAGATTGGAAAACTTAATATTATTAAAATGTCCATAGTATTCAATGCAGTCTAAAGATTTGATGCAATCCTTATCAGAATCTCAATGTCACTTTTTTGCAGAAATATTTCTTAAAAGTTCTAAAATTCATGAGATCTCAAGTGACCCCAAATAGCCAAAACAACCTTGATAAAAGATAAAGGTGGAGGCCTCACACTTACTGGTTCCCAAACATACTATAAAGTAACAGTAATTAAGATTATGTGGTACTGGCATGAAAATAGATATATAGACCAATGGAATAGAATAGAGTGCTCAGAAGTAAACCCTTGCAAATATATCCAAGTGATTTTTGACAAGGTGCCAAGAATACATAAAGAAGAAACACAGTCTCTTCAACAAATGGTGCTGGGAAAACTGAATATCCACATGCAAAAGAATGCAGTTGGAAACTTACCTTATACCATATACAAAAAATAGCTCAAAATGAATTATAGACCTAAATACAAGACCTATACTATTAAAATTCCAGAAGAAAACATAGGGTAAAAGCTTCTGGAATTTGGATTTGGCAATGATTCTTCTGATTTGACAGCAAAAGCATAGGCAACAAAATTAAAAAACAGACAAATGGGACTACACAAAACTTATAAACTTCCAAAAAATATCAACAAATATCAACAGAGTGAAAAACCCATAGAATAGAAGAAAATAATTGTATATTTTATATCTAAGAAGCAGTTAATATCAAGAATATGCAAGGAACTTCTACAGTCAAACAATAATAAACAAATAACCCAATTTAAAAATAGGCAAATGACTTGAATAGCTATTTCTTCCAAGAAGATTTACAAGTGGCCAATAAGCATATGATAAGATGTTCCACATCACTAATCATTAGGGAAATGTAAGTCAAAATCACAATGAGCTATTAGCTCTCACCCATAAGGATGGCCACTATCAAAAGAACATAAAATAACAAGTTTTATTGAGGATTCAGAGAACTTGGAACCCTTGTACACTGTTGGGAATGTAAAATGGTGCAACCATTATGGAAAATAATATGGAGGTTCCTAAAAAATTAAAAATAGAATTACCATACCACACAGCAATACAACTTCTGAGTATATATTCAAAAGTGCTCAAAGCAGGATCTTGAAGAGATATTTGCACACCTGTGTTTATCACAGCATTATTCACAATACCCAAGAGGTGGAAGCAACCAAAATGTCCATCAACAGATGAATGGATAAAGAGAATATGTTTGATACATAAAATGGAATATTATGCAGCCTTAAAAAGGAAAGAAATCCTGTTACATGCTACAATATGGATGAACATCGAGGACTATATGTTAAGTGAATAAGTCACTCACAAATGGTAAATACTGTCTGAGTCCATTCATATGAAGTATGTAAAGTAGTTAAAATCAAACCAAAGGAAAGTATAAAGCTGTTTACCAAGGGCTAAGGGAATGAGGACTTAGTGTTTAGTGGGTTAAGAGTTTTAGTATTATAAGATGAAAAAGATTGAGAGATCTGTTGTACAGCAATGTGAATATACTTAACACTATCGAATTGATGCTTAAAATGGTTATTATGATGGAAAATTTAATGTTACTAACCATAGTAAATTTAAAAATCTAACAATATCTTTGCTACCAACATAGCCATAGCTATCCAGCAAAATAAAGTTTCATTTCATCTTGAGAATAGTGAAATAATCAAAAAATTTTTTCAAAACTTTTGAAAAATTTTTGGGGTGTGAGCTGTGGCCCAGGCTACGGGAAATGTGCCCCACCCCATGCCCCTCTCCCAGTAGGGCCAGGATTATAGTGGCAGGGCCAGCTCTGAGGGGAAGAAGTAATTAAGCAGAAGGACTGATGGGAGTAGCTGTATGAAATCTATTTCAAGATACTTAAATGAATCCTGCAACTTGGGCTCTTTCCACATTATAGCTTTACAGTTTTACCAAAATTATATTGGTGACATATTAGAATTCACCAGAAGCATTCTCAACTATTTCTGTAGATTGCTGACGTTGATTTGAGTATACTGGTAATTTGTTTCTGCTGTGGTGGGTAAGTTGATGTAAATCCTATGCGAGGTCCCATTTGATGCCCTCTGATGTCATCAGATATGTCTTAAAAGTCACAGAGTTTATCATCATGTTATTTACAACTATATTTTTTCCAAATAACTTTTTTTCTGATTCTGGGGAAAATTGCTGAGCCATAATGGGTTCTTTGAAACTCTCCAAAGAGCACTTTGGAGTATTACCAGGCACGGTCTTAGTGATTGCTGCCTATCTGGTATAAAGATCAGCAAAGGCATTTTCTGACTGTTATTCCTTTTAGCATGAGCCTTTACTTTTACAGATATAGCCAATAGAGTACCTAAAATATCTTTATTCTTTAATGAATTTTTTCCTGAGATCAAGAAGTCTCACGGTTTCTGTAATATTATGAATCATGGGCTACCCCAAAAGCATTATTGCTACCAGTGAATATATTAGCTCTCTTATTTCTAGATATTCAGAAAGCTCAGTAAATGAGTTTTGCAATCTTGACAGAGGTTTGTGTCTGGTAAGGAGATATTTTCTAGTGGTGAGTTCAGATTTGTTGTATCCTGCCTCATATTTTCCTGTTCCTGTCACAGAGTATGTTCCCTCAAAACACAAAATTTTCTAGGGAAGGAATTTTTAATAAATGTCCATGGAATGTGGACAGTTATCAGAAAGATTCTAGGGCACTTCTGAGTTTCTGTTTCTTCTGGTAGTAAAAGGAGATGTGAATGGAAATGTTTGAGGAAGAAAGGGATATAGGAGTTTATCTTTTAGGTATAAATCATATCCTAGGGGACATATTCCTTTTGATAATACTGAAGCATGAATTTGGAAGTTTAATATTCTTTCTGAGCTAAAATAGCAGGTAGATTGCTGTAATCAATCTTAGAGTTCACTTCATGTTTAGAACATACCAAGAGGTCATTTGCATTTTTGGATAATACTAGAATTTCAGGGAAATCTAAGGATCCTTAGGGTCCTTGGCTAAAGGCTTTGAAAAGTAGGACAGTGTCTTGGTAAACCTCAGAAACATAACTGTCTCAATATATTGTTGTGTTTTCCAGAAAAAGAAAAGTAAATATTTATTCTCTCTTGTTAAGGGCCACCAGTGTAAAGATTACAGGCTGGAGCATGGCAAGTATCTGTGGGTATCTGAGGCACAGTTTGTGTAACAGTGACAGGTGTTTAAGGTTCATATTCCATATCTACATCTATCAAAAATTTATAGAGTTGTCACTTAATATTTACACAGATTTCTCCCATGATTGTTTAAGGATAAAATAGGAAATTAGGCACTTGGTTCCCACTAACACCTTCACTGACTAGCTGTTCAATTTTATTTCTTATTCAGTTCCTTAGCAAACACAGGACAATTGTTTACCTAATGTTGTTTTCTGCCTGCAGTTTCTGCAGATGTCTTTTTCAAAAGGCTCTCTTTCCTGGCACATACTAACTGGATGGAGCAGCTAGTTGCTTTGTTTGTAAGGCTATCTGCATCAGTTTTTCCTGGGTCTTATTCTACGTTTATTCTAAGACTCTTTAAAAATGCTTGGAAAGTAGTTAGGGATCTGGCAATAGGACTACGTATTTCTCATTCCAGATTTTGCTGCATTTTAAGTTCTCTATTTCTACCTTAAGGCTAGTCACAAAACATGAAGAGGAAGATTCAACACATCTGTTTAAGGATTTACATCTAATTGTTTCATGAAAGAGTTAACCTATTGCTGAAATTATTTAAGGATTCATCTTCTCTTTGCTTGTAGGACTGTACTAAAATATAATCTATTTTCACAAGAAAGATGTTGAGAGAATCTCACAAGATATTATGTAGCATTTTCAGTTTTTTGAAACCACTTTAGTTCCCTATGCAAAATGGGATCCCGTAAATCAATCTTAGGATCTTCATCCTCTGCATTTGTCGTCCATTATTTTCATGAGGGATTCCAGATTACATTCTTAGAACTATTCTAAATTCTTCTATAAATTTCTGTTTATCTTTCTAGGTTTTTTGAATGTTAACAATAGCTTTCACCTATTACCAAGACAAGGGCTCAATATAACTATAAGTGGCTTGCTCTATTCTGACTCAACTTTAAAAGGCAATTAAGTAATGGGAGTTTCTGGTTGGTCAGCATCGTAGGTGAATTAGTCAGATGGAAATGTACAGGCAGAGAGTATGGAAGTATATAGGATAAGGAAAGGGATATAGTTTAAATTATTGTTTGGGGAATGTAAAAGAGAGGTTTAACTTTATCACATGTGTTTATTTGCCTTGGTGACATAATTTAAAAACTGAATTTATTTGGAAGCATTCTCATACCAGTTAAAATGCAGACCATTGGATGTTTGGGGTTTTACTTCTTTTTTTTTTTATTCTAAGGTATTTTTCAAATGAATAATTTAGTTTTTGTTATAAGTTTAGAATTGGTGAACACAGTAAGAAAAAGGTATTGGTGAGCAATCTATTTTTTGAAAAGTAAGCAGTTTTCTTAAGTGTATAATGCATTGCCCAATAGAGCAACTGTTGCCCAGATGAACAAACTATTTGCCTGGATAAATTGATTTTCATGACTTTGCTGAAGCAAATTGTAAACCATTTATTGGTTTATGGACTTATTTTCTGGGCAAGCATTTACTGAAATAAACACCTAAGTTAGGTTTATAAAGATCGTCTAGGTTCTAAGTCCTAATAGTTGAGTTATATTGAAACACATGGTCTCAACTTCACAGAAAATATAAATCCGTTTTTCAGTTATTAAAGGAGGCTCTTGGTAACATTGGTCTTAGATTTATTGCAGATCAAAGAGAGACTCTGCATACTATATGGCCCAGATCTTTGGGAATCTTGAAGTTTTACAGGAATTTTATCTATAGTCATACTTTGGAGATATTGCAGGTTTGGTTCCAGACTGCTGCAATAAAGCTAATATCTCAATAAAGACAGTCACAGAATTTTTTGTTTCCAGTGCATATCAAAGTTATGTTTATACTCTACTATAGTCTATTAAGTATGCAATAGCATTATTTCTAAAAAAAAACACAATGTACATACCTCAGTTAAAAAATAATGCTGTTTGAGAAATGGCATCAATAGACTTGTTCTACACAGGGTTACCATAAAACTTCAATTTGTAAAAACCACAGTGTCTGCAAAGTACAATAAAATGAAGTATGCTTCTGTAAAAATACATACATACCACATAGTAAAGAATTTAACCTTGCCCAAGAAGAAGTCTGGCTTCTGTGCTCAGTTCCTGAGAGGTAATCATTAATGCCTTGGAATGTCCTGCCAGATAAAAGATTTTGTTTACTTGGGGATCTTGGGACATGGCAGGTAGTCTAACAATGGGATTTCTGGTAGCGGTTCTGTGTTATGTGGTATCAGCTGGACCACTGAAGGGTCTGGAGAATGAGGTCAGGCATGTGGGCAGTTGACCATGTCTATGTGATGGAGCCCCAATAAAGACTCTAGACATCATGTCTTGAGTGAGCTTCCCTGGTTGCTAAAACTACATGCATATTGTCACACATGGTTGCTGGGAGGAAAAGACAACTGGAAACTCCATGTTTGGAAGCTTCTAGATTCTGCCCATGGTTCTCTTCCCTTGGCTGAATTTAATCTGCATTCTTTACTCTAACAAACCATAATCATGAGTATAACAGTTTTCAGTGAGTTCTGTGAACACTCCCAGCAAATTACTGAAGCTAAGAGTTTGGGTACCACTGAATTTACTATTGTTGTCAAAAGTGATAGTGGTCTTGGGACTGTTCTATAACTTTGCATATACATATACACGTACATTCATGTATATACTTGCCTTTCTCGATTCTAATATGATATGTAAATCATACTACTTTTTATATGCTACATAGTACATATCTATCATACATATGTATCAAATATTCAATCATGAATATCTGATAATTCAGCTTTTATAATAGTCTTACAAAAGCTTTTATTTGAGAATGAATATTAAAATATTCATTATTTATTCTCTGGAGGTTTTCTAACTTATATTCCTACAATTCAGTCAAAAATATGTATGATGTTATATCACTACTCTATTGAAATGTTTCTACATAGTTAAACTCCCATGTATTATTGCTTTCTCTCCCTATTTTTAAAAGTTTAGAGACTTTTCTCTCAATGCTTCATATGAGAGGACTTGCATGATAAATCATTTCTTTTATTGAAAAGAAATACCAACTTGCTTTAATTTAAAGGGAAAAATTATGTCTTTAGATGATTTTATCTCTGTAAAAATTTTTTTTATTTTTGTTAACTAGGAAAACTTTATATAATATCATAATTCCTTTTCTACTTTAGCTACCAGAAAACTAAGAGTTAAATTGAAGTCCAGTGTAAAATCTAGTTCCAATCAGATAATTAAGGTTGTTTTTTCAATGTCTATATTTACTAATATTATCCTAAATGGAACAGATTATTATTTACTCACATCAAATAATGCACAAGTTTCCCTCTGCCATAATTTCCTCCTTCCAGTGTGATGTTATGAGAATCAGATATCACTCTTAATGTACCAGATTAGCATTATAGGTAAGGAACCCTTCAAAAATGCATCTGTGCATTTATTAGGATTGAGAGGTAGTTTGTTTCTCCCTTTCCCATTCTGAGATAGTCTACATAGAAATATAATGAGAAGGATCTTTGATCCTCATGCTTTGTAATGTAAATCAATTTCTTCAGTGGGCAGATATCTAAGACTATAGTCTCCAACTTACAACCCAAGAATGTCTCCAGGGACCTAGGGGCCTTGTGTCCCTTTGAAATATAAGCACATACCTCTGGAGTGGTATATCTTTTTGGAGTCTCACTGGCTAATCAGACATAAACTAATTTCTAAGATTTATCAGTTAGCCCTGGTCCCAAGTTTTAGTAAAATTTGCTCAGAGAGACCATTTTAAAGAAATATAAAAATATTTTCTCTACAACCCCCAAATTGGTAACATCTCACTCCCCTCTAATATTTATTAGCTTTTCTTTTCTTCTGATAATTATATAATTTAAGCTTTTGAATAGCAGTTACAAAAGGCAATGACTAAATAGACCTTCAACAAACATCATTTATGTGGCAAAATGAATTTTGAATCAACTCCACTCTAAATATTTGTCCCAAACAGTAAAGATCTCAAAGAACCCAACAAGTTAATAATGAATATTGATGTCTCAAGCTTACTTTCCTGCAATTCCACATTCTACTGGCTTTTTAAAATATTTTTAAAATTAAACTTTTAATTTTGAGGTAATTGTAGATACGCATGAAGTTGTAAGAAATATTACAGTGAGATTTGGTGTACCTTTACCAAGTTTATCCCAAAAGTATTATCTTTATCTTGTGAAACTATAGTACAACATCACAACCAGGATATTAATGTTGATGCAGTCAAGATGCAGAACAGTTTCATCATTATAAGAATCCTCCACAACCACACTCAATTCCCCTCTGCCCACACACCCACCTTAGCTCCTGGCATTTCTGTAATATTGTCATTTCAAGGATGTTGTATAAGCAAATCATATAGTTTGTAAATCTCTTGGGGATTTGTTTTTTTTTTTTTTTTTTGCTCAGCACCGTTCTCTAGAGATTATTCCACATTTTTGTACATATCGATAGTTAATCCCTTTATTATTGTTGACTAGTATTCCATGGTATGGATAAACCATAGTTTGTTTCATTATGGTATTCACCCACTGAAGGACATTCTGTGTGTGTGTGATTATGACTAAGGCAACACACATTCGTTTTCATGTTTGTGTGTGTATGTGTGTATGAACATAAATTTTCATTTATCTGGAATAAATTTCTAGGGGTGCAATTCCTGAGTCTTATAGTAGTTGCACGTTTAATTCTGTAAGAAACTTCCCAATTGTTTTCCAGAGTGGCTGTAATATTTTACATTCTCACCAGCAACATATGAGTGAATCAGTTTCTCTGTATCCTTGTCAGCACTTGGTGTTGTCAGTATGTTTCATTTAAGCTATTCTGATTAGTGAGTAGTGATATCTCATAATTTCCTTTTTTATGTGTGTGTTCTCGTTTAATACCTGTATATCCTCTTTGGTGAAATATCTCTTCATGTCTTTTCCTATTTTCTAATTACATTGGTGGTTCTTTTTAACTCTTTTGTTTTAGGAGTTTTATATATATATATATATATATATATATATATATATATATATATTCTGTATAGGATATGTGGTTTGCAAATGGTTTCTCCTACTCTGTAGCTTGTGCTATCATCTTTTAACAAGGTCTTTCACAGAGCAAAAGTTCATAATTTTGATGAAGTCCAACTTATCAATTTTTTATTTCATGAATACTGTCATGTATAAGAACATTTTGAGCAGTCATAAATTCTGGAGTCCTTTTCAAATTTTTTTGGTAAAAGTTTTATAGCTTTACATTTTACATTTATGTCCATGATTTATTTTGCATTACTATTTTTATAAGAAGTGAGACTTAGGTCAAGATTTCCCACCCTTTTTTTTTTTTTTTTTTTGCCTATTTATGGATGTAACCTTGCCCTAGAATCATTCATTGAAATGGCTATCTTGACTCCACTGAATTGTTTATTTTTGTACTTTGTCAAAGTCACTTGGGCATGTTTGTGTGGGTCTATTTCTGGATTCTTCTGAAAAGCCACACATATTTGATTGCTGTAGCTATATAATACACCTTAAAATGGGGTGGACTGATTCCTCCCACTCTATTCTGCTTTTTAAATATTATTTTAACTATGCTGGTTTTCTGCCTTTCCATATAAATTTGGAATAATCTTGTCTGTATCTCCAAAATTTCTTGCTGAGAATTTCATAGGAATTGCATTAATCATATATATCAGTTTGGGGGAGAATTAACATCTTTACTATAATGTCTTCTAATTCATGAACAGAGTATGTCTCTCCATTTATTTAGATCTTCATTGATTATTTTAATCAGCATTTTGTAGTTTTTAACATTCAAGTCCTATACATGTTTTGCTAAATTTACACCTAATTTTCTCATTTTTGAGCAATTATAAATGACATTATATTTTTAATTTTAATAGCTATGTGTTTATTGCTAGTGTATAAGAATGCAATTGAGTTTTTTACGTTTATCTTGTATGTTGCAAATGTACTAGACTCTCTTGGTTTCAGGAGTTTTTGATACATTCATTTTGATTTTCTATGTAGGTAATCATGCCATCTGCAGATAGAGACTTTTATTTCTTCTTTCAGTCTATATGCTACTTCTTTCTTCTTCTTGCCTTACTGCACTGCCTAGAAATCCAGCACTATTTTGAATAAGAGTGATCAGAGGAAAAAGCATTCAGTTTGTCACTATTAAGCATGTTAACTGTGGTCTTTTTGTTGTTGTTCTTTTTTGTAAATGCTGTTTATCAATAGAGGAAGTTTTCTTACATTCCTATATTTCTGAGACTTTTATCCTGGCTCAGTATTGAATTTTGTCAAATAATTTTTCTTCATCATTTGATATGACCATTTAATTTTACTTCTATACCATGTTAATATAGTGGAACACATGGATTGATATTTTTAATATAGAACAAGTCTTGTACTCCTAAAATAAACCTCACTATTTTTATGGTGTAAAATTATGTATATATATGTGTATATATATATTTGATTTCCTAATATTTCATAAGGATTTTTAAATTTATATTAAGGATGCTAATCTGTAATTTTCTTTTTTTATACTATCTTTGTCTTATTTGGTATAGGATAATACTAGTTTCATTAGTGATTTGTGATATGCCCCTTCCTCTTGTATTTTGCAAATGAGATTGTGTAGTATTAGTCTTAATTCTTTAACGATTTGACAGAATTCCTAATGAAGAGATCTAGGTCTGGAGATTTTTTGGTAGTTTTATTAATTGCAAATTAATTTTCCTTAGTAGGTACAGTGTTGTTTGAGTTATCTCTATCATTTTGGGAGATTTGTGGTAGTTTTTATTGATTGAGGGCTTGGTCCATTTCATCTAAGCTGTGAAATTTATATGTGTAGAATTGTTCATATTATTCCTTCAATATCATTTTGATGTCTAGAGTATGTTTGGAGATATCACCCAATTTCATTCCTAATAGTGGTAATTTCTGTTTTCTCTGTTTTTTTGTCAGTTGCTAAAGGTCTGCCAATTATACTGATCTTTTCGAATAACCAGTTCATTTTTTTTCCATTTTTTTAATTTACAATTTCATTGATTTCTGTTCTTTATTGTTTCCTTCCTTTCAAGGCCAGTATCTTCAAACCTCTCTCAGCTCCATCTTTATATTGCCTTACCCATGTGTGTATCAAACCTCCTTCCCTCTGATCATCTAAA
This sequence comes from Balaenoptera musculus, assembly GCF_009873245.2. Classification (NCBI taxonomy): domain Eukaryota; kingdom Metazoa; phylum Chordata; class Mammalia; order Artiodactyla; family Balaenopteridae; genus Balaenoptera; species Balaenoptera musculus. The sequence goes on from NC_045788.1 coordinate 42,032,626, forward strand.
TAATTCGAATCAGGTATGGGTGAGACTCTGGATACAATCTATCCTTGGGCAAAATTCCTCTCTACTTGTGGTTCTGCAAAACTAGAAAACAAGTTATCTGTTTTTAAAAAACCATGACACAGTGGCATAGTATAGCAGAGAAATCCCTACTCCAAAGTCAGCGTGTTAAACTGCCTAGGTTTTTTTCTACTTACCATTTTAGTTCTGTCAGTTTTTTTTTCTTCTCATATTTTGCAGCTCAGTTGTTTGGTGCATACATATTTAGGATAGTAATGTATTTTTGATGGATTGACCCTTTTATCATTATCTAAAGTCCCTTTTTGTATCTAGTAATTTTCTTTGCTCTAAAGAGATATCAGTATAGGTATTCCTGCTTTCTTTGTATTAACATTTGCATGATACATCTTTTTCCATCCTTTTACTTTCAACCTATTTTTTATATCTGAAGTGAATTTCTTGTAAGCAGTATATATTTGGGACATGTTTTAAATCTGTTCTGCTAATCTCTCTCTAAGTTGATATATTTAGACTATTTACACTTAATGTAAACTATTGTTTATTTGAACTTAAGTATGCTACTTAATTTTTTATTTTTTTGTTTTTCTCTGCTTTTTGTGGATTTCTGGTCCCTCTGTTTTCCCGCTACCCTCCACCCCCCGCCTTCCTGTGGGTTCCTTTAACGCTTTGTAGAATTCCATTTTGATTTATTTATATTTTTTTTAGTCTGACTCTTTTTACAGCTTTTCTATTGGTTGCTTTAAGTATTACATTATATCAGATTCAATGTATATATATATACACACACACACCACATTTAAGTATTAAATTATATCAGACACAATGTGTGCGGTGTTACAATATGTTACATTAGAATCTATTGTTGCTATCATTTTGGAGTTTGAATGAAGTGTAGAAACCTTGCCTCTCATTATTCCTTTGCCCTTCCCTGTTTATAATAAAATTATCTCAAATATTTATTCTTTATACATTTAAAACTAAATCAAACATTGCTATAATTTTTGCTTCAACCAGTAGGGAAAATTTAGAAAGCTCAAAAGAAGGAATATCTATTCTATTTACCTATACTTACTTTTTTTCTTATTGTACTTTATTCCTTCTTGATGTTCCAAGTTTCTTCCTCAGTAACTTCAAGGGTGAGTTTCCTGGCAACAAATTCTCATGGTTTTTCTTCATCTGAAATATCTTGATTTCATCTTCATTCTTGAAGGGTGTTTTAGGTTGATAGAGAACTCTGAGTTGCCATTTCTTTTCTTTAAGGGCTTGAAAAATGATGTGTCACTTCCTTCTAGTCTCCATGGTTTCTAATGAGAAATATGCTTTCATTTGAATTGTTTTTCCGTAATAGGTGAGGTTTTGTTTCTATCTCAGTGCTTTCAACATTGCTCTTTCTCTTTAGTTTACAGCCCTCTCAGATTCCACCTGGGCATGGGTGGGGGGTGAATTGGAGAGCTGCATTATTATAGCCTTGTGAGGGTTGGAAATCTTGCCTCTCAGTCTTTGGTGGTATGTATTGGAGTTGGGTCACTATTTCCTGTGCTGTTTGTCTGCAATTCAGCAGTTGTTTAAAGATTTCTGTCTTTCTAGGCTATCCCTTTCCTGGTCCTTTGGCTAAAGAAAGCAGGAATTTTGAAGGTTTTTTTATTGTCTGCTCCCATTAGCATTTCTGGGTTGCTAGCTCTTTCAGTACCAAGTCTGAGAGTCATGTGGCAAAAACAATACCTAAGGAACTCACCAATGTGGCTTTCGTTGGGTTGCAAGGTCCTTAGCCAGTCTGCCTTCTTTTCTCTCCCTTTCAAAGTCTTCTTAGGTTCGTTTTATATATAATGCCTAGGGTCTTAGCTGTACTTAATGGGAGAAATATTCAAAAGTATATTTCCTCCATTTTTCTGGAAGAGAAATCCTTCTATTGACTTTGTAAATAGCATTCTGTCTATCTACCTATCTCCAAGATGTGTACTAGTGTTGCAAAAGAATGTTTGGTTCATTATTATATGATGTCTCATGTATTTTCCCCCTACTGTCAATTTTAAACAGAAATACTGCACAAAAATTTTGAGGAAATCTTGACTTTAGATTCCTTTTTTTCTGAATATCTATGCAGAAAAATGTGCTTAGTTTGCCAGTTTTCTTTTGTAGCATAAGAATAGCTATATTATAGTCCATTATTCTGAAAAGTAATTCAAACACCAGGGGGTTAAGTGTTCAGTGACTTCCAAGGTGTATCTAGGTAATGTAGTCTAATCAGGCAACTAAGATATACCCTCCAGCAAATAGAGTATATGAAACTGTTGACCTAAGGTTAGAAATAATTTTACAGGAAATGACTTCCAATTAAATGCAATTCTTGTCTCAGTGTAGGTGGAATCAGCATTGTAGATGCAATTTTCTTCATTGCAGAAATAACACTTATCATCAACAAGCAATCAAAGATTCTAAAGCCCCTCTGACCTGTTTTTTTTTCTTCTTTTTTTCTGGATAAACTAGGTTTCAATCTATTTAGGATCTTTTCAGTAATAATGGAAATATTGCTAACACTGATATCTATAATACTAAACCTGACTGATTTACAGAATCAGCATATTATTAGATATTCAGTAGTGGGAATACTTGTAAGAAAAATGTCCAGAGCTGAGCCAGAAATACTTTGTGAACAATACTGCTCATACTGTGATTCTGTAATAGTGACAAGCTGTACCTACTGAACAATCTCATTTGGCTTTTATTACTTCTTATTTTTAACTTTACTAAAGTGCTGAGACAGCTAAGTAAGCACAGATGCATTTTTTGAATACTAGTCTCTTAGCAACCTCTGTTATATCAAATACATTTTTAATGGAAAAAAAAGAAGATAGAAAATTTCAACACTAACTTAATTTAGAATTTACCATTTTTTCTTATGAGATGTAAATTTTCCACCACATGATTATTCTCTTTATTACTTTAATAAGGTAAATATCATTTGCAGAACTCCTGAGCTGCTGGAGAATACTATTCAGAGCAAAAACAACTGCTACTTTAATCATATTGACACGCTTTATAGCTATGCTGTAAAGTAATTTTTATACCTGACACTATGACAGAAAACCAAATCAAACTTAGTCTTGATGATTGCTGTTCTTCTCCAAATGTATGAAACAGAAGAATATAATAATACCTGAAAATACATTTCCAGGGCTTAAAAACATAATCAATTTGCTATTTAAGAACAAGGAAATTCACTGTCTAAATTTGATCTGAAACAATATATGATTAGAAAATGAAAAAAATTAAATCTCTATTAAGTATATGATTGTGTATGTTATGTTTCTTAATACTAATTAACTTTTGGAATAGAATACATTTTCAATATTTGTCTCTAATAGCAAAGAAAAAGTAGAATTAACCTTCTAAACATCATCATAAAGTTATTTTCTTGATTCTTCAATCTTTACTGAAGCTAATCACAAGTTAATTAGCACCTAAGCTATTAAAATACCAATTAAAATGCCCAGTTTTATTAATTATGTGTTCACCACAAAGAAATCTAGCAATCTTTTCTCCATTCTTGAGTGTGTGAATTTCCCAAAATATCTTATAATTGAAATATTTCTAGTGATTTGATCATTCTCTGTGTTAAATTGCTTATGTACATCTGAGTCTATGGTGGATGTCAGGATATAAATAAATGGGGACTGGCCAACTTCAAAAGGTCTCCTCAACAACTGATGTTATTTTATGATAAGCCAGATGATTAGCTGAAAAAAAGGATACACTCTCTATCAAGTATCAGTGATAGCTTTCTGGCCAGTCATTACTCATCTGATATGAGTAATCATATGATATGAGTAATCATATCAGATGGGAGACACTGAATTTTGTGATCTTTATGTTCTATATTATTATTGAGATACTTTTTAAAATAGGATGCTTTGATTTCTTCAGGGAGAAATTTTAAGATTTTACTTTGATCAGCAGACCAAGTATTTTTCTAAATGCTGAAATTAGTGTCATGTTTCAAATATTTCATTATTATCAAATGGTATTATATTGTATTATATTATTTTATTTATTAATGTTAAATCTATATTTCCTATAGGAAATTATATGTATTTGTAATATGAGCTGTTTATGTGTAGATTTTAATATTTTATATGTGTGTACTGATACAAATATTATATATCTAAGAGATTGTTTTACCTAGCTTTTATGCTATATTAGTTAAATTAGATTTTCTTTGACTCATTTATAGTCTAATTTTCATATAATTAATAACATTGAATTCAATAGGTGTGGTAACAGTAGCTTTAAAAAGTAGATAGTATTAGATGATTGAATAAATATGTAAATAAATAGGAAACATTTGATTGATTGTTTATTGTTGTGGTCCTTATTTTTATTTTCTTATTTTAATTTTACTTTTTTATACAGAAGGTTCTTATTAGTTATCTATTTTATATATATTAGTGTATATATGTCAATCCCAAACTCCCAATTCATCTCACCGCCTCCACCCCCTGCCACTTTCCCCCCTTGGTGTCCATACATTTGTTCTCTACATCTGTGTCTCTATTTCTGTCCTACAAACCAGTATATCTGTACCATTTTTCTAGATTCCACATATATGCATTAATATATAATATTTGTTTTTCTCTTTCTAACTTACTTCACTCTGTAGGACGGTCTCTAGGTCCATCCACGTCTCTACAAATGACCCAATTTCCTTCTTTTTTATGGCTGAGTAATATTCCATTGTATATATGTACCATATCTTTATCCATTCATCTGTCGATGGACATCTAGGTTGCTTCCATGACCTGGCTATTGTAAATAGTCCTGCAATGAACATTGGGGTGCATGTGTCTTTTTAAATTACGGTTTTCTCTGGGTATATGTAATAAAAATGTAAATAAATAGCAAATATTTGATTGTTTATTGTTGTTGCTGTCCTTATTTTTTTTTTTTATAAATTTATTTTATTTTTGGCTGTGTTGGGTCTTCATTTCTGTGCGAGGGCTTTCTCTAGTTGTGGCAAGTGGGGGCCACTCTTCATCGCGGTGCGCGGGCCTCTCACTATCGTGGCCTCTCTTGTTGCAGAGCTTAGGCTCCAGACACGCAGGCTCAGTAGTTGTGGCTCACGGGCCCAGCTGCTCCACGGCATGTGGGATCTTCCCAGATCAAGGCTCGAACCCATGTCCCCTGCATTGGCAGGTGGATTCTTAACCACTGCACCACCAGGGAAGCCTGTCCTTATTTTTAGTTATCTGATTCCTGAGTATTTGTTTGAAAGATAATTTTTACTAGAAGTTTCTGGATAATGACTGTCTATTTTGGAGTTAAGCATAAATGAAATAATGTTTGAATGAACGCTTCCATTTTCTTTGTTAAAACTTTAAGCTTTTTGGTACATGACTCTTTTTGAATTATGGTTTTCTCAGGGTATATGCCCAGTAGTGGGATTGCTGGGTCGTATGGTAGTTCTATTTTTAGTTTTTTAAGGAACCTCCATGCTGTTCTCCATAGTGGCTGTATCAATTTACATTCCCACCAACAGTGCAAGAATGTTCCCTTTTCTCCACACCCTTTCCAGCATTTATTGTTTCTAGATTTTTTCATGATGGCCATTCTGACTGGTGTGAGATGATATCTCATTGTAGTTTTGATTCATTGCAGCTCTGTTTACAATAGCCAGGACATGGAAGCAACCTAAATGTCCATCATCGGATGAATGGATAAAGAAGATGTGGCACATATATACAATGGAATATTACTCAGCTATAAAAAGAAATGAAATGGAGTTATTTGTAGTGAGGTGGATGGAGTTAGAGTCTGTCATACAGAGTGAAGTAAGTCAGAAAGAGAAAAACAAATACCGTATGCTAACACATATATATGGAATCTAAGGGGAAAAAAAAAAAAGGTCATGAAGAACCTAGTGGCAAGATGGGAATAAAGACACAGACCTACTAGAGAATGGACTTGAGGATATGGGGAGGGGGAAGGGTAAGCTGGGACAAAGTGAGAGAGTGGCATGGACATATATACACTACCAAACGTAAAATAGATAGGTAGTGGGAAGCAATCGCATAGCACAGGGAGATCAGCTCTGTGCTTTGTGACCACCTAGAGGGGTGGAATAGGAAGGGTGGGAGGGAGGGAGATGCAAGAGGGAAGAGATATGGGAACATATGTATATGTATAACTGATTCACTTTGTTATAAAGCAGAAAGTAACACACCATTGTAAAGCAATTATACTCCAATAAAGATGTTAAAAAAAAAAAAAAACTTTAAGCTTTTTATTTTGAACTAATTGTAAACTTACAGAAATTTTGCAGAAATAACGTAGAGAATCCCAATATACCTCTTATACAGCTTCACTGCATGATGCGAAACGAAATATGAACACTAGAGAAACTCATGGAGCATGACTCCTTCTCAGAGGCAGTCTTAGCCTGCATCTCGACACTGCATAAGGTCAAAGCTACAGAACTGAACTATGCTACATGATTTACAACTTTGAAATAAAATTTTGGAGCAGAATATGATTTTGTCTTAACTATATTTCAGTGTATCTTTTTCATGAAGACAATATTTTTACTCCATCTATTTTAAAAATGAATATCAAAGTAAAACAAGGTATGACTACAGATTAAGAGGTAATGTGGTATTATAATTGGGACACTATAATTTCCAGAAGAACAATCAATTCTCAACTTTCACTCCTCTTCCTTGCTAAATTCTTAGGGCATCCATAGTTCAGAAACTTCCCAAGACCTAAAGAAGCTATATCATCCATTATATGTGTGTGTGTGTGTGTGTTGCATTTTGCAGTAAAAGTTTAATGCTTTTAAACCAGGTTTTAATCATATAAAGAACACTAGTTTTTTTTTAGATTTTTTTTGATGTGGACCATTTTTAAACTCTCTATTGAATTTGTTACAGTATTGTTTCTGTTTTTATGTTTTGATTTTTTTTTTTTTTTTTTTTTTTTTTGGCCATGAAGCATGTAGGATCCTAGCTCCCCAACCAGGGATTGACCCCACACCCCCTGCATTGGAAGGCGAAGTCTTAACCACTGGACCACCAGGGAAGTCCCTAAAGAACACTATTTAATGAGTGGTTTTGTTAAAATAACTAGAATATAGGTATTTTAATTTACAGCATTATCAACAGCATAATCATTAAGAAACATACATTCAAAGGGTATTAATTTTAACCATATACTCTATTAATTTCTTTGTTTGGCAATCTTTTGTAATCTCCTTTACCTAGAAATAATGGTGAAACTCTTTATCATAGCATCTCAGACACTTTACTATCAGAATCTTTTGCTACTCATATTTCCTACCACTGGATGTCCCTTATATTTTATTTACACGTGGTTTTTCCCTTAGTCTTGAAAGCCCTTGAGTCTGTAATGTCTTGACCACATTGTACTGCTCCCCTCTCCTCTACTGTAGATTTAAATGTTCCCTATTCTGAACTCTGATATTACTTTGGTCATAACACAAGAAGAACACTTATCACAGTATACTATATGTTTAGCTTTATGATCTTCTCTTTCCTCTGCTAGATTATGTGTGCCATCAAGCCAGAGCCACTTAGGCATGTTTGTAACCACAGACCACAGCATAATTCCTGGAATGTGGTGGATATTTAATACAGATATTTTGATTCAATCAATCAATAAATGAATTGGCTTTCATAACTAATTTAAAATGTAAAAGTGATTGCCATAGTACAGCTCTTCCATAAAAATAACACACTTTAAATATTAACCGACTCAGTGTTAGCCAAAGCTAGATAGATGGTTACATGGGTGTTTGACAGGATATTGCACCATGTGGAGGTGTTACCTGGAAGAGTAATCTTTTTTTTTTTTTTTTCTGAAGAGTTTAGTATTACATTCACTCTCAAGTGTTGGAAGTATTATATGAGTAACACTGCATGCAATTAGACAAGGAAAATACAGAAATGGCAGCAGTGGATATCTTTATTTTTCTCTGATTAATGAATGAAAATAGTGGTCAACAACATGTAAGTGCTTACTATAGGCAGTTCTATATTCTTTGCATGTTTCAACTCTTATAATCCTTGCATGCTTTCTATAATGAAGATACTATTATTCTTCCAGTTTAAAAGATCCAAAGCTGTGACACATAGAGGCTAAAAAACTTGCCAAAGGACACTCAGATAGGAAGTTGTAGAGCTCAGCAGCCAGGAGACTAGCTTCAGATTCTGAGTTGTTACTCCTATATTACACTACTCCCCAGTACTGATAAAAAGCACTGTAGAAGGAACAAAGGGTTAAAGTAAAGCCAGCAACAGAGAAACCTGTACAGTCATAGACTAATCATCTAGGCAAAAGAATATTTTGGATTGTTAGATCTACTATATGATTTTTCCTAAAGTTTTCTCTATTTATTTTGAAATTTTCTAAATCTTTTCCACTTGCCCTTTTTTTTTTTTTAACTGTGATCCTTGTTTTCTTCCTATATTCTCATTTTTTGAAATGGGACCCCCCAGAAAATAAGGTCAATGGGTGGACACCAGAACAGAACATTATCTCTCAATACTAAAGAGATGGCTGGCATAAATTCTATGGACTTAATGCAAAAAAAATATGGGTATTAGGTGGTAGTCCTATTTCAAAGTATTTGCCTCTTCATAGCTCACTGCCATGCTGAGATCTATTTTTTCAATGACTGTAAGATATTTCAACTCTGCATGTACCTCCTAGAAAAGTACTAATTTTCTTGGCAAGTCAAAAACAGAACATCTGCTTATATTGACTCTCTAGTTAGAAAACAATAAGAAAAACTTTTTCTTTTCTGTGCTAGTGATATGATTATAATACCCTATTGCATATTAATGACTCGAGATACATCCTTGTTTGAATTTGGTCAGAAATAAAATGATGCAATATTGAGTTATAAGACAGAAATAAACCATATTTGCTAAATACTTTCTTCACCAAATAAAAACATACACATATAATAGTAAAATAAATGAAACATTTTAAAAGGAAGTCCTTATTTATAATCATCCTTCCATAGTTACATGATGGCAAATGTGTAGTATTCATGGTCAAATATAACTTTTGAGACCATCAGCTCTATGCAAGATGTCATGGAAATAAAGTCTGTTTTGGAATAAAAGGGAACAAAAATCTTATTCAGAGAACACCTCCCAGCTGTGTTACCAGTTACTGTGTAATCATCTTTCATTGTATATGCTGTATGGGGTATGGAGAATGATTAGAAATGCAAACCTGATGTTCTGAATTTGTACATCTCTTTTAGGGCCAGATCTCCTCAACAAGGAACTTAGCCTCAGATTCCAGACGTAGCTCATTAAACGTTTTGCTAAGTCACTAATATTTACTAAGTGCTCATTCTAATATTCTATAAAGCACCCTAAAGACAAGTTCTAAATTCTTATATTTATAGGATACTAGACACCAAGCAGTGTAAGACTAAGCAAAATCAGGACCATACTATTATCATTGTTGTTTTCTTTCTCTTTTCCTTCCAGTTGACTTTTACTGAATGGATAATACAGCATAGCAGAAAGTCTAATGTTATAAGTTATTTATTTACTTATCCCCCCTCAAAGTCAAGCACTGTTACCAGTGTTGGGGGACATCATTTCAGATATGGTATCCCTTTAACATCATAGCTGTGGTATATAGCTACACAACAGACAACATCTTAAGCAGGAAATAATATATATAATATTTTGTAGCTCATTTTTGCATTTAATTTATCTCACAGATCATACCATACTGAGAAATAAGAGCTGACTCATTCTATGTATAATTGCTTATTTCATTGTAGACACCTTATTTTCAAATGTTCCAGTTATCTATTCCTGCATAACAAACTACCCTAAAACTCAAAACCTCTTGGTTAATGATTTTATTGTATCTCATCATTTTGTGGATAATGAATATGCACAGGACTCAGCTAGGTGATTTTTCTGGTCATTATTGTATAAACTGGGGTCATTAGGTAAGACTTTGCTGATGCCAGGCTGGGCTGGATTATACAAAATGTATGTTCTGACATGTCTGGGCCCTTGGTGAAGATAGTGGGAGAAATGGGCTCAGTGGGTCACTCTGTGAGTGGTCTTGGGGCTTCTCCATATGGTACCTCCAGTATGGTAACTGGGCTTCTTACAAAACAGCTAAGAGCTTCATGATACCAGAGTGGATGCTTCCAGTCCTTTTTAAGGGTGTGCTTCCAAACTGACACAATATCATTTCCTCCAGATTCTATTGGACAGAGCAGTCACAGGTCAGGACAGATTGAAGGAGAACGGAATAAATTCCTTACTTCTCAATAGAAGGAGTGTTAAAGAATCTGTGGTCTCACACAAAGGAGTACTTCCCAGAACTTCTGCTGCCAGTGTCTTTGCCCCTGCAGTGAGCCACAGCTGCCCCTCCCCTCTGCAGGAGACCCTCCAACACTAGCAGGTTATTAAGGAAGAATTTTCTGAGAATAATACCTGTGAATCAGCCATATCCAGTCTTCTGCGGTAGTTTTAAGAGATCCCTGTGCAGGATTATAGAGATGGATGGGACTGCCTCACACCTTTACACAACCAGTGTAAGGAAAACAGTGTGGGAAAAACATTTGTGAGCCGTGTGGCTGACAGGGTCTTGGTGCTCCGGTCGGGTGTCAGGCCTGTGCCTCTGAGGTGGGAGAGTCAAGTTCAGGACATTGGTCCACCAGAGACCTCCCGGCTCCATGTGATATCAAACGGCGAAAATTCTCAGAGAGATCTCCATCTCAACGCTAAGACCCAGCGCCACTCAATGACCAGCAAGCTACAGTGCTGGACACTCCATGGCAAACAACTAGCAAGACAGGAACACAACCCCACCCATTAGCAGAGAGGCTGACTAAAATCATAATAAGGCCACAGACACCCCAAAACACACCACCAGACGTGGACCTGCCCACCTGAAAGACAAGATCCAGCCTCATCCACCAGAACACAGGCACTAGTCCCCTCCACCAGGAAACCTGCACAACCCACTGAAACAACCTTAGCCACTGGGGACAGACACCAAAAACCACGGGAACTATGAACCTGCAACCTGCGCAAAGGAGACCCCAAACACAGTAAGTTAAGCAAAATGAGAAAAGGGATAAACACACAGCAGATGAAGGAGCAAGGTAAAAACCCATCAAACCAAACAGGTGAAGAGGAAATAGGCAGTCTACCTGAAAAAGAATTCAGAGTAATGATAGTAAAGATGATCCAAAATCTTGGAAATAGAATGGAGAAAATACAAGAAACGTTTAACAAGGACATAGGAGAACTAGAGAGCAAACAAACAATGATGAACAACACAATAAATGAAATTAAAAATTCTCTAGAAGGAATCAATAGCAGAATAACCGAGGCAAAAGAACGGATAAATGACCTGGAAGATAAAATAGTGGAAATAATTACTGCAGAGCAGAATAAACAGAAAAGAATTGAAAGAATTGAGGATGGTCTCAGAGATCTCTGGAACAACATTAAACGCACCAACATGCGAATTATAGGGGTCCCAGAAGAAGAAGAGAAAAAGAAAGGGACTGAGAAAATATTTGAAGAGATTATAGTTGAAAACTTCCCTAATATGGGAAAGGAAAAGGTCAATCAAGTCCAGGAAGTGCAGAGAGTCCCATACAGGATAAATTCAAGGAGAAACATGCCAAAACACATATTAATCAAACTATCAAAAATTAAATACAAAGACAAAATATTAAAAGCAGCAAGGGAAAAACAACAAATAATATACAAGGGAATCCCCATAAGGTTAACAGCTGATCTTTTAGCAGAAACTCTGCAAGGCAGAAGGGAGTGGCAGGATATATTTAAAGTGATGAAAGGGAGAAACCTACAACCAAGATTACTCTACCCAGCAAGGATCTCATTCAGATTTGACAGAGAAATTAAAACCTTTACAGACAAGCAAAAGCTAAGAGAATTCAGCATTACCAAACCAGCTTTACCACAAATGCTAAAGGAACTTCTCTAGGCAGGAAACACAAGAGAAGGAAAAGACCTACAATAACAAACACAAAACAATTAGGAAAATGGTAATAGGAACACACATATTGATAATTACCTTAAATGTAAATGGATTAAATGCTCGAACCAAAAGAAATAGACTGGCTGAATGGATACAAAAACAGGACCTGTATATATGCTGTCTACAAGAGACCCACTTCAGACCTAGGGACATATACAGACTGAAAGTGAGGTGTTGGAAAAAGATATTCCATGCAAATGGACATCAAAAGAAAGCTGGAGTAGCAATTCTTATATGAGACAAAATAGACATTAAAATAAAGACTCTTGCAAGAGACAAAGAAGGACACTACATAATGATTAAGGGATGAATCCAAGAAGAAGATATAACAATTGTAAATATTTATGCACCCAACATAGGAGCACCTCAACACATAAGGCAAATGCTAACAGCCATAAAAGGGGAAATCAACGGTAACACAATCATAGTAGGGGACTTTAACACCCCACTTTCACCAATGGACAGATCATCCAAAATGAAAATAAATAAGGAAACACAAGCTTTAAATGATACATTAAACAAGATGGCCTTAATTGATATTTGTAGGACACTCGATCCAAAAACAACAGAATACACTTTCTTCTCAAGTGCTCATGGAACATTCTTCAGGATAGATCATATCCTCATTCACAAATCAAGCCTTGGTAAATTTAAGAAAACTGAAATCATATCAAGTATCTTTTCTGACCACAATGCTATGAGGCTAGATGTCAATTACAGGAAAAAATCTGTAAAAAATACAAACACGTGGAGGTTAAACAATACACTACTTAATAACCAAGAGATCACTGAAGAAATCAAAGAGGACATCACAAAATACCTAAAAACAAATGACAGTGAAAACATGACAACCCAAAACCTATGGGATGCAGCAAAAGCAGTTCTAAGAGGGAAGTTTATAGCAATACAACCCTACCTCAAAAAAAAAGAAACATCTCAAGTAAACAACCTAACCTTATACCTAAAGCAATTAGAGAAAGAAGAACAAAAAAAAAACCCCAAAGTTAGCAGAAGGAAAGAAATCATAAAGATCAGATCAGAAATAAGTGAAAAGGAAATGAAGGAAAAAATAGCAAAGATCAATAAAACTAAAAGCTGGTTCTTTGAGAAGATAAACAAAATTGATAAACCATTAGCCAGACTAATCAAGAATAAAAGGGAAAAGACTCAAATCAATAGAATTAGAAATGAAAAAGGAGACGTAACAACTGACACTACAGAAATACAAAGGATCATGAGAGATTACTACAAGCAACTCTATGCCAATACAATGGACAACCTGGAAGAAATGGACGAGTTCTTAGAAAAGCACAACCTTCCGAGCCTGAATCAGGAAGAAATAGAAATTTTTAAAAGACCAATCATAAGCACTGAAATTGAGACTGTGATTAAAAATCTTCCAACAAACAAAAGCCCAGGGTCAGATGGCTTCACAGGCGAATTCTATCACACATTTAGAGAAGAGCTAACACCTCTCCTTCTCAAACTCTTCCAAAAATATAGCAGAGGGAGGAATACTCCCAAACTCATTCTACGAGGCCACCATCACCCTGATACCAAAACCAGACAAAGGTGTTACAAAGAAAGAAAACTACAGGCGAATATCACTGATGAACATAGATGCAAAAATCCTCAACAATATGCTAGCAAACAGAATCCAACAGCACATTAAAAGGATCATACACCATGATCAAGTGGGCTTTATCTCAGGAATGCAAGGATTCTTCATTATACACAAATCACTTAATGTGATACACCATATTAACAAATTGAAGGATAAACACCCTATGATAATATCAATAAATGCAGAAAAAGCTTTTGATAAAATTCAACACAAATTTATGATAAAAATCCTCCAGGAAGTAGGCATAGGGGGAATTTACCTCAACATAATAAGGCCATATATGACAAACCGACAGCCAACATCATTCTCAGTGGTGAAAAACTGAAACCATTTCCTCTAAGATCAGGAACAAGACAAGGTTGTGCACTCTCACAACTATTATTCAAAACAGTTTTGGAAGTTTTAGCAACAGCAATCAGAGAAGAAAAAGAAATAAAAGGAATCCATATCGGAAAAGAAGTAAAGCTGTCATTGTTTGCAGATGACATGATACTATACATAGAGAATCCTAAAGATGCTGCCAGAAAACTACTAGAGTGAATCAATGAATATGGTAAAGTAGCAGGATACAAAATTAATGCCCAGAAATCACTTGCATTCCTATACACTAATGATGAAAAATCTGAAAGAGAAATTAAGGAAACACTCTAATTTACCATTGCAACAAAAAGCATAAAATACCTAGGAATAAACCTACCTAAGGAGACAAAAGACCAGTATGCAGAAAACTATAAGACCCTGATGAAAGAAATTAAAGATGATACAAACAGATGGAGAGATATACCATTTTCTTGGATTGGAAGAATCAACATTGTGAAAATGACTATACTACCCAAAGCAATCTACAGATTCAATGCAATCCATATCAAACTACCAACGGTATTTTTCACAGAACTAGAACAAAAAAATTCACAATTTGTATGGAAACACAAAAGACCCCGAATAGCCAAAGCAGTCTTGAGAAAGAAAAACGGAGCTGGAGGAATCAGGCTCCCTGATTTCAGACTATACTACAAAGCTACAGTAATCAAGACAGTATGGTACTGGCACAAAAACAGAAATATAGATCAGTGGAACAAGATAGAAAGCCCAGAGATAAACCCACGCACATATGGTCACCTTATTTTTGATAAAGGAGGAAAGAATACACAATGGAGAAAAGACAGCCTCTTCAATAAGTTGTGCTGGGAAAACTGGACAGCTACATGTAAAAAAATGAAATTAGAATACTCCCTAACACCATACACAAAAATAAACTCAAAATGGATTAAAGACCTAAATGTAAGGCCTGACACTATAAAACTCTTAGAGGAAAACATAGGCAGAACACTCTATGACATAAATCACAGCAAGATCCTTTTTGAGCCACCTCCTAGAGAAATGGAAATAAAAACAAACAAATGGGACCTAATGGAACCTAAAAGCTTCTGCACAGCAAAGAAAACCATAAACAAGACAAAAAGACAACCCTCAGAATGGGAGAAAATATTTGCAAATGAAGCAACTGACAAAGGATTAATCTCCAAAATTTACAAGCAGCTCATGCAGCTCAATATCAAAAACCAAACAACCCAATCCAAAAATGGGCAGAAGACCTAAATAGACATTTCTCCAAGGAAGATATACAGACTGCCAACAAACACATGAAAGGGTGTTCAACATCACTAATCATTAGAGAAATGCAAATCAAAGCTACCATGAGGTATCACCTCACACCAGTCAGAATGGCCATGATCAAAAAATCTACAAGCAATAAATGCTGGAGAGGGTGTGGAGAAAAGGGAATCCACTTGCACTGTTGGTGGGAATGTAAATTGATACAGCCACTATGGAGAACAGCATGGAGGTTCCTTAAAAAACTAAAAATAGAAATACCATATGACCCAGCAATCCCACTACTGCGCATGTACTCTGAGAAAACCATAATTCAAAAAGAGTCATGTACCACAATGTTCATTGTAGCACTATTTACAATAGCCAGGACATAGAAGCCACGTAAGTGTCCATCGACAGATGAATGGATAAAGATGTGGCACATATATACAATGGAATATTACTCAGCCATAAAAAGAAATGATATTGAGTTATTTGTAGTGATGTGGATGGACCTACAGTCTGTCGTACAGAGTGAAGTAAGTCAGAAAGAGAAAAACAAATACCGTATGCTAACACATATATATGGAATGTAAAAGAAAAAAAAATGGTTATGAAGAACCTAGGGGCAGGACAGGAATAAAGATGCAGATGTAGAGAATGGACTTGAGGACACAGGGAATGGGAAGTGTAAGCTGGGACGAAGTGAGAGAGAGGCATGGACTTATATACACTACCAAATGTAAAACAGATAGCTAGTGGGAAGCAGCCTCATAGCACAGGAGATCAGCTCGGTGCTATGTGACCACCTAGAGGGGTGGGATAGGGAGTGTGGGAGGCAGAAACAAGAGGGAGGAGATATGGTGATATATGTATATGTATACCTGACTCACTTTGTTGTGAAGCAGAATCTAACACACCACTGGAAAGCAATTATACGCCAATAAAGATGTTGATAAATAAATAGATAAATAAATAAATAAACGAATCTGTGGTCTTTTTGTCTGCCACACTAGTCTTTAATCAAACAACAACAAACTTCAGTAATTATTATTGTGTAGATGTTGCAGTGATTATATCAGTAGAATATATTGGTACATTCTTACAAGATGAGTCAGAAAATGCTGATTTGCATTTGTAACTTTGATGAATATTGCCCAGTATTTTGCAGACATATCGTACTGTGTCTTACTCATCTTTGTTTATCCCAACGGTGCTCAACAAAACAGTGTTCCACAGTATTTGAAGAAATAAAGAACATAGGACTGAAAGGTATGAGGGAGTGTGGAGAAATGAAAATTCAGAAAAGAGAGTTATAGAATTTGAAAAATAATAGGACAAGACAGAAATCTAATTTTCAAAAGTCATTTAATTTTTTGGTATCTACTTATTCTCTGTTAAAACACAGAGGTCAATTAGATAGTCTCTTAGGTCCTTTCAACTGCTAACCTTTTATAATCCCATGATTATATATACATACAGACACACACACACATATGTGTGTGTGTGTCTGTGTATGTATATATAAAAGTGTTCCACGGAAGGGTAACTTTTGAATACTTTGTTTTACATTTAAAAGACTTTCATTTTGAGAAAACATGCAAAAACTGAGGGCTGTGAATAGTGCAGAGGTTTATTTTTTCCCCTCTTAATGCTTACAATTCAATTAAGTCTGACAGGATACCATTAATGTTTTTGTCAAAAGCTTAGCAATTAGAGCTGTTTAGATTTTACATGGTCATCTTTACCAAGGCAAGTATTGAGAATAACTCTAATTTTGGAAATACAGCTGTCAATAGCTTAACATATGCTTCATATAAGCTAGAGCAAATTTTAAAAATTGTTAACTTCAACTAACTACATGTAATGATAAGCCAAAATTAATTTTATTATATCATCACAAATATATATTCAAAATAATAGAAAGTTACTTGAATATATATATTATCTGATAATCTCACAAAAGTTAAAAATCAGGGTTCAGAATTCCTATGATAACTGAAGTAACAGAAGTAATTATAGATACCACACAAAAATAAAAATGCTTGGTAGATATATCTCAACTGCTAAAGTTTTAAATTTGAGAAGCGATTATGTTAAAGAAAACTTTGATACATGACACCTTACAAAAGTTATTGTAAAAAGGACTCTTTCTTATTTCCAAGACCTATTTGCCAGTTAAAATGTCATTTATGTAAAATGTGAATTGGCAAAATACGTCTAAAATATAAATTAATGAGAAGTTGTAATTGGAGGTTACAAAAAATCCCAGATTACTATGTATCCCCTTTAATTTTTGTTGTTTAAACAGAACCTACATGATGGCCACAATTTAGCTTATAATTTAGAAATTTCCTAAATTTATGTGATAAAAACCACCTTTGAAAGTCTAAAGTTTGAAAATAACAACATAAATTCTATTAACAATTCCATTTTATAACATTTCTCTTTTTTTTTTTTTTGCCTCCTATCCTGCTACTCTTTTTTTCTCAGGTAAAATCTTAATGATAGCCTATGCAATAGTGTGGTTTATAATTAGCTGTGGATGCAATTAGAAGCATCACAATCTCTAACTGATACTACTTCAGCCTCTTTCTTTTCTTTGTGTGTCTTCAGTCTTTGATCCCGTTACTTTTCTCTCCAGCATAAACTGTACTTGAATTCTACCAAAGACCCCCCACTGACCTTAAGCTGCTGTTGTTCATGGTGTACTAACTCCCCACTGTTTGTCAACTCCCACTAAAAACATATTCACTTTCACTTTCAGGCTGTTAAACACTGTGGCAAAAAGTCAATTCATTTTGCTGAGACATCGCTTCATATTTTTTCTTTCTTTCTTTTTTTTTATAATAGCCACTCTTTTTTTTTTAATGGTAATCTTTATTTATTTATTTATTTATTTATTTATATTTATTTTTGGCTGTGTTGGGTCTTCATTTCTGTGCGAGGGCTTTCTCTAGTTGCAGCAAGCAGGGGCCACTCTTCATCGTGGTGCATGGGCCTCTTCACTATTGCGTCCTCTCTTGTTGCGGAGCACAGGCTCCAGATGCACAGGCTCAGTAGTTGTGGCTCACGGGCCTAGTTGCTCCGCGGCATGTGGGATCTTCCCAGACCAGAGCTCGAACCCGTGTCCTCTGCATTAGTAGGCAGATTCTCAACCACTACGCCACCAGGGAAGCCCTTTTTTCTTTTTTTTAAAGTAGAAATACAGTTGCCATACACTATTACGTTAGTTTGAGGAATACTACATAATGACTTGACACTTCTATACACTGTGAAATGATCACAATAAACTTAGTAACCATCTGTACCCATAATATACAAAGTTATTAGATTATTATTGACCATATTATTTATATTATATGTTACATCACCGTGGCTTGTTTATTTTATAACTGGAGATTTGTACTTCTAAATCCCTTTTACTATTTCACCACCCTCACCTTCTTCCCCTTTGGCAACCACCTGTGTGTTCTCTGTATCTGAGTCTGTTTTCATTTTCTTTTGTTTGTTTCCTTTTAATTTTCCACATATAAGTGAGATCATAGAGCATTTGTCTTTCTCTGACTTATTTCACTTAGCATAATATATCTAGATCCATCCATATTGTTGCAAATGGCAAAGTTTCATTTTATGGCTGCGTAATATTCCATTGTATATATGTGTGTGTATGTACACACACCATATCTTCTTTATCAGTTCATCTATTGATGGACACTTAGGTTGCTTTCATATCTTGGCTATTGTTAATAATGCTCCAATGAACATAGGGGTGCATATATCTTTTCACATTAGTGTTTTTGTTTCTTTCAAGTAAACACCCAGGTGTGAAATTTCTGTATCATATGGCAGTTCTGCTTTTAGTTTTGTGAAGAACCTCTATACAGTTTTCCATGGCGAATGCACCAATTTACAATCCCACTGACAGTACATGAAGGTTCCTTTTTCTCCACATCCTCACCAACACTTGTTATTTGTTCTTTTTTTTTTTTTTGGCTGTGTTGGGTCTTCATTTCTGTGCGAGGGCTTTCTCCAGTTGCGGCGAGCGGGGGCCACTCTTCATCGCGATGCGCGGGCCTCTCACCATCGTGGCCTCTCCCGTTGCGGAGCACAGGCTCCAGACACGCAGGCTCAGCAACTGTGGCTCACGGGCCCAGCTGCTCCGTGGCACGTGGAATCCTCCCAGACCAGGGCTCAAACCCGTGTCCCCTGCATTGGCAGGCAGACTCTCAACCACTGCGCCACCAGGGAAGCCCCTGTTCTTTTTAATGATAGACATTCTGAAAGGTATGAGGTGGTATCTCACTGTGGTTTTAATTTGCACTTCCCTGATGATTAGTAATGTTGAGCATCTTTTCATGTGTCTCTTGGCCATTCTTATGTCTATTTGGAAAAATTTTTCTCACATCCTCTTTTTAATTGTGTTTTTTGATGTAGGGCTGTATGGGTTCTTTATATATTTTGGATATTAACCCCTTATCAAATATGTTGTTTGCAAATATCTTCTCCCATTCAGTAAGCTGCCTCTTTGTTTTTTTGATAGTTTTCTTCCCTTTGTAAAAGCTTTTTAGTTTGATCTAGTCCCATTAGTTTATTTTTGCTTTTGTTTCCCTTGTCTGAGGAGACAAAGCAAAAAAAATATTACTAAGACCAATGTCAAAAAGCTTATTGCCTGTTTTCTTTTCCTTTTTTGAAAATTTTTTATTTTATATTGGAGTATAGTTGCTTTACAATGTATTAGTTTCAGGTATACAGCAAAGTGATTCAGTTATATATATATACATATATCTGTTCTTTTTCAAATTATTTTCCCATTTAGATTATTACAGAATATTGAGTAGAGTTCCCTGTGCTATACAGTACATCCTTTTATGGTTTCAGGTCTTAAGTTTAATCCATTTACTTTTGTTTGTTTGCTTTTATTGAAGTATATTTGACTTACAATATTATATAAGTTTCAGGTGTACAATTTAGTGATTTGATATTTTTATACATTACAAAATCATAACCACAATATGTCTAATTACCATCTGTCACCATACAAAGTTATTATATTATTGAATATTTCCCTGTGCCATACATTACAACCCCCTGACTTATTTATTTTATACTGGAAGTTTGTACCTTTTAATCTCCCTCACCTATTTCCTTCATCCCACCACTCCTTTCCCCTCTGGCAACAACCAGTCTGTTCTCTGTATCTTTGAGTCTTTCTGCTTTGTTATGTTTGTTTTTATTTATTTGTTTTTGTTTGTTTTTAAGATTCTATATATAATTGAAATTATATGGTATTTATCTTTCTCTGACTTATTTTACTTTGCAGGATACTCTTTAGGTCCATCCCTGTTGTTGCAAATGGTAAGATTTCATTCTTTTTATGGCTGAGTATTATTCCATTGTATATGCAGACCACATCTTCTTTATCCATTCATCTATCAATAGACACTCAGGTTGTTTTCATATCTTGGCTACTGTAAATAATGCTTCAATGAAAACAGGTCTGCATTATCTTTTTGAATTAGGGTTTTCATGTTCTTTGTAAAAATACCCAGGAGTAGATTTGCTGGATCATATGGTAGTTCTGTTTATAATTTTTTGAGGAACCTACATATTGTTTTCCATAGTGGCTGTACCAATTTACATTCCCATCAACAGTGCACAAGAGTTCCCTTTTTGCCACATCCTCACTAACACTTGTTATGCCTTTATGATGATAGTGATTCTGAAAGATGTGAGGTGATATCTCATTGTGGTTTTCATTTGCATTTTCCTGTAGATTATTGATATTGAATATCTTTTCTTGTGTCTTTCAGCCATCTGTATGTCTTCTTTGAAAAATGTCCATTAAGGTCCTTTGCCCAGTTATAAATTGCACTATTTATTGTTTTGATGTTGAGTTGTAGGAGTTTTTGGTATATCTTTGATATTAACCCCTTATAAGATACATCATTTGCAAATATCTTCCCCTTTTCAATTGGCTGCCTTTTTCATTTGTTAACAGTTTCCTTCACCGTGCAAAAGCTGTTTAGTTTGATGTACTCCCATTTGTTTATTTTTGCTTTTGTTTCCCTTGCCTTAGGAGACATATTTTTTAAAATATTGGTAAGACCAATGTTACAGAGCATGCTGTATATGTTTTCTTCTAAGAGTTTTATGGTTTCAGGTCCTACATTCAAGTCTTTAAACCATTTTATTATTTTTTAAATTAATTAATTAAATTATTTATTTATTTTTGGCTGAGTTGGGTCTTTGTTGTTGCGTGTGGGCTTTCTCTAGTTGCAGCGAGCAGGGGCTACTCTTCGTTGCAGTGCATGCGCTTCTCATTTTGGTGGCTTCTCTTATTGTGGAGCATGGGCTCTAGGTGTGTGGGCTTCAGTAGTTGTGGCACACGGGCTGTAGAGCACAGGCTCAGTAGTTGTGGTACATGGCCTTAGTTGCTCTGCAGCATGTGGAATCTTCCTGGACCAGGGATCGAACCCATGTCTCCTGCCTTGGCAGGCAGATTCTTAACCACTTCACCACAAAGGAAGCCCTTTAAACCATTTTAAATTTATTTTTCTATACACTGTGAGAAGGCAGTCTAGTTTGATAATTTACATACAGCTGTCCAGTATTCCCAACACCACTTATTAGATCTCCTGTCTTTTCCCTATTATATAGTCTTGCCTCATTTGTCATGCATTAATTGGCCATGTAAGCATGGGTTTATTTCTGGGCTTTCTACTCCTGTTTCATTGATCTGTGTGTCTGTTTTTGTGACAGTACCATACTGTTTTGATTATTATAGAATGTAGTATAGTTTGATATCAGGGAGCATGATACCTCAGCTTTGTTCTTTATTAAGATTGTTTTGGCTATTTGAGGTCTTTGTGATTCCTTACAAATTTTAGAATTATTTGTTCTAGTTCTATGAAAAATACAATTGTTGTTTTGAAAGGGATGCATTGAATCTATAGATTGCCTTGGGTAATGTCATCATTAACATTATTAATTCTTTCAATACATGTGTACATAATATTTTTCCATTTATTTGTGTCTTCAATTTCTTTCAACAGTGTCTCACAGTTTTCTGAGAACAGGTCTTTTACCTCCTTGTTTAGATTTATTCCTAGATATTTCATTCTATTGATGAAATTATAAACGTGATTTTTTAATTTTCTCTTTGTGATAGTTCATTATTAGTACATAGAAATGCAACAGATTTATGTTTATTAATTTTGTATTTTACTGAATTCATTTATTCTAATAGATTTTTTGGAAGCATCTTTAGTATTTTCCATATATAGTGTAATGTCACCTACAAACAGTGACAGTTTTACTTCTTTTTTTCCAATTTGTATTCCTTTCATTTCTCTTTCTTGTCTCTTGCTGTGGCTAGAACTTCCAATACTATATTGAATAAAAGTGGTGAGAGTGAACATCCTTGGCTTGTTTCTGATCTTAGAGGAAATAGCTTTTCACAGTTGAATATGATGTTGGACCTACGTGTGTCATATATACCCTTTATTATGTTGAGGTAAGTTCCCTTGATACCCACCTTGTTGAGAGTTCTTATCATAAACGGATGTTAAAATGTGTCAAAAGATTTTTCTGCATCTATTGAGAGGATCATATGATTTTTATCCTTCAATTTGTTAATGTGGTGTATTGCATTGATTGATTTGCAGATATTGAAGCATCCTTGCATCCCTGGAATAAATCCCACTTGATCATGATATATAATCCTTTGAATGTATTATTAAATTTAGTTGGCTAATATTTTGTTGATAATTTTTGCATCTATGTTCATCAGTGATATTGGCCTGTAATTTTCTTTTCTGTGGTGGTTTTGTATGTTTTTCATATCAAGGTGATGATGGCCTCATAGAATGATCTGGAAGCACTCTTTAGTTTGAAAAAGATAGGTGTTAACTTTTCTTTAAAATTTTATGGAATTCACCTCTGAAGCCTTCTGGTCCTGGTCTTTTGTTTATTGGGAGGGTTTTTTATTACTAATTTTGTTACTGTTACTCTGCTTATTTTTTCTATTTTTTCACAATTCAGTCTTTGAAGACTGTACATTTCTGGGACATATCCATTTCTCCTAGGTTATTCAAAGTATTGGTATGTAATTGTTAATAGTTATGTCTTATTATTGTTTGTATTTCTGTGGTATCAGTTATAATTGCTCCTTTTTCATTTCGTTTCTGATTTTATTTATTTGGCCTCTCTCACTTTTTCCTTGATGAGTCTGACAAAAGGTTTATCAATTTCGTTTATTTTTTTAAAGAACCAGCTCTTAGTTTCATTGATCTTTTGGGATATTTTTGTCTCTATTTCATTTACTTCTGCTCTGATCTTTATTGTTTCTTTCTTCCTACTAACTTTGGGTTTTATTCATATTTTTCTAGTTCCTTTAGATGTTTTCTTGTTTCTTGAGGAATGCTTACTTCACTAAAAACTTCCTTCTTAGAACTGGTTTCGCTGCATCACGTACATTTTGTATTGTTGTGTTTCCATTTTAATTTATCTACAGATATTTTTTATTTCCTCTCTGATTTCTTCAGTGACCCATTGGTTGTTCATTAACATATTGTTTAGCTTCCAGTGTTTGTATTTTTTGCAGTTTTTTTTTTCTTGCAGTTGATTTCTACTCTCGTACCTTTGCGATCAGAAAAGGTGCTTATGTGATTTTGATCTCATTACATGTATTGAGACTTCTGTGGCCTAGGATGTGATCTATCCAGGAGAATGTTCCATGTGGACTTGAAAAGAATGTGTATTCTGTTTTGGACTGGAAATTCTGTATATATATTTCTATTAAGTTCATAAGATCTAACATGTCATTTAAGGTCAATATTTCCTTATTGACATTCTATCTGGACCTGTCCTTTGATATAAGGGGGATGTTAAAGTCCCCTACTATTTTTGTTCTATACTATTATTATTACTATTGTACTAATATCAGTTTCTTCCTTTATGTTGGTTAATATTTGCTTATACTGTATTTATATCTGTATATGTACATGACTATATATATATATGTATATATGTGAGTATTTTAAGTTGATGATCTCTTAAGTTTGAATCCATTCTAACCAACCTAAATTTTTACTACTCCCTCATTTAATACTTTTGACTACATATTTTTTTGCATATCCCTTAACTACTTGTGGATAGACAATTTTACTACTTTTGATTTTAAACATCCTACTAGCTTTATAAGTGGTTTACCTATTATCTTTACTGAATGTTTGCCTTTACCAGTGAGATTTCTCCTTTCATAATGTTCATATTTCTAGATGTGGCCTTCTTATCTCATTACAGTAAGTCCCCTACATACGAATGAGTTCTGTTCTGAGAGCACGTTTGTAAGTCCAATTTGTTCATGAGTCCAACAAAGTTAGCCTAGGTACCCAACTAACACAATCGGCTATATAGTACTGTGCTGTAATAGGTTTATAATACTTTTCACACAAATAATACATAAAAAACAAAAAAACACAAAAAATAAAACATTTTTAATCTTGCAGTACAGTACCTTGAAAAGTACAGCATTAAGTACAACAGCTGGCATACAGAGGCTGGCATTGAGTGAACAGGCAAGAAGAGTTACTGACTGGAGGAGGAAGAGGAGGTGGGAGATGGTACAGCTGAAAGGTCATCAGCAACAGGAGATGGAGGGCAAGCTGCATGTGACAATGTAAACCAGACACGTGAACTAAGTTACATGACTGACCATGCAAATGCACGTTCGCATCTTTGAAAGTTTGCAACGTGAGGGTTCGTATGTAGGGGACTTACTGTATTGCCTTCTTTTCTGCTTATAGAAGTCCCTTTAACATTTCTTGTAAAGCCAGCTTA
This sequence comes from Balaenoptera musculus, assembly GCF_009873245.2. Classification (NCBI taxonomy): domain Eukaryota; kingdom Metazoa; phylum Chordata; class Mammalia; order Artiodactyla; family Balaenopteridae; genus Balaenoptera; species Balaenoptera musculus. The sequence goes on from NC_045788.1 coordinate 42,057,773, forward strand.
GTGTTGCTGAATTCATTTTGCTTTTGCTTATCTGTAAAATTCTTTCTCCTTTAAATCTTAATGATAACCTTGCTGGGTAGAGTATTCTTGATGGTAGATTTTTTTTTCCTTTCATCACTTTGAATATATCATGCCACTCCCTTCTGACCTGCAAAGTTTCTGCTGAAAATTCAGCTGACGATCTTACAGGAGTTCCCTTGTATGTAACTAGTTGCCTTTCTCTTCTGGCTTTTAAGATTCATACTTTATCTTTAATTTCTGCCATTTTAATTATAATGTGTCTTGGTGTAGACCTCTTTGGATTCATCTTCTTTGAAACTCTGTGCTTCCTGGACCTGATATGCTTCCTTCCCCATGTTAGGGAAGTTTTCAGCTATAGTTTATTCAAATAAATTCTTTGTCCCTTTCAGTCTTCTCCTTCTGGAACCTCTATAATGTGAATGTTAATATGCTTGATGTTGTCCCATAGGTCTCTTAAACTGTTCTCTTTTTTAAAAATTCTTTTCTGTGTTAGGCTTGAGTGTTTTTCACTGCTGTTTTTCAGATGGCTGATCCTTTCTTCTATACCATCTAATCTACTGTTCATTTCTTCTGGTGCATTTTTTATTTCAGTTATTGTATTCTTCAGCTCTCTCCTTTATATTTTCTCATCTCTTTGTATATACAAATTCTCACTTTGTTCATTATTCTTCCCTAAACTCAGTGGGCATCTTTATGATCATTACTTTGAACTCTTTATCAGGTCACTTCCTTATCTCCATTTCTTTTAGTTCTTTTTCTGGGGTTATGTCTTGTTCCTTCACTTGGAACATAATCCTTTGTTTCCCCATTTTCCTTCAGTTCTCTCTGTTTATTTCTATTTGTTAGGTAGGTTGGCTATGTTTTTCAATCCTCAAGTGGTCTTATGTAGGATATGTCCTGTGGGGGTCACTAGTGCTATATACTCTAGGGGTACCCCCTATGTGGGCTTTGTGTACCCTTCTTTTGTAGTGGGGTTGATTACTGTGGGTGTGCTGGTATGTAGAGCTGGCCCCAGCGCAGCTGGCTGTGAGGCTGCACCTCATGTGGTGGCTGTGACACCACTGGAGCATGGGATAGGCTTACTGCACAGTTGTCAGTGCACTTAGGTGGGTGTGGCTGGTGAGACCCACTGGTGGGCAGGCCCAGTCCCTGTGTGACTCTCTGAACAACCTGGGGTGGGGGGATGACTCAGGTCTGATGCTGGATGTTAGGGCTGGGTCCCTAACCCAGCCCTAACCTAGAGGGAGGATTCCTAATCCTAGAGGATTAGTCCCTAATCCTAGAGGGAGGATTCCAAGATGTCACTTGCCAGTGTTGGTGTTAGCACAGTAGGATGTGCTCCTAAAAATGGCTGCCACCAGTGTTTCTGTCCCCAAGGAGTCCCAGATGCCTCCTGCCTCTCCAGGAGGCTCTCCAAGATCAGCAAGTGGGTCTGACCCAGGCTTCTTTCAAACTATTGCATCTGCATTGGGACTCAGAGCATGTGAGATTTTGTGCATTGCTTTTAAGAACTGAATATCTATTTCCTATAGCCCTCTGGCTCTTCTGAACATAAGCCCCATTAGTTTTCAAAGCAGACCTTCTGGCAGCTTGTTTTCTCAGTGTAAGACCCCTGGCTGGCGACCCTAATGTGGGGCTCAGACACCTCACTTCTTGAGGAAGACCTCTATGATTGTGCTATTCCTCTTGTTTTTGAGCCACTAACCCTAGGGGTGTGGGTCCTGACTATACTGTTCTTCACCCCTTCTGTTCACCCTGTAGTAGTTTTTTCTTTATGTCTTTAGCTGTGGAAAATATTTTCTGCTAGTCTTCAGGTCATTGATAGTTGCTCTTTAAGTGCAGTTGACCCTTGAACAACACAGAGATTAGGGGCACTGACCCCCCCATGAAATTGAAAAATCCATGTATAATTTTACAAGTGGCCCTATGTATTCACAGTTCTGCATCTGCATCTGTGGATCCAACCAAATGTGAATCATGTAGTAATATAGTATATATTTATTGAAAAAAATCCATGTATAAGTGGACCTGCACAGTTCAAATCCATGTTGTTCGAGACTCAACTGTAATTGTAATTTTGGTGTGTCCATGGAAGAAGGTGAGTTCAAGGTTTTCCTACTCTGCCAACTTGGCCACCTCCCTCGATTATTTCATAATTTAAGGTGATCTTTTATACACTGACACTACCACCCTTCCACCTTAATGGGTGGCCGTTCTTTCAGAGATCTCTATTGTAGTTTCCATTGTAGTGGTTAGTCATTTTTGTTTTAAAAGAACATATTCCTGAAAACGTTTTAAAGTAAAGTAATGATAGCATAATCATCAATTGGGTGTTCATTTTATATGCAGAGATTAAGCGCCTTACATATGTTACTTTAATCTTTACCTTAGATTAACATAACAGATTGCTCCCTTCAGTATTTTTTTTTCAGGTGAGGAAATTCAAGAGAAGCTAAGTTATTCAGTCAAGTTTATATTCCTAGTGAGCCAGAGAAAAAGTAAACCTGTGCCTATGCAGGCTCCATTTTTTCATTCATTTGTCCAACATACCATATATTGATTGTCTCTTATGTGCTTCTGTATTAAGTATCCAAGAAGAATCTAGACAAATGTACTCCTTTGAACAGTGGAGATGACAGTCAGAAAGGATTGACATTGACTAAGTGATGACAATTCTACCCAGGAGTAACAGGGAAAAGTGCACACTATGCAAATCTGGAGTGGGGTTGGGGACAGAAAACTTTTATTAAGTAACAGTTATAAACATTTAAGCTGAGACCTGAAAAATGAATAGGATTTAGCTATACAAAGCATATTTATGGGAGACAAGAGGCACTGGACAAGGTCTAAAACATGACATTTTCAAAGTGAAACATGTTGAGTTTCATAAACTGAAACAAGCATAGTTGCCTGGGGCACAGAGAAGCTGGAGAAAGGTTATTCTCTCTCTTTTCAAAGTCTGTTTAAATAGTTGTTAGTATATACCTGTGTTTGTGGTATTTTAAAGGATAAATATATTTTCTCATAATATTGCAGATGAACGAGAAAATAATATTTAGCAAAAATAAAATAAAACACAGATCTTATTCTAACATCCAGAGATAATCACTGTTAGCTCTTTGATGTTTGCCTTTTCAGACATCCACTCTTTATAGGAATGTGTATATTTTTACAGGAAAAAATATGAACATAAAAGGCTCAAAAATTATACTGGTTATAAAGTAATATATGGAATTATTTTACATGTCTATAAATTTTTATGTTCAACATAGTGCATGAACAATGTAGAAGTGATATATAGATGGACAGACAGATCGATTAAACAGAATAAATATTTTGAAAATGATGTTACTATGGATAAACATCACAGTCTAAAGAAGAAGAGTTAAGTTATTTAAAAATTATTTTAAGACATTTACTAAGTATGTGGGAAAAGTCAGTTTTAATCCTTGATTCCACTTGCTCTTATACACCACAGATTTCCAAAATTATAAATGACTATTTTGTATAAACCTATATTCACAAACCTGGAGGAAGATAGAGGTATGCAATGGACAGGGGCTTTCAAATGAGAATATTTGTGAAATAAACACAAGTTGGATGACCTTTAATAAATTACAAATAAGCCCTACTTCGTGAATTTAACAACATCATAAATAAATATTCAAGGGAAAACTAGGAACACACTTGCAACACATATAAGTGGTTGATATATAAACAGCTGTATAAAATAATAGGAAAATTCCTAACAATCAACTAGAATAACTGGTAAAATTCATAAGAAAAATCAAATTAAAACATATACCTTAAGCTCTTTCACTGTACCCTATGGAACACAATCAATCATAGGTTTTTTTAAAAGAAGACATCTTCACCTCTTCTATCTACTATCTGACATCAAGCTCACTTCTGATAATGTTATTTCTCTTACAGCTCCCTTAAGGGATGATTCTTTTCTTTCTTACTTCCCTAATCCATAACTCCTGGAGGTGGAACAGCTGCCCTCCTTGTTCTTCATGGCTATTTCTAGGCCATCCTCCTTTTCCTTTCTTTAAATTTAATCAAATTAACTGTTTTTTTAAATTTTTATTTTATATTAGAGTTAATTAACAATGTTGTGTTAGTTTCAGGTGTACAGCAGAGTGATTCACTTATACATATACATGTATCTATTCTTTTTCAAATTCTTTTCCCATTCAGATTATTACAGAGTATTGAGCAGAGTTCCCTGTGCTATGCAGTAGGTCCTTGTTGGTTATATATTTTAAATATAGCAGTGTGTACATGTCAATCCCAAACTCCCAGTCTGTCCCTCCCACAGCCCTTCCCCCCGGAACCATAAATTCATTCTCTAAGTCTGTGAGTCTGTTTCTGTTTTGTAAATAAGTTTGTATCATTTTTTAAATTTAGATTCTACATATAAATGATATCATATAATATTTGTCTGTCTCTGTCTGACTTACTTCACTTAGTATGATAATCTCCAGGTCCATCCACGTTGCTGCAAATGGCAATATTTCATTCTTTTTAAGGGCTAAGTAATGTTCCATTGTATATATGTACCACATCTTCTTTATGCATTCATCTGTCAATGAACATTTAGGGTGCTTCCATGGCCTGGCTACTGTAAACAGTGCTGCAGTGAACATTGGGATGCATATATCCTTTCGAACCATGTTTTTCTCCAGATTATGCCCAGGAGTGGGATTGCTGGATCACATGATAGCTCTATTTTTAGTTTGTTAAGGAACCTCCATACTGTTCTTCATAGTGGCTGTACAAATTTACATTCCCACCAACAATGTAGGAGGGTCCACTTTTCCCCACACATTCTCCAGCATTTATTGTTTGTAGACATTTTGATGATGGCCATTCTGACCAATGTGAGGTGATACCTCATTGTAGTTTTTATTTGCTTTTCTCCAATAATTAGTGATGTTGAGCATCTTTTCATGTGCCTATTGGCCATTTGTATTTCTTCTCTGGAGAAATGTCTATTTAGATCTTCCACCCATTTTCTGATCGGGTTGTTTGTTTTTCTGATACTGAGCAGCATGAGCTGTTTGTATATTTTGAAGATTAATTCCTTGTTGGTTGCTTCGTTTGCAGATATTTTCTCCCATTCTGAGGGTTGACTGTTTGTTTTGTTTACAGTTTCCTTTGCTGTGAAAAAGCTTTTAAGCTTAATTAGGTCCCATTTGTTTATTTTTGTTTTTATTTTCATTACTCTAGGAGGTAGATTGAAAAACTTCTTGCTGCGATTTATGTCAGAGAGTGTTCTGCCTATATTTTCCTTTAAGAGTTTTATAGTATCCAGCCTTACATTTAGGTCTTTAATCCATTTTGAGTTTATTCTTGTGTGTGGTGTTAAGGAGTGTTCTAATTTCATTCTCTTACATATAGCTCTCCAGTTTTCCAAGCACCACTTATTGAAGAGACTGTCTTCTCCATTGTATATTCTTGCCTCCTTGGTCATAGCTTAGGTGACCATAGTTGTATGGGTTTATTTCTGCACTTCCTATCCTGTTCCATTGATCTATAGTTCTGTTTTTGTGCCAGTAACATACTGTCTTGATGACTGAAGCTTTGTAGTATAGTCTGAAGTCAGGGAGCCTGATTCTTCCAGCTCTGTTTTTCTTTCTCAGGATTGCTTTGTCTATTCAGGGTCTTTTATGTTTCTGTACAAATTGTAAAATTTTTTGTTCTAATTCTGTGAAAAATGCCATTGGTAATTTGATGGGGATTACAAACCTGTAGATTGCTTTGGGCAGTATAGTCATTTTCACAATGTGGATTCTTCTAATCCAAGAACATGGTATATCTCTCCATCTGTTTGTGTCATCTTTGATTTCTGTCATCAGCATGTTATAGTTTTCTGAATACAGTTCTTTTGCCTCCTTAGGTAGGTTTATTCCTAGGTATTTTATTCTTTTTGATATGATGACAAATGTGGTTGTTTCATTAATTTATCTTTCTGATCTTTCGTTGTTATTGTATAGGAATGCAAGAGATTTCTGTGTATTAATTTTGTATCCTGCAACTTTACCAGATTCATTGATGAGCTCTAGTAGTTTTCTGGTAGCATCTTTAGGATTTTCTATGTATAGTTTCATGTCATCTGCAAACAGTGATATTTTTACTTCTTCTTTTCCAATTTGAATTCCTTTTATTTTTTTTCTCTGATTGCTGTGGCTGGAACTTCCAAAACTGTGTTGAATAAAAGTGGTGGCAATGGACATCCTTGCCTTATTCCTGACCTTGAGGAAATGCTTTCAGCTTTTTCACTGTTAAGTGTGATATTAGCTGTGGGTTTGTCATATATGGCCTTTATTATGTTGAGATATGTTCCCTCTATGCCCACTTTCTGGAGAGTTTTTATCATAAATGGGTGTTGAATTTTGTCAAAAGCTTTTTCTGCATCTATTGAGATGATCATATGGTTTTTATTCTTCAGTTTGCTAAGTGTATCACACTGATTAATTTGTGGATATTGAAAAATCCTTGCATCCCTCAGATGAATCCCACTTGATCATGGTGTGTGATCCTTTTAATAAATAGTTGGATTCGGTTTGCTATTATTTTGTTGAGGATTTTTGTGTCTATGCTAATCAGTGATATTGGCCTGACATTTTCTTTTAGTGTAGTGTCTTTGGTGTTGGTATCAGGGTGATGGTAGCCGCAAAGAATGAGTTTGGGAGTATTCCTTCCTCTGCAATATTTTGGAATAGTTTGAGAAGGATAAGTGTTAACTCTTCTCTAAATGTTTGATAGAATTTGCCTGTGAAGCCATCTGGTCCTGGACTTCTGTTTGTTGGAAGTTTTTAAATCACAGTTTCAATTTCAGTACTTGTGATTGGTCTGTTCATATGTTCTGTTTCTTCCTGGTTCAGTATTGGGAGATTGTACCTTTCTAAGAATTTGTGCATTTCTTCCAGGTTGTCCCAATTATTGGCATAGAGTTGCTTGTAGTAGTCTCTTATGATCCTTTGTATTTCTGTCGTGTCCATTATAACTTCTCCTTTTTAGTTTCTTACTTTATTGATGTGAGCCCTCTCCCTCTTTTTCTTGATGTGTCTGGCTAAAATGTATCAATTCTATTTATCTTTCCAAAGAACCAGCTTTTAGTTTCATTGACCTTTGTTATTGTTGTATTTGCCTCTATTTCATTTATTCCTGCTCTAATCTTTAGGATTTCTTTCCTTCTGCTAACTTTGGGTTTTGTTTGTTCTTCTTTCTCTAGTTGCTTTAGGTGTAAGGTTATGTTGTTTATTTGAGATTTTTCTTGTTTCCTGAGTTAACGTTGTATTGCCATCAACTTCCTTCTTAGAATTGCTTTTGCTGTGTCCCATAGGTTTTAGGTCGTCTTCCTTTTGTTTTCATTCGTCTCTAGGTATTTTTTTAATTTCCTTTTTGATTTCTTCAGTGATCTATTGGTTGTTTAGTAGCATATTGTTTAGCCTCCTCGTGTTTTTTTTTTTATATATAGATTTTTTTTCCTTGTAGTTGATTTCTAATCTCATAGTGTTGTGGTTGGAAAAGCTGCTTGATATGATTTCAAGTTTCTTAAATTTACCAAGGCTTTCTTTGTGGCCCAGCATATGATTAATTCTGGAGGATGGTCCATGTTCAGTTGAGAAGAATGTGTATACTACTGCTTTCAGATGGCATGCTCTATAAGTATCAATTATGTCTATCAGGTCTAATGTGTCATTTAAGGCCTGTGTTTCCATCTGGATTTTCTGTCTGGATGATCTATTAGGGAAAGTGGAGTGTTAAAGTCCGCCATTATTATTGTGTTACTGTTGATTTCTCCTTTGATGGCTGTTATATATTGAGGTGTTCTTATGTTTGGCGCATATATATTTACAATTGTTATATCTTCTTCTTGGATTGATCCCTTGATCATTATGTGGTGTCCTTCTTTGTCTCTTGTAACAGTCTATTTTGTCTTATACGAGAATTGCGACTCCAGCTTTCTTTAGATTTCCATTTGCATGGAGTATCTTTTTCCATCCCCTCACTTTCAGTCTGTATGTTTCCCTAGGTCTGAAGTGGGTCTCTTTTAGACAGCATATATACAGGTATTGTTTTTGTGTCCATTCTGCTAGTCCAACTCTTTTGGTTGGAGCATTTAATCCATTTACATTTAAAGTAATTATCGATATGTATGTTCTTATTGCCATTTTGTTAATTGTTTTCAATTTGTTTTTGTAGGTGCTTTCCCTTCCTCTTTTGTTCTCTTGTGATTTGATAACTAACTTCAGTGATGTGTTTGGATTTCTTTTTTCTTTTGTGTATGTGCATGTATTGTAGGTTTTTGGTTTGTGGTTACCATGAGGTTTTGATATAGCAGTCTATACATAAACAAGACTGTTTTATGTTGCTTGTCTCTTAATTTTCAATGCATTTCCAGTATCCTGCATTTGTTCTCTCCTCTTGTCATGATTGCTGGTTTTGTTATCATATTTGTGTGCAGATGATTTCCTACCTTTACTGTATGTTTGCCTTTACTAGTGAGCTTTTCCACTCATAGTTTTCTTGTTTCTAGTTGTGACCTTTTTTTTCTGCCTAGAGATGTTCCTTTAATATTTGTTGCAAAGGTGGTCTGGTGATGCTGAATTCTCTTAGCTTTTGTTTGTCTGTAAAGCTTTTGATTTCTAGGTCAAATCTAAATGAGAGCCTTGCTGGGTAGAGTATTCTTGGTTGTAGATTCTTCCTTTTCATCACTTTAATTCTATCATGCCACTCCCTTCTGGCCACAGTGTTTTTGCTAGGAAATCAGCTGATAACCATATAGGAGTTCCCTTGTACTTTATTTGTTGCTTTTTCATTGTTGCTTTTAATAGTTTTTCTTTATCTTTAATTTTGTCAGTTTGATTACTATATGTCTCAGTGTGTTCCTCCTTGGGTTTTTCCTGCCTGGACTCTCTGCACTTCCTGAAGTCGGTTGACTGTTTCCTTTCCCATGTTATGAAAGTTTTCAGCTATTATCTCCTCAAATATGTTCTTAGGTCCTTTCTCTTTCTTTTCTTTGGGGACCTCTACAATTCAAATGTTGGTGCATTTAGTGTTGTCCCAGAGGTCTCTGAGACTGTCCTTCTTTCTTTTCATTCTTTATTCTGTTCCACAGCAGTGATTTCCACTATTCTGTCTTCCAGGTCACTTATCCTTTCTTCTGCCTCAATTATTCTGCTATTGATTCCTTTTAGTGTATTTTTCATTTCTGTTATTGTGTTGTTCATTTCTATTCTTTAGTTCTTCTAAGTCTTTGTTAAACATTTCTTGTATCTTCTTGACCTGTGTGTCTATTCTTTTTCCAAGATCCTGGATCATCTTTACTATCATTACTGTGATGTTTCTTTCAGGTATATTGCCTGTTTCCACATCCCTTAATTGTTCTTCTGGGGTTTTATCTTGTTCTTCATCTGGGACATATTCCTCTGCCATCTCATTTTGCCTAACTTGCTGTGATTGTGGTTTCCATTCTGCAGGCTGCAAGGTTGTAGTTCTTCTTGCTTCTGTTGTCTGCCCCCTCGTGGATGAGGCTGTCTAAGAGGCTTGTGCAGGCTTCCTGGTGGGAGGGACTGGTACCTGCCCACTGGTGGGTGTAGCTGGGTCTTGTCCCTCTGGTGGGCAGGGTCATGGCTGTGGGTGTGTTTATTGGGCACCTGTTTATTCAGGAAGACTTTAAGCAGCCTTTTCTGCTGATGGGTGGGGCTGTTTTCAGGCTGTGTTGGTTGTTTGGCCTGAGGCGTCCCAGCACTGGAGCCTACAGGCTGTTGGGTGGACCAGGTCTTGACAAGAAAATGGCAGCCTCCTAGAGAGCCCACACCAATTAACCATCACCAGAACTGCTGCTGCCAGTGTTCCTGTTCCCACAGTGAGCCACAGCTGCCTTCCACCTCTACAGGAGACCCTCCAACACTAGCAAGTAAGCACAACCCAGTCTCTTATGAGGTCACTGCTTTTTTCCATGGGTCCCGGTGTGCACAAGACCCTGTGTGCACCCTCCAAGAGTCAAGTTTCTGTTTTTCCCAGTGCTGTGGAATTTCTGTGGTCAAACCTCATTGGCCTTCATAGCCAGACTCTTTGGGGGCTCCTCCTCCCATTGCTAGACCTGCAGGATGGGGAGCCCAACGTGGGGCTCAGAACTCTCACTCCTGTGGGAGACCTTCTGTGGTATAATTGCTCTCCAGTTTGTGAGTCACCCACCTGGTGTGTATGGGGTTTGATTTTATCACAATTGTGCCCCTCCTACCATCCCGTTGTGGCTTCTTCTTTGTCTTTCTTTGGATGTAGGGTATCTTTTTTGGTATGTTCCAGCATTTTTTTGTCAGTGGTTGTTCAGGAGTTAGTTGTGATTTGGTGTTTCCATAAGAAGCGGTGATCTCATGTCCTTGTACTCTGTCATCTTTCCTCCTCCCCCAAAGTAACTATGTGTTATCTTTCCTTGTCATCACCTGTTCCTCCATGGTACCCTCCCTCTCTGGATCTCCTGTCATAATATGGCAGATTATAAGATACAGAAAGATGACCCCTGCATTACTCGTTTCCTTGATCTTCTCTGCTGCAATAATATTGTTTGCCATCCTCTGTAGCCATTTTGTTAATGTCATTAGCATTATATGAAGCACTTCTATAATCTCAATTTTAAACATTCCATTTTCCAACCACCAGTTCTTATTTTTCCAAATCATTTTCTCTCATGTCCCACCTCTTTAACCCTACTTGAATTAATATGCTATTGATGCTACACCACCCCTCAACCTTCTTTCTTCTTTACTTTGCTCATAATTCCCACAGTGAGTCATTATATTCACTCATTTCCTTGCCTTCTTTTACTTTATTATACTCAAATAAAGAAACTCCAAACTTCTGCCTACTGCAGGGTTATAAATTTACCCCTGGAAGGATGTGGGTTTAAAGTTATGGGTTCACTTATATGGGGATTTTTTTCAATAGTAAATGTTACAATACTACATGATCTGCAGTTGGTCGAATCTGCAGAAACTGAGGTACAGAGGATCCGCCTATAGGGAGGGCCAACTATAAATTATACTCGGATTTTTGTTTCTGTAGAGGGTCAGCACCTATAACCCTCATGTTGTTCAAGGGTCAACTGTATTCTGTTGTTAAATATCACTGGAAAAAATACAGTCACGTTTACAGGTCTCATTTTATATTGTTTTAAAAATCACCAAACTAAAACAGCCTTTAATGCTGCTGCCAAACAAACCCATATTCTCCCATTCTCTAAGACAACTCTTCCATACACAGTGCTTTCTCTTTAACCCTACTATACGTCCTATTAATCTTTACTCTCACATGATGATCTCAATTCTTATTAAACAAAGAATTGTAGCAATCTGAAGACCAGTTCTACAAGCTTCCACTGTTATGTCCTTCATCCATGATTATGCATCCTACCTTCTTCTCCTCTATGCACAGACCAGCATTCAGGGCTCATACCTCCAACTGGGAAGTATATTTCACCCACTCTTCCTTTCTCAAGGGATATTGTTCCACCACTTCTCTTGCACTCTCTCTCTGTGAGCAACATGAGGACAGGTTTTTAAATATATTTTGTATACTTTTAAATCCCCAGAGCCTGTAATGGTACTGGGAACATAGAGGGTACTCAGTAACAAGTAAATGAAAGCTAAAATGAAAGAGATTATCATTTTTACTAGTCAAATTTAATAGTTTAATATATGATACAATTTAATGTGTCAAGGGTGGAATGAAATGATTACTCACTTTCATGGTAGATAAACATTTGAAATTAAACATTGCCCAAAAGCAATCTGAGAAGAGAATCATAGATTCATAGAATTAAAACCTTAATATAACAATTTTACTATTTGTAGCCTCCTCTGAAAAAACAAGGCAACTATTAATATGCAATAAAATCTTTGTTTATACAGTGGCAATTTGAGTTAAAAATCAAAAACAAAGCAAATATTTAGACAAATTATGGTGAATCTACATGTTTAGAAAATTATGTGTTATTGTGATCACATCCACAAAGTACTTCTGTTTACTCTGGAAAATGTTTGTTTTGTATATGAGTACCTGGTGTGCCAGTGAAGGTGTGGCCCTACTCATAGCTTCATTGTAGTGTAGATCCTCATAGGATCACTCCTGGAGTCCTCATATGAGAGAACTGGCCAAGAAGAGAGTTTGAGGATTCTTTATTATTAGTGGTCAGGTTCAATACCACTGACTACATCTCTCTCTGCAACATTAATCTACCCCAAAGTCATGTCTGATTGAATCCGGCAAAGGTATCTGATTGATAACCTATGTGCCAAACACCTACTGATGTGACAGCCTAATGTCTCTTTGAGTGTGAATAAGAGTCATTAGTGGTTTCTAGAGAATATACACAGAAACTAACGCCTGATGTTAAAACTGTTTGCTCAATGAAAAAACAAAATGGCTTATATTTTTAGTAATCATGCTACTTATTCATAGTCATATATTTGACTGAAAAATCTCAAATGAAGTTTGTTTGTATATATATATATATATATATATATATATATATATATATAAGGTAGTAGTGCAACTGCCAGAAAAGAAAATAATAAAAGAGGTAAATTACTTGCTGCAACATCTGCTTGCTTCACCTGCAGAAGAGAATACTCCAGTTTATTCTTTATGCTTAACAAGACTGAACACTTTGAAACATACTTCTGGAGTCACCCAACCTGTAAATTAAATACATCAGCAATGCAGTTATTGCACTGTGTTCTTTTCACAGGTATAAATTACATATAAAACAGTTGCAGTACTGAGCAACAAAAACTATTATCTATATTTTACTGTTAATGCCTGAAACTTCACAATGTAAATCAGTGTTCTGAAGTTGCAAATAGATTCTATGGCTGTTGCTCTGATGAGGTTACCTCAGGTCCAGTAAACAAAATCAGACTAGAAAGCAATGATATTTTATGGAAACTTTCTTTTGTAATTTGTTTCCTTCTCTTGTGTTTTGCATACCTTTAATAGAATAGCATATAATTTGCTATAGTTTAAAATTTTAGATTACACACATTTTTAATAAAAATTTTTGAAAATAAACAAAAAGCATAATAGTCAATTCTAAAAATCATCATCATTATTGATACATGCTCAATGCAGAAAATATTAAAAAGACAAAATATCAAAGATAAAAAGCAAACATATTTTCCAAACAACCACCGAAATTTGAAGACTTTAACATTTTGACAACTTTTTAAATTCAAGGTTTCTTTTCCTCAGGATTTTCCTAAATAATTATTCACATTGAAGGTTCATATTTTCTTTCACTTTCTCTCTCTTACTCTTTCTTTCTCATTAACCTTAACAGATTCTTGCTAGATCTTTTCAAAATAGATAATCCTGCTCTTATTTATTAAATTAGGTAAAAAGAAGTTTGATAATTTCTCTTTTTAAAATTTCTTCAGGATTGAATAATTATTATTTATTTATGTATTATTATATATCTTCGATACTATGATATGATAAAATATAATTTTAAGAAAATACTATTTTTAAGATATTAGCCTATGTTTCTGTTTTGTATGTTTGATTTTTCTTCTTGTATTAAAATTACTAAATCCTCAACACACTAAACACATAGCAGGTTTCTAAATCATTGCCTCAGAGTGAAATTTTACAGAATTAAAATAAATTAGCATTTCTTAGACTTGGAGTCTAGAATATGATTTTCAGGCATAGCTGCATACAATTACCTGGTTGGGGGGGTGGAAACACCTAACATGCCAGATACTCAGGGCGCATCCTTAGATTCTGATTTAGCTGCTTTGTATAATGTTGAAAAACAGATCTTTTTTATGTTCCCTAAGTGGTTCTAATACCCAATCAGGATCGAAAACTATTCAATTTAGGTTGGCAGATTTAAATTAGAATATAGACAAAATGATTTGGGCAATTAAGCCTGAAAATATAAACAGGTTGTCACTACAGTTTGTAATTTGCTTTCTGATGCATGGTTTATTTGATGGATTTCTTAGTTTTCCAATTTTATTAGTTTTAGAAATTTAAAATCAGACTAAAAAATAATTCATGTTAATTTTAGAGTTCTATGAAAATACACAAAAGCATCCATTGTCTCTGTGTGTGGATAACAATTTCTATCAAGTTCTTGTAACTCATTTTGCAAACTGCCTTTTACTTTCAAGATTTCACCACGTGGTATGCCAAATGCTCCAAACAGTCCTACTTCTCTTTTCCTTACCACAATTTATTATAAGTCTCTTCTCTGGTCTAGATATAAGAAGAAGAAAAATAAGTGACCAACTGAAAAATCAGCACTCATTCAATAGACCAGCTATTCTTTATCATGGCTGGGAATTAAATTCAAACTTTAACAAAATAAAGATCTCAAGACTATAGACTTGGAGGATCTGGATAAGTGGATCTGGGTTAAGATCCAGCTTTCTGTATTTTTTATAAAATCCCTAACAGTGATTATGATGTGTATCCAAAGAGAAGAGCCACAGTATTTAAGAAACAACAGCAATAATTTATTATAACCAATTCAAATTATGAGCCTCTATTACAGTAAGTAGACATCAGCGGCAAGGTCAAAAACCTTCAAAACTGTATTTTGACAAATATTGGATGCTTAATAGATATTTTTAATAAATAGACGTCTAGTATTATGAATATTAAAAAAAAAACCCTTCATTTCTTATTTATGAGGTGTATAAAATTGGGCTCTCTTTCACTTGACAAAACATGAGAATGCATCAGTTGCATAGTTTGAATCCCACATTAGCTTTCTATATTTCTTATTTACCAAAATTTGTCAAAGGTCGTGATGATTGGCAGTTTGTCCTAATTTTCTCTTTATTGATAATGTTTTGCTATTATTTATATTGTCATTTTTTAAATCGTACTTTATTTTTTATTTTTTATTCTTTTTACTTGACAAATTATTTAATTTCTGTCTTTCCCATCTGACCATGAACTCCCTTAAGGCAGGGACCATGTCTATCTTGTTCACTGTTGTAGATTCAGCAGACAAATCAATGGTCAGCACACAGTAAGCATTCAATAAATGCTGTTGCATGAATGAATCAAATGACCATCAAAGGTACTAGGGGAAGACAGTTTTGGTTTTTTTTTTCTTTTTAACATCTTTATTGGAGTATAATTGCTTTACATTGTTGTCTTAGTGGCTGCTGTATAACAAAGTGAATCAGCTATACATATACATATATCCCCATATCCTATCCCTCATGCATGTCCCTCCTACCCTCCCTATTCTACCCCTCTAGGTGGTCACAAAGCACCGAGCTGATCTCCCTGTGCTATGTGGCTGATTCCCACTAGCTACCTATTTTACATGTGGTAGTGTATACATATCAGTGCCACTATCTAACTTCATCTCAGCTTACCCTTCTGCCTCCCCGTGTCCTCAAGTCCAGTCTCTACGTCTGTGTCTTTATTCCTGTACTGCCCCTAGGTTCTTCAGAAACTTTTTTCTTTCTTTTATATTCCATATATATGTGTTAGCATACGGTATTTTTTTTTTCTCTTTCTGACTTACTTCACTCTGTATGACAGACTCTAGGTCCATCCACCTCACTACAAATAACTAATTTCGTTTCTTTTTATGGCCAAGTAATATTCCATTATATATATGTGCCACATCTTCTTTATCCATTCCTCTGTCGATGGACACTTAGGTTGCTTCCATGTCCTGGCTATTGTAAATAGAGCTGCAATGAACATTTTGGTACCTGACTCTTTTTGAATTATGGTTTTCTCAGGGTATATGCCCAGTAGTGGGATTGCTGGGTCATATGGTGGTTCTATTTTTAGTTTTTTTAGGAACCTCCATACTGTTCTCCATAGTGGCTGTATCAATTTACATTCCCACCAACAGTGCAGTGGGTTCCCTTTTCTCCACACCCTCTCCAGCATTTATCATTTGTAGATTTTTTTAATGATGGCATTCTGACCAGTGTGAGGGGATACTTCATTGTAGTTTGATTTGCATTTCTCTGATGAATAGTGATGTTTAGCATCCTTTCATGTGTTTGTTGGAAATCTGTATATAGATTTAGAAATTTGTATATCTTCTTGGGAGAAATGTCTATTTAGGTCTTCTGCCCATTTTTGGATTGGGTTGTTTGTTTTTTTGATATTGAGTTGCATGAGCTGCTTGTATATTTTGGAGATTAATTCTTTGTCAGTTACTTCATTGGCAACTATTTTCTCCCATTCTGAGGGTTGTCTTTTCGTCTCGTTTATGGTTTCCTTTGCTGTGCAAAAGCTTCTAAGTTTCATTAGGTCCCACTTGTTTATTTTTGTTTTTATTTCCATTTCTCTAGGAGGTGGGTCAAAAAGGATCTTGCTGTGATTTATGTCAGAGAGTATTCTGCCTTTGTTTTCCTCTAAGTGCTTTATAGTGTCTTGCCTTACATTCAGGTCTTTAATCCATTTTGAGTTTATTTTTGTGTATGGTGTTAGGGAGTGTTCTAATTTCATTCTTTTACATGTAGCTGTCCAGTTTTCCCAGCACCACTTAATTGAAGAGGCTGTCTTTTCTCCATTGTATATTCTTGCCTCCTTTATCAAAGATAAGGTGACTATATGTGTGTGGGTTTGTCTCTGGGCTTTCTATCCTGTTCCATTGATCTATATTTCTGTTTTTGTGCTGGTAGCATACTTTCTGATTACTGTAGGTTTGTAATATAGTCTGAGGTCAGGGAGCCTGATTCCTCCAGCTCTGTTTTTCTTTCTCAAGATTGCTTTGGCTATTTGGGGTCTTTTGTGTTTCCATACAAATAGTGACATTTTTTGTTCTACTGCTGTGAAAAACGCCATTGGTAGTTTGATAGGGATTGCATTGAATCTGTAGATTGCTTTGGGGAGTATAGGCATTTTCACAATGTTGATTCTTCCAATCCAAGAACATGGTATATCTTTCCATATTTTGTATCATCTTTAATTTCTTTCATCAGTGTCTTATAGTTTTCTGCATACAGGTCTTTTGTCTCCTTAGGTAGTTTTATACCTAGGAATTTTATTCTTTTTGTCGCAATGGTAAACAGGAGTGTTTCCTTAATTTCTTTTTCAGATTTTTCATCATTAGTGTAAAGGAATGAAAGAGATTTCTGTGCATTAATTTTATATCCTACAACTTTACCAAATTCATTGACTAGTTCTAGTAGTTTTCTGGTAGCATCTTTAGGATTCTCTATGTATACTATCATGTGGTCTGGAAACAGTGACATCTTTACTTATTCTTTTCCGATTTGGATTCCTTTTATTTCTTTTTCTTCTCTGATTGCTGTGGCTAACACTTCCAAAACTATGTTGAATAATAGTGGTGAAAGTGAGCATCCTTGTCTTGTTCCTGATCTTAGTGGAAATGGTTTCAGTTTTTCACCATCGAGAATGATGTTGCTGTGGGTTTGTCATATATGGCCTTTATTATGTTGAGGTAAGTTCCCTCTATGCCTAATTTCTGGAGAGTTTTTATCATAAATGGGTACTGAATTTTGTCAAAAGCTTTTTCTGCATCTACTGACATTATCGTATGGTTTTTATCTTTCAATTTGTTAATGTGGTGTATCACATTGATTGAATTGCGTATATTGAAGAATGCTTGCATTCCTGGGATAAACCCCACTTGAACATGGTGTATGATCTTTTTGATGTGCTGCTGGATTCTGTTTCCCAGTATTCTGTTGAGGATTTTTGCATCTATGTTCATCAATGATATTGGCCTGTAGTCTTCCTCTTTTGTGACATCTTTGTCTTGTTTTGGTATCAGGGTGATGGTGGCCTCATAGAATAAGTTTGAGAGTATCCCTCCCTCTGCTATATTTTGGAAGAGTTTGAGCAGGATAGGTGTTAGCTCTTCTCTAAATGTTTGATAGAAGTTACCTGTGAAGCTCTCTGGTCCTGGGCTTTTGTTTGTGGAAGATTTTTAATAAGAGTCTCAATTTCAGTTCTTTTTAATGGTCTGTTTATATTTTATATTTCTTCTTGGTTCAGTCTCAGAAGTTTGAGCTTTTCTAAGAATTTGTCCCTTTCTTCCAGGTTGTCCATTTTATTGGCATATAGTTCCTTGTAGTAATCTCTCATGATCCTTTTCATTTTTGCAGTGTCAGTTACTTCTCCTTTTTTATTTCTAATTCTGTTGATTTGAGTCTTCTCTCTTTTGTTCTTGATGAGTCTGGCTAAGGTTTTATCAATTTGTTTATCTTCTCAAAGAACCAGCTTTTAGTTTTCTTGACCTTTGCTATCGTTTCCTTCATTTCTTTTTCATTTATTTCTGATCTGTTCTTTATGAGTTCTTTCCTTCTGCTAACTTTGGGTTTTTTTGTTCTTCTTTCTCTAATTGCTTTAGGTGTAAGGTTAGGTTGTTTATTTGAGATGTTTCTTGTTTCTTGAGATAGGATTGTATTGCTATAAACTTCCCTTTTAGAAGTGCTTTTGCTGCATCCCATAGATTTTGGGTCGTCGTGTTTTCATTGTCATTTGTTTCTAAGTATTTTTTGATTTTCTCTTTGATTTCTTCAGTGACCTCTTGGTTATTTAGTAGTGTATTGTTTAGCCTCCATGTGTTTGTATTTTTTACAGTGTTTCTCCTGTAACTGATATCTAGTCTCATGGAGTTGTGGTTGGAAAAGATACTTGATATGATTTCAATTTTCTTAAATTTACCAAGGCTTGATTTGTGACCCAAGATATAATCTATCCTGGAGAATGTTCCATGAGCACTTGAGAAGAAAGTGTATTCTGTTGTTTTTGGATCGAGTGTCCTATAAATATCAATTAAGTCCATATTGTTTAATGTATGATTTAAAGCTTGTGTTTCCTTTTTTATTTTCACTTTGCATGATCTGTCCATTGGTGAAAGTGGGGTGCTAAAGTCCCCAATTAAGATTGTGTTACTGTCAATTTCCCCTTTTATGGCTGTTAGGATTTGCCTTGTGTTGGGATGCTTCTATGTTGGGTGCATAAATATTTACAATTGTTATATCTTCTTCTTGGATTGATCCCTTAATCATTATGTAGTGTCCTTCTTTGTCTCTTGCAAGAGTCTTTATTTTAAGGTCTATTTTTTCTGTTATGAGAATTGCTGCTCCAGCTTTCTTTTGATTTCCATTTGCATGGAATGTCTTTTTCCATCCCTTCACTTTCACTTTGTATGTGTCCCTAGGTCTGAAGTGGGTCTCTTGTAGACAGCATATACACGGGTCTTCATTTTGTATCCATTCAGCCAGTTTATGTCTTTTGGTGGCAGCATTTAATCCATTTACATTTAAGGTAATTATCAATATGTATGTTCCATTTACCATTTCCTTAATTGTTTTGGTTTTGTTATTGTAGGTCTTTTCCTTCTCTGTGTTTCCTGCATAGAGAAGGTCCTTTAGCCTTTGTTGTAGAGCTGGTTTGGTGGTGCTGAATTCTCTTAGCTTTTGCTTGTCTGTAAAAGTTTTAATTTCTCCATCAAATCTGAATGAGATCCTTGCTGATTGGAGTAACCTTGGTTGTAGGTTTTTCCCTTTCATCACTTTAAGTATGTCTTGTCACTCCCTTCTGGCTTGCAGAGTTTCTGCCAAAAGATCAGCTGTCAACCTTATGGGGATTACCTTGTATATTATTTGTTATTTTTCCCTTGCTGCTTTAATATTTTTTCTTTGTATTTAATTTTTGAGAGTTTTTGATTAATATGTGTCTTAGTGTGTTTCTCCTTGGATATATCCTCTATGGGACTCTCTGCACTTCCTGGACTTTACTGACTATTTCCTTTCCCATATTAGGGAGTTTTCAACCATAATCTTTTAATATTATCTCAGTCCCTTTCTTTTTCTCTTCTTCTTCTGGTACCACTATAATTTGAATGTTGGTGCCTTTAAAGTTGTCCCAGGGGTCTCTGAGACTGTCCTCAATTCTTTTCATTCTTTTTTCTTTATTCTGCTCTGCAGTAGTTATTTCCACTATTTTATCTTCCAGGTCACTTATCCGTACTTCTGCCTCAGTTATTCTGCTATTGATTCCTTCTAGAGAATTTTTAATTTCATGTATTGTGTTGTTCATCATTGTTTGTTTGCTCTTTAGTTTTTCTAGGTCCTTATTAAATGTTTCTTGTGTTTTCTCCATTCTGTTTCTGAGAGTTTGGATTATCTTTACTATCATTACTCTGAATTCCTTTTCAGGTAGACTGCCTATTTCTTCTTCATTAGTTTGGTCTGGTGGGTTTTGACCTTGCTCCTTCATCTGCTGCATATTTCTCTGTCTTCACATTTTGATTAACTCACTGTGTTTGGGGTCTCCTTTTTGCTGGCTGCAGGTTCGTAGTTCCTGTTGATTTTGGTGTCTGCCCCCAGTGGGTAATGTTGGTTCAGTGGCTTGTGTAGTTTTCCTGGTGGAGGGGACTGGTGCCTGTGTTCTGGTGGATGAGGCTGGATCTTGTCTTTCTGGTGGGCAGGACCACATCCGGTGGTGTGTTTTGGGGTGCCTGTGGCCTTATTATGATTTTAGGCAGCCTCTCTGCTAATGTGGGGTTGTGTTCCTGTCTTGTTAGTTGTTTGGCATGGGGTGTCCAGCACTGGAGCTTACTGGCCTTTGAGTGGACCTGGGTCTTAACATTGAGACAGAGCTCTCTGGAGGAGCTTTCCCTGATTGATATTACGAGGGGCCAGGAGGGCTCTGGTGGTCCAATGTCCTGAACTTGGATCTCCCACCTCAGAGACTCAGGCCTGACACCTGGCCAGAGCACCAAGACCCTGTTAGCCACACGCCTCAGAAGAAAAGGGAGAAAAGAAAAGAAAAGAAAAGAAATAAAAAGTTATTAAAATTAAGAAATATATTATTCAAATAAAAAAAGTAATTTAAAAAAATAAAGAGAACAACTAAATCAATAAAGAAATCTATCGATAACAAGCTCTAAAAACCATACTAAAAAAAAACCAGACAGAAAGAACCATAGGACAGATGATAAAAGCACACCTATAAAGACAAAATCACACAAAGCAGCATACACATACACACTGAGAAAAAGAAAAAAAATACACATATATATATATATATATATAAAGGAAGCGAGAAACCAAATCAATATACAAATCTACCAATGATTGAGAATATGTTCTAAATACTAAGATGATAAACATAAAACTAGAAAGAAATTAGATACCTAAAGCAAACCCCAAGTCTACAGTTGCTCCCAAAGTCCACCACCTCAGTTTTGGGATGATTCATTGTCTATTTAGGTATTCCACAGATGCAGGTTACATCAAGTTGATTGTGGAGATTTAATCCGCTGCTTCTGAGGCTGCATGGAGAAATTTCCCTTTCTCTTCTTTTTTCGCACAGCTCCTGGGGTTCAGCTTTGGATTTGTCTCTGCCTCTGCATGTAGGTCCCCTCTGGTGTCTGTTCTTTGCCCAGACAGGAGGGGATTAAAGGAGTGGCTGATTAGGGGGCTCTGGCTCACTCAGGCCTGGGGGAGGGAGGGGTGTGGAATGCGGGGCAATCCGGGAGAGGCTGGTGTGACGTTGCAACAGCCTGAAGTGCGCCGTGTGTTCTCCCAGGGAAGTTGTCCCTGGATCATGGGACCCTGGTAGTGGCGGGATGCACAGGCTCCCTGGAAGGGAGGTGTGGATAGTGACCTGTGCTTCCACACAGGATTCTTGGTGGCTGTAGCAGCAGTATTAGCGTTTCATGCCCGTCTCTGGTGTCTGCACTGATAGCTGCAGCTTGTGCCTGTCTCTGAAGCTCATTTAGGCAGTACTTTGAATCCCCTCTCCTCACAAACCCCAAAACAATGGTTTCTTAACTCTTAGGCAGTTCCAGACTTTTTCCCGGATTCCCTCCTGGTTAGCTGTGGTGCACTAGCCCCCTTCAGGCTGTGTTCATGCAGCCAACCCCAGTCCTCTCCCTGGGATCTGAACTCTAACAAACACCCAAGCCTCAGCTCCCAGCCCCCACCTGCCCCAGCAGGTGAGCAGACAAGCCTCTGAGGCTGGTGAGCACTGGTCAGCACTGATCCTCTTCTCTGTGTGGGAATCTCTCCGCTTTGCTCTCTGCACCTGTGTAGCTGCACTCTCCTCAATGGCTCTGAAGCTTCCCCCCTGCTGCTTACACCCCATCTCTGCCAGTGAACGGGCTTCCTAGTGTGTGAAAAATTTTCCTCCTTCACAGCTCCCTCCCAGAGGTGCAGGTTCTGTCCCTATTCTTTTGTCTCTCTCTGTTTTTTCTTTTGCCCTACCCAGGTACATGGGGAGTTTCTTGCCTTTTGGGAAGTCTGAGGTCTTCTGCCAGCATTCAGTAGGTGTTCTGTAGAAGTTGTTCCACATGTAGGTGTATTTCTGATGTATTTGTGGGGAGGAAAGTGATCTCTACATCTTACTCCTCTGCCATCTTGAAGATCCTCCTGTCATTTTGTTTTGAGATTTTTTTAGGTATCAAGTATTTTAGTTGAAGGGGTTTTATCATTGATTATTTTTGGTTGCACCCTCATATCTCAGCAATTTCTTTAGCCTTAAAAATGATTTTTATATTAACATCTAATATATGAAGCAAATATTAACAGAACTAAAGGGCGAAATAGAAACACAATAATAGTAGGGGACTTTAATACTCACTTTCATCACAGCTCATTTAGACAGAAAATCCATAAGAAAACGTTGGCTTTAACCAATACACTAGACCAGATGATCTTTGGCATATACAGAACATTCTATCAAAAAGCAACAGAATACACATCAATCTCCTTAGGTTTATTAAGACTTGTTTGGTGGCCTAATATATGATTTATCCTGGAAAACATTCAGGTGTGCTTTAGTCTTCTAAAGCACACCTGAATGTTTTCCAGGATAAATCATATATTAGGCCACCAAACAAGTCTTAATAAACCTAAGGAGATTGAAATCATATCAAGCACCTTTTACAAAAGCAATAATACGAAACTAGAAACTACCTACAAAGAGATAACTGGAATAGTCACAAATATTTGGAGATTTAACAGTATGGTACTGAACAACTTCTTCGGTTGTTCAAGAAGCAGTCATGGATCCAAGAAGAAATCAAAAAGAAAGAAATCAAAAGAGAGAGAAAAAAAAGAAAAAAAAAAACCTTGACACAAATAAAATGGAAATACAGCATACCAAAACTTATGGGAATCGTGAAAGCAGTTCTAAGAGGGAAGTTAATATCACTAAAGGCCTAAATCAAGAAACAAGAGAGATATTAAACAATCTACGTTTACACCTCAAGGCAATAGAAAAGAAGAAAACACGAAGGACAAACTTAGTACAAGGAAGAAAATAACAAAGGTCAGAGTGGAAATAAATAAAATAGAGATCAAAGAGACAATAGTAAAGAACATTTTTTTGAAAAGATAACCAAAATAGGAAAACCTTTATCTAGACTGACCAAAAAAAAAAAAAAAAAAAAGACTCAAAATAAAAGACAATGTTACAGCTGATACCACAGAAATACAAAGATTATATGAGACTACTATGAGCAATTACACATCAACAAATTGGAAAACCTAGAAGAAAAAGATAAATTCCAAAAAACATACAACCTACCAAGACTGAATCATGGAGAAGGAAAATCTGAGCAGACCAAATATTAGTAAAAAGATTGAATCATTAGTCAAAATTCTCCCATAAACAAAGCCCAGGACCAAATGGCTAACCTGGTGAATGCTTCTAGACATTTAAAGAAGAAATAATACAAATCCTCAAACTCTTCAAGAAAATATAAGATAAGGGAACATGTTCAAAGTCATTTTATGAGGCCAGCATTACCCTGATTTAAAATCAGAAAAGGATGCCACAAGAAAGCAAAACTATAGGCCAATGTCCCAATAAACATATATACAAAAATCCTCAACAAAATACTGGCAAACAGACGTCAACAATACATCAAAACATCATACACCATGATCGAGTGAGATTTATTCCAGGAATGCAAGGATAGTTCAGTATCTGCAAAATCAATGTGATACACCCTATTAACAAAATGAAGGATAAATATATGATCATTTTAATAGAAGCAGAAAAGTTTATCAAAATTCAATATCCATTCATAATAAAAACTCTCAACAAAGTGGGTACAGAGGGAACATACCTCAACATAATAACAGCCATATATGACAAACCCACAGCTAACATCATACTCAATGCTAAAAGCTTTTCCTCTAAAATCAGGAATAAGACAGAAATGCCCACTCACACCACTTTCATCCACTATAGTATTGAAAGTCCTAGCCACAGCAATTAGGCAAAAACAAACAAAAAAGGGCTGCAAACTGCAAAAGAAGTAAAACTGTCACTATCTACAGATAACATGATTTGATATATCAAAACCCTGAAGACTCCACCAAAAAGCTATTAGAACCGATAAATAAATTCAGTAAATTTGCAGGATACAAAATCAATATACAAAAATCTGTTGAAAGTCTGTACACTAATAACAAACAGAGAAGTTAAGAAAACAATCCCATTTATAAAAGCATCAGAAAGAATGAAATACCTAGGAATAAATTTCACCAAGGAGGTGAAAGACCTCTATAATGAAAACGATAAGAAACTGATGAAAGAATGTGAAGAAGACACAAATAAATGTGATGTAATCATGGATTGGAAGAATTACTATTGTTAAAATGACCATATTACACAATCTTCAGATTCAATGCAATTCCTATAAAATTACAATGGTGTTTTCATAGAAATAGAAAAAGTAATCCTATTATATGTATGGAACCACAAAATACCCTGGATAGCAAACCAATCTTAAGAAAAACAAAGCTGCAGGAATCATGTTTGTTGATTTCAAACTCTATTACAAAGCTATAGTAATTAAAACAGTATGGTATTGGCAAGAAAACAGAACATAGATGAATGAAACAGAATAGAGAGCCCAGAAATAAAGCTATATCTATCTATCTATCTATCTATCTATCTATCTATCTATCTATCTATCTATCTATCTATATATATTCAACTAGTTTACAACAAAGTAGCCAAGAATATACAATGGGGAAAGCATAGCCTCTTTCATAAAGGTTGCTAGGAAAACTGGGCAGCCACATGCAAAAGAATGAAACTGGACTACTATCTTATACCATATACAAAAATTAACTCAAAATGTATCTAACAAACACCCGAAACCATAAAACTCATAGAAGAAAAACATAGGCAGTAAGCACATGACATTGGTCCTGGTAATGATTTTTTGGATATGACACCAAAAGCAAAGGAAACAAAGTAAAATAAACAAGTGGGACTACATCAAACTAAAATTCTGTACAGTAAAGAAAACAATCAACAAAATGAAAAGACTACCTACCAAATGGGATAAAATATCTGCAAATCATACACCTAAAAATATACTAATATCAAAAATGTATAAAGAATTCATACACCTTAATAGCAAAAAATAAATAATCCAATTAAAACATCAGCAGAGGATCTAAACAGATATTTTCCCAAAGACACAAAGATGGCAAAAGAACATGAAATGTTGCTCAACATCACTAATCATCAGGGAAATGCAAATCAAAAACACAATGAGGTATCACTTCACACCTGTCAGTCAGAATGGCTATTATCAAAAAGAAAAAATAACAAGTGTTGGTGAGGATGTGAAGAAAAGGGAATCCTTGTGCACTGATTTTGGAAATGTAAATTGGTGCAGCTACTATGCAAAAGAGTATGTTGGATCTTCAAAATATTAAAAATAGAACTCCATGTGACCCAACAATTCTACTTCTGGTTATTTATCCCAACAAAACAAAAACACTAACTTGAAAAGGTAACTGCATCTCCATGTTTATTGCAGCATTTTTTACAATCGTGAAAACATAGAAGCAACCTAAGTGTCCACGGATGGATGAATAAAGAAAATGTGATACACACCCACACACAAACAAACATACACACACAGTGGGATATTATTCAGCCATAAAAAAAAAATGAAATCTTGCCTTTTGCAACAACAAGTATGGACGTATGCTAAGTGAAAGTCATACAGAGAAAGGCAAATACCATATAATCTCACTTATATATGAACTAAAAAAACAAACAGAGACGACAGAGAAAGATTGGTTGTTGCCAGAGGTGGGATGTGATACATGGGCAAAATGGGTGAAGGTGGTAAAAAGATATAAACGTCCACATATAAAATAAATAAGTCCTTGGAATATAATGTATAGCATAGCATGACTATAGTTTAAAATGTTCTACTGTATATTTGAAAATTGCTAAGAGAATAAATGTTAAAAGTTCTCATCACTAGAAAGATTTGTAACTATGTGTGTTGATGTACATTAACTAGATTTATGGTGATCACTTCACAATTTATACAAATATCAAATCATTATGCTGAAAATAATGTAAAATTACATGTCAACAATATCACAATAAAATTTTTAAATGATTTTTACTGTCAACTTTAAAGATATGTTTATAGAAATACAAAATATGTTTTAAAAGTCAAGCTAAATTATATGAAAATATAACAACATAGAAAGATCATGAACCCATCTACTTTCACGGACACACCAAGTCTACAGCTACATATGGAAAATTTCTTCTGAAAAATATTCGAAATAATGGCTGAGTAATAACCATACATCAGGGTAAGGACAAAAATTAGCACACTGAATATGGTAGTAGAGGCTGGGACACAATCTTGCCATTAACCTCACTCCTGATGCAGCAACCCACGATTGGAAGGGAACTCAAAACCTGGAATTTCTTCCTGAGGAGTGAAGCATTTAAACTCTACATTGGCTTCCCCAACTTTTAAGACCTGCACCTGAGAGATTAGCTCACAAAACATCTAGCTTTGAGAACCAATGGGGTTCACGTCCAGGGAACTCACAAGACTGTAGCAATCTGAGAAATAGCTCTTACTTTGGCTCATGCACATGCACTCCCCTGCCTCAGGGCCCAGGTCAGAAGCAGCCAACGAGGCTCAGACTTTAGGTGAAAGTCTCATTTGCTTATAATAAAGCATTAGCCTGAGGTGCAGGCATCTAATACAACACACACATCTAAGAGCCTTCTGGAACACTATCTAGTAACAGATTGGTGGGTACCACTTTTGCACTCTCCTTCTGCCTTGCTGTAGCCAGTGGGTGCCATTTTCAGGCACCCCCTCTGTCTCACTCTAGCCAGGGGGTGTCTCATCTTCTGGCTAATCAGTGCCCATCTTTTTTTTTCCCTTTTCCTTTCCCCTCCAATATTTTTCCAATGGACATCATCTTTACACTCCCCCTGTACTTTTCTACACTCAGTAGGGACCATCTTCACACTGTCCCCCTGCCATGGTCTAAAGCACCAGAATCACCTGAAAGAGAGCTTTTACACATTTCTGGTGGCTGGTTTTTACTGCTACCACCCACGGGACACCCTTTGATTGCCTGGCTCTTAAGGGTAGGTGAGCTTCGTTCCTGAGTCCCATGGGACTATAATAATCAGAGAAACAGTTCTTGGCAGGCTACCACCCCCAGGGCACTGCACAGACAGCTGACTGAAACAACCTCAGTCTTTTTGGGAAAGAAGCCTAGTTACTTTTCAGGAGTTTTGACCTGAGGGGCAGACTTCTGATTTGAAACACATCTACTGGTCTACTGACGTGCTGTCAGGGAACAGAGGCCGGTGGATGAGATCTGTTCTCTCCCTCTGTTTACTCCATCTTGCTGGTATCTCACAAACAGTAGCTTATACTCTTCTCTAGAACCCCAATTTTTACAGCTGCCTCCAGGGGACAACTCTATATCACCTGGCTCTGGTAGTCAGCAGGGCTTATGCTCATGTATCCCACAGGACTGTAATAAATAGAGAGAGAGTTCTTAAACAGCTACCACCCCCAAAGCACAGCAAGAGGCAACACACATAGAGTTCAGCCTCACTATAAAAGAGGCCTATTGGGGCTTCCCTGGTGGCTCAGTCGTTGAGAATCCACCTGCCAATGCAGGGGACATGGGTTCGAGCCCTGGTCTGGGAAGATCCCACATGCCGCGGAGCAACTGGGCCCGTGAGCCACAACTACTGAGCCTGCACATCTGGAGCTTGTGCTCCGCAACAAGAGAGGCTGCTATAGTGAGAGGCCCGCCCACCGCGATGAAGAGTGGCCCCCACTTGCCGCAACTAGAGGAAGCCCTCACACAGAAACGAAGACCCAACACAGTCATAAATAAATAATTTTTTTAAAAAAAGAGGCCTATTAGCTAATCATTATAGATGCAACCTGAAGGAGTAGGCTTCTAATTAAACATACATCTAAGGGCTACCTCTAATGCTTTCCAGAGAAATCTGAGCACGGGTGGTATCTTCATGCTCTGCATCTGCCACACTCCAGAGTGCCAGTATCTCCTATAGGGGAGCATTTCTATGTGTCTGGTACCCAGGCTTTTATCACTGACACCCAGCGGACACCACTTGACTGTCGGCTCTGGTGGCCAGGGGGGCATGTGTTCCCTGGTCCCATGAGACTGTAATAATCAGAGAGACAGTTCTTGGCAGACTACCACCCCTAGGGCACTACACAGACAACAGACTGAGATACTGACAGTCTGTCTGTGAAAGAGGCCTATTCACTTGTCCTGGAGCTTTGGCCTGAGGGGCAGACTACAAATTTGGCACACACCTAGAGGCATATGATTTTTCAGAGGAAACTTAACAGGCCAGAAGGGAGTAACACGATTTATTCAAAGTGCTGAAAGTAAAAAAGAAAATGAAAACACTAACTTGAAAATATATCTGTATCTTCATGTTCACTGCTATTATTCATAACATCCAAGATATGGAAACAACCTAAGTGTCCATCAGTGGATGAATAGATAAAGCAGATGTGGTATATATATACAATGGAATATTACTCAGCTATAAAAAGTAATAAAATCTAGTCATTTGTGACCACATGGATGGAACTTGAGGGGAATTTGCTAAGTGAAATAAATCAGAAAGTAAAGATAGATACTGTATGATATAACATATATGGAATCTAAGAAAATAAAATCAGAAGCATAAACATACACAAAAGACCCCAAGCTCATGCAGAGAACAGATTGGTGGTTGCCAGAGGTAAGGGATGGTGGGTGGGAAAAATGTATGAAGGTGCTCAAAAGGTACAAACTTACAAAACAAATGACTCATGGGGATATAATGTACAGCATGGTGACTATAATTATTGCCTATTTGAAAGTTACTAAGAGGAGAATAGATCTTAAAATTTCTCACCAGAAGAATAAAAAAAAATTGATGGATGGTAACAATGTTAACTAGACTTATTGTGGTGATCGTTTTGCAATGTAAACAACTACTGACTCATTATACCTTATGGCTGAAACTAGTATAAAGTTACATGTCAGTTATACCTTAATAATAAACTACAAATCCTGAATAAATATTTCTTCAAGATATAGGATATCAGTTGTCCTTTAGAATGAAACTAAATATTCTCTGGCTTCCTTTTCCCATATTGCACAGGTTTAGGAAATTACACTGTTCATCCTATCTTTGTGGTAATTAGGCACCATCACCAATTTTACTACAAGTTGAAATTTTACTCAGGAAAATGTCAATGTTTGTTTTCCTACCTAAAATATCCCTTCAAAAGTGATATATCCTATGCCTAGCCCAAAATGCAGTTCTGATTACTATTTGCCCTGGAACTACTCAGATTGTATCAATCAGATTTAATATGCTAGATAATTAAGATTATTTTGAGAATGTATAGTTCAGAGGCAATAATCTAGTATGAGGGTAAGAATCAACATTAAGAACAACAAACTCATATTGCCATGTATATGAAGTCTGTTACAATTTCCCTCAACACAAATATAAAGCTTCAGTGTATGTTAGGTAATGCATAGAAAAGTAAGTGCATGTATGCATACATTTTTTCAGCGCTCTCAAACTGATTATATTTCTAATATTATTATAAATAATTATGTTTTTACTAATATTTAGTCTAAAATTTTCCATTTTTCTGTGTAATATAAACTTTTGCCAATTAACACCATCACATCAGTTTATTTTTGAGTACACTATTTGAAATAGTAAAATGAAAGAATTTCTGGAATTCCTAAGAATGGATTTTTAGTAAACATGGATGAATACGTTAACAATATTAGTTTAAGCCATTAGAAATCTTCCTAAGGTTGTAGTAAAATTGGACTATCTTGCCTGCTTAATAAGCAAAAAGAAAGCAAGTCTACATTTTATTAAATGGATTGTTTTAGGGGAAAATCTTTGAACTATATGAAGTAGAGAAGAATGACATACTATTAATACTGTTTTTTGACTAATTTAATGATCATACTTTACCACCACCTACATTAATGTGGAAAATATCAAAGATCTACACTAATACATTTTCTATTACCTTCTAACTCAATCTTCTCTCCAACCTCCTACCTCAATTGCCTTCTATTTTATTTTGTTTTTTTCTATTTAAATTTGTTCAGTGAATGTACTACTTGTCAAAGGGCATGGATTGACAATTGAGAAGATTGAAGAGTTCATTCCTTTGTCAGGATTATGTGACAGTGAAAAAGAATAAACCATTAAGCTCTCTTATGATCCTTTATTCCAGTCCATGAGATACAGATTGAAGACAAAAATCAGAGTTCTATTCTGCCCTTACAGAGTCTTTCAATATTTTAATCAAATATGTCACCTCATTCTTGACTTAAATTTTACAAAACACCCAGATATTCCCAGAATATTTATTATTATACCATGGATTTAAATATATTAATAGCAAAGTTAAGTATACTCTGCTATCTATGAAGCATCATGTCACTACTAATATTTTCTCCAATAGTTATGGTAGGAAAGTTTAACACATGAGTCCATGAGAACTAATTAGTTAACCAATACATGAACAAATGGATGAGTCATGAGTCATGTTCCCATATGTGTGTGTGTGTATATATATATATATATATATTTCTACGCATATATATAAGAAAACAAAACCAAAATAAATATGGCACTAAAATTTATCAACTGTCAGAACATTTACTATGTTATAGCAATATACTATCCTGAGATGTAGGAATCTGGGATTTTTACTTTCAGTTTTCTCTGCCATGGCCCATCAGCATGTGCCAAGTAAGTATTAATGAAGGAAAAGCTATTTTACTTGATATGATGTGGTATATTCCAAACTGATAGTTTATGATTGACTCAGACTCTTTAAATAAAGATAAATTATTTTATAAAGTACCAGAAGTAGTAAGAAATATATCATAAAAATTGGTTTTTTCCCATTCCATTTTGTCAAGAACTAACTGCAAAGGGTCTGAGTGTTAACACTATTTATAAGCTAACAAGTTAGCTTTTTTTAGAATCCTGGCAGAAGAGACAGACTTCCTGATGGTCAGAAACAAAGGATTTCATTACTTATGGCAATAGAAGTGACTAATGGAGAAGTAAAAGACAAGGCAAATGAAGCTGGAAGGGAAGTAAAGTCTAAAAAGAAGCAGTATTAATTTGGCTAACTTGTGGACAATTGCAGACCAATACTTCTGGGATCTTTACAGAAGAATAAAAAAATGCCTTTTAGAGTTGTCTTTCTGATCAAGGGATGATACCAAAATGGAAATATAGGGCATTACTGACTTCACTCCCCATTACAAGAACAACTAGCAACCTATGAACAAGACATATCTGAGAAAATCCTAGAACATGAGGCCTCCTGTACCACAGAGATGGAGACACTCCCATTAGAAGGATAAGAGGAGCGGCTGCATGCTGACTGCATTGCCCCTCTCCCAGTCCAGGGCAGCACCCCACCCTAGTCTAAAGTTCCTCCATGGGGGAAATAAATAGAGCTGAAGGTGGACATTGAGCTCCCCCAGTATTGTCAGTTGTTTCTTGGGAGTCCCGTCCTCTGGTCTTGTCTCACAGGGATCAAGGGAATTGACCACTGCAAATCACATTATGAAGGAGAAGCAGAAGGGACTTGCAGCTTGGCTTATCTACAGAGCCAAGATTGTGGTAAGTCTAACCAGGGAACTCAGCAGGGAGTGAGTCTTCCTGCTTTTAAACCTCAAATCAAGAGCCTTGCTAGCACTAGAGTCAGGTCTACCCCCCACCCCTAGGCTGGCTAGCTGAGTCATCCACTGCTGAGTGTAGCTCCCTGCCCCACCTGACTAGGAACCATGCCCATAATATTGGGTTGGCCAAAAAGTTCTTTTGGCTTTAAGTAAAAATAATAAAAGACACATTTTTCATTTTTACCAAGAACTTTATTGAACAATATATTCATTAACCGAATGAACTTTTTGGGTAACCCAATACTTGGGAGTGTAGCTCCTTGCCCTGCTTGATCAGGAAGCCTGGCCAAGCATCCAGGAAATAGCTTGACCCAGCAGCACTTGAGCAGAGGGTCTGGCCAGCAGCTCTGCCCATCTGCAGACAAGCTGGTGACCCTGTCTGACCAAAGAGTTTGGTATACAGGTCTGTCTGATTAGCTCTGCAAACAGGAGTCTTGTCATCCTGGGAGCCTGCTGTATGCTTCCCACCCCAAACAGTGAAACTAACCTGTAGTCCTATCCTTTGCTGAATATAACCTCTAGCAAGCCTAACCCAAGCTCCTGGAACTCTCGGTAGCCCATCCTATAGCTCCAGTACAGTGGCACTTGAGCAGACAACCCAACCAGTGGTTCTGTGTCTGCAGCATCAAAACAGTGGCCCCATCTGTCCAGGAAGCGTCACAAGCAGGTCTGTCTAATTTGATACCCAAACAAAGAGCCTTGCTGGCCCTAGGAACTGTTCTGCAGCCCCAACCAGGCATGGAAGCTAATTTATAGTTCTCCCAAAAGCTGGATACAGACTCTAGCCTGGTACAACTAGGAAACCTAACCAGTGCTCCTGGGAATCTGTGTAGCCCATCTTGCAACCCTGATTACAACAGCACTTCAGTGGAGAAACTGGTCAGTAGCCCTACCCATCTGCAGAGCTAGGATGATGGCCCATCACAAGGCATAGTCTGCCTAATTTGATCCCCAACAAGAGCCTGTGCCAGCCTTGGTGCCTATATGGGGCCCCACAGACCAGAGGAATTAATTTGAGCTCCCATTTACTACTGAATACAGCCTTCAGCTTCCCTGACCAGGATACCTAACCAGAGCAGACAAGAAGCTGCAGAGTCCATCCTACAGCCCTGTTTACAGTGGTACATGAATAGAGAGCACAGCCTGTGGCTTTCCCTGTCTTCACAACAAAATCAGTTGCTCTATAGGGACAGGAAATTTAGTGCAAAGTGTAGCCTGATTTGGGTCCCCAAACAATGAGTCTTGAATGCCTTGGAGCCTGTTCTGCTTCCCTGCCAGCACAAGAAATCTAATTCATAATGCTTCCCACTGCTGAATATAGTACCCAGCCTGACCATTTAGGAAGCCTGATCAGAGAACCCAGGCAATCACAAAACCCATCCTACAGCCTCATATGGGAAGGGAATCAAGCCAGCACTCTTACTCAACTGTTCTTAGCCAGTAGTATACCCCTCTCCCCCACAACTTAGAACTGGAGCAGTGGTCTTGCCCCAAAATAGATCCTGATAGCAAGCCCCATTTGCCCAAGGATGCTACCAGCTAACACATCCAGAACACCAAGCTGAGAGGAATGGTCAAGAACTGTCTCTGCCAAAGTGAACTTTTAAAAGTCTGAAAAAGGAAACTTCTTACTCAAGTATACAGATACCCCTGTAAGAAATCAAAGATCATGAGAATCAAGTTAACATGACAAAACCAAAGGAAAATAAATATCCAATAACTGACCCTAAAAAAATGGAGATCTATAAACTATCAAAGAATTCAGAATAATTATCTGAAAGAAGTTTAGTGAACCACAAGAACACACAAATAAACAAAATTAAGAAAACAATGCACACAGAAAACAATAGGTTCAGTGAAAAGATAGGAACCATAAAATAACAAACAAAAAGTTTGAAGAACACAATAACTGAACTGAAGATTTAATAGATATACAATATAAAAATATGTAAACTGTAATATCAATATCCTAAAATGTGAGGGAGAAGTAAAAATGAGACATTTAGGAGTGTTATTGAACTTAAGTTCTTATCAGTTTAAAAATAGGATGTTATAATTTTAAGGTATTTTATGTAAGATTCATGATAACCACAGGGTAAAACTTACAGCTATTACACACAAAAAATTGATGAAATGCAAAGCATATTAATGCCAAAAGACATCAAAATCCAAAAAAAAAAGCAGGATAATGAAGCAAGGAAGAATGAATCTACAAAACATTTAGAAACCAATTGATAAAATGGCAATATGAAATCCTTGTCAATTAATAATTACTTAAATGTAAATGGATTAAATTATCAGATCAAAATATACTGAATGGCTGAATGGATATAAAAGGAAGATCTAACAATATGCTGCCTACAAGAGACTCAATCTATTCTTAAAGACACACAAAGACTGAGAATGAAGGGATGGGAAAAAAATATTTCAAGCAAATGATAACCAAAAAAAAAAAAAAAAACAGGAGTAGTTATTTCAGACAAAATAGACTTTAAAAATGGTAAAAACATACAAAGGGGATCATTATATAATGATAAAGGGGACTACTGATCAAGAATATGTAACAATTGTAAATGTTTACATACCCAACATCGAAGCATCTAAACATATAAAGCAAAAATTAACAAAATTAAAGGAGAAGAAACGGTGATAGAATAGTTGTTGGGGACTTTAATACCCAACTCTCAATAATGAATAGATCATCCAGACAGAGAATCAATAAACAGCTGATTTGAGCAACACTATAGAATGAACCTAGTAGACATATATGGAACATCCTATCTCACAAAAGCAGAATACACATTCCTCTCAAGTACATCTGAAACATTTTCTAGGATAGACCATATGTTATGCTGCAAAACAAGTCTTAGTTAATTCAAGAAGATTGAAATCAGGACGTGGAAGCAACCTAAGTATCCATCAACAGATGAATGGATAAAGGAGATGTGACACATATATACAATGGAATATTACTCAGCCATAAAAAGAAACGAAATGGAGTTATTTGTAGTGAGGTGGATGGAGTTAGAGTCTGTCATACAGAGTGATATAAGTCAGAAAGAGAAAAACAAATACCGTATGCTAACACATATATATGGAATCTAAGAAAAAAAAAAAAGGTCATGAAGAATCTAGGGGCAAGACGGGAATAAAGACACAGACCTACTAGAGAATGGACTTGAAGATATGGGGAGGGGGAAGGGTAAGCTGTGACAAAGTGAGAGAGCGGCATGGACATATATACACTACCAAACGTAAAATAGATAGCTAGTGGGAAGCAGCCGCATAGCACAGGGAGATCAGCTCGGTGCTTTGTGACCACCTAGAGGGGTGGGATAGGGAGGGTGGGAGGGAGGGAGACAGAAGAGGGAAGAAATATGGGAACATATGTATATATATAACTGATTCACTTTGTTATAAAGCAGAAAGTAACACACCATTGTAAAGCAATTATACTCCAATAAAGATGTTAAAAAAAAAAAAGAAGATTGAAATCATACCAAGTATCTTTTCTGACCATAATGGTATGAAAATAGAAATCAATTACAGAAGAAAAACTGGAAAACTCATGAATACACAGAAGTGAAATAACTCTTCTGGAAACCAATGGGTCAAAGAAGAAATTAAAGGCCAAATAAAAAAGTATCTTAAGCCAAATGAAAATGGAAACATAACCCTCCAAAACTTATGGGATACAGTGAAAGCAGTTCTAAGAGGGAATTTGATAGTAATAAATGCATACATGGATGAATAAGGAAAGTCGTAAATAATAAACCTAACTCTATGCCTCCAGGAATTAGAAAAGGAATAACAAACTGAGCCCAAAGTTATAAGAAGAATGAAAGTAATATAATAAAGATTAGAGCAGAAATAAAAGAAATAGAAGGGAGGAGAGAAGATGGCAGAAGAGTAAGACGCGGAGATCACCTTCCTTCCCACAGATACAGTAGAAATACATCTACACGTGGAACTGCTCCTACAGAACACCCACTGAACGCTGGCAGAAGACGTCAGACCTCCCAAAAGGCAAGAAACTCCCCCGGTACTTGGGTAGGGCAAAAGAAAAAAGAAATAACAGAGACAAAAGAATAGGGACGGCACCTGCACCAGTGGGAGGGAGCTGTGAAGGAGGAAAGATTTCCACGCACTAGGAGCCCCTTCGCGGGCAGAGACTGCGGGTGGCAGAGGGGGGAAGCTTCGGAGCCACGGAGGAGAGCGCAGCCACAGGGGTGCGGAGGGCAAAGCGGAGAGATTCCCGCACTTCCCGCACGGAGGCTCGGCGCTGACCAGCACTCACCAGCCCGAGAGGCTTGTCTGCTCAGCCGCCGGGGCGGGCGGGGCTGGGAGCTGAGGCTCGGGCTTCGGTCACAGGGAGAGGACTGGGGTTGGCGGCGTGAACACAGCCTGAAGGGGTTAGTGCACCACAGCTAGCCGGGAGGGAGTCTGGGGAAAAAGTCTGCAGCTGCCGAAGAGGCAAGAGACTTTTTCTTCCCTGTTTCCTGGTGCGCGAGGAGAGGGGATTCAGAGCGCCGCCTAAAGGAACTTCAGAGACGGGCGCGAGCCGCGGCTAACAGCGCGGATCCCATAGCAACAGGGGCGCAGAGGGAAAAATGGAGAGACTCCCGCACAGAGGCTCGGCGCCGAGCAGCGCTCACCAACCCGAGAGGCTTGTCTGCTCCCCCGCCGGGGCGGGCGGGGCTGGGAGCGGAGGCTGGGGCTTTGGTTGGATCGCAGGGAGAGGACTGGGGTTGGCGGCGTGAACACAGCCTGAAGGGGTTGGCGCACCACAGCTGGCTGGGAGGGAGACCTGGAAAAAGTCTGCAGCTGCCGAATAGGCAAGAGACTTTTTCTTGCCTCTTTGTTTCGCGGCGGGCAGGGAGAGGGGATTCAGAGCGCCGCCGAAACGAACTCCAGAGACTGGCGCGAGCCGCGGCGGTCAGCGCGGACCCCAGAGACGGGCGTGAGACGCTGGGGCTGCTGCTGCCGCCTCCAGAAAGCCTGTGTGCGAGCACAGGTCACTCTCCGCGCCGCCCCTCCCGGGAGCCCGTGCAGCCCGCCACTGCCAGCGTCCCGTGATCAGGGGACAACATCCCCGGGAGAACGCACTGCGCGCCTCAGGCTGCTGCAACGTCACGCTGGCCTCTGATGCCGCAGGCTCGCCCCGCCTCCTCTGTACCCCTCCCTCCCCGCGGCCTGGGTGAGCCAGAGCCCCCGAAGCAGCTGCTCCTTTAACCCCGTCCTGTCTGGGCGGGGAACAGACGCCCTCAGGCGACCTACATGCAGAGGCGGGTCCAAATCCAAAGCTGATCCCCAGGAGCTGTGCGAACAGAGAAGAGGAGGGGAAATCTCTCCCAGCAGCCTCAGAAGAAGCGGATTAAAACTCCACAAACAACTTGATGTGCCTGCATCTGTTGAATACCTGAATAGACAACGAATCATCCCAAATTCAGGAGGTGGACTTTGGGAGCAGGATATATTAATTTTTCCCCTTTTCCTTTTTTTTTTTGTGAGTGTATATGCATATGCTTCTGGGGGAGATTTTGTCTGTATAGCTTTGCTTTATAATAGCTTTATTTTACTTCACTATATTATAGCTTCTTTCTTTCTTTCCTTTCTTTCTTTCTTTCTTTCTTTCTTTCTTTCTTTCTTTCTTTCTTTCTTTTCTTTCTTCCTTCCTTCCTTCCTTCCTTCCTTCCTTCCTTCCTTCCTTTCCTTTCCTTCCTTCCTTCCTTCCTTCCTTTCTTCCTTTCTTTCTATTTTTTCTCCCTTTTACTCTGAGCCGTGTGGACGAAAGGCTCTTGGTGATTCAGCCAGGCATCAGGGCCGTACCTCGGAGGTGGGAGAGCCAACTTCAGGACACTGGTCCACA
Source organism: Balaenoptera musculus (assembly GCF_009873245.2). Lineage (NCBI taxonomy): Eukaryota > Metazoa > Chordata > Mammalia > Artiodactyla > Balaenopteridae > Balaenoptera > Balaenoptera musculus. Next base: position 42,095,717 of record NC_045788.1, read on the forward strand.
AGAGACCTCCCAGCTCCACGTAATACCAAACGGCAAAAATCTCTCAGAGATCTCCATCTCAACATCAAGACCCAGCATCACTCAATGACCAGCAAGCTACAGTGCTGAACACCCTATGCCAAACAACTAGCAAGACAGGAACACAGCCCCATCCATTAGCAGAGAGGCTGCCTAAAATCATAATAAGGCCACAGACACCCCAAAATACACCACCAGACGTGGACGTGCCCACCAGAAAGACAAGATCCAGCCTCATCCACCAGAGCTCAGGCACTAGTTCCCTCCACCAGGAAGCCTACACAACCCACTGAACCAACCTTAGCCACTGGGGACAGATACCAAAAACAACGGGAACTACAAACCTGCAAGCTGTGATAAGGAGACCCCAAACACAGTAAGATAAGCAAAATGAGACGACAGAAAAACACACAGCAGATGAAGGAGCAGGGTCAAAACACACTAGACTTAACAAATGAAGAGGAAATAGGTAGTCTACCTGAAAAAGAATTCAGAATAATGATAGTAAGGATGATCCAAAATCTTGGAAATAGAATAGACAAAATGCAAGAAACATTTAACAAGGACGTAGAAGAACTAAAGAGGAATCAAGCAATGATGAAAAACACAATAAATGAAATTAAAAATACTCTAGATGGGATCAATAGCAGAATAACTGAGGCAGAAGAAAGGATAAGTGACCTGGAAGATAAAATGGTGGAAATAACTACTGCAGAGCAGGATAAAGAAAAAAGAATGAAAAGAACTGAGGACAGTCTCAGAGACCTCTGGGACAACATTAAACGCACCAACATTCGAATTATAGGGGTCCCAGAAGAAGAAGAGAAAAAGAAAGGGACTGAGAAAATATTTGAAGAGATTATAGTTGAAAACTTCCCTAATATGGGAAAGGAAATAGTTAATCAAGTCCTGGAAGCACAGAGAGTCCCATACAGGATAAACCCAAGGAGAAACACGCCAAGACACATATTAATCAAACTGTCAAAAATTAAATATAAGGAAAACATATTAAAGGCAGCAAGGGGAAAAAAACAAATAACACACAAGGGAATCCCCATGAGGTTAACATCTGATCTTTCAGCAGAAACTCTGCAAGCCAGAAGGGAGTGGCAGGATATACTTAAAGTGATGAAGGAGAAGAACCTACAACCAAGATTACTCTACCCAGCAAGGATCTCATTCAAATGTGATGGAGAAATTAAAACCTTTACAGACAAGCAAAAGCTGAGAGAGTTCAGCACTACCAAACCAGCTTTACAACAAATGCTAAAGGAACTTCTCTAGGCAAGAAACACAAGAGAAGGAAAGCACCTACAATAACAAACCCAAAACATTTAAGAAAATGGGAATAGGAACATACATATCGATAATTACCTTGAATGTAAATGGATTAAATGCTCCCACCAAAAGACACAGGCTGGCTGAATGGATACAAAAACAAGACCCATATATACGCTGTCTACGAGAGACCCACTTCAGACCTAGAGACACATACAGACTGAAAGTGAGGGGATGGAAAAAGATATTCCATGCAAATGGAAATCAAAAGAAAGCTGGAGTAGCAATTCTCATATCAGACAAAATAGACTTTAAAATAAAGACTATTACAAGAGACAAAGAAGGACACTATATAATGATCAAGGGATCGATCCAAGAGGAAGGTATAACAATTGTAAATATTTATGCACCCAACATAGGAGCACCTCAATACATAAGGCAAGTACTAACAGCCATAAAAGGGGAAATCGACAGCAACACAATCATAGTAGGGGACTTTAACACCCCACTTTCACCAATGGACAGATCATCCAAAATGAAAATAAATAAGGAAACACAAGCTTTAAATGATACATTAAACAAGATGGACTTAATTGATATTTATAGGACATTCCACCCAAAAACAACAGAATACACATTTTTCTCAAGTGCTCATGGAACATTCTCCAAGATAGATCATATCTTGGGTCACAAATCAAGCCTTGGTAAATTTAAGAAAATTGAAATCGTATCAAGTATCTTTTCCGACCACAACGCTATGAGACTAGATATCAATTACAGGAAAAGATCTCTAAAAAATACAAACACATGGAGGCTACACAATACATTACTTAATAATGAAGTGATTACTGAAGAAATCAAAGGGGAAATCAAAAAATACCTAGAAATAAATGACAATGGAGATACGACGACCCAAAACCTATGGGACGCAGCAAAAGCAGTGCTAAGAGGGAAGTTTATAGCAATACAAGCCTACCTCAAGAAACAGGAAACATCTCGAATAAACAATCTAACCTTGCACCTAAAGCAATTAGAGAAAGAAGAACAAAAAAACCCCAAAGCCAGCAGAAGGAAAGAAATTATAAAGATCAGGTCAGAAATAAATGAAAAAAAATGAAGGAAACAATAGCAAAAATCAATGAAACTAAAAGCTGGTTCTTTGAGAAGATAAACAAAATTGATAAACCATTAGCCAGACTCATCAAGAGAAAAAGGGAGAAGACTCAGGTCAATAGAATTAGAAATGAAAAAGGAGAAATAACCACTGACACTGCAGAAATACAAAAGATCATGAGAGATTACTACAAGCAACTCTATGCCAATAAAATGGACAACCTGGAAGAAATGGACAGATTCTTAGAAATGCACAAACTGCCGAGACTGAACCAGGAAGAAATAGAAAATATGAACAGACCAATCACAAGCACTGAAATTGAAACTGTGATTAAAAACCTTCCAACAAACAAAAGCCCAGGACCAGATGGCTTCACAGGTGAATTCTATCAAACATTTAGAGAAGAGCTAACACCTATCCTTCTCAAACTCTTCCAAAATATTGCAGAGGGAGGAACACTCCCAAACTCATTCTACGAGGCCACCATCACCCTGATACCAAAACCAGACAAAGATGTCACAAAGAAAGAAAACTACAGGCCAATATCACTGATGAACATAGATGCAAAAATCCTCAACAAAATACTAGCAAACAGAATCCAACAGGACATTAAAAGGATCATACACCATGATCAAGTGGGGTTCATCCCAGGAATGCAAGGATTCTTCAATATACGCAAATCAATCAATGTGATACACCATATTAACAAATTGAAGGAGAAAAACCATATGATCATCTCAATAGATGCAGAGAAAGCTTTCGACAAAATTCAACACCCATTTATGATAAAAGCCCTGCAGAAAGTAGGCATAGAGGGAACTTTCCTCAACATAATAAAGGCCATATATGACAAACCCACAGCCAACATTGTCCTCAATGGTGAAAAACTGAAACCATTTCCACTAAGATCAGGAACAAGACAAGGTTGCCCACTCTCACCACTATTATTCAACATAGTTTTGGAAGTGTTAGCCACAGCAATCAGAGAAGACAAAGAAATAAAAGGAATCCAAATCAGAAAAGAAGAAGTAAAGCTGTCACTATTTGCAGATGACATGATACTATACATAGAGAATCCTAAAGATGCTACCAGAAAACTCCTAGAGCTAATCAATGAATTTGGTAAAGTAGCAGGATACAAAATTAATGCACAGAAATCGCTTGCATTTCTATACACTAATGATGAAAAATCTGAAAGTGAAATTAAGAAAACACTCCCGTTTACTATTGCAACAAAAAGAATAAGATATCTAGGAATAAACCTACCTAAGGAGACAAAAGACTTGTATGCAGAAAATTATAAGACACTGATGAAAGAAATTAAAGATGATACAAATAGATGGAGAGATATACCATGTTCCTGGATTGGAAGAATCAACATTGTGAAAATGACTCTACTACCCAAAGCAATCTACAGATTCAATGCAATCCCTATCAAACTACCACTGGCATTTTTCACAGAACTAGAACAAAAAATTTCACAATTTGTATGGAAACACAAAAGACCCCGAATAGCCAAAGCAATCTTGAGAACGAAAAATGGAGCTGGGGGAATCAGGCTCCCTGACTTCAGACTATACTACAAAGCTTCAGTAATCAAGACAGTTTGGTACTGGCACAAAAACAGAAATATAGATCAATGGAACAGGATAGAAAGCCCAGAGATAAACCCACACACATATGGTCACCTTATCTTTGATAAAGGAGGCAAGCATATACAGTGGAGAAAAGACAGCCTCTTCAATAAGTGGTGCTGGGAAAATTGGACAGGTACATGTAAAAGTATGAAATTAGAACACTCCCTGACACCATGCACAAAAATAAACTCCAAATGGATTAAAGACCTAAGTGTAAGGCCAGACACTATCAAACTCTTAGAGGAAAACATAGGCAGAACACTCTATGACATACATCACAGCAAGATTCTTTTTGACCCAGCTCCCAGAGAAATGGAAATAAGAACACAAATAAACAAATGGGACCTAATGAAACTTAAAAGCTTTTGCACAGCAAAGGAAACCATAAACAAGACCAAAAGACAACCATCAGAATGGGAGAAAATATTTGCAAATGAAGCAACTGACAAAGGATTAATCTCCAAGATTTACAAGCAGCTCATGCAGCTCAATAACAAAAAAACGAACAACCCAATCCAAAAATGGGCAGAAGACCTAAATAGACATTTCTCCAAAGAAGATATACAGATGGCCTACAGACACATGAAAGAATGCTCAACATCATTAATCATTAGAGAAATGCAAATCAAAACTACAATGAGATATCATCTCACACCGGTCAGAATGGCCATCATCAAAAACTCTAGGAACAATAAATGCTGGAGAGGGTGTGGAGGAAAGGGAACACTCTTGCACTGTTGGTGGGAATGTAAATTGATACAGCCACTATGGAGAACAGTATGGAGGTTCCTTAAAAAACTACAAATAGAACTACCATACGACCCAGCAATCCCACTACTGGGCATATACCCTGAGAAAACCATAGGTCAAAAAGTGTCATGTACCACAATGTTCATTGCAGCTCTATTTACAATAGCCAGGACCTGGAAGCAACCTAAATGTCCATCGACAGATGAATGGATAAAGAAGATGTGGCACATATATACAATGGAATATTACTCAGCCATAAAAAGAAATGAAATGGAGGTATTTGTAATGAGGTGGATGGAGTTAGAGTCTGTCATACAGAGTGAAGTAAGTCAGAAAGAGAAAAACAAATACAGTATGCTAACACATATATACGGAATCTAAGGAAAAAAAAAAAAAAAAAGGCCATGAAGAACCTAGTGGCAAGACGGGAATAAAGACACAGACCTACTAGAGAATGGACTTGAGGATATGGGGAGGGGGTGGGGTGAGATGTGACAGGGTAAGAGAGTGTCATGGACATATATACACTACCAAATGTAAAATAGATAGCTAGTGGGAAGCAGCCGCATAGCACAGGGAGATCAGCTCGGTGCTTTGTGACCACCTAGAGGGGTGGGATGGGGAGGGTGGGAGGGAGGGAGATGCAAGAGGGAAGAGAAATGGGAACATATTGTATATGTATAACTGATTCACTTTGTTATAAAGCAGAAGCTAACACACTATTGTAAGGCAATTATACTTCAATAAAGATGTTTAAAAAAAAAAAAAAAACAGAAATCAAAGAAATAGAGTACAGGAAAACAATAGAAAAGATTAACCAAACTAAGAGTTGGCTCTTTGAAAAGAAAAAGTGACAAATTTTTAACTAGGCTAAACAAGGAAAAAAGTTGATTTGAGGACCCAAATCAACAAAATTATAAACGAAAAGGGACACATTACAACTGATAATATACAAAGGATCATAAGAGGCTACTATGACCAACTATACATCAAAAACTGGACAACCTAGAAGAAATGGAAAAATTATTAGAAACATACAATGCTACCAAGTAAATCAGAAAGAAATAACCAATCTGAATAGACCAATAACCTGTGAGGAGATTGAATCAGTAAGAAAAAATCTCCCAACAAAAAAGCCCAGACCAGACATCTTCACTGGTGAATTTTATGAAACATTTGAACAACAATAAAGGCCAATGCTTCTCAAACTCTTCCAAAAAACTGAAGATAAGAGAACACTCACAAACTCATTTTATGAGGCCAGTATTACCCTGATACTAAAGCCAGAAGAGGGCACTACAAGAAAAGTATAGGCCAATATCCCTAATGAATATAAATGTAAAAATTCTCAATAAAATACTAACAAACCAAATTCAGCAGCACCTTAAAGGATCATTCATTGTGATGAAGTGGGATTTATCCCTAGGATGGAATGATGGGTCATCATATGAAAAGTAATAAATGTGATACACATAGTAAAAGAATAACATTAAAAAATCATATGGATCATCTCCATAGACACAGAAAGGCATTTGACAAAATTCAGCATCAGTTTATAAAACAACCTAGGTAAAAAAGAAATTTGCCTCAACATAATAAAGACCATATATGACAAGCACATAGGTAACATCATAGTCAATGCTGAAAGACTGAGAGCTTTTCCTCTAAGATTAGGAACAAGAAAAAGGTGCCCACTCTCACCACTCCTCTTCAACATAGTACCAGAAATCCTTTCCAGGGCATTGAGATAAGAAAGAGAAATAAAAGGCATCAAAATTGGAAAGGAAAATGTAAAACTGTCTCTCTTTGCAGACGACATAATTTTATATACAATAAATTCTAATGGCTTCACCAAAAAGGTGTTACATCTAATAAACAAATTCAGAAAAGTTGCAGGATACAAATTGACATACAAAAGTCAGTGGTGTTTCTATACACTAACAAATATCTGAAAAAGAATTTTTAAAAATCCCATTCACAATAGCATCAAAATCAAAGTACTTAGCTATATTTAACCAAGGAGATGAAAATCTCTATGCTGAAAACTATAAGACATTGATGAAAAAAAACTGAAGAAGACACAAATAAATAGAAAGATATCCCATATTCATGGATTAGAAGAATTAACATTGTTAAAATATCCATACTACCAAAGCCATCTACGGAGTCAATGCAATCCCTATCAAGATTTAAATGGCATTTTTATAGAAATATAAAAAACAATTCTAAAATTTATATGGAACCACAAAAGACCCAGATAGCCAAAGCATTCCTGAGAAAGAAGAACATAGTGGGAAGCATCACATTTCTTGATTTCAAGCTATACTATAAAGCTATAGTCATTAAAACAGTATGGTACTGGCATAAAAACAGACACATAGGCCAATGGAAAAGAACTGAGAGCCCAGAAATAAACCCTGTTTATTTGGTCAACTAATATTTGACAAGGGATCAATTATACTCAATGAAGAAAATATGGTGTCTTCAGTAAATGGTACTAGGGAAATTGGATATTCACCTATGAAAGAACAAATTAAATCCCTCTTTTACACTACTCACAAAAATTAACTTGAAATGGATTAAAGATTTAAACATAAGACCAGAAACCATAAAACTCCTAGAAGAAAGCAAAGGAAAAAATCTCCCTGACATGTGTCTTGGCAATAATTTTTTGGCTTTAATTCATAAAGCACAAATAACAAAATCTAAAATAAACAAGTGAGACTCCATCAAGCTAAAAAACTTCTGCACAGCAAAAGGAACAATCAACAGAATGAAAAGACACCCTGTCAATGAAAAAATATTTGCAATCATATATCTGATAAGGTGTTAATATCCAAAATACATAAAGGACAAACATACAACTCAATAGCAAAAAAAAAATAATACAATTTAAAAATGGGTAAAGCACCTGAATAGAAACCTTTCCCAAGAAGATATACACATGGCCAACAGTTACATAGGTGCTCAATATCATTAATCATAGGGAAATGAAAATCAAAGCCACAGTGAGATATAATTTTATATTTGTTATAATGGCCATCATCAAAAAGACAAGAGATAACAAATGCTGGAGAGGATGTAGAGAAAAGGGAACCCTTGTGTACTTTTTGTGGGATTGTAAATTGGTACAGTCACTCACTATGGAAAGTAGTATGGATGTTCCTCAAAAATTAAAACTACAACTACCATATGATCTGGCTATTCAACTTCTGAGTATATACCCAAATATAACATCAACACTATGTGGAGAAGATATCTGAACACTCATGTTCATTGTAGCATTATTAATAATAGCCAAGACACGTAAACACAGAGGTGTCCATCAATAGACAAATGGATGAAGATATTATGGTGTATATATACAACAGAATATTATTCAGCCACACAAAAAAAAGAAGAAAATCCTGCCATTTGTGACACTGATGGACCTTGAGGGCATTATGCTAGATGAAATAAGTCAGACACAGAAAGACAAATACTCTATGATCTCATTTATATGTGAAATCTAAGAAAATACCAAAAACAAAAATATCATAGTAGAAGATCAGATTTGTCGTTACCAGTACCAACAGTGTAGGAGCTGGGGAAATTGATTGAAGATGATCAAAATGTACAGACTTATAAGATAAATAAGTACTGGGGTAGCAATGTATAACATGATTACCATAATTAAAACTGCTTTGTTAATTTGAATGTTACTAAGAGAGTAGATCCTAAAAGTTCTTGTCACAAAGAATAAAGTTTTTTGTAACTATCTGAGATGATGGATGCTAGTTAAACTCAATTTGATAATCATTTCACAATACATATACAAAACAAATCATTATGCTGTATACCTTAAACTTATACAGTGCTATATGTCAATTATATCTCCCTAAAAGTGAAAAAAACTTAGAAAAAAAGAATTTCTGAGAATTAAAAGAAGCATTTATTTACTAGTTTCCATCGTCCATTATTTGTTTCCTGGGTGGACAGGAATGCTCCAGAAATTGTAGGCAAGCTTCCTGGAAGACAAGCAGGCTCCCGCTGGCATCTCTTATAGGAGCATTAGAGAATCCCTAGTGACTGTTTCAGCATGAAGTGGGTCAAAGCCCACCCAGAAGTATTAGCTGCAGCCCTGGTTCTGGCTGTAGGTGTTACAGTGACTGCAAGAGATATGAGGCAGTGTACAAGTGGCAACTAATACATGTCTATCTAAGTATATATTTTGTGAATACCTATATGATATCCAAATTGGGAGATTTATGGGAAAAATTCACTAAATTTTTAACAGAAATTATTTTATAGAGTGACACTTGGTAACTGGTTGTATTAATTTCCTAGGGCTGCAGCAACAAAGTACTACACACTGGGTAGCTTAAAACAAGAGAAATTTATTCTCTCACATTTCTGGAGACCAGAAGACTGAAATCAAGGTATTAGCAGGGCCATCCTCCCTTTGAGGCCTCCAGAGGAATACCTTCCTTGCCTCTTACAACTTCTGGTAGCCCCAGACATTCTTCGGTTTGTGGTAACATAACCCTAATCTTTGCCTCCATCTTCCTATGTGTTTCTGTATCTCTGTGTATTCACATGGCTGTCTTGTCTCTGCACCTCTCTCTTCTCCTTATAAAGGCACCTGTCTTATTGGATTAGAGCCAATACCATTCCAGTATGACCTTATCTTAACTAATTATATCTGCAATGACCCTATTTCCAAATAAGTTCACATCCTGAGGTACTGGGAGTTAGGACTTTTAATATATCTTTTGGGGGGTACCCAATTCAACTCATAAGAACAGACAACGGAGGATTTCCATTTGAATTGGTTGTAAATGTTTGCAAAGGATATTCTGGAAGTCATTGTAGTTTGTCTCATTCTTATACACAATACCAATTTCCTTTTTTACATGCCTATGTATGCTGTGAAAGTCAAATACTCACCTAGTTCTCATTGCTGCTAGCCCTGTGACACAGCCCTAATAAATAAAGATGCACTGACCCTTTTTTCCCCTACCCTTTCTTTCTACTTTGAAAGAAAACAGGATGTCTAGGATTACAAAGCAATTTTATGATCATAAGAGAACAGGCAAGTTTATTTAAACAAACAAAAACAACAACAAAAATACATTGGCCCTAACATCACAAGATTATTCTAGGAGTCACTTACTCAGGACTTACTATATGTGAAACAAATAAAGCACTATTTGTGTAAGTCATTTTGTTTGTGTTTTCTGTTACTTGTAGACAGAATCATGCCTAAATGATACATGTGTGCACATGTTTCTGATGAATCTTATAATTTTCAAAGACTTTTTTAAGAGAAATTTGGTATCTGAAGTAAAGGATATCAACAGGTAAAAATATATTTTACTGAAGATTTTTGAAAGAGATTTCAAATAAAGAGTTGCACTTCCTTATGGAGAGTATAGTTTCTAGAAAACAAATCAAATGTCAATATCCAAAAAAACTCACCATAGAAAATAAAGCTCTACTCCCAGTACTAAGGTTTTAGTTTTAATTACTTTTCATTAGCCTTGAAACAGCCACTAGAATGGTGATTGTATAAAATTTACTGAGAAGTATGTAATAGATGTTGAATGCTGGTGAGTAGGAATTTTTTTTTTTTAATGAAAAGGTAAACTTTGTTAAGATGTAAAGTACAGTTGAATAGTCTTTGGTGCACATTATATTTTTGTGACAGAGAAAAGATTAGAAAGTGTCATATGAAGTTAGTGTTTCAAAAAAGGATTCTGTACATATATAATTTTAAATACTTTGTTATTTCTTAGTGTTTTACTTTAATATCTTAAGTATAATGTAATTATCAATTTTTGAAGTTTCATTTGATGCATATGAAACTTGATTACAGATAACATGTAATTAGTATTAAGTATTTTGTAAACCCTTAATTTTAGGTCATAATTATTTATTACAATAGTTGTCATATTGTGTAAATTCTGGCTGCAAAATATACTCATGTATCCCTGGAGATTCTTTAACTTTACATAAAGTTAGCAGTAGTACTATAGGATTATCAATCTTCATGATAACTGCTATCTCTTAATGGTGCTGTCCAGTGAACTTAGAAACCTTGACCAGATCCCTGAAAGGTATCATGAATCCATCCATATTTTTTAAAATGTTGATAGAGATATGCACAAACCAAGTGATGATTCCTTTCTATCTTGCTATCTGACTGGTAGAAATAATTTCCTTTTCTTCATATAATTACATACATAATTTCACAGCGAAGTTACTTTAAAAAGAAAAAAAAAATTTTTTTACTGTTTTAAGAGAAGATCACCAATTCTCTTTATATTCTTGAGCTGTTAGTCATGTTCAAACGATTAATTGCTTCTCTGGATGATGTAATCAATTGTTTCCTTTTATATTTTGTTTTTAGTATATGTATTGATTTGTCTGGATGTGTCTCACTAGGATGAAGTATAAAGGGAATGAGTTCTCCTTGTTGAATATTGAAGGACCTTACAAGGTGTATATGATGTGGCATATGCCACCTGGCTGTGCTGTCTTAGAGCATTTTGGGATTTATGTAGCCAAATCTTAAAGCACACCTATCAAGTACAGAATCACATGATAGAATGTGACATTGAAATTCTGTCCCTAAACCACACACACACACACAGTTTCTTCTCATCATTATTATAGATAACCAAACCAAATTCATTATATAACATTTTTGAAATAAAAGAACATTAATTACACACATATGCCCCCCGAGATTAAATAAATAGGGTGCTATCTTACCCTTATTAAGAGTTATCTACTTTTGTCTAAAGAAATTACCAATAGAAACAATATGCCGTACTTGATAACAAAGTGAGACCTGAATAATGCATATACAAAGTTTATTTTATCTCCTTCCAAATTTGAAAATATCTGTTTCTAGTCTCAATATTATCCAAATTGTCTTATTTCTCCCTATGATAAATTGGAAACAGAAATATTCCGGTAACAATGATGTGGAGATTTTTTTCTGAAATGAGTATTTTTTTTTAATTGAAATCCAAAAATAGGGTTTAAACCATAGGAAAACATAGCTATCAATGATCATTTTTTGACCTTTTCTTATTTTTGCTATCTCCTTTTTTGAACCAAAATGAACAATTAAACAAAACACACAGTTCCTTTGAGCAAGGTAATGGCAGCAGGACAGATTCCAGTTGAAATTGTTTTTCTCGGGACCCAGGTGTATATGACTGTCTTGATGAGGATTTGTCTAGGGCCAGCATGGCTGAGCTGCCAGGACAGCATAGGGGTAAACAAGCTGAACTAGGGGTTGACCGGGGCCTTTATGTGAACACAAAGTAAAATAAAACAAAGCTATTCTTTGTTTGCAAATAATTGTAGGCAAATTTTTAAAGTCCCACAATTTTAAAAGCATAGTAAACTTTCTAAATTTTTCTGTCCATATTCCCTCCTTGGGCTACTGATGGATGTTCTATGAATATTCACATAACTAGTGCTGCAAGAAACAAAGTGTACAAGTACAAGCTCTGGCTTGTGAATGCAAACATTTATCTGTCCATATAAAAATTTATTACAAAAGATTCTAACTAAATAAGTTTAATATTTAAATTACATGCTTTATTCATGTAAACATTGAATATTTTTAAATAGAATAAAAACAAACATCATTTAAATTAAATATGTTGATTATGTTGTCTCAAGTAAGCATGCCCTGTTTGGCTTACAATAAGGACAGTCTTCCTTAATATACTACATTTACTGTTATAACCCAATATTTTTCTGGCTATGTTTAAAGAGTAAGATCCCTTTACCCCGATTTCAATTTAATTGATTTTATTGATCAATATTGAATTAATTTGATATAAAGGAGGACTGAATAACAAAACCATACACACAGATCTTTTGTTTATGTTTATTATTTTGAATATCATTAAAGTGCACATAAAATTAGCTTTTTCTGGAAAGTTCTATTCCATAATTTATACAATTGAGAAATTTTTTAAAATGAGAGAATACGTTTATGGAGGGATGACAAATAATTTAGAACCCAGTATTTACTTTATATTTTTCTCAATGCCAACTGCCACAGACTCATATTTAGAAATACTTCATGGTTACTAGAGTATTCAATAATTATATGAAATCACATCTAATTCATATATTTTCAGATATATTTATTTAAATATAATTCTTCATCTGTAGTCTCCTTGTTTTATTTATTTTTTAACCATTGTTTAAAATTGAAGTATATTTCATTTACAATGTTGTGTTAGTTTCAGGTGTACAGCAAAGCTATTCAGTTATATATATATATATATATATATATATATATATATATATATATATATATATATATATATATAATATATGGGAGTAGGGGCAAGATGGCGGAAGAGTAAGACGCGGAGATCACCTTCCTTCCCACAGATACAGTAGAAATACATCTACACGTGGAACTGCTCCTACAGAACACCCACTGAACGCTGGCAGAAGACGTCAGACCTCCCAAAAGGCAAGAAAATCCCCACGTACTTGGGTAGGGTAAAAGAAAAAAGAAATAACAGAGACAAAAGAATAGGGATGGGACCTGCGCCAGTGGGAGGGAGCCGTGAAGGAGGAAAGGTTTCCAGGCACTAGGAAGCCCCTTTGCGGGCAGAGACTGAGGGTGGCAGAGGGGGGAAGCTTCGGAGCCGCGGAGGAGAGCGCAGCCACAGGGGTGTGGAGGGCAAAGCGGAGAGATTCCCGCACAGAGGCTCGGCGCCAACCAGTACTCACCAGCCCGAGAGGCTTGTCTGCTCACCCGCCGGGGCGGGCGGGGGCTGGGAGCTGAGGCTCGGGCTTTGGTGCTAGCCGGGAGGGAGTCCGGGAAAAAGTCTGCAGCTGCCGAAGAGGCAAGAGACTTTTTCTTGCCTCTTTGTTTCGCGGCGCACGAGGAGAGGGGATTCAGAGCGCTGCCTAAACGAAATCCAGAGACGGGTGCAAGCCGCGGCTATCAGCGCGGATCCCACAGCAACAGGGGCGCAGAGGGAAAAACGGAGAGATTCCTGCACAGAGGCTCAGCGCCGAGCAGCACTCACCAGCCCGAGAGGCTTGTCTGCTCACCCGCTGGGGCAGGCGGGGCTGGGAGCTGAGGCGCGGGCTTCAGTCGGATCACAGGGAGAGGACTGGGGTTGGCGGCGTGAACACAGCCTGAAGGGGTTGGCGTGCCGTGGCGAGCCGGGAGGGAGCCGGAGAGGAGGTCTGCAGCTGCCGAAGAGGCAAGAGACTTTTTCTTGCCTCTTTGTTTCGCGGCGCGCAAGGAGAGGGGATTCAGAGCGCCGCCTAGAAGAACTCCAGAGGTGGGCGCGAGCCGCGGCTAACAGCGCGGACCCCAGAGACGGGCGCGAGCCGCGGCCATCAGCGCGGACCCCAGAGACTGGTAGGAAACGCTAACGCTGCTGCTGCCGCCACCAAGAAGCCTGTGTGTGAGCACAGGTCACTCTCCACACTGCCCCTCCCGGGAGCCTGTGCAGCTCGCCACTGCCAGGCTCCCGTGATCCGGGGACAACTTCCCCGGGAGAACACACGGCACGCCTCAGGCTGCTGCAAGTCACGACGCCTCTGATGCCGCAGGCTCACCCCGCCTCCTCCGTACCGCTCCCTCCCCCGGCCTGAGTGAGCCAGAGCCCCCGAAGCAGCTGCTCCTTTAACCCCGTTCTGTCTGGGAGGGGAACGGACGCCCTCAGGCGACGTACATGCAGAGGCGGGTCCAAATCCAAAGCTGAACGCTGGGAGCTGTACGAACAAAGAAGAGAAAGGGAAATCTCCCCCAGCAGCCTCAGAAGCAGCGGATTAAAGCTCCACAAACAACTTGATGTGCCTGCATCTGTTGAATACCTGAATAGACAACGAATCATCCCAAATTCAAAAGGTGGACTTCAGGAGCAGGATATATTAATTTTCCCCTTTTCCTTTTTTTGTGAGTGTATATGTGTATGCTTCTGGGTGAGATTTTGTCTGTATAGCTTTGCTTTCACCATCAGTCCTAGGGTTAGGTCCGTCCATTTTTTTTTTTTTTTTTTTACTTAAAAAAAATTTTTTTTTCCTAATATATGTTTTCTTAATAATTTTTTCTGTATTTTCTATGTTTAGAAATTAAAAAATTTTTTAATAAGTTTTTTCATATTTTTTATTTAAAAAAATTAAAAATTTTTTTTCTTAATAAACTTTTTTCTTAAAAATTTTTTTCTTATTTTTTACTATAAAAAAATAATAAATCTATTTTTAAAAATTAAAAAAAATTTTTTCTGAATACATTTACTCTTAATAATTTTTTTTCTTATTTTTTATTATAATAGCTTTATTTTATTTTATTTTATCCTCTTTTTTTCTTTCTATTTTTTTCTCCCTTATATTCTGAGCTGTGTGGATGAAAGGCTCTTGGTGCTCCAGCCAGGCATCAGGGCTGTGCCTCTGAGGTGGGAGAGACAACTTCAGGACACTGGTCCACAAGAGACCTACCAGCTCCACGTAATACCAAACGGCAAAAATCTCTCAGAGATCTCCATCTCAACATCAAGACCCAGCTTCACTCAACGACCAGCAAGCTACAGGGCTGGACACCCTATGCCAAACAACTAGCAAGACAGGAACACAGCCCCATCCATTAGCAGGGAGGTTGCCTAAAATCATAAGGCCACAGACACCCCAGAACACACCACCAGACGTGGACGTGCCCACCAGAAAGACAAGATTCAACCTCATCCACCAGAACACAGGCAATAGTCCCCTCCACCAGGAAGCCTACACAACCCACTGAACCAACCTTAGCCACTGGGGACAGATACCAAAAACAACGGGAACTACGAACCTGCAGCCTGTGAAAAGGAGACCCCAAACACAGTAAGATAAGCAAAATGAGATGACAGAAAAACACACAGCAGATGAAGGAGCAGGGTCAAAACACACCAGACCTAACAAATGAAGAGGAAATAGGTAGTCTACCTGAAAAAGAATTCAGAATAGTGATAGTAAGGATGATCCAAAATCTTGGAAATAGAATAGACAAAATGCAAGAAACATTTAACAAGGATGTAGAAGAACTAAAGAGGAACCAAGCAACGATGAAAAACACAATAAATGAAATTAAAAATACTCTAGATGGGATCAATAGCAGAATAACTGAGGCAGAAGAAAGGATAAGTGACCTGGAAGATAAAATGGTGGAATTAACGACTGCAGAGCAGGATAAAGAAAAAAGAATGAAAAGAACTGAGGACAGTCTCAGAGACCTCTGGGACAACATTAAACGCACCAACATTCGAATTATAGGGGTCCCAGAAGAAGAAGAGAAAAAGAAAGGGACTGAGAAAATATTGAAGAGATTATAGTTGAAAACTTCCCTAATATGGGAAAGGAAATAGTTAATCAAGTCCAGGAAGCACAGAGAGTCCCATACAGGATAAACCCAAGGAGAAACATGCCAAGACACATATTAATCAAACTGTCAAAAATTAAATATAAAGAAAACATATTAAAAGCAGCAAGGGAAAAACAACAAATAACACACAAGGGAATCCCCATAAGGTTAACATCTGATCTTTCAGCAGAAACTCTGCAAGCCAGAAGGGAGTGGCAGGATATACTTAAAGTGATGAAGGAGAAAAACCTACAACCAAGATTACTCTACCCAGCAAGGATCTCATTCAGATTTGATGGAGAAATTAAAACCTTTACAGACAAGCAAAAGCTGAGAGAGTTCAGCACCACCAAACCAGCTTTACAACAAATGCTAAAGGAACTTCTCTAGGCAAGAAACACAAGAGAAGGAAAGCACCTACAATAACAAACCCAAAACATTTAAGAAAATGGGAATAGGAACATACATATCGATAATTACCTTGAATGTAAATGGATTAAATGCTCCCACCAAAAGACACAGGCTGGCTGAATGGATACAAAAACAAGACCCATATATATGCTGTCTACAAGAGACCCACTTCAGATCTAGAGACACATACAGACTGAAAGTGAGGGGATGGAAAAAGATATTCCATGCAAATGGAAATCAAAAGAAAGCTGGAGTAGCAATTCTCATATCAGACAAAATAGACTTTAAAATAAAGACTATTACAAGAGACAAAGAAGGACACTATATAATGATCAAGGGATCGATCCAAGAGGAAGGTATAACAATTGTAAATATTTATGCACCCAACATAGGAGCACCTCAATACATAAGGCAAATACTAACAGCCATAAAAGGGGAAATTGACAGCAACACAATCATAGTAGGGGACTTTAACACCCCACTTTCACCAATGGACAGATCATCCAAAATGAAAATAAATAAGGAAACACAAGCTTTAAATGATACATTAAACAAGATGGACTTAATTGATATTTATAGGACATTCCACCCCAAAACAACAGAATACACATTTTTCTCAAGTGCGCATGGAACATTCTCCAGGATAGATCATATCTTGGGTCACAAATCAAGCCTTGGTAAATTTAAGAAAATTGAAATCGTATCAAGTATCTTTTCCGACCACAACGCTATGAGACTAGATATCAATTACAGGAAAAGATGTGTAAAAAATACAAACACATGGAGGCTACACAATACACTACTTAATAACGAAGTGATCACTGAAGAAATCAAAGGCGAAATCAAAAAATACCTAGAAACAAATGACAATGGAGATACGACGACCCAAAACCTATGGGACGCAGCAAAAGCAGTGCTAAGAGGGAAGTTTATAGCAATACAAGCCTACCTCAAGAAACAGGAAACATCTCGAATAAACAATCTAACCTTGCACCTAAAGCAATTAGAGAAAGAAGAACAAAAAAACCCCAAAGCTAGCAGAAGGAAAGAAATCATAAAGATCAGGTCAGAAATAAATGAAAAAGAAATGAAGGAAACAATAGCAAAAATCAATGAAACTAAAAGCTGGTTCTTCGAGAAGATAAACAAAATTGATAAACCATTAGCCAGACTCATCAAGAGAAAACGGGAGAAGACTCAAATCAATAGAATTAGAAATGAAAAAGGAGAAGTAACCACTGACACTGCAGAAATACAAAAGATCATGAGAGATTACTACAAGCAACTCTATGCCAATAAAATGGACAACCTGGAAGAAATGGACAGATTCTTAGAAATGCACAAACTGCCGAGACTGAACCAGGAAGAAATAGAAAATATGAACAGACCAATCACAAGCACTGAAATTGAAACTGTGATTAAAAACCTTCCAACAAACAAAAGCCCAGGACCAGATGGCTTCACAGGTGAATTCTATCAAACATTTAGAGAAGAGCTAACACCTATCCTTCTCAAACTCTTCCAAAATATTGCAGAGGGAGGAACACTCCCAAACTCATTCTACGAGGCCACCATCACCCTGATACCAAAACCAGACAAAGATGTCACAAAGAAAGAAAACTACAGGCCAATATCACTGATGAACATAGATGCAAAAATCCTCAACAAAATACTCGCAAACAGAATCCAACAGCACATTAAAAGGATCATACACCATGATCAAGTGGGGTTTATCCCAGGAATGCAAGGATTCTTCAATATACGTAAATCAATCAATGTGATACACCATATTAACAAATTGAAGGAGAAAAACCATATGATCATCTCAATAGATGCAGAGAAAGCTTTTGACAAAATTCAACACCCATTTATGATAAAAGCCCTGCAGAAAGTAGGCATAGAGGGAACTTTCCTCAACATAATAAAGGCCATATATGACAAACCCACAGCCAACATTGTCCTCAATGGTGAAAAACTGAAACCATTTCCACTAAGATCAGGAACAAGACAAGGTTGCCCACTCTCACCACTATTATTCAACATAGTTTTGGAAGTGTTAGCCACAGCAATCAGAGAAGACAAAGAAATAAAAGGAATCCAAATCGGAAAAGAAGAAGTAAAGCTGTCACTGTTTGCAGATGACATGATACTATACATAGAGAATCCTAAAGATGCTACCAGAAAACTCCTAGAGCTAATCAATGAATTTGGTAAAGTAGCAGGATACAAAATTAATGCACAGAAATCTCTTGCATTTCTATACACTAATGACGAAAAATCTGAAAGTGAAATTAAGAAAACACTCCCGTTTACCATTGCAACAAAAAGAATAAAATATCTAGGAATAAACCTACCTAAGGAGACAAAAGACCTGTATGCAGAAAATTATAAGACACTGATGAAAGAAATTAAAGATGATACAAATAGATGGAGAGATATACCATGTTCCTGGATTGGAAGAATCAACATTGTGAAAATGACTCTACTACCCAAAGCAATCTACAGATTCAATGCAATCCCTATCAAACTACCACTGGCATTTTTCACAGAACTAGAACAAAAAATTTCACAATTTGTATGGAAACACAAAAGACCCCGAATAGCCAAAGCAATCTTGAGAACGAAAAATGGAGCTGGGGGAATCAGGCTCCCTGACTTCAGACTATATTACAAAGCTACAGTAATCAAGACAGTTTGGTACTGGCACAAAAACAGAAATATTGATCAATGGAACAGGATAGAAAGCCCAGAGATAAACCCACGCACATATGGTCACCTTATCTTTGATAAAGGAGGCAAGCATATACAGTGGAGAAAAGATAGCCTCTTCAATAAGTGGTGCTGGGAAAATTGGACAGATACATGTAAAAGTATGAAATTAGAACACTCCCTGACACCATGCACAAAAATAAACTCCAAATGGATTAAAGACCTAAGTGTAAGACCAGACACTATCAAACTCTTAGAGGAAAACATAGGCAGAACACTCTATGACATACATCACAGCAAGATTCTTTTTGACCCAGCTCCCAGAGAAATGGAAATAAGAACACAAATAAACAAATGGGACCTAATGAAACTTAAAAGCTTTTGCACAGCAAAGGAAACCATAAACAAGACCAAAGGACAACCATCAGAATGGGAGAAAATATTTGCAAATGAAGCAACTGACAAAGGATTAATCTCCAAGATTTACAAGCAGCTCATGCAGCTCAATAACAGAAAAACCAACAACCCAATCCAAAAATGGGCAGAAGACCTAAATAGACATTTCTCCAAAGAAGATATACAGATGGCCTACAGACACATGAAAGAATGCTCAACATCATTAATCATTAGAGAAATGCAAATCAAAACTACAATGAGATATCATCTCACACCGGTCAGAATGGCCATCATCAAAAAATCTAGAAACAATAAATGCTGGAGAGGGTGTGGAGGAAAGGGAACTCTCTTGCACTGTTGGTGGGAATGTAAATTGATACAGCCACTATGGAGAACAGTATGGAGGTTCCTTAAAAAACTACAAATAGAACTACCATACGATCCAGCAATCCCACTACTGGGCATATACCCTGAGAAAACCATAGTTCAAAAAGAGTCATGTACCAAAATGTTCATTGCAGCTCTATTTACAATAGCCAGGACATGGAAGCAACCTAAATGTCCATCGACAGATGAATGGATAAAGAAGATGTGGCACATATATACAATGGAATATTACTCAGCCATAAAAAGAAATGAAATGGAGGTATCTGTAATGAGGTGGATGGAGTTAGAGTCTGTCATACAGAGTGAAGTAAGTCAGAAAGAGAAAAACAAATACAGTATGCTAACACATATATACGGAATCTAAGGAAAAAAAAAAAAGCCATGAAGAACCTAGTGGCAAGACGGGAATAAAGACACAGACCTACTAGAGAATGGACTTCAGGATATGGGGAGGGGGTGGGGTGAGATGTGACAGGGTGAGAGAGTGTCATGGACATATATACACTACCAAATGTAAAATAGATAGCTAGTGGGAAGCAGCCGCATAGCACAGGGAGATCAGCTCGGTGCTTTGTGACCACCTAGAGGGGTGGGATGGGGAGGGTGGGAGGGAGGGAGATGCAAGAGGGAAGAGATATGGGAACATATTGTATATGTATAACTGATTAACTTTGTTATAAAGCAGAAGCTAACACACCATTGTAAGGCAATTATACTTCAATAAAGATGTTTAAAAAAAAAAATGTATTCTTTTTCAGATTCTTTTCCATTATAGTTTATTATAAGATATTGAATATAGGTCCCTGTGCCATAGTGTAGGTCCTTGTTGTTTATATATTTTATATATATTAGTTTGTATCTGTTAATCCCAAATTCCTAATTTATCATCTCCCCCCACCTCATTATCCTCTTTGGTAACAACAAGTTTGTTTTCTACATCTGTGCGTATATTTCTGTTTTGTAAATAAGTTCATTTGTATCTTTCTTTGGATTCCACATATAAGTGATATCATATGATATTTGTCTTTCGCTGACTTACTTATTGTATATACATATTCATGAATAAACTTAAAATTCCATACTGCTACAGTTAAGTAAATGAGACCTGGATTCAGACAAACATGGGTTTAAAATCAGGCTATATTAGTCATTATTTGTCGTATTTTATACAACTTTCTTAAATTCTCTACACTCTAGTGTCATCCATAAAATGAAAAAAATTATAGTAATCACTACTAATTTGAGTTATGTTTACTAAAGGATACAGTGCATCTAAAGTACTAAGTGACTACCTGGCACAGAGTGTCTAATAAATCTTATTTTATCATTATTAGTTGTTTATTTTATATATTATCTTTTACCTTACAAATAAAATGAGACATTGAAAATTTCACATCATGACTCACCAAAATATTCCATCAGAATAAATTACTTTGGTATGTTTTCCTCTAAATATTATTTTCAGTGGGTAAAAGAATTTAAATTGAACTGGTCACAATTGATTTGCTTGCACTTCACAAGAAAGAGCTTATATCTGTACAATTTCTTTCTTGCAGCATTTGTTACATGCACATCCATAGTACATCCATCGATGGCCCAAGGAGGAAATTAATTACAAAATGACAGCAAGAAAATAATCCTAGAAGTGTTTTGGATTCAGTTATAAAGACTATAAAGAAGTTTATGTAGACATTACAGTCACATTGTGTTTTTCAGAGTGACATTTAAAGCTTATTAAGGGTGATTTGGGAAGATTTAATATGCATTTAAAATACCTTTCTAAAAATATTGGAAGCTTGATGTATGCACATGTATTTACAGTCCTATTTTCTAATTTAAAAATGTCATATGCACATCATTCAAATAAATTTTTTCCTAGAAATTTGTATAGTTGAGTTAGTCAATTGGTAGCTGAATTACCTTCTTAAGTCAATAAGGGCTTAAACTGATACACCAGGAAGGAACACAGAGTGGAGTTTGGATGAACCAAGAGAACCTGAAAGAAAATGTTCAAAGGATCCTTGAACATAATCTGAAGGTCTGGTTAAAGAGAACAAATTAGATACAAAGCATTGGGAGAGGATCCTTGCTCCTAGGGACTTGGGGTCAGAGCAAGGAGGATTAGAACACTTGGAAGAGATCATTAGGAGGAGTAGAGGATTCTTAAAACATGACTGTGGGAACTCAGCTTCCTTTCCATCACTGAGAATTCCAATCTATTTCCTTTTCCTAAGCCAAAGGACCACTGGGGTTTTAAAGGCATATAGGTGCAAAAAACAAAACAAAACAAAAAAACCTATTCTGCAGTAATTAAGGTAAAGAGAACTGTTACATGGACTTCTCCTCCATGGCCTGGGTGAATCTGGGGACACCAGAGTGAAGAAGGATAGATGTGAGGTCCTCAAAGCAGAGGATCCTGAGAACCACATGACTTGCTGCTCTCTGAGCATTCTGGCCAGCTGAGATTGCAAATCACCCTAATCTCTCCCAGGGCAAGAAGACCAATGAGGAAATGAAGGAGCAGGTTAGGATGTGAGACCACTCAAGGGGCTAGGAAAGCTTGAAGGAATACAGAGTAAGGAGAATATTTCATATTCAGTGGCTTTACAAGTGTAGGGGAGGAATAAGTTTTCTTTGACCCTCTTCAGGTCCCTGGCTAGGTCTGAAAATTCAACTGACCAAAACAGATTAACAGGAGAAAGACATACAAATTTTATTGCATTTTTACATTTGCATAGGAACCTTCACTAGGGAATGAATCCCCAAGGAAGTAACCAGAACAGGAAACTTTTATACCTTTTAGACAAAGAAACAATACATTTGTAAAAATTGACAAGACCAAGGGCTTGAGGCTATAGGTAGCAAATGATAAAAACTAACATGGTTTGTTTATATAGACTTCACAGCCCTAAATTCCTTATCTCTAGTGATAACGATGTCTTCTATCCTCCTTGTACAAGGAGGATACCTTTCACATGGAAAATTTATTTTCCACTTTCAGGAGAAAAGAGTCAGAGAAGAGTCAGAGTATCCTACTTGCACTGGATGCTTCTTAAGTATTGTTAATTCAAAATAATAAATATGCCAAAGTGGCATATTTTGGAGTGACATGTTCTGCTACTCCTCACAAGTCTCAGTTCTAACTGTTGGCACATGTAAGAAATACTGTACCTACTGAAGGACTGTCACAGCACAGGGTGAAGAAGGAATCAAACCTCAGCCTCAGTGAGCCAAGTCACTCAGCAAAGAACAATAACAGTATGTCTAAGCAGGCCCCATAGCTACATAGATGATCTGTCACAAGTTTTGGCATGTTAGAGCAGGTGGGGAAGGATGATTAAAAACAATACCAAACAAAAAATAGCAATAACGGGCATTCTGAAGGTTGAACAGACAAAAACCCATATTACTTTTAAAATATGATATTCATGAAATGAAAAAGATAATGGTACCTATAGTCATCCCAAATTAGTGGCTTGGAAATATAAAAAATATTGCCAAGAACAGAGGGAAAATATGAAAGGATATATATATGAAAGGGAAATCCAGGACACTCAATGTGAAAATAATATTTCAAGGAGAAGAAGAAAGAAAAAGAAAAGATGCAGGTTAGGAAACAAACAAATAATGGAATTAAGTCTGTCTGAACTTTAGGAAGACCTGTGTCTGGATATGAATGCGCCTATCAGGTTCTAAGATGCATTAATGAAAAAAAGAGATATACTTTCTTATAATGTGACAAATTTTTAAATTGTATTACAATAAAGTTAAAATCTTCAAGTCCCTAGAGCATAATAATAATTTATGCTATTGTTAATAATATTGCTAATAATGACAATAAAATGTTAGGTACACAGGAAAAAGGACTGGCATCAAATTTCTCATGTAACACCTGAAATTTGAGGAAAGAATTTAATATTTGCTGACTATTGAGAAAAATTTATGTATCCCCCAAATCCTATACCTGCTGACAGTATCATCTCATAGGCAGATGACTGATAATGTACAATAATGTAATAAACTCCATCTGTGAGAGGTGATTGAGGATATACATAAACCAAATAATAAATGATTCAAAAACAGAATCCAAACTTTAAGGACACTTGAAACAGAAAGAATATTCTAAATGATAAGAAAACTTTAATCACAGCCAATGATTAAAATTAACTAGCTTAGCCAGGAATTGGGGCATTCTAAGGCCCCACAGTGGGGGCAGAGCAGAGGGCAGATAGGATAAGTAAAAGTGTTTCTTCATGTCTCATCTTAGTGGGATTGGTGACATAGACAATCTTGGTGGGGAATCAGTATCTGTCATGGGGAAATATTTTCTTTTAAAACAACAGTAGTGAAATATGTATCTAATTATAAATGCAGGGTCAGTTAAGGTAATAGAACAAAAATTATAGTTACAATATCCAAATATGTGGGGGGAAACATGAAATGAGTAACAACTTGATAAAAACATGCAAAAGTACAAGGAAATGTGGGAAAAGATAGTTTAAAATAAGCAATAAACATAAAATAAGATGGGAGAAGTGTGACAAACATATACAAGCATTGCCCTATGTGTGGATAGAATTAAAACTCCTATTAAAATACAGAGTTCAAGAGCATCTGTTAAATACAGGTCATAGGAAACAGACTGAAAAACAATAATGAAGAAAGGTTGAAAATGAAGGGGTTGCCAAATAGGTACCTGAAAAAAAGCCCAGAAGCATCATACATGCACATGCTATAGTTCAAGGCTAAACACATGAAACCTAGTGAAGAAGAATATTGTGTCATGATAGAAGGCACACTTTACAAGAAAGGTAAAAACAGCAATAAACTTGTACAGATCAAATAGCTTAGCAGCTAAATTCACAAAGCAGAAATCATTCAAAATGCAAGGAGAGCTTCATGAAAAGAAGAAAAGTTTTAAAGGAAACTTCAATAGAACAGAGGGAAGTAGGCAGAGAATACGGAGATTCCCTGAGGAGCTGGCAGCTGATGTTTAGAGTCCCAGAGGCTCCATTATGAATGGAAAGGAAGCAGTCAACATTATCTGCCAGTTCAGAGAATCAGTATGAAATCCCTGCATAAAATCACTTTAGTGATGATGGAAACAGAAAGCCAAGACACTGAATATCCAGTTGCACTGTGTGCCAGCAGCATATAGAGAGTGCTCTTGTAGGCACTTTAGAAGCTATGCTGTCTCCAAACAGAGAGGCTATATCCTTTCCACATATTAAAGAAGCCTATATCCTTCTAAAAGGAAAGTACATAGAGTGAAGGATTATGACATATACCTATCATGGTAAAACTTAAAATGGAATCACTCTAAAATGATATTTTTTTATTAGTACAAAGCAGAATTTTAAATTGTACATTAGAGTTCTTATTTACCTCCATCTGTACTTAGGGTGTACTGGGCACCTTACTAAACAAACTGGAAGATAAGAACCACACATATGACATTATGTTTTGAGTGATTTCTGAGTTCTAAAGGAATGAAGAGGGAAAAAAGATTTATACTAATAGTCACTAAATCACACTGAGCAATAGACACTTAAATTCCTAAGGGGCAGGCAGCTAATTTAACACATATCTAGGGCCCTACTGATATACTTTCCAGGATGGAGGCCAGCAGGAGCCATTTTGGCACTCTCCCTCTGCCTCATTCAGGTCACCAATATCTCCTAGAAAGGAGCTTGTATCCTCATCTGGTGCCCCAATTTTTGTGGATGCCACCCAGAGGACACCTATAGATCACCAGGCTCTGGTGGACAGCAGGGCTTATGCTCATAGGTCCCACAGGACTATACCCAATGGAGAAAGAGTTAACTGGCTACCATCCCCAGGGCACAGCAGAGAAACAACCAAATGAGTTACCCAGTCTTTCTATGAGAGAAGCCTAATAGCTAATCCTCATAGTTGTGGCCTGAGGGGCAGGCTTCCAATTAAACAGGCATCTATTGGCTGACTGTAATCCTCTTCAGAGACATTGGAGGGCAGGCACTATCTTCATGCTCTCTGTCTGTTGTATTTCAAAGGCACAGTATCTCCTGAAGGGGAGTTTTATACACATCCTGTGCCCTGTTTTTTATATCCAATGCCCCAGTTTTTGTGGCTGCTGCCCAGGAAATTGCCCCCTGATCATCTGGCCGTGGTCTCAACAGGTCGTATGTTATTGGTCCCACAGAACTGTATATATTTGCATACTTTAAAAGCTGGTGCCTGAGGGTCTGGTTTCCAATCATCCTGAATCTAGGTGCCAACTGAGATCCTTTGGGACACTGACAAGTATCAGCACACCCTGGACTACTGAGATCCACTAAAAATAAAGTAGGCTGCTTGGACAATCACAAAGGTTTAAGAGACAACCAAGAGAAGGGAAGGGTCAAAAAATAAGGTCATCTTCTACGTGAGGATACTCTTTCAAGGATGGGAAAGGTAGCTGTTTATCTAATGCATAAAAACCAACACAGAGAGTCAAGGAAAATGAAGAAACAGAGAATGATGTTCCACATGAAATAACAAGAATGTCATAGAAAGAGCTTAATAAAATGGAGATAAGTGATTTACCTAACAAGAGTTCAAAATAACAGTCATAAAGATGTTTGGTGAGCTCAGGTGAATGAATGAACAAAGTAAGAATTTCAACAAAGAGATAGAAAATATAATAAAGTACCAACAGAAGTCACAGACTGAAGAATATAAACAATGAACTGGGAAAAAGAAAAAACAAAAGAGGCGGTTCAACAGTAGGCTTAATGAAGTAGATGAAGGACCAGTGAGCTCAAAGAGCAGTGGAACTCACCTAATCAGAGCAGCAACAAAAAAAATAAAAAAAGTGTGTAGATAGCTTAAGGAGAAAGATAGTGGGACAATATCAAGTGGACCAACATTTGCATTTCAGTGGTCCCAAAAGGAGAAGCATGAGAGAAAGGGGCAGAAAACTTATTTTCAGAAATAATGGTTGAAACTTCCTCAACCTGGAGAAGGGCACCCAATCCAGGAAGTCCAGAGAGTTCCAAGTAAGATGAACCCAAAGAGGCTCACTCCAAGCCACATAATTAAAGAGCCGAAAGTTAAACACAAGGAGAGAGTTTTAAAACTAACAAGAGAAAAACAACTTGTTATGTACAAGGGAACCCCCATAAGGCTATCAGAAGATTTTTCAGCAAAAATTTTGCAGGACAGAAAAGATATATTCAGAGTGCTGAAAGAAAATAAAACTGTCAACCAAGAATACTCTACCCGGGCTTCCCTGGTGGCGCAGTGGTTGAGAATCCGCCTGCCAGTGCAGGGGACACGGGTTCGGGCCCTGGTCTGGGAGGATCCCACATGCCGCGGAGCGGCTGGGCCCGTGAGCCACAATTACTGAGCCTGCGCGTCTGGAGCCTGTGCTCCGCAACAAGAGAGGCCGTGATGGTGGGAGGCCCGCGCACCGCGATGAAGAGTGGCCCCCACTTGCCGCAACTGGAGAAAGCCCTCGCACGGAAGCAAAGACCCAACACAGCCATAAATAAATAAATTAAATAAATAAATAAATAAATAAATAATTTAAAAAAAAAAAAAAAAAAAAAAGAATACTCTACCCAGCAAACTTGTCTTTCACAACTGAAGGAGAGAGAAGGAATTTTGCAGACAAGCAAAATCTAAAGGACTTCATATCACTAAGCCAGCCTTAGAAGAATTGTTAAAGGGACTTCTTTAAGCTGAAATAAAATGGCACAAACTAGTAACAGGAAACACTGAAAGTAGACATTACAATGTGAAGGTAAATATCAATATATAGTAGAATTCAGAATTATCCAATGTTGAAATCATGGTGGGTTAATTACTTGCAAAGTTAGTACAAAGGTTAAGAGAGAAAAGCAGAGAAAAAACCTAATTACAATAATTTAAGGGATACAGAAGATAAAAAGAGGTAAACCGTAACATCAAAAAAAACAAATGGAGGAGGAGAGTAAAAATGTAGAGCTTTAGAATACATTAAAACTTAAGCTGTTATCAACTTAAAATAGACCATTATAAATATAAGTTGTTTTAAGTCAGCCTCATGGTAACCACCAAGCAAAAGCCTATAGTAGATACTCAAATGATTAAAGAGAGGAATCTAAGCATACCACTACAGAAAATATTCATCATGAAAAAAAGAGCAAGAGAAGAAAAAGGAACAGAGAAATTACAAAACAGCTAAAAAAAATTAACAAAATGGCAATAAATGCATACCTATCCATAATTACTTGAAATGTAAATGGACTAAATTCTCCAATCAAAGACATACAGTGGCTGAATGGATAAAAAACAAGACTGATCTATATTATACCTACAAGAGACTCACTTCAGATTTAAGGACTCACACAGAATGAAAGTAAAGAGATAGAAAAAGATATTCCATGCAAATGAAAACACAAAGAAAGCTATGGTAACTATACTTACTTCAGAAGAAAATAGACATTAAGACACACTGTAATAAGAGACAAAAAAGATCACTAATAATGATAAAATAGCCACTCCAACAATAGAATATAACAACTCTAAATAAGTGCACTTAATGTAGGAACACCTAAATATATAAAGCAAATATTAATGTGCCTAAAGGGAGAAATAGACAGCAACACAATGACAGCAGGGGATTTTAATACTCCACTTTCATTAACTGATGAATCCTCCAGACAGAAAATCAATAAGAAAACATACAGAACACTCCATCCCAAGATAACATAATACACATACTTCTCAAAAGCACATGGAGTATTCTCCAGGATAGATTATATGTTTGGCCACAAAACAAGTCTTACTAAATTTAATAAGATTGAAATTATATCAAACATATTCTCTGACCACAGTGGTATGACACTAGAAATTATTACACAAAGAAAACTGGAAAATTCACAAATATGTGGAGGTTAAACAACATGCTACTGAACAAGAAATGGGTCCAAAAAAAAAATCAAAAGAGTAATCAAAATATACCTAAAATGAATGAAATTAGGAAAACAAAATATCAAAACTTATGGAATGCAGCAAAAGCAGTTCTAAGAGAAACGTTTATAGGGCTAACTGCCTACCTAAAGAAACAATAATGATCTCAAATAAAATCAACCTAACTTTGCTCTTCAAGGAATTAGAAAAAGAACAACAAAGCTCAAAGTTAGTAGAAGGAGGGAAATAACAAAGATCAGACAGAAATAAAGACAAAAAAGAAAATAGATCAATGAACCTAAGAGTTGTTTTTTTTTGAAACGATAAACAAAATTAACAAACCTTTAGATAGACTCACCAAGAAAAAAAGAGACAGAACTCAAAGAAATAAAATCAGAAATGAAAGAGGAGCTGTTACAAATGATACAATAGACATACAAAGATTTGTAAGAAGCTACAAGGAATAATTATGTGCCAACAAAATAAACAACCTAGAAGAAATGGATAAATTCCTCTAATGTCAGGAACAAGACAGGATGCCCATTTTTCTACTTTTCTTTCAACATAGTCCTGATAGTCCTTGCCAGAGTAATTAGGAAGGAAAAAGAAATAAAAGGCATCCTAATTGGAAAGGAAGACGTTAAACTGTCACTATTTGCAGATAACATCATTTTATATACAGAAAACCTAAAGACTCCACCAAAAAAACTGTTAAAACTAATAAACAAATTCAGTTAAGTTGCAGGATACAAAATCATTGTACAAAAACCCATTGCATTTCTATTAATAATGAACTATCAGAAGAGAAATTAAGAAAACAATGCCATTTACAATTTAATCAAAAATAATAAAATAACTAGCTAGAGATAAATTTAACCAAGGAGGTGAAAGACCCATACCCTGAAAACTATGACCCACTGATGAAAGAAACTGAAGATGACACAAATAAATGGAATGGTATTCCATGTTCATGGACTGGAAGAATTCTTAATATTGTTAAAATGCCCACACTACCCAAAGCAATCTAGAGATTCAATGCAATCTCTATCAAAATATCAATTGCATTTTTCACAGAAATAGAGCAAATAATCCTATAATTTTTATGAGATCATAAAAGATCCCAAATAGCCAAATCAATTTTGAGAAAAGAGAATAAAACTGGAGGCATCACACTTCCTGACTTCAAACTATACTACCAAGCTAGAGTCATCAAAAATAGTTTGGTACTGACATTAAAAACAGACAAATAGATCAATGGAACAGAATAGAGAACCCAGAAATAAACCCACACATATATGGTCAATTAATTTATAAAAACGTAGCCAGAAGTATACAATGGGGAAAAGGCAGTCTCTTCAATAAATGGTGCTGGGAAAATTGAACATCTGCATGAAAATGAATGAAACTGGACCACTACTTTACATCATACACAAAAATTAACTCAAAATGGATAAAGACTTAAATGTAAGACTTGAAACCATAAAACTCCTAGAAGAAAGTACAGGTGGTAAACTCAACAGACTTTTTAGATTTGACACTAAAAGGAAAGGGAAAAAAAGCAAAAATTAACAAGTAGGACTACATCGAAATAAAAGCTTCTGCATAGCAAAGGAAACCATCAACAAAATGAAAAGACTACCTACTGAATGGAAGAAAATAATGTAAATCATACATCTGATAAGGGTCAATTTCCAAAAAATTATAAAAACTCATTCAACTCAACAGAAAAAAATAAACAAAACAAAACTCAAAAACAATGGGCAGGGGATCTGAATGGACAATTTTCCAAAGAAGACATATAGTCAACAGGTACATGAAAAGGTGTTCAACATGACTAATCATCAGAGAAATGCAACCACAATGAAATATCACCTCCTATCTGTTAGGAGGACTATTGTCAAAAAGACAACAAATAACAAGTGTTGGCTAGGACGTGGAGAAAAAGGAACGCTTATCCCTGTGCAATGTTGGTGGGGATGTAAAGTGGTGCAGCCAGTATAGAAAACAGTGTGGAGGTTCCTCAAAATATTAAAAATAGAACTACCATATTATCCAGCAATTCTACTTCTAGGTATTTTTATGAAGGAAAAAAAAACCCTTAACTCAAAGATATATGCATCCCCATGCTCATTACAACATGATTTACAATAGCCAAGATATGGAAGCAATGTAGGTGTCCATCAGTGAGTGAACGGACATACACACAATGGAATATTATTCATCCAAAAAAAGGAAGGAAATCTTGACATTTGTGACAACATAGAGGTTCTTGAGAGCATTATGCAAAGTGAAATAAGTCAGACAGAGGAAGACAGATACCATATGATCTCACTTATATGTGGAATCTAAAACCAAAACAAAACACCAAGCTCACAGATACAGAGAAAAGATTGGTAGTTAGCAGAGGAGGCAGTGAGCAGAGGAGGCAGTGAGGGTTGGGGGAAGGGCAAAGTGGTTGAAGGTGGTGAAAGGTAAAAACTTCCAGTTATAGAAATAAGCCTTGAGGATGTAATGTACAGCATGATGACTATAGTTAATACTACTGTATTGTATATTTGAAAGTTGCTAAAGGAGTAGATCTTAAATGTTCTCATCACAAGAAAAAATTATAACCATAGTGATGGATGATAACCTGACTTATTGTGGTGATCATTTCACAATATATATGAATAAATATCAAATCATTATGTTGTACACCTGAAACTAATATAATGATGTGTCTATTATATCTGAAGGAGAAGGAGGAGGAGGAGGATGTAAAAAGAAGAGGAGGATGAAGAAAAGGAGAAGGAAGAAGAGGAAGAGGAAGGTGAAGAAGAAGAATAGGAAAAAGAAGAAGAAAACATGCCTTATTGGCCTCTGTAAAGAAAGGAAACAGGGACGGCTGCAGCGCGTTCTCTCTATTCTTCTGTACCTCGCTTCCTGGTTTGAAGACAGGAGCACTTTATAGCTCTAGTGTTCTTCCTCAGAGTTGATGTGATAGGGACAGATGAGTTCTGAGTATCCCTATGACTTGATCTTTATGGTTTGCTAGTAAGATTCTCATTACAGTAAAGTTGAAGGAATAAGATTAAATTCTGGAAAATATTAAAATTAGAAAAGGTGTCTGCCGTAACAATCCCAAGGAATACATTATTTTCTAGCCACATTTTTCTAAAAGAGACTCCTTTTTCAATTCAGTATTAATATCTCCAAGCCCACATCTCTAAGGGTATCATTAAGGCTTTCCTCATATTAACTTACTAACAATGCCCTCATAGAGGATCACATGCTTAATTCTTATTTTCTAAATTCTTTATCTTTCTTAGGAAAATGTTTCATAACACTAGGAACTCAATCATTCTTATAGTCAATATTACAGCCCAAGGAATACTTATTAATTGAAATACACTTTTATTCTAATATCCTTTGTGTTCACAATACCTAGGTCAGCGTCTGGAAGACAGTAGGTACTTAAAAGAATTTGTGAGCAACTGAGGAACATTTAACTTTATTTTGAAAATCTGTCACTTACTTTTCTGTTCTCATCCTCTTGAGTGAGATAATTTCAAAGGTAACTTTACTGATTCCTGAGAATGTAAGTTTAATGGGAATAAGGATAGTATCTGCCTTTTCACAGCTACAGCCCCAGTACCAAGAGCAGTGACCAGCATACAGTAGGCCTTTAGTAAGTGTTTATTGAATGTAGTGGAAACATTTACATTCACCTGTAATTATAAATTATAGCAAATGTACCAAGAAGAATATGGCAGCCATGTATCTCTCAGATATGTCGATATTTGCTCCAATTTCTTTATTTGTTAAAAGAAACAGCTATAGTTCTACCACCTCTGCCTCTTCCCACTTCTTTTCCAGACCTACTCTTTTAAATTTCTGTGTAACACACATATGTTTTTATATGTTTAAAATAAATATATGATATTTTTGTATTTAATTTATATTTATATATGGAAATAAATACTTTGTATTCTAGGAGAATCTGGCTTTTATTCTAAAATTGTATTTCATTTAAAATTGTAAGGCTATGACAATATTTAAAAAATCTTTTTGTTTTCTTTTTCCCAAACCCTAAATTTATTTTTGTTCTTCTTTAACAACTCAGAAAAACTCCTCCTTAGCCCTACTCTTCATGCTTTTATTGCTCTTTTCTTTTTTACCTGATCTTAGAATCTGAATCATAAAGGAACAAAAGAAAAGGTTCATGAGGGAAACATGGAGAAGAAAGGGAAAATGATTACATTTATACTTTGATCCTATTATAGCATCAAATATAGACTGCTGACACCAAAACATAGACCTCATTTTAAGATGATCCCCACAATCCACTAACCAGTGCATGGATATTGTGTACAGGCATACCTTGCTTTATTGCCCTTGGCTTTATTGCACTTTGCAGATATTGTGTTTTTTACAAATTGAAGATTTGTGGCAACTCTGAGTCAAGCAAGTCTATCAGTGCAATTTTCCAACATTTGCTCACTTCATGTCTGTGTGTCATATTTTGGTAATTCTTACAATACAGCAAACTTTTTCATTATTATATTTGTTATGGTTATCTGTGATCAGTGATTATTGATGTTACTATCGTAATTGGTTTTGGGCACCACCAACTGTGCCCATATAAGATAGTGAAATTAATTCATAGATGTGTGTGTTCTGACTGCTCCACCAACCAGCCATTCCCCATCTCTCTCCCTCTCTTTGGACTTCTTTAATCCCTGAGATACAATATTGAAATCAGGACAATCAATAACCCTACAATGGCCTCTAAGTGTTCAAGTGAAGGGAAAATTCACAAATCTCTCACTTCAATCAAAAGCTAGAAATGATTAAGCTTAGTGAGGAAGGCATGTCTAAAGCTGAGATATGCCTAAAGCTAGGTGTTTTACACAAAACAGTTGAGTTGTGAATACAAAGGGAAAGGTCTTGAAGGAGACAAAAAGTGCTACTCTAGGGACCACACAAGTGATAAGAAAGCAAAACAGCCTTGTTGCTGATATGGAGAAAGTTTTAGAGCTGTAGATAGAAGATCAAACCAGCCACAACATTCTCCTAAGCCAAAGCCTAATCCATAGCAATGCCCTACTTCTCTTCAATTCTACATACAGCCATGAAGGCTGTAGAAAAGCAGCTTGAAGATAGTGGAGATTGGCTCTTGAGGTTTAAGTAAAGAAGCCATCTCCATAATATAAAAGTTCAGGTTGAAACAAAATGCTGAGGTGAAGCTGCAGCAAGTTATCCAGAAGATATAGCTAAGGTAATTAATAAAGGTGGCTACACTAAACAACAGATGTTCAATGTAAAGGAAACAGCCTTATATTGGAACCAGATGCCATCTAGGACCTTCACACCTAGAGAGGAGAAGTCAATGCCTGGTTTCAAAGCTTCAAAAGACAGGCTGACTGTCTTGTTAGGGGCTAATGCAGCTGGTGAATTTAAGTTGAATTGAATGCTTATCTACCATTCCAAAAATTCCAGGGTCCTTAAGAATTATTCTCAATCAATTGTGCTTGTGCTCTGCAAATGAAACAACAAAGCCTGGATGAGAGCATATCTGTTTACAACATGGTTTACTTAATATTTTAAGGCAACTTTTGAGACATACTACTCAGAAAAATAGATTTCTTTCAAAATATTACTGCTTACTGACAGTGTACCTGGTCACCCAAGAGCTCTGATGGAGATGTACAATGAGATTAATGTTGTTTTCATGCCTTCTAACACAACATCCATTCTGCAGCCCATGGATCAAGAAGTAATTTCAACTTTCAAGACTTACTAGGTAAAAAATACATTTTGTAAGGCTACAGTTGCCAGATAGTGATTCTTCTGATGGATATGAGCAAAGCTAATTTAAAATCTTCTGGAAAAGATTCACCATTCTACATGCCATTAAGAACATTCATGATCTGTGGGAAGAGATCAACACACCAACATTAACAGGAGTTTGAAAGAAGTTGATTCAAACCTTCATGGATGACTTTGAGGGTTTCAAGACTTCACTAGAGGAAGTAGTTGAAGATGTGGTGAAAAGAGCAAGAGAACTAGAATTAGAAGTAGAGCCTAAAGATGTGACTAAATTGCTACAATCTCATGACAAAACATTAATGGACGAAGAGTTGCAAAGAAAGTGGTTTCTTGAGATGGACTCTACTCCTGGTGATGAAGATACTATACAGCTTATTGAAATGACAAAGGAGGATTTAGAATATTACATAAACTTAGTTGATAAAAGAATGCTAGGATTTAAGAGGATTGACTGCAGTTTTGAAA
Source organism: Balaenoptera musculus (assembly GCF_009873245.2). Classification (NCBI taxonomy): domain Eukaryota; kingdom Metazoa; phylum Chordata; class Mammalia; order Artiodactyla; family Balaenopteridae; genus Balaenoptera; species Balaenoptera musculus. Next base: position 42,130,977 of record NC_045788.1, read on the forward strand.
GAAGTTCTACTGTGGGTAAAATGCTATCAAACAGCATTACATGCTACAGAGAAATCATTTGTGAAAGGAAGACTTGATGTGGCAAACTTTATTGCTGTCTTATTTTAAGAAACTGCCACAGCCACCCCAACCTTCTGCAACCACCACCCTGATCAGCCAGCAGCCATCAACATCAAGGCAAGAGCCTCCACCAGAAAAAGATTACAACTTGCTAAATACTCATATGATGGTTAGCATTTTTTTAGCAATAAAGTATATTGACTAAGGTATGTACATTGTTTTTTATACATAATGCTATTGCACACTTAATAGACTACAGTATAGTATAAAAATAACTCTTATATGCACTTAGAAACCAAGAAATTCATGTAACTTACATTATTGTGATATTTGCTTTATTGTGCTAGCCTGGAACTAAACCTTCAATATCTCCAAGGTATACCTATACCAAGTTTGCATTTTTTTAAATCAAATAGTTGTCCTTAGTAGTTGTCCATATTCTTAAGCACTGTGCTAAGAATTGAATATCTATTGCTTAACAAGACAGTATCCAATGCCATCCCTATCAAATTTCCAATGACATTTTTCACAGAACTGAAATGAGAATTTTAAGTTTGTATGGAAAGACAAAAGACCCTGAATAGCCAAAATAATCTTGAGAGAGAAGAAAAGAGCTGGAAGAATCATGCCCTCTGGCTTCAGACTATACTACAAAGCTACAGTCATCAAAACAGTATGGTACTTGCACAAAAACAGACACATAGATCAATGGAACAGAATAGAGAGTCCAGAAATAAACCCACACACGTATGGTCAATTAATCTATGAAAAACAAGGTAAGAATATACAATGAAGAAAAGAGAGTCTCTTCAATAAGTAGTGCTAGGAGAACAGGACAGCTACATGTCAAAGACTGAAATCAGAACATTCTCTAACACCATATACAAAAATAAACTCAAAATGGATTAAAGACCTAAATGTAAGACCAGATACCATAAAACTCCTAAAGGAAAACATAGGCAGAATACTCTTTGACATAAATCGCAGCAATATCATTTTGGATCCATTTCTTAGCATGGATTTAGGAAATAAAAACAAAGATAAACAAATGGGACCTAATTAAAATTAAGTTTTGCAAGCAAAGGAAACCATAAACAAAATGAAAAGACTACCTACAGGATGGGAGAAAATACTTGCAAATAATGTGACCAATAAGGAATTAATTTCCAAAATATACAAAAAGCTATATAGCTCAATATCAAAAAGACAAACAGCCCAATCAAAAAATGGGCAGAAGACCTAAATAAACATTTTTCCAAAGAAGACATACAGATGGCCAACAGACACATAAAAATATGCTCAACATAACTAATTATTAGAGAAATGCAAATCAAAACCATAATGAGGTATAACCTCACACCAGTCAGAATGGCCATCATCAAAAAGTCTACAAACAATAAATGCTGGAGAGGATGTCGAGAAAAGGGAGTCCTCCTACACTGCTGGTGGGAATGTAAATTGGTGCAGTCACTGTGGAGAACAGTATGAAGGTTTCTTAAAAAACTAAAAATAGAGATAACATATGATCCAGCAATCCCACTCTAGGACATATATCTGGAGAAAATAACTAGAAAAGAGACATGCACCCCAATATTCATAGGAACACTATTTACAATAGCCAAGACATGGAAGCAGCTTAAATATCCATCAATATATGAATGGATAAAGAGGATGTGGTATCACAAATATAATATCAAAAACCAGCAATCATGAGAAGAGGAGAGTACAAATGCAGATATTGGATATGCATTTGAAACTAAGAGAGCAGGAACTTAAAACAATCTTGTTTATATATAGACTGCTATATCAAAACCTCATGGTGACAGCAAACCAAAAATCTACAATAGATACACACACACACAAAAGAAAAAGGAATCCAAACACAACACTAAAGACAGTCACCAAATCACAAGAGAAGAGAACAAAAGAAGAAGGGGGAAAAATAAAGACCTATGAAAATAATCCCAAAACAATTAACATAATGGCAATAAGAACCTACATATTGGTAATTACCTTAAATGTAAACGGATTAAATGTTCCAACCAAAAGACTGGCTGAGTGGATACAGAAACAAGACCCGTATATATGCTGTCTAAAAGAGACCCACTTCAGATCTAGGAACACATATAGCCTAAAGTGAGGGGATGGAAATTGTTATTCCATGCAAATGAAAATCAAAAGAAAGCTGGAGTAGCAATACTCATGTCAGACAAAATAGACTTTAAAATAAAGACTGTTACAAGAGACAAAGAAGGACACTACATAAAGGATAAAGGGATCAATCCAAGTAGAACCTATAATAATTATAAATATATATGCACCCAACATAGGAGCACCTCAATATATAAGGCAAATGCTAACAGCCATAAAAGAAGTTGACAGTAACACAATAATAATGAGAGACTTTAACACCCCACTTATGTCAATGGACAGATAATCTACACAGAAGATCAATAAGGAAATGAAAGCATTAAATGACACATTAGACCAAATGGAGTTAATTGATAGTTATAGACCATTTATCTGAAAGCAGCAGAATACACATTCTTCGCAAGTGCACCTGAAACATTCTCTAGGATACATCACATGCTGGGCCATAAAGCAAGACTCAATAAATTTAAGAAAATTGAAATCACATCAAGCATCTTTTCCGATCACAATACTATGATATTAGAAATCAACTACAGGGAAAAAAACTAAAAAACACAAATATGTGGAGGTTAAACAAGATGCTACTAAACAACCAATGCATTACTGAAAAAATCAAAGAGTAAATCAAAAAATATCTAGAGACAAATGAAAAAGAAAACATGACCAGAGGGGCAGAGTCAAGATGGCAGAGTAGGAGGATGCAGAGTTCGCATCCTCACAACTAGGGCACCTACCAGGCCTTGGTGGGGGACCTCAAACGCCTAAGGGGATGGGAGGAACCCCTGAATGACCAGGTAGGACATGGGGGGAGGAGGATTGGAGGTGGGACGGGACTGGCGCCCCTGAGAGGCAACTGGGGAAGGGGAGGGGTTCCCATGCCTGGAGAGGCCCACTCAGGTGAGGGATAAGCAGGGATGGGGAGAGACTTTCAGGGGATCAGGGGATCAGAGGGGAATGCGGCCAACATTTCCCCTGCTCCCTTCAGCCCAGGCAAGCCTGCTAGGGTCCTGGGCATGAATCTCCACCATCCAGGGCCTCCTTTAGCTGTGCTGAGCCGAAGCCCTGCCCCCCCACACCTCATAGCCTTTTCTGGTCATGTGCCTGAGCCTATGCCCCGCCCCTGCTTAAGCCCCACCCCTGCCTAAGCCCTGCCCCCCACTGCCAAGGCCTTTTCTGGCTTTTTTTTTTTTTTTTTGGCCGCATAACTTTTGGGATCTTGGTTCCCAGGCTAGGGGTCAGGCCTGAGCTCCTGTGGTGGGAGTGCCAAGTCCAAACCACTGGACTAACAGAGAACTTCAGACCCCAAGAAATATTAATCGGTGTGAGGTCTCCCAGAGGTCCTCATTTTGGCACCAAGATCCAGCTCTACTCAACTGCCTGAAAACTCCAGTGTCAGACACCTCAGGCCAAAGAACCAGTAAGACAGGAACACAGCCCCACCCATTAAAAAAAAATGAGACAAAAAACAAATATGTTACAGATGAGGGAGCACTCCCAAACTCGTTCTACAAGGCCACAATCACCTTGATACCAAAACCAGACAAAGATATCACAAAAAAGAAAATTACAGACCAATATCACTGATGACCATAGATGCAAAAATCCTCAACAAAATACTAGCAAACAGAATCCAACAATACATTAAAAGGATCATACACCATGATCAAGTGGGATTTATCCCAGGGATGCAAGTATTCTTCAATATATACAAATCAATCAATGTGATACACCAAATTAACAAATTAAAGAAAAAAAATATGATCATCTCCACAGATGCTGAAAAAGCTTTTGACAAAATTCAACACCCATTTATGATAAAAATGCTCCAGAAAGTGCATAAAGGAACCTACCTCAACATAATTAAGGCCATATACAACAAACCCACAGCAAACGTCATTCTCAATGGTGAAAAACTGAAAGCATTTCCTCTAAGATCAGGAACAAGACCAGGATGTCCACCCTTTGCCACTACTATTCAACATAGTTTTGGAAGTCCTAGCCATGGCAATCAGAGAAGAAAAAGAAATAAAAGGAACCCAAATTGGAAAAGAAGACTGTCACTGTTTGCAGATGACATGATACTATACATAGAAAATACTAGAGATACTACCAGAAAATTACTAGTGTTCACCAATGAATTTGGTTAAGTTGCAGGATACAAAATTAATACACAGAAATCTCTTGCATTTCTATACACTAACAACAAAAGATCAGAAAGAGAAATTAAGGGAAGAAGCCCATTTCCCATCACATCAAAAAGAATAAAATACCTAGGAATAAACCTACCTAAGGAGGCAGAGACCTGTACTCTGAAAACTATAAGATGCTGATGAAAGAAACTGAAGGTGACACTAACAGATGGAAAGATATTCCATGTTCTTGGATTGGAAGAATCAATATTGTCCAAATAACTATAGTGCCCAAAGTGATCTACAGATTCAATGAAATCCCTATTAAATTACCAATGGCATTTTTTACAGAACTGGAACAGGAATTTTTAAATTTGTATGGAAACACAAAAGACCCCAAATAGCCAAAGCAATCTTGAGAAAGAAAAACGGAACTGGAGAAATCAGCCTAGCTGCCTTCAGATTATACTACAAAGCTACAGTAATCAAAACAGCATGGTACTGGCACAAAAATAGAAATATAGATCAATGGAACAGGATAGAAAGCTGAGAAATAAACTCACGCACCTATGGCCAATTAATCCACAACAAAGGAGGCAAGACTGTACAGTGAAGAAAAGACAGTCTCTTCAATAAGTGGTGCTGGGAAAACTGGACAGCTACATGTAAAAGAATGAAATCAGAACATTCTCTAACACCATATACAAAAATAAACTCAAAATGGATTAAAGACCTAAATGTAAGACCGGATACTATAAAACTCTTAGAGGAAAACCTAGGCAGAACATTCTTTGACATAAATTGCAACAATATCTTTTTGGATCCACCTCCTAGAGTAATCCATCTCCTAAAATAAACAAATGGAACTTTACTCAACTGAAAAGGCTTTGCACAGCAAAGAGAACCATAAACAAAATGAAAAGACAACCCACAGAATGGGAGAAAATATTTGCAAATGTTGTGACCGTCAAAAGATTAATCCCCAAAATATACAAACAGCTCATTGAGCTGAATAGCAAAAAATCAAACAACCCAATCAAAAAATGGGCAGGAGATCTAAATAGACATTTCTCCAAAGAAAACATACAGATGACCACAAAGATATAAAAAGATGCTCAACATTGCTAATTATTAGAGAAATGCAAATCAAAGCTACAATGAAGTATCACATCACACCAGTCAGAATGGCCATCATCACAAAGTCTACAAAACAATAAATGCTGGAGAAGGTGTGGAGAAAAGGGAACCCTCCTACACTGTTGGTGGGAATGTAAATTGGTACAGCCACTACGGAGAACAGTATGGAGGTTCCTTAAAAAACTAAAAATGGAGCTACCATATGATCCAGCATTCCCACTCCTGGGCATATATCCTAAGAAAAACATGGTTTGAAAGGATACATGCACCTCAATGTTCACTGCAGCACTATTTATAATAGCCAAGACATGGAAACAACCTAAATGTCCACCAAGAGATAAATGAATAAAGAAGATGTGGTATATATATATATATATATGTAATAGAATATTACTCATCCATAAAAAGAATGAAATAATGCCAATTCCAGCAACATGGATGGAAAAATTGTCATATTAAGTGAAGTTAATCAGACAGAGAAAGACAAATATATGATATCACTTATATGTCAAATCTAAAAAAATTATACAAATAAACTTATTTACAAAACAGAAACAGACTCACAGATTTCAAAACAAACTTATGGTTACCAAAAGGGGAATGGTGGTGGGGAGGGATAAATTAGGAGGTTGGGAATTAACATATACACATTATTATATATAAAATAATCAACAAGGACCTATTGTATAGCATAGAGAACTCCACTCAATACTCCATAATAACCTGTATGAGAAAAGAATCTGAAAAAGAATACATATATGTGTATGTATAATAAATAAATAAATAAATAGATAGATAAAAGATGAATGGGGAAAAAAACGATGTGGTATGTACATACAATGGGATATTACTCAGCCATAGAAAAGAATGAAATAACGCCATTTGCAGCACCATGGATGGACCTAGAAATTATCATATTAAGTGTAGTAAGCCAGACAAAGATAAATATCATATGATATCACTTATATGTGGAAACTAAAAAAATTATACAAATGAACTTATTTACAAAACAGAAGCAGAAAACCAGAGGAAACCAGAGGAACATCTTTGAAGTGGAATGACACTGACTTATCTTATTGGGTTGCAATAACAAATATAATAGACTCGGTGGCTTAATCAACAAAAATTTTTTTCTGGTAGTTCTGGATGCTGGAAAGTCCAAGATCAATGGGCTGGCCAATTCAGTTCCTGGAGAGAACCCTCTTCCTGGTATGCAAATGGCCACCTTCTTACTATATCCCTACATGGTGGAGAGTACTCTGGTGTTTTCATCCCCTTAAAAGGCACAGTATTAAGGTTCTCTAGAGAATCAGAACTAATAGGATATATATAGCAGGATATAAATCCTGCTTAGATTTGTATCCTATTTATATATAGGATATAAATCTTTTATATAATAAAAATATTTATTATAAGTAATTTGCTCACACAATTATAGAGGCTGAGAAGTCTCACTATCAGCCATCTGCAAACTGGAGCCCCACAAGAGCTAGTTAATGTAATTCGGCTAGAGTCTTAAGGCCTGAGAAGTAGGAGTGCCAATGGTGGGGGAAGATCAATGTCCCAGCTCAAGCAATAACTCAAGTCTTCCTTTCTCTGTGTTTTTGTTCTATTCAAGGACTGAAGAGTGTTCACCCACACTGCAGAAGGCAAACTGCTTTTCTGAATCCACTGATTCAAATGCTAATTTCATGCAGAAACATTCCCACAGACACATCAAAAAATAATGTTTAGCCAAATATCTGGGCACCTGAGAGCCAGTCAAGGTGACACATAAAATTAACCATCACATGTCCACTCCTTAACAACTTGAAACCCATATATCCTTAAACTATACTTAATTTCCAAATAAAGATAATAACAAGGTCTAATGTGGTACAATTATCCTGTGTACAACCAAAACTGCACTAACCCCTTGCCCCGGAGAGGAAGTAAACTCCTTGAGTGATGTTTATTCGTCTTTTTGATATTGTACTTTAGGTAATATGATATATAAAGTCAATACATCTTATCTTATGTGATAAGGGAATAAGAGAGGAAAGAAAAAATACATGCACACAAGGATATTCATAACAAAAGTATCAGTTAGTTTCATTAGTTTTTTAAAAAGATTCAAAAGTATCATATACAGAGTCACCTGGCTTCTTGTTTCTTTTAAGTGGTTGACTAGGAGTATCTAATGCGGATCATTTGTATATCTCTATAAATAGTCCGTACCCTGGACTGTCAGTGCTCTATTTACTACTAGAAATAGAGTCATTAGAGATTAAAATTAACTATCATAGACATGAATCCCAGCATGGGGGCACCACACCCACAAAACTCATCCAAACCCACTTACATGCCAAAGGCCCCATCTCCAAATACCATCACACTGGGGATTAAGTGTCCAATATAATGACTGCGGTGGTTGGGGGGGGACCCAAACATTTAGTCAACAGCAAACGTCATCAGATGGACATGTTAGGAAGTTCATTTGTGCTGCATATCTGAGCAGAACAACCTGGAGGCTAGTATCTGCCTAGAGTAGTGATAATGAGGATGAACATAAATAGATATACTCAGCAAATATAGGAGGTAGAATTGACAATTCTTGGCAATAACTGGATTTGGAGAGGATGGAATTAAATAAGACCCAGATATACAGTGCTGATGGCATATTGCAAGGCATGATGAATAATACATTACAGATTATTAAACCCCAATCACCTTTTTCCTATGCTTCTTCCCTAAAAGTTGAGAGAACCTCTGAGTAGATGGAGTCTTTATGCTGAATGATCCAGCTCTACCCTCAAAGATTTTGATTCTGTTTATTTTCTGAATTTTAATGGCATTTTGTCTTTAAATATGTTAGCATCCTAAAAAATATTTTAAGATAACAAGCAACTGAAAAGTATCTCAGTTTTCACCCAGAAGAGACAATTTAGCAAGAAACAGCAGATCAAAGGGATACACACAGTGAGACCGAAAAGTGTAATGAAAGTATTCATAGCTTTCCAAATCTAATTATTTTTCAATAGCTGCCCCACAGAGAAAAATGTAGACTTAGTTACCAGGGATCATCTATATTTGCAAAATAAGTATTTTCAGGAAAAAAAGGACACTAAAATTAAGCACCTACTTCGTGGTAGAAACTGTGTTAAATCAACATTGTCTCCTTTTATTTCCTTAAGACCCTGTGAGGTGTTTCTATTTTAAAGAAGGAAAAAAAAAAGGAAAATAACAAGGTTGGTAGAGCTTATGTAAATCATCCAAATCCAGGGAAATGTACTATTAGAATTTAAATATGTTTACCTCTTTACATTAAACTTTCATCAGAGAGTAAGACTTTCAGAAGTATTATGAAAAAGGTGATTTTAAGTTTTAAGTCCCTCAGGTATCAAAATTTAATCTCTAATTAAAAGAAATTAAGTTTCTACATCTGAAAGTTTGGAGTCTAGACAATAATATCAAGACAAAAAATGATGACAAAGCCTCAGGAAAACTTTTCCTGAGTTGCAGGCGAACGCTAGTTAAACTAATTATAATAATCTTTAAAAAGTTGTTCAAAATTATTTTAAATAGGAACTTTAGTTTGAATATTATTTTTAAAATGGCTTATTTAGTAATATTTGTTAAATTTTAATTATATTGTCATTTACTATAAAATGTCAGTCATTATAATAGTTGATCAATTTAAATGAATCAATATTAGAGAAAAAAGTAATAATTAAAATAAATTTTTATCTTAAATTAATGTATTAAAATACATGTTTCCTTTTAGAGTGATTTTTTAAAAAAATAACAACATATATGCCCTTTTTAAATATTTTACAATTTATATATTTATTAGAGTCCACAGCCTGCTAAATAAAAACAGTAACGAGATATTTCACAAACTATTATATAATTTAAAATTATGAACTTAATTTCATAAAAAAGTTAGGTGTAAGTGCATACTGGCTAATCTAAAAATGTTATATTCCATCTCTGGTCTAAAATATTTTATGAGAGGGATTCAGATCAAAATGGTGGAATAGGAGGACACAACTCACTTTCCTCAATAAACACATCAAGAACGTCTATATGTGAAGCAATTCTTACTGCAAATTATCTGGAGACTGACAGAAAGACTCTTGCACAACCAAGGCTGTAAGAACAGCCACAAGGAATTGGGTAGGAAGGGAAGTGCAGCAATAGGGTCACGACCTGTGCCCTGGAAGGGGACTCAGAAGAGGAGGGTTAACTTCCCTGGAGAGTGAGCGGTTTGAGCCACATACTGAATGCCCCAGCCCTGGAGTCCAACACCAGGAAGACAAGTACCCTTGGCTGGTTGGAGGGCTGGTGGGACTAACAGGAGGACTATGGGAAGCCTGGACTCCACTTTTAAGGAAGGCATACATGCTTGCTTACTCCCAAAGCAGAGCAGAGGTGGGGGATTGAAACTGCAAAGGATGCTGGCCAGTTTCCTGTGACCATTCAGGTGCATGCCCCAGCCTAAGCTGAGTGCCTGCTCCAGACCCACTTGCTTCATGATGCAGCTGCACACTGGGGCAAGGGCTGCTCCAGCTGAGGGGAGAGCTCAGCTGTGAGGGACAAATGTGATTCAGACCCAGAGCTGTATCTGAACAGGGCAGGGACAGCTATTATAGGTACTTACAGAGGTAGCATAGCAGAAGCAGTCTGGGTCTCTGACTGTGGCTAGGGCCACCATAGCACACACCGTGGCTGACACTGAGTACCCACACAAGCCGCACCTGCTCTGCAGTGCAGCTTCACTCTAGGGTGAAGGTTGAAGCAGCCAAGGGGACAGCTCAGTTGTGACAGACGAAGGTGTCTTGGACCGCAGCTGCATCTCAATGGGATGAGGGCAGCCATTACTGGTGCATATAGGGGCAGCACATCAGAAGCATTCTGAGTCTCTAACCATGGCTGGGACTGCCAATGGCCACAGCCAGACCCACACTGAGCCCTGGTGCCAGCCCCTCTTGCTCTAGCACTGGTTCCCTTTGGGGCAAGGGTGTTGGTGTTAGGAAGAGGGAGAGCACACACTTAAAGGGAATGGAGCCAACTCAGACATGACTCTCAGGGCTTCTACACCAGCATCTTGGGACCCAACCCCAACCATCAATAGGGTGGTACAGGCCCCTGAGTAAAGGAGAAGCCTGAGCTCACACACGGCTCTGGACCTAGCTTTTCCATCTCCAGCTCCACCTCCTACCAAGGCTGCCAGCACACCCTGAAGAAAGATATGATTTGTGCTCACATCAGATCAACCTTTCCCACCAAAGCCACTGGGCACACACAGACTGTATAAGGATGCTCCCAAACAAGGACACCCCTTCAAAATTGCAATAGGTAACTGTTTCACTTGATTTTATAGAGATATAGAAAGTTAAGAAAAATGAGAAGACAGAGGAATTTGATTCCATTGAAAGAACAATAACCAAAAAAATCTGAAAAACTAATGAAACAGAAATAAACCATTTATCAGATGAAGAATTCAAAGCATTAATAATAAGAATGCTAACTGAATTAGGGAAAAGAATAGGTGAACACAGTGAGAATTTTAATAAGTAATTAAAAAATAAAACAGAGAACCAGTCAGAACTGAAAAATACAATAACTAAAATGAAAAATGTACTAGAAGGAATTAACAGCAGACTAGGTGATACAGAAGAACATATACATGATCTAGATGATAGAATAATGGAAATCACCCATTCAGAATAGCAAAAAGAAAAACAAATTTAAAAAATGAGAACAGTTTAAGGGACCTCTAAGACATCAAGTATACCAATATTCGCATTGCAGAGGTCCAAGAAAGAGAAGAGCGAGAGAAAGGAGTCTAAGATGTATTTGATAAAATTATGGCTGAAAACTTCCCAGACCTGAAGAAGCAAACAGATATCCAGGTACAAGAAGCACAGAGGGTCCAACAGAAGATAAGTCAAAGAGAGCCACATCAAAACATATCATAATTAAACTGGCAAAAGTTAAAGAGAGAATTCTAAAGGCAGCAAGAGAATAACAGAGTGTAATATACAAATGACCCCTATAAGGCTATCAGGTTATTTTTCTACAGAAGCTTTGCAGGCCAGAAGTGAGTGGCATGATGTAGTCAAAGGACTGAAAGGGAAAAACCTGCAAACTAGGATACTCAACCCAACAAGATTATCATTTAGAATTGAAGGAGAGATAAAGAACTCAGTACAGCAAAAGCTAAACGAGTTCATCAATACTAAACCTATCCTAAACGAAATGTTAAGTGGTCTTCTCTAAGTGGAAAGAAAAGGCTATAGCAGAATATAAGTATATATAGAAAAGGAAAAATCCCACTAGTAAAGACAAATGTACAGTAAAGGCTGACTATCAATCCCTTTAATAAGCTATTACAAAAATAAAAAGACAAAAGAATTGTAAAATCAACTACAAGTACAATAATCAGTAAGGGAACGGACTTGAAGATGTAAAATATGACATCAAGAACACAATATGTAGGGGAGGGTAGTAAAAAAATATATAAATCTTTTAGAATGTGTTTGAATAAATGACTACCAGTTTAAAACAAGTGGGTATAGTTATAGGTCAACATATATGAACCCCATGGTAACCATAAATCAAAAACCTACAATAGATACACAGAGAGTAGAGAGAAAGGAACACAAGCACACTATTAAGAAAATCATCAAACCACAAGGGAAGAAACTAAAAGAAGAAAAAACAGAGAACTGAAAAAACAACCAGAAAACAAGTAACAAAAATGCAATAAGTACATACCAATCAATAATTACTTTAAATGTCAATGGACTAAATGTTCCAACAAAAAGACATAGAGTGTCTGATTGGGTTAAAAAAAAAACAACAAATAAACAAGATCCATCTACATGCTGCTTACAAGAGACTCTCTTCAGAGCTAAGGACACCCACAGACTGATAGTTGACAGAATGGAAGATATTTCATGCAAATGGTAATGAGAATAAAGTGGGGCTAGCAATACTCATACCAGATGAAATAAACTTTAAAACAATATCTATAACAAAAGACAAAGAAAGATATTACATAACAATAAAGGGATCGATACAAGAAGAGGCTATAACAATTTTTAACATATATGCCCTTAATACAGGAGCACCTAAATATATAAAGCAAATATTAACAGATATAAAGGGAGAAGCTGACAATAATACAATAATAGTAGGGAACTTTAACAGCCCACTTACATCAACAGACAGATCATCTAGACAGAAAATCAATAAGGCAACAGTGGACTTAAATGGAAGATTAGACCTGATGGACCTAACAGATATCTACAGAACCCTACATCCAAAAACAGCAGAATACACATTCTTTTTAACTGCACATGAAACATTCTCCAGGATATATTACATGCTAGGTCATAAAAAAATCCTCTACAAATTTAAGAGGATAGAGATTATACTAAACATTTTTTTTTCCAACCACAATGGTATGAAACTAGAAATCAGTTATAGAAAGTAAAATGGGGGAAAAAACACATGGAGACTAAACAACATGCTACTAAAATACCAATGGATCAATGAAAAAATCAAAAGAGGAAATCAGAAAATACTTCCTGATAAATAAAAATAGAAACACAACTTTCAAAAATCTATAGGATGCAGCAAAAGCAGTTCTAAGAGTGATACAAGTTTACAGTGATACAAGTGATGCAGTGATGCAGTTTACAGTGATACAATCCTATCTCGAGAAATAGGAAAAGTCTCACATAACCAACCCAACTTACCATCTAAAGGAATTAGAAAAAGAAGAACAAACAAAACCCAAAGTAAGCAGAAGGACGGGCATAATAAAGATTAGAGAGGAAATAAGTAAAATAGAGACCAAAAAAAAAAAAAAAAACAACAGAAAAGATCAATAAAACAAGAGCTGATTTTCTGAAAAGATAAACAAAATTGAAAAACCTTTAGCCAGGCTCATCAAGAATGAGAGAGGGCACAAATTAACAAAATAAGAAATCAAAGAGGAGAAATAACAAGTGATACTACAGAGATACAAAACAATGGTAAGAGAATACTATAAATAGTAATATGCCAACAAATTGGACTATCTAAAAGAAATGTACAAATTTCTGGAAACATACAATTTGCCAAGACTGAATGAGGAAGAAATAGACACACAAGAAATAGACCAGTCATTAGTAGTGAAATTCGATTCATAATTAACAAAAAACAAAAACAAAAACACTCAGCAAACAAAAGTGCATTACTGGACAGCTTCACAAGGGAATTCTACCAAACACATAAAGAAGAGCTCGTACCTATTCTTCTCAAACTACTGCAAAAATTGAAGAGGAGGGAACACTTTCAAATTCATTCTATGAGGCCACCATTACCTTGATACCAAAACCAGACAAAAACACTACAAAATAGAAAATTACAGGCCAAAATATCTGATGAATATAGGTGCAAAAGTCCTCAAACCAAATTAGCAAGCTGAATTCAACAATATATAAAATGGATCATACACCATGTTCAAGTGGATTTATTCCAGGGATTCAAGGATAGTTCAGTATCTGAAAATTAGTCAGTGTGATACACCACATTGACAAAAAGGAAGGCTAAAAATCACATGATCATTTCAATAGACACAGGAAAAGCATTTGACAAAATTCAACATTCCCTCATGATAAAAACTCTCATTAAAGTTGGTATAGGGGGAACATATCTCAACATAATAAAGGTCATTTATGATAAACCCACAGCTAACATCATAAACAAAATCTAAAAGCCTTTTCTCTAAAATCAGGAATGAGACAAATATGCCCACTCTTGCCACTTCTATTTAACACATTTAACATTGGCAATTCTAGCCACAGCAATCAAGAAATAAAACATCCAAATTGGAAGGGAAGAAAGAAAACTGTCACTTTTTGCAGATAACATGATACTATTTATTCAACCTTAAAGCTTCCACCAAGAAAGCTATTAGAATAAATGAATTCAATAAAGCTGTAGGATGTAAGATTAATATTCAGAAATTTGTTGCTTTTTTATACATTGATAATGAATTATCAGAAAGAGAAAGCAAGAAAATAATCCCATTTAAAACGGCATCAAAAATAATAAAATACTTAGGAATAAATTTAACAGAAAAAGTGAAAGACTTATACCCTGAAAACTATAAAACACTCATAAAAGAAATTGAAAATGATACAAAGAAATGGAATGATATCCCATGTTCATGGGTTGGAATACTTAATATTGTTAAAATGTCCATGTAACCAAAAGTAATCTACAGGTTGACTGTAATCCCTATCACATTGCCCATGACATTTTTCACAGAACTGGAACAAATAATCCTAATATTTGTATGGAACTACAAAAGACTCCAAATTGCCAAAGCAGTCTTGAGAATATTCAAAGCTGGAGGTATTATGTTCCCTGACTTCAGCTATACTACAAACCTACAGTAATCAAAACAGCATGGAACTGGCGCAAAAACAGACACATAGAACAATGAACAGAATAGAGAACCCATCAACAGATGAATGAATTTTAAAAATGTGGTGTATATACAATGGAATATTATTCAGTCATAAAAGATTGAAATTTTGCCATTTGCAACAACATGGATGGACTTGGACGGAATTATGCTTAGAGAAATAATTCAGAGAAAGACAAGTCGATTAACATCTTTACATAACCTTAAAGATGAACTGCAGAGTCAGAGTGATACCCTACTTATAACAAAAGAAAAATTTTATTTAAAGGGCTTTATAATATTTGTAGAGACAACTGTATTTTGAAAAATAAAAACATAAACATTATGAAAACAATATTTTCAAAGAAGTAGGAACCTAGATTGATGCCAATATTTTCTTCATATTTAAAAAATTTTATTCAATCTATTTAAGCAAAATAAACAAATAAATAAACAAGCTCGCCCATTTCTCCCACGCACCTCTTGCAACAACCAATATGTTCTCTGTATCTATGAACTTGGTTTGTTTTTTTTTTTTTTTCTCAGATTCTAAATATAAGAAAGATTGTATGGTGTTTGCCTTTCTCTGACTTAATTTCACTTAGCATCATGTTCTTGAGGTCCATTCACAGTGTCACAAGTGGCAAGATTTCATTCTTTTTTATGGCCGAATACTATGCCACTGTGTATATACCACAATTTCTTTATCCATTCATCCATCAATGGACACTTAGGTTACTTCCATAAACAACTATTTTAAATAATGCTGC
The DNA here is from genome assembly GCF_009873245.2 of Balaenoptera musculus. NCBI lineage: Eukaryota > Metazoa > Chordata > Mammalia > Artiodactyla > Balaenopteridae > Balaenoptera > Balaenoptera musculus. Next base: position 42,146,666 of record NC_045788.1, read on the forward strand.
AATGAACATAGGGGTACACATATCTTTTTGAATTAGTGTTTTTGTTTTCTCCAGATAAATACTCAGAAGTAGAATTGCTAGATCAGATGATAGTTTTTATTCTTAGTATTTTTAAATTTTTGAGGAACCTCCAATACTGTTTTCTACAATGTGTGACTGTACAAATTTACAGTCCCACCAACAGTTTCCTATGTCCTCACCAACACATGTTATTTCCTGTCTATTTGAAAATAGCCATTTTTATGGGTGTGAAGTGATATCTCATTGTGGTTTTGATTTGCATGTCCCTAATGATTAATAATGTTGAGCATCTTTTCATGTACCTGTTGGCCATCTACATGTCTTCTTTGGAGAAATGTCTATTTGGATCCTCTACTCATATTTTAATAGGATTTATTTCTTTGTCATGATTTTTGTCTTTTGTTTTTTTTTTTAGAAATGTGTTTGGCTTTTTTAATTAATTAATTAATTAATTTTTATTTTTGGCTGTGTTGGCTCTTCGTTTCTATGCGAGGGCTTTCTCTAGTTGTGGCAAGCGGGGGCCACTCTTCATCGCGGTGTGCGGGCCTCTCACTATTGCGGCCTCTCTTGTTGTGGAGCACAGGCTCCAGACGCGCAGGCTCAGTAGTTGTGGCTCACGGGCCTAGTTGCTCCGTGGCATGTGGGATCTTCCCAGACCAGGGCTCGAACCCGTGTCCCCTGCATTAGCAGGCAGATTCTCAACCACTGCGCCACCAGGGAAGCCCTTTTTGTCATGATTGACTTGTATGAGTTCTTTATATATTTTGGATATTAACCCCTTATCAAATATGTAATTTGCAAATATTTTTCCCATGTAGTAGGTTTTTTATTTTGTTTATGTGGTTATCTTTGCTTTTTAGTTTGATGCAGTGCTACTTTTTATTTTTGCTTTTCTTGCTTTTGCTTTTGGTATCAAATTCAAAAAACATCACCAACACATACGTCAAAGAGCTTACTACCTATGTTTTCTAAGAGTTTTATGTTTTCAGGGTTTAAGTTCAAGTCTTTAACCCATTTTGAGTTAATTATTGTGTATGGTATAAGATAGTCATCCAATTTTCCCAACACTGTTTATTGAAGAGACTGACCTTTCCCATGGGATATTCTTGACCCCTTTGTCATAAATTGACTATATATGCATAGGTTTATTTCTGGATTCTTGATTCTGTTCCATTGATCTATGTGTCTGTTTTTATGCCAATACCAAACTATCTTTGATGAGTAGATTTGTAATATAGTTTGAAGTAGGGAATCATGATGCCTCTGGCTTTGTTCTTCTTTCTCAAGATTGCTTTGCCTATTTGGGGTCTTTTGTGGTTCTGTAAACAGTTTAGGATTGTGTATTCTATTTCTGTGAAAAATGTCATTGGAATTTTGATAGATATTGTGTTGAATCTGTAGACTGTTTTGGGCAGTGTGGACATTTTAACAATATTAATTCTTCCACTCCATAAACATGGAATACCATTCCATTTATTTGTGTCTTCTTCAATTTCTTTCACTAATGTCTTATAGTTTTCAATATAGAAGTCTTCCACCTCCTTGGTTAAATTTGTTCCTAATTATTTTACTCTTTCTGATGAAATTGTAAATGAACCATTTTCTTAATTTTTCTTTCTGATAGTTCCATATTAGTGCAAAGAAATGCAACAGATTTTTGAGTATTGATTTTATATCCTGCAAATTTGCTGAATTCATTTATGAGTTCTAATAGTTTTTTAATGAAGTCTTCAGGGTTTTCTAAATATTATAGCATGTCATCTGCAGATAGCGAAAGTTTTACCTCTTCCTTTCCACTTTGGATGATTTCATTTATTTTTCTTGCCCAATTGCTCTGGCTAAGACTTCCAATCCTGTGTTGCATAAAAGTGGCAAGATTGGACATCCTAGTCTTTTTTCTGACCTCAGAGGAAAAGTTTTTAGTTTTTACCATTGAGTATGATGTTAGCTATGAGCTTGTCAACTACAAACTTTACTATGTTGAGGTATGTTCCTTCTACACCTGCTTTCTTGAGAGTTTTTCAATGTCCAAAAATGGACATTGAATTTTTTCAAATGCTTTTTCTGCATCTACTGTGATGATGATAAAATTGTTATTTTTTTTTTTTTTTTTTTTGGCTGTTGGGTCTTCATTGCTGCGCACAGGCTTTCTGTAGTTGCAGTGAGCAGAGGCTACTCTTCATTGCAGTTCATGGACCTCTCATTGCAGTGGCTTCTCTTGTTGAGGAACATGGGCTCTAGGCATGTGGGCTTCAGTAGTTGGAGCACACAGGTTCAATAGTTGTGGCACACGGGCTCTAGGGTGCAGGCTTAGTAGTTGTGGTGCACGGGCTTAGTTGCTCCACAGCATGTGAGATCTTCCCAGTCCAGGGCTCGAACCCGTGTCCCCTGCATTGGCTGGCAGATTCTTAACCACTGTGCCACCAGGGAAGTCCCAAAATTGTTATTCTTCATTTTGATAGTGTGATGTATCACATTGACTGATGTGCAGATGTTGAACCATCTTTGTATCCCTGGAATTAATCCCACATGATCATGGTGTATAGTGTATTCTTTTATTTTTGAACTTGGTTTGCTAATATTTGTTGAGGATTTTTGCATCTATGTTCTTCAGGGATATTGCACTGTAAATTCTTTTGGTAGTGTCTTTACCTGGTTCTGGTATCAGCATAATGCTGATCTTGTAGAATGAGTTTGGAAGCATTTCTTCTTCTTCTATTTTTTTGGAAGTTTGAGAGGATTGCTATTAATTCTTCTTTGAATGTCTGGTAGAATAAACCAGTGAAGATGTCTGGTCAAGCACTTTTTCAATCTCCTTGCTAATCATTCATTTGTCCAGAGTTTCTATTTCATCATGATTCAGTCTTGGGAGGTTGTATATTTCTGGGAATTTATCCATTTCTTCTAGGTTGCCAAATTTGTGGGCATATAATTGTTTATAGTAGTCTATTATTATCCTTTGTCTATCAATTATATTGTCTCCTCTTTTGTTTTTTATTTTATTTGAGTCCTCTTTTTTTTTTTTCTTGGTGAGTTTAGCCAAAGGTTTGTCAATTTTGTTTGTCTTTTAAAAGAACTAGCTCTTAGTTTCATTGGTCTTTTTTATTGACTTTTCAGTCTCTGTTTCACTTATTTCTGCTCTAATATTTGTTATTTCCTTCCTTCTACTAATTTGAGCTAAATTTGTTCTTTTATTTTTTAGTTTCTTGAAGTGTAAAGATAGGGTGCTTATTTGACACTTTCTTCTTTCTGGAAGTAGGCATTTATCACTATGAAATTCTCTCATAGATCTGCTTTTGCTGCATCCCAAAATTTGGTATGTTCCATTTCCATTTCTATTTGTCTCAAGGTATTATTTCTCTTTTGATTTCTCCTTTAACCCATCAGTTGTTCAGTAGTATGTTATTTAATTTCTACATATTTGTGAATTTCCAGTTTTTTTTTCCATGTGATTGATTTCTTGTCATACCATTGTGGATGGAAAACAGACTTAATAGGATTTAAATCCTCTTAAATTTATTACCTTATTTTGTGGTTTAACATATGATCTATACTGGAAAAATGTATGTGCTCTTGAGAAGAATGTGTATTCTGTTGCTTTTGGATGGAATCTTCTCTAAATATCTGTTAAGGCCATCTAGTCTAACATGTTTAAGGCTTTTGTTTTCTTTGATTTTCTGTCTAGACGCTCTATCCATTGATGTATGTGGGATACTAATATCTCCTACAATTATTGTATTGCTGTCTATTTCTTCCTTTAGGTCTGTTAATATTTGCTTTATATATTTAGGTGCTTGTATGTTGGGTGCATAAATATTTACAACTGTTATATCCTGTTGGATTGACCTCTTGGTACACTTATATTCCTTGCTTGTCACATCTTGTATAGCTACTCCAGAATTTTTGGTTTCTAATTGCATGAAGTACCTTTTTCCATCCTTTCATCTCAGTCTGTGTGTGTCCTTACACCTAAAGTGTCTCCTGTTGGCCGCATACAGATGGGTCTGTTTTTTTTCTTTCTTTCTTTTTGTTTAATCCATTCAGCCACTCTGTCTTTTGATTGGAGAATTTAGTCCATTTACATTCAAAGTAATTATTGATAGGCACGTTCTTATTGCCATTTTGTTAATTGTTTTCTAGCTGTTTTGGTAGCTCCTCTTTGTTCCTTTCTTACTCTCTTGTCCTCTTTCTTTATGGTTTGATGACTTTCTTTAGTGGTACACTTATATTCCTTGCTTGTCACATCTTGTATATTTACTATAGTTTTTTTGTTCTGTAGTTACTATGAGGCTTACATATCACAACATATCTGTAACAGTCTATTTTAAGTTGATAACTTAAATTTGATCCCATTATGAAGCTCAACATTTTTACTCTTCCTACTTCTCAGAGAAGTAGGAACCTAAATTGATGTTCATTTTTCTCTTCATATTTTTAACACTAAAGAAAATAAATACTGTTCCCATATACTCAAAAGAGGCAATCAAATGCACTTAAAGAATTCTGGTATCTTTATTGCTTTGTTCTTAGTGATACTGTCAACAGCTGCTATGCAAACCGGACAAATTCCTTGGACTTCAGACAGGAGGCTGGAAGAACATATCCCCGGGGTTGCTTTATTTGTTGCCTACCTTACTGATTACCTGCTCTACTTAAGACACTTCTTTAATAATTGATATCTCTGTGAGGGGTTTGTTCTTGAACAGCATCATAAATGCAAAGAGAAGTGAAATTCAAAGACTTGCATATCCACTTATGAGGATCTTAAAACCCAATACAATATAAGATAGTTAATGAAACTGTATTTTTTTTTTTGATCCTTGAGTAGTGTCATCTTTAAATTTTGTGACGATATACCCAGAGACAACAGTACCTAACTTTGGGAATGGCGGCAATAGGCTCAAATTACTACATATATAATATGTATAATATACATAATTTTCACAATGTCCTTATACACCAAAACCTTAAAAAGTTCACTTTAATTTTATAAGATGGGAAAATTTGTGTTAGGTATATACTATTTTCTGAAATTATAAAAATACTAGCATAAACTATTTAATATAGAATTATTAATATTAATCACTATATGCAGTAATATAACTATTATATTAAACATATTTGTCTCCATATGCAAGTAATAGAGCAACTTTGTCTTTTCCTAGTCTCTTCATATTTACTCATTAGCTTGGTTCTGTGTGCTTCTGGGATAAATTCATGGGTAGGTCCTTAGGTATTTCCAAGCCTCAAAATAGTTCCATTTCATGAAGTGAAATGATGAGTTAATAAAATTTTCAGAACTCTGAACCTCAATTATATTAAAGTTTCTCTCCTCCTCCAACTGAATGCTGCTATAGGTCTGCAAGTCTGCACTTAGTGAGAAGAAAATCCCAACTTTTTCCCTCCTTTGCCAAGTCTTCCCTCACCACTTAACTTCATTTTCTGGTCCCACAGCCCCCTTCAAGGGTTCAATCAGATGAGAGGTGATTCGGGGTTGAGGAGGGTAGCTTAATTCTATTTCAATCTACTACTGTCCCTCTTTGAACCTGGCAGTTATTCTATGCTTACTTCATTCTTGAAATGATTTCCTGTGTGTTTTCAGAGAATCCTCCCTCCTACACTGGCAAGTTCCAATTCCTGCTTTCTTGTTATTGAGGTCCCCTCCAGCTGACCTTTTATGCCACTCCTCACCCTCACTCAGGTTTGGACCTAACAGGACACAAGTGTAGTCATCTCAACACTACTTCAGTTGGGAAAGTTCCTTTCAGTACCTGACAAATACTCTGTGGCCCACATCTGACTCAAGGGAAATGTGTACCTTTGTCCTGCTGTCTATCCTGCCACTTCAAGCAAATAATAAAGTTCTTTTATCATTATACTTCTCAGATGTGTTTCAGACTCACTTCTGTGGCCGGCAAGACATGGGGATACACAGGAAGTTTGGTTAGTGGTTCTCATGAAAATCTTCTTATTTGGTTTAAGGTGAGGAAAAGAAATACCACAGCACTCCAACAACTCTTGCCAGTGTAATTCTACTTATCTCTTTAACTGCACCCTCAATTTTCTACCTTTTACATAGACGATGAGCTAACAGTTCAAAACCGTTTGTCAGCTCCCCTTTTGCCAGTTCCTTATATGTCTTCTAGCACATTCTGTTGGAATTTGAGTGTTCTTGGCCATAAACCTCAAGTAGTGGGAGCCATTTTGTGTTGATCAGCTGTTGACTCCCTCACTGGAGGGTCACAAACTGCAGTAGCAGTACCAGAGCTGCAGCACCAAGTTTACTGTGTTCTGACTCCCACAAATTTAAGCAAGGTCTATTTTATGCCATTTCCAGAAGAGGATACTGTTGCAGACAATGTTTGTTGCTGAAGCACTAACCCATGAGGTATTACGAGAGGGGGGCCTTTGGGAGGTAATTAGGGTTAGATTAGGTAGGGTGGGCTCCTCATGATGGCATTGGTGCCCTTATAAGAAGAAGAAGAGAGGTCTCTTTCTCTCTCTCTCCCTCTGCATGCACACACTGAGGGAGGGTTATGTGAGGACATGACTAGAAAGAAGCCATCTGCAAGCCAGAGAGCGAGCCCTCATGAACCCCAAATGAGCCAGCACCTTGATCTTAGATTTCTCAGCCTCCAGAACTACGTGAAATTAATTTTTTTGTTAATGCCACCCAGTCTATGGTATTTTGTTATAGCAGCATGAGCTAAGATAGATACCAAGGTTCAAAACTTTTGGAAACTTGTCCAAAATATGACAGCTAAGTGGCTAAGTTGGGAGTCAAAACTAGGACTGTTTGAATGAAACCCCTGCTCTTTTGATTGCTGTCTCCTGTGGTTTTGGACTTCTTGTATACACTTTTGTGGCAATGTTTCACAGTTTTTCTGTTTCTTTCATAATTGTATTCATTCCTTCACTAAATATTTCCCAGCACCTCAGAATTGAGTTGAGATTTATTCCCATTGCTAGTCACTAGAGGTACCCCTGTCCCTTTGGTTGCATTTATGTACTTTGTTAGTTAGCCAATGTACATACACACAGTGCACATATTATATGTATACGTGTGCATATGTATTTTTTATTTATGTGTTCAATTAATGCCAATTGCTATATTTTGTTAACTGCTAGAGCCTTGAAATTGGTGTATATACATTCCTTGGAAAGTAAAGCATATATTTGGAACTTTTCTGTTAGCAACACACATAGACCTGAAAATATGATTTAATTGTTACCTACTTTGGCTTTTCAGAGGTCTTCAAGGGATCAAAATGTTTTAGAGTAATTCATGTTGAAAGATATTTGATAAAGCTACGTGAAGATTCACATTTTTGAAAAATAAAGCATAGAGACAAAAGTCAGAAATATAATGTACTATAATTCTATATAAATCCTGGCAGGCCCTCTCCACTATTTTTCTTTTGGGAAGTCCTCTCTCTGAAGGAGCAAAAGGACTGGAGTAGCACCAGCCCATTGCTAATATTACAGCTTAACAACCCTGCAGAGAAAATCCATTCAAACTTACTGAATCCAATTAAGTTGCTGATATACTTTCTTATTTGATTACAAACAGTGTGAACTGCAGTTAAATGATTTCAATATTCCACATATGATCTGAAATTCATCAAGTATTTCCATATTTCTTTCTGTTAAAGATGCTATTTACTTGGCATTTATCCAAATGTATGAGAAAGAGAAATAAACATTGAAAGGGTTGAGATGTAATGATCACAACATTTACTGTAATTAAAATATTCCAGTGAAGATCTTAGCGGGGTGTCAAACTTCAGAATGTGTAATATATCTCCGTTTTCTTTGATCATGCATGTGTTTGACTAAAAAGAAAATACATTTTCTAGTCACCTAAAGTTGATATTTCAGAACAATTCCATTTTGAAATAACCAATATAGGTTCCTACTCTATAAAAAAGGAATTGAGCTAAATCACTTAAATTTATTTCCAGCTCAAATATTCTGCTTTTAAATATGATGTTTTGATTCTTTGTAAAAATAAAAGCCCTCCTATAAATCTGATCAGTGTTTTTTGGAAAGGAAACTAAAAAGGCAACTGATTGCACAAATATAATGTATATTTGACACAGTAAGGTGAATAAAATCTCCTTAATTTCCTAAACAAGTATTATTCAAGAGAAACTAGAACTCAAATACATAAGCCACAGTTGTATTCAACGTGGCTAAGAATTGTATATTTTGTGTCCTATCGTCTAGACCATACACGTTGCAGTTGCTAAAATTTAGGCAATTTATATTATGGGGTAATGCTGACTGGATAAAATGCAGTTTGAACAGCAAGTTGTCCTTAGCAATTATAGAAACAGCATAGCAGAAACCTGACCCAATGCATATATGATATTCATCTGTTTGTTAAAACCTTAAAACAGTGTTTAATGCCCTATCAAGAGGGATAGAGGGACCTGCTGTTGTTGTTCTGTATTACTTTTATTCCATTAGCAAGTGTCATTATTCAAGCCTCATTATTGCTCCTAAGGAAGCAACATGCCAAAGCTAAATTCAAGTCAGTATAAAATATTTGAATGAGTTCCTGCAGTGCATTGAACTTGATGAGAGAGCTTTTGAGAAAAGGGCAAAGCCAGAGAATAATCTTTCAAGTATCTTAATTTCCCTGATAAATGGTGACACTCTTAGTTCAATATATGCCCCAAACTGATACTCATATAAATAACACAAAAGCTATTTGTAGGGCTATCTACTTCTCTTGGTGCTTCAGCAAATAGCAATTTTATTATCTGGTTTGTAGGCAAGGCAACACAAAACAAGGGTACTTTCTTGAAATCTGCAAATCACTAGGCAGGTATGTTTGTCAAGGGAAACAATGATGAAGACTTTGCTTTTAAATATACAAGTTTACAGTATTAAGTTTCTCTGGTTGGAATTCTTTACTGTATAAATATTCCATCAGAGAACCAAAGATTTAGAGCCACATTTTTATATGTTCCCATGACCAAATGTAAATATATCAAAAATAATGTCATAAAATGTCACTTTAAAAAAACTGTCTTCTGTTATCAACTTTCAGACTACAACCAACCTAAATGGTACTACCTCCAAAGATAAATAAGTAATGTAAGGTTAAGGTATTTACATTTTAAATAGTGAGTAATAAGATTAAAAGTGAAAAATTATTAAATGATTGAACATTTACATAAATAAGTGATAAAGTATGAAGTTGAAGAAATTTAGTCAAAGAAAACAGGGAACTGAAAAATAGAGCAATGGGACTGACGGTGAAAAGGTGGAGTTGGGTGGGTTGCTTTTTGTTTAGGGAGGTCAGTTAGGCCTTTTTAAGGAGGATGTAGAACAGACCAGAATTCATCAAGAAAAGGTCTAGGAGAACCTCTGGGAAGAGTATACTAGGTTGAAAGCAGAGCATAGCAGGCCATCTTGGATGGAGTTGAGATAGTATGCCCACACTGTCCTCTACATGCAACTGGCTCACCTAGCTCAGTGAAATTTCTAAAAACAGACCCAGAATTCAGAAATTCAGAAATTCTCTATAATGATACACATTTCTGGCACCCTACGTGGATGATAGATTAGATACATTATGGCAGGGCAGGATCTCATGCTACCCATCAAAAATACCATCAGGTGCTCCTTTTGTAAAGTAGCATTTATGACAGATACATCTAACTAATAATATCTTCATAAACTTGGCTGTAACTTGGTTTTCTTTCTTTTTTTAATGGGAATAATATTACCTAACTCCCAGAGGTTTAATTTTATTATTCATCTATTTTCTTATTTTGAACCACATATTCATTGAAGTGGATTAATTGTAATGTTTGCTTTATGACACTCATAATTTGTCCACAGGAAGTCTTCTTTTATTTATGTATTTACTTTTCTATAGTAATATAATAAGCATCCATGAGACAACTGAAAACAAACCTGGGCAGTTGGCAACATTTCATATCTACCAATATATACCCCCTGATAAACCCATTCCAAATTAACCATTATCCTGAATCTTGTGTGCAACAGTCCCCTGCTTTTTTATATGCAATTTTATCTCTTTTCTTAGATTAACTTTTTTGTTTAACTTTTTTAAAATTAATTTTTATTGGAGTATAGTTGATTTACAATGCTGTGTTAATTTCTGCTGTACAGCAAAGTGAATCAGTTATACATATACATATATCCACTCTTTTTTAGATTCTATTCCCTATAGGACATTACAGAGTATTGAATAGAGTTCCCTGTGCTATACAGTATGTTCTTATTAGTTATCTATTTTATATATAGTAGTGTGTGTATGTCGATCCCAATCTCCCAATTTATCCCTCCCCTATTTAACTTTCAATAAAACTTCTAAATTTATTAAAAGTATATCATATTCTATGTAATATAAGGAGGCTTTTTATTCAAATGTATATTGCTATTTCATTAGGTTTGTTGCATGTAGTTATATTCAGCCTTTCTCCTATAAAATATTTCATTTTAAATATGCTACAATTTATTAATCCATTCTACCAGTTCGCATTCAGGTTCATTCAAATATTTTGCTATTATAAACCTTTTTATATTATGTCCTCTTTAATACCTGAGCAGTTGTTTCCTTTGAGCATATATTGGGGGATGAAATTTCTGGGATTCAGGACATGTTAACACATAAATGCTTGATTTTATATAATTATGCCAAATATTTTTCTTAAGAGACTCAACCGATTTACATTCCCACCAGCAATGTATAAGAATCCACTTTCTCTCCAACACTTGGCAGAGAAACTCTCCATTTGAGGAGTCATTTGGGGATTGGTGATTGAGAAGTTTTGTCCCTGAGAAATATTTAAATGCAATGAAAAAAGTTAATGTGATTTCATTAGTATTCAGAGATTGGTATAGCTTGTTATAAATCAGTTACTAACACAAAATAACTATCAAAGTTACTGGCAGATAATATTAGTTTGAACCATATAAAATTACTGTGCTATTAGATTTTAAAAATCAAATATTAGTAATTTCATATGATTCAACCCAAGAGTTGCTTAAGACATTCTGTGGTTGTCCCTTTTTTCAACAATCCAGAATGACTATTTCAGTAATGACCATATTTTCAGTCATCATCTCTTAAAACCATGAACCTGAAATTATTCTTGTTTATGCTTAAATGAATCACCAGTATAGAGTTCTTTTTTCCAGACCTTTAACTTTTAGTAAAAGGTGACTGATTCTATTTCAATTAACAGTGTCTGTTTATTGCCTCTTCTTTCTACTCTTGAATTCTTAGGTTTGTGATTATAAATATTTTTTAATAAAAAGCTTTTACTAAATAAAAAGTTTATTATAAAAAAATTTCTGCCCAGTAATAGTATCTCAAAGAGAGCACATACATGCAATTAAGGGGTAAATATTCTAGTCATTAATGCCAGGTGGCAGAACAAATGAAAATTTAGGGATTAAGGTGTGACTAAATCCTGAGTCTCCAAATTTCCATTTATGCTGGATAGTTATTTTAGATATAAAAGAAAATATGAAATGAGACTATTAATTTAGAAATTTAATCCAAACATTTATTCTGGATATATGAGAAAATATTAGATTAAAAGTAGAAATGACAAATTTTTTATAAAGTATTGACACAGCTTGCTTTAAAGAAACTAAAGCCATATTGCTTCTATACTGAATTTGACTTTTGCTTATTTTTAAATGTACAGAAACCATAGATGAACGTGATACCCTGATGTCCTTCCTTGTGCCCTGAACAAAATCAGGAGGCTTTCTTTTTCTTTTTTTGAACACAGATCTTTATTTTTAGTAGAACCTTAATATTTGGACACTTTGGGTATTTGGTTATACAGCCATGATCTCCTCCACAACAGCTTTGTGAACAGTGTGCTGCTGCACAGAGGCTGAGTGTAGACACAAATTTCAGCTTAACTACTGACTTCTGAACCCATCCTTCTAATTTCAACAGCAAGTTGTCACTTGTAGATATCAATCAATTTAACCTTTATATTAACACTGAAAATTTTAAAGTGATTTTTCTCTATGACCTACTGTTTTGTAATATATGTCAGTGCCTTAGGCTCTTGAGGGAATGATGGCATTAATAGAAAGAAAAGTTATTGTCTCTAAATGCAAGCAGTGTCCTTATCAAATAGAAAATAATGTTCCTTGACACACACACTATAAAGTTCCATTTTTACCCTGAAATGAGATCCTGACATAATATAGCAAAGCTGACAAGTACTAAATTGCTGGTATATTAGTACAATAAAATGTAGAATTTCTTGAATATTTTGCTCAGTGGATCAAAAATGTCCCATAATTTTTAATCCATTCATTCCTTAAACATGCATTTATGGAACAGCCACTATCTCTCAAGCATTGTCTGGTTTCAAACTTCAAAGAAATCAGAATCATGAGTAAATAGACATGTATAAAACTGTAATAAAATGTGATAGATGGTACAAACTAAGTACTCTGTTAAGGGTGAGTGTCTAGTAAAGACTCCACAGATAAAGATTTCCAAAGAAATAGAAAATATTTTGACTACTTCTTGAAAAATAAATATTTCTCAAGTAGCAAAATTATTTTTCAAGTAAAACAAGTTATTCAGTTATTCATTCACTCACTCACTCACTCAGTCATTCATTCACTAAATATACAAATCAGACACAGAGGTAGAAAAAACTTATCCAGATAGAGCCTATGACAAGAGCAGTATGGGGGTGGACAGGAAATACCATTCAAAAAAAGTCATAATGTAATTTTTAAATGTACTCAATTACTGCTCACATTAGTAATCCTGATTACATAGTTTATTTATTTCCTTGTTTATTATCTGTGCTCTCATTTCTTGCATTTATACAATGTGTAAGCTCCAAGAGGACAAAAGCATTTTCTGTTTCTGTGTCTGCCTTGTATATTAAATGAATGACTGATTTATTGCATGAATAAATATATTACTTTTGCTTGGAAAATACTTTTGTGACTTCAGAACTCATACTTTTAACAATACACTCAGTGTTGAAAACATCTCCCTAAACCTGGCAGCACCAAATCTAGAATGTCAGCCTTTACTACCCACATCTATTCAATGTTGGGTTGAAGGCCCTAATTTGTGCAAGATGGTAAACAAAAGAAAAACAGACATGAATATTAGAAACAAAGAAGGACAACTCTCTTTATTCAGAGATGACTTGATTGTTAACATAGACTATCTTATGGAATCTGAGAAAAAGAAAACTACACAAATTATTAAGTGAAGTTAGCAAGTTTGCAGGATTCAACATCAACTTCACCAATCATGTGCATTTCAATAGCTAGCTGAGAACAACTGGAAAATAAAACTACTGTTTAAAATAGCATCAAACATATCAAAACTCTATAAGAAATAAAACACTATATGATTTAGATCTCTATAAAACATGGGTAAATAACTAAATAAAACAAATAGAGATATACACCATTATCATGAATTTGAGGAGTCAGTATAAATATTAAAAAACCCACAAGTTTTAATGTTTAATTTGAGAAACATTATAGTGCTGTATGTGAAACTCTAAATTAAGTCTAAAAATTCTTGATGAAATTTTAAAATACCTTTGAAACTTTTGGAAAGACAAACATTTTTATTTCTGTAAAACATTTTTAGACAGAACATTTTTTAGACAGAACCTAAAAACATTTTCCACAAAAACAAATTAGACTTAATTGTAAACTTCTGTCAAAATTGTAAACTTTTGTCAAGACACTTTTACAGAAATAAAAAGGCAAGTCACAAACCAGGAGAAAAAAAATGCAATGCTTATGTCTAAGAAAGAACTTATATTTAGGATATATAAAGAATTTTTATAATTTTATATTAAGAAAATAACCCAATTTGAAACTATTTGAATAAGTCCTTCACTAAAGTAGATATATAAATGACCAATAAGGACATGAAAAAGTGCTCACCATCATTATTGATCAGAGAAGTAATGATAACATCATGATGATGTATCACACTTCACACCCACTTGAATGACGAGAAATGACTGAAAATACCAAATGTTGGTGAGGATGTGGAGAAACTAGAATTCTCATATGTCATTGGAGGGAAGGTAAAATATTATAACGACTTGGTAAAAGTGGTTTCTTACAACATTAATCACGCACTTACCCTCTAGCTTAGCAATTTCACAATGCATACTTTACTCAAGAGAAATGAAGACCTATATATACAACATGACCAGGAGAATGGATAAGTAAGTTGTGGTATATTCATACAAAGGAATACTATTTAGTGATAAAAAGAATAAACTAATGATGCAAGAGCAAGGATGAATCACAAAAGCTATTTTGAACAAAAAAAATAAGGCACAAGAATGTTTACTATATGCTTCATTTTATATAATATTCAAAAACAAGGAAAACTAATGTATGAGAATATAAATCAAAACTGAATGACTATGGGAGTGGAGGTCAACTCGAAGGGACCATGTGAACATTTTCTAGAATGGAAACATTTTATGTGTGAATTTTTTAAAGATGTATAAATTTGACAAATCTCATCAATCTTCACACTAAAGATGTGTATATTTTACTGTATGCAAATCCAACATAGACACACACTCACTGGATACATTTTATAGCAGATATGACATGCTGAAAGGAATTAGTGAACATAAAGTAGGTGAGAGGAAAATTCACGGAAATACAGTGGCAAATTACTAAAAAATAGAGAAGAAAGGTAAGACATGTAGAGAATACACTGAAAAAATCTTAAATACATTTAATTTTCAGGGAAGATGAAGAGTGAGAGAATGGGACAGAAGTCATATTTAAAGAGATAATGGCGGGAATTTTCCAAAATTGATGAAAGAAATTAATTGATAGATTCTAAGAACTCAACAATCATCAACTGGGATGAATAAAAAGAAATCCATGAAGAAAAATCAGAACAAAACTATTGAAAACCAAAGGTAAAGAGAAAATCTTCAAAGATGCCAGAAAAAAGAATGCAAGGTGGGTAAAACAAATGAAAATCTATCAATGAAACCAGTTACACCAACAAAATAAAGGGGAAAAAATGACTACCTCAATAGAAGCAGAATATGTATGCAATAAAATTCATTCTTTGTTCATGTAGTAAGAAGAAGGATGAAATACTGGTAAAAGCACTGGTGGGTGTCAGAGATATGGGGGCAGTCCTAGGTCTGACATTATTCTTTTTAGTTATCCTAGACAACTTGGTTACCTACCATCTCTACATAGCTAGATACAGAAAAAAATCAATAATTCTTAAATCCTATTCTTGAAATCTTTTAACGCCTGATATGCAAAATAGAAAATAAGGCAGTTTCTCCATTTTTCAAAAATATCACTATGTAGTAAGAGAACTGTGAGATGGCCCCCAAGACTCTTTCCTCCTGTTGCATTCACTCCATGTAATACTCTCTCCTTTTGTGTGGGCAGGATGGGGAAAAGAATAGATTCCACTTCCATGATTAAGTTATGTTACCTGACAAAAATGAAAGGATTTGAAGATGTAGTGAAGGTCCCAAATTAATTTGAGTTTGTTGAAAGGAAAATTATTGTGGGTAGATAAGACCCAATTAGGTGAGCCCTTAAAAGGACCTGGGTCTTTTTGAAGAATGAGATTAGAGTGTGAGAAATATTCTCCTGCTGGCTTTGAAGACGTAAACTGCCATATTTTGAGAGGGCCAGGACCTGAGGGCAGCCTGTGGGAAATGAGAGTGACTTCTGCCGCACAACAAGCAAGAAAACAGGGACTTCAATTAAGAGCAACTGAATTCTGCCAACAACCTGAGCATGGTTGGAAGACAGCCTCAAGTTCCAGATGAGAACACAGACCAGTGACACCTTGATTTCACCCGTCTGAGCTACGGATGCCTGGACTTTTGACCTGCTGAAACTGCGAGATAATAAATCAGTGTTGTGGGGGTTTTTTGTTGTTGTTGCTGTTTTGGCCACACCTTGCGGCTTGTGGGATCTTAGTTCCCAGACCAGGGCTGGAACCCCGGCCTTTGGCCATGAGAGCATAGAGCCGTAACCGCTGAACCACCAGGGCATTCCCATGAGTGTTGTTTTTAATACACTAAATTTGTGGTTACTGTATTTGTTACATGGCAATAGAAAACTAATAGAGTTGCCATCGAAGAGCAATTATTTTTTTATAATTCAGAGAATGAAACCCTTATATTCCATCAATTAATTAACCGTAAACAAATAAGACAGGTTCATTTACAACTGCAGATTTACAACTTTTAAAATGTTAAAAAATATATTAAGATTGTAATAATATTGAATTATAAAATAGGCGACAACCCTTTGTTTTTCAAATATTCTTGATTTGTTTGACATTCTCTTTTTATATTAGGTTTATTTTTATGCGCTACATATAGTGGTTGCTCATTCGGAGTTTTCTATACTCTTCATGGATTTGTTTGCTAGTAGTATGTGCTGTGAAAATGACTTGAAAATACATGCTGTATGTAACTCAAAATGTGTTTGTTGTAGATCTGATGTCTACAGAAGGGGAATCATGTTAATAATAGCTCTACAAATTAAGCAGTTATAATTATGCACTGAAAAACTACACTTCTCCTCAAGGCACTTTCCCCAAAGCTCTAAATTCCCTTGTCTGGATCTCAATTAGTTATATGTATTTTTTCAAATTGTTATATTAATTCCAATTTTTTCACTTAAAAATGTGTCAGCATGCTTTTTTCATGTGATTCTTAAGCATTCCATATATTTTCAGATTTAAATAGTCATGAAACAGCATAATTTTGTAAGAAATAAATGCAATTGAGACCACACTATCTTTATTTGCTGATGTCCATTAAAAAAGCACATTCTGCAATTCTACTTCTAACAGAGTTGTTCTCAGACTAAAAATACTGGGTATGTTCATGCATATTCTTAAACTACAAGTGCCATTTTTTTGTGAAATTGAACAAAGCTTTCAGTTAAAGTCAGATATATAGAAAACAAGACAAGTATTCTACTGATGTGTAAATAAGGACCTAAAACTTTATTGTTCAGGGAATAAATCTTATCACTTCTCTGCTAATACAATGCTATGATACTGCATGACCTACAACTCAAACTGCTAAAAATTTCTCTCCCAAAGGACTATAAAATGGTAAAAAGGCAGGGGGTAATTTACATTATTGCCTTATTGTGACTCTATCAAAAATTCTATTCTCTTTAATTTGAGATTTAATCCATTTCAATTTGAGAGTTTCAGGGGAAGTCAAATAGAATTGAAATTAATTGATAAAACTCATTTTGTCTTCTATTAAAGTTCTTGGCATAATTGCCCACACTTTAGTCTGATCTCATTTAAGCCAGTATTTATTATTAACTTTAAATTGTATGGTAATTAGGTTAATAGCATGAGGGCAGGACAAATTAAGATACTTTCGCTGCAGGTTTCCAACCTGTGTCTTACTGTGTGCGACTCAATTCATTATTCTTTTTTATTAAAGAGAATATATCAAGCTACCAACCCATAGACATTTAACTAAAGACTTAGCTGAAACCATGCCTCCTGATGTTTGAAATAAATATTTTATTAGATATGATATTACCCAGCATAATTTATTAACCAATGACAAATATTTGGGAAGGCTTAGCATATTTATAAATTTTGCAGAATGCCGTCCTGCTGGGAGGATAGAAACTCTGAGGACTTGTAATGAGTTACATATTCTTATATCTGTTCTCAGAGGGAAAAGCTATTATCACATTGTGATTAAGTAATTTTTATATATTTGGGGTCTTGAAGAAATTAGCCATTGGATTAAAAAAAGACAGCTCTAAAACAATCTGTAACTTGCATGGTAGTTTTGAAATGAAACTAGATTTCGAGTTTAAACCTAACCTTACCTAGGACTATAAAACAAAAATTCAGAGCCAGAACAGAATTGCTTTGTTGTAACTCAAGTACATATTTGCACCAAAGGCCCCATTCCAAGGCTGCTACCATGTAAGGTTTTTAAGAATTAGACACTCACTTATTAAAACCTGGTGCAATTGAGAGAGGCAAGGAAACCAGTGCTGGACAATATTTCTGGTCAAGGTAGTAGTGACTTCCCATTTTTATTTGATAGATTTTTTAAGTGGGAAATTAAATCAGCTTATTATTTTCATTAATACAAAAACGTAAGTAAGTCATTTGGTACATCAGAGTAGTGATGGATTTAGTGTCAGGGCACTTGGGATAAAATCCTAGCCCTGCATTTATTATGACAAAAAATGAATCAACTAAACCACTGCACTAAACCATTACAGAGAGTTCAGAGATGCCCTCCCAGAGATGCTGAGAGTGAAGAGTGAAGGAAGACAAAACTGTCCTGGGAACAAAGCTAAAGGGTTTTCCACTTAAAATGAAAAAACTCTGTAATATTAATAAAATTGATTTGTTTCAGTTGGAATTATTATGAGGCATTGAAAGCTGAGTGAGGATCTGAATAGTGTTAAGATTGATATATTTATTTCATATGCTAAGTGGCACCTCGAAGTTAACACCAGTACTATGTGGTATTTATAGGCAACTATTTATTTACTTTAATACATAATTATTTTTAAAGAAAGCCTTTGGGGGAAATGTATAAGTTCTATGTTTACAGAATGAGTTTATTTATTTACAGTTACATTTACAATTAACTACTGTTGGTTCTTATAATCTAGAGTAAAGGAAATCCACCAATGATTAAATATTATTCATGCGATCCTGCACACACAATCAGTAATACGTCTGCAAATTCACTGAAACTATATTGTGGTGGCCACTTGCCACACAATTTAGTTGATTGCTTATCATATCCACCTGTTTTAACATATTGACCATTTTAGCAAATAGACTTTTGTAGAAGTAATTGTGGAGCCTTTGTTTAGTCACTGAAATCTTAAATAACTGATTTTACATTGGACAGTTAATATTTTACCATTTAAATTATGAAAATAAGCAACTGAGATATTTTAAGTTGTAATAAACCAAAGACATGATATCATATTTTAACTCTGTATTTGTAATTTAAGTTTCATCCTCAATATTTTTATTATCCATTGGATTTGGGTGGGGATTTCCTAAATCAAATACTTTCACACACAAAAAAATACATAAAACATAATCCTGGTAGAATTTACTGTGAATGACTTTTTAAAATACAGAATTTGTTTTACTGCTTTATTTCTACTGTTATTAACTTGGAATCTACAGAGAAAGATTAATTACTTAGCATGTCAGAAGTCACACAGCCCATAAATGGCAGAAGTTAGTACACGTTTTTGAATTACGTACCTTGTTCTAGAACCCATGCGCATAACGGTTATATACCATACTGCTCTCCTTTGGCTGATAATGACTTTGAGACAATATTCATCTCACTGATTTGGATCTTAAATTTCAATGAATGAGAAAGGGAATTAAAAGAGGCAGAAACATAATTTATTATGCCACATCATTAATAAAAATCGAACTTCTGTCCAAGATACAGCCTAGGGGAAAGTTTAGTCCTTCTTGCACACTAACACTAGGATATCCAATTCAGTTGAGTTGCACATTTGAGTTTAAAATATATAGCTTAAGAACATCAGGAACAGTGCCAAGAAGTAAAGTGAGCTAAAAAATTCTACCAATAAGACAGTAGATATATAAAGTATCTGCACTGACAACAGACAGATGATAGAGATACAAAAATTTAATCCCAATATTTTGATCACCCAAGGTCTTTTCAATCTATCCACACCATTTTTTCTGATTTTTTTTTCAACATCTTTATTGAGTATAATTGCTCTACAGTGGTGTGTTAGCTTCTGCTGTATAACAAAGTGAATCAGCCATACGTATACACATATCCCCATATCCCCTCCCTCTTGTGTCTCCCTCCCACCCTCCCTATCCCACTACTGGGCTGGGACGAGGTGAGAGAGTATCCATAGCATTTTAATCTCCTCTTCTACCTTATTCAGCCTTCACTAAAATTCTGATACTCATTTCCAATCCCTGACTTCAATCAATTAAGTTCATGTTTGTCTTTGAGACATGGGTATTTTCAATTCTCAATTTCATTCTCAGGATCTTCAGAAATTTCTTTTACCTTTTGTAAGCCGCTTTTAGACTCTTTAATTTTTCTTCAGACATCCTCTGCATTTCTATTAAATTGCATTCCTGCTCTAATAAAGTTTAGACACTTTCAATCCTGGAAAGCCTTGAATACATTTTAAGGTGCTGTTTGGGACATCTAGTGGGCTTTGGAATTACAGAAACTGAAAAATTCTGTCACATTTCCTTACCTCAATTCTCTGATTAACATAAGTCTCTAGGCAAATGTTTCTCAATTCTGCTTGCACATCTGAGTCATATGGGGGCTTTTAAAAATTCACATACACAGGAGTCACCCCAGAATCTCTAGGAGAGGGACACAAACATTGGTAAATTTTCAAACTCTCCAGGTGATTACAGTGTACACTCAAGGTTGAGAACCCTTAGACTAGAATTTTTTCTTGTTAATTAATTGATCAGATTGTTTTATATGCCTTCTCTCACTACAATGCATAAGCCATAGGACCAGGCAATTAAGACTTTTTCTTTTCTTCACTCTTTAATTCAGTGCCTAAAAGAACGCCTGACAGAGTACTGAGCAAAGAAATGTTTGTTAAAGGAACAAATAAAGAAATGAGTACTATTTCAGTTTTTCCAGGTGTCTATGATTTTGTGACAAATAAGACTATCTTCCTTAGATCTGCAGTTTTAGGAAATTAATTTTATCAAGTATCCCATAGATATATATGCTCACATGTTAAATAGGTTTACAATGATCATTAAAACCAAATGACATTTATTTAAATTAGCAGAATGATAAACCATTTCAGTACTCTGAACATGAAGCAGAGAATCATTTTTCTGGTTCTGAACGACTTGGGAAATCACAATAATTCAGAAAACTCTGCAATAAGTATGGAATCACTTTGACAAATACTTTGACAGTTATCTGATGATGATGCTATATGTATGCATTTTCTCTTTTTGATTTTCTAAAAATTTTTATGGGATTACGTTGTACTACAGCATTTTTTAAGTGGTAAAAATTTGTAAATTTATTATGCCCTTTATACCATTTAACTTACAAATACCAAAGTATAAATAAAGCTGATAATTATATAACTTAAAAAAAAAAAACTAGTCCTTGATGGAAACTCTCTTCAGAGGCTGCAATGCCCTGGCTGTTCTCCAAATCTGGTGTGGGCAGGGCAGCTTTCCCATGTGAGGGCTGCCACAGCCTACAGCTCTCTATTAAGAATGCTGAATTAATGTGATAGTGTTAGCAGAAGTTATTCTGCTGTGGACTGAAGAGTTAATTTGTGTGAGGGGAAGGAGAGAGAGAAGAAAGAGACTAAAAGGAGGACACCTTAGGGTGCTGCCCAGAGGGGTGGAGATTTGCTCCTGATGGACCCTGTTAACACAAGGGAAGCATAGAGGAGGGACAGTTTTTTTGGAGGAATAGAATATTTGTGGTCCATTCGTAAGTAAAGAAAAGGAAGCAATGACATAATGCCTAGAGTTGGAGCCAGTTAAACTGGCCAAACTTTGCTATCTTCAGAAAATAATTTAAGAAATGAGAGGCAAGGAAGAAAGGACATTCATCTTGGAAGAACCCAAAGTACTTTGAAATTTTAAAGAAATGTAATGATAGCTGCTAAAACCACTTTTGTCACCATAATGGATGCAGTACTTCAAATGTAAATGGTAAACAGAATTCTCCTAGCATGTTACTTTTCCACCAAGAACTCTAGATGACCTAAAGGATTTGTTTTTAAGTTTAAATATTTACCTGTCAGAATTTAAATCTTGTTTTATTGAAACCTGTTTATATATATATATATATACTTCATTATTACCTAGCCTATCATTGTATGGGTGTGTGAGTGAAAAGTAATAAATCTTATTAAAATAGACTAGAAATCTATAGGCAGCTTAAATCTATTCTTAATTACTAATGGTAAACAGTTTAATACATTACCAGAGTCACAATGGAAACTGAGCAAATCTTTTATTCGAATGTCAATTTTGAATATTTTGAAGAATTTGTTATCAGGTATCATACTTGGAATTCATACGCCAGGGGGCTTTTATTCAATTTGAGCCAAAATTTTTAAAAAATAGCATGCCTTGAACAGAAGGAGGAAGTGTTCCTATCTACACTAATAAAATCTTTTATCATTTCTGCTTCCCTCAGGAGCAAGATATATAATGATGAACTTTTGAGAATATTTATGGCACAATATTAGCTGTTACCATGAGTTACTGCTTAAAGCAGGGTTTGAAAACTCAAATGCCTATAGCATTTATAGTAATATGAATGTTTGAAATATGCCAAGTTGAAAAATATTCTTCACTTATGGGGGGGAAAAAAGCACCCCTTATCTTTTCTTGAAAGATGAAGCCTTCTGCGTCAATTTTTACTTTTCCCACCTGTGAAATAGATAAGGGTACAAGCAGTGGTTTGCTTTCGTCTTAACTCTACTATGAGAAGAATAAAAGTGGAAAGATGACGCTGAAAGCCTCTGCTACTAGACTTAAGTGCTGCTATGACAACAGAGAGTGATGGGGAATAGAGCAAAGTGGCCTGCTGGTTCCTTATCCAAAAACACAATAGCTATCTGGCTCCAGGAAAATTGCTGGCATGCTGAAAGGGCCAGATCTCTAAAGTGTCAAGCAAGAGAAGCTGGAAATCTGTATCTTTACACAGAAGAGTTCAATTCTTATGCACATAGCTAAGTCTTTTGTTTTTGAATACCCTCCAGTATAAATAAATGGGGAAAAAAGTGAACGATACTATCTGTTTAACCAGATCTAAATCTCTATCCACCCTTTTATAATGTCCTTTTCAGAGACTTAAGCTTGATAAATCAAATCAACTACTTTTAAAGAAAATACTATGTCCACATGCAAAAGAATGAAGTTTGACCCTTACCTTAAACAACAGCCAAAAATTAACTCAAAATGGTTTAAAGACCTAAACGTAAGACGTAAAACTGTTATACTTCTAAAAGAAAACATAGGGGAAAACTTCCGTGACGTTGGATCTGGCAATGAGTTTTTGGATATGACAGCAAAAGCACAGGCAACAAAATTAAAAATAGGCCAATGGGACTACACAAAACTTGAAAACTTCTGTGAGACAAATAAAACACTTAACAGAGTGAAAAGGTAACCTATGAAATGGGGAAAATAATTGCAAATCATATATTTGATAATGGTATAATGATACCCAGGATATATAAGGAACTTTTATAGCTCAACAGTAAAAAAAAGAGTTAAAAATAGGCAAAGGACTTAAGTAGATCTCTCTCCAGATAAGATTACAAATGGCTAATAAGTACATGAAAGATGTTCAACATCACTAATCATTAGGAAAATGCAAATCAGAACCACAAGGAAATATCCCCTCACACTCATCAGGATGGCTACTAACAAAAGTGCAGAAAATAACAAGTTTGGTAAGAATGTGGAGAATTTGGAACACTTATACACTGTTGTGGATATAAAATGGTACAGCTATTATGAAAAACAGTTTAGGAGTTCCTCAGAAAATTAAAAATAGAATTGCCATTTGATCCAGCAATCCAACCTCTGGGTATATGTCCAAAAAAACACAAAGCAAGATCTCAAAGAGGTATTTGCACACCCATATTCATCCAAGCATTTTTCACAATAACCAAGAGGTGGAAGCGACCCAAATTTCTATTGACAGATGAATGGATTTTAAAAAATGCTATGGGGCTTCCCTGGTGGCGCAGTGGTTGAGAATCTGCCTGCTAATGCAGGGGACACGGGTTCGAGCCCTGGTCTGGGAAGATCCCACATGCCACGGAGCGGCTGGGCCCGTGAGCCACAACTACTGAGCCTGCGCGTCTGGAGCCTGTGCCCCACAACGGGAGGGGCCGCGATAGTGAAAGGCCCGCGCACCGCGATGCAGAGTGGCCCCCACTTGCCGCAACTAGAGAAAGCCCTCGCACGAACCGAAGACCCAGCACAGCCAAAAATAAAAATAAATAAATAAATAAAATAAAAATAAAAGTAGCTTAAAAAAAAAATGCTATATACATACAATGGAATATTACACAGCCTTCAGAAAGAAAAAAATCCTGGCACTTGCTACAACATGGATGAATCTTGAGAACATTATGCTAAAAAAGATGAGTCAGACACAAAAGGACAAAAACTGTATGATGACACTTACAATATGTATCTAGTGTAGTCAAAAGCAGATAACTAGAAAGTTGAAATGTGGTCACCAAGGGCTAGGGAGAGGGGGAAAGAGTATTTAGTGGGTTTCAGTGTAGCAAGATGAAAAAGTTCTGGAGATCCATTGCACAACAATGTGAAGATACTTAACACTACTAAACTGTACAATTAAAAGTAGTTAAGATGTTCACTGCAGCACTATTTACAATAACCAGGACATGGAAGCAACCTAAATGTCCATTGAGGGATGAATGGATAAAGAAGATGTGGTACATATATACAATGGAATATTACTCAGCCATAAAAAAGAACAAAATAATGCCACTTGCAGTGTATGGATGGACCTAGAGATTATCATACAGGGTGAAGTAAGTCAGACAGAGAAAGACAAATATATGTATCACTTACATGTGGAATCTAAAAAAAGGGTACAAATGAACTTATTTACAAAACAGAAAGAATCAAAGATGTAGAAAAAAAACTTACATTACCAAGGTGGATGGGGGGGAGGAATAAATTGGGAGATTGGGATTGACATATACATGCTACTATATATAAAATAGGTAACTAATAAGAACCTACTATATAGCACAGGGAACTCTACTCAATACTCTGTTATTGACCTATATGGGAAAAGAATCTAAAAAGAGTGGATATATGTGTATGTTTAGCTGATTCACTTTGCTGTACAGCAGAAACACAACATTGTAAATCAATTATACTCCAATAAAAATTAATTTTAAAAAGTAGTTAAGATAGTAAGTTTAATATTATATGTTCTCACTACAAGAAAAAGTATTACCATATTTTAGAGCTGTCTCATATGCATAATCATTACAATTTGGAGAACATTTTAAGATTTAGTTTAATAATCTCCTTGCTTGTCTTTGACTTTATTAAATGCACATTATATAGGTAAATAATTTATTTTAAACTACAAAGAGAGATAGACATATGGATCATGCACTAGGAGCTTACCACAGGGGTTTTTCCCACTGCTTCATTACTGAACCAATTTTAATGGTATAAAAATTTAATTAAATACTTTAGCAAGTGAAGTCATATAAATTTAAGTTTCATAAATGTAAGTAGCCACTTCTCAAGGGATACTGTCCATAATATTCCTACAGAAACTTGTCAATAGCATTAACAGAATATAAGTATGCTTTCTGTAGTAGGTGAAGATCAGTACTAACTTAATACATTCTGCCCTGAGTTTTGACCGTCAAAGTGTGCCCACTGATTCAGATGTTGAGGAGTGCAGTTTTTCAGAAGTGTCACTGTGAGAAATTTTAACTCTTGCAAGTGTAGAGAAGGGAAATATAAGGTTAAATGGTCTGGGGTACTTTCATAAAAGCTGTTAGAATAAAGTGGGTTTTACACACATACCACACACATACACACACAATCCAGCAATGGCTTTTCCATAACTGACATCTGATTGTAGTATCAGTTATTGCCTTGAGAAATCCCAAGACCTTTCCCGTTAAGGGAATGCTACTTCTCTAACTCAGCCTTAATTCTCTTATTATCTGAAAAGATATCCTTAGAAATGGCAAATCACTTTTTCATGAAATCTATATAATCCTAACACGTTGAAGAATATTGAAATTCAAAGGGGAAGTCTAAAAAGCATATTATTGTTCATGGTGTTGAGACATGTAAAATCTGGGGAAATTTTACTCTTTCCTGATTACAGGAAAAGGCAATCACCATTTGGAATAAGGAATTTTTAATGAACTATTTCAAATTTTCCATCTTGACACTGATTATGACCCTCCTCAAAATATGGGGAAAAGGTTTATTTGCTGTAAAGATCAATGAGTTAAACTATTCTATTTGTAAGTATATTTTCAGATATTGATTTTGGAAGTGGAAAAGTGAAGAGTCTTTAAGAAAAGTAAGGATGAAAGATAGTTTTCATGTTGAATGTAACCAAGCTAATAGCAATTTAGTTATTTAAGTTCCATCATATCCATATATAATACTAGAATGATGTAATCTTATATTTAGCATCTTCATTTAAAATTTTTTATTATATCAGTAACACCTAGAACCAGGAACCAAAATACTTAACAAGCCATGCCTCATTACAACTTTTGAATAACTATGTTTAATTTTTCTTATACTGACAAAAGATCAGCTTTCTTTTATTATAAAATATATGTTCAATTTTTTAGGTTATTGGCTTAATTTCTTTCTGCACTGATGGATGATAGTTCTTTAAAATAATATATTCTTCATAAATTCTGTATATGAATGGAAGAATCAACTTGGTTAGTTTTTCAAGCAATACATATAAATGTTCAGCAAAGAAAAATAGATATTTGATGAAAAAACAGAAAAGGCAGTAGAAAAGCCCAATCTATTGTAATTGCATAAAAATAATGAGGTTATTTTTCATTCCACACTTTTTTTCTGGCATGGAAGCTATAAATTGAAAGAGAGCTCAGGAATAGTCATAGGTCATTACCCACACCTGGAAAAATATGTTTGCATCTCTAAAATAAATAACTGTGGGTTACAAAATATTTGGAAAGATTATAATTACAGGGATGTACATGACATATACTGTACCAAATTGAATTGTGGTCAAAGTCATATGTTGTTTTAGCTTCGTGATCAATTATTTTTCTCATTTACCCAAAGCTAAGTTATGTTACATTGACAACACACCTCTAGGGAATTCTCTGGTGGTCCAGTTGTTAGGACACCGCACTCTCACTGCCGAGGGCAGGGATTCAATCCCTGGTCGGAGAACTAATATCCCACAAGCCATGTGGCTTGGCCACCCACAAAAAAACATTTCTATAAAGACAATTTATAAACTGCTTTAAAAAGCAATTAGTAAGGAATATTAAAAAGATAAGACTCAAAGATTTTAAAAGTAAATTACTTTCTAATTTGATCCTAAATATTTATTCTACATATATATTACTTTGAAGAAATGTTATATCCTAAAGGTGTTCACAAAGGACTATTAAATACATCCTTTTTAGCCTTGGTTCCAGAACAAAGTTATCATGTTATCTTTACCAGACTGGACTTTTCCACTTTCAATAATAATAATTGAAAACACATACTGAGCTCATACAGTGTGTCAGTGTGGTGCTAAATTATATGCATTATTACACTTTATCCTCACCATAAACACAGCCAGGTGAGGAGATTAAAGCTTAAAGTTCAGTTACCTTTTGTTCATACAGCTGGTAAGAAGCCAACTGAAAGACACCAAATCAAATACATGATTACTTTCCTGGACTAAATGTTTGTGTCTGCCACAAATTTATATGATAAAGCTTTACCCCACAATGTGATGGTATTAGAAGTGGGGACTTTGGGAGATAATTAGGATTAGATGAGATCATGAGGGTGGAGCCCTCATGAATGCAATTAGCGTCCTTATAAGAGTTAAGAGAAAGCTTGTTCCTTTCTCTCTGTCCTCTGCCATGGGAGGACACAAGGAGAAGATAGCCATCTACAAGACAAGAAACAGGCTCTTAACAGACATTGGATCTGCTAGCCTCTTCATCTCGGACATCTCAGCCTCTAGAACTTTGCAAAATAAATGTTTGTTGTCTAAACTACTCAGTGTATAGTATTTTGTTACAGCAGCCTGGACTAAGATAATTACTAATGAATATTTCTCCAAACATTGAACATAAAATTAATATATTCAGAGTTCTAACTTTAAATTTTAAGTTTCAAAAGAAAAAGAAGTTTTTAAGAAATTTTGTCCCCATTCTTAAGTGTGAAAATAGGTTGGTTCTAACTTAGTTACTTTTGCATCTACCTTTGGAGCTAGAAGAACAGAAAAAAATTAAAATAGAAACGGAAATCTCCACCTAAGAATTCCTAATGACAATCACCTCATCATATAGATTTGAGATCTAAATCCATATTACCTGGGCCGTAATTAAAAACAAAATAAGCAATAAGGTGTATTAGTGATGTACTGATATGGTATATCATTGCCCATAATATGAAATGGTGAGAAGGGCAATTCACCACTGTGTTCATCTTTCCCAAAACCTATAACCCCAGTCTAACCATGAGGCAAACATCATCCAAACCTAAATTGAGAGACATTCTACAGAATATCTGACCAGTAATGCTCAAAATTGTCAAGTTCACAAAAATCAAGGAAAGACAGAAAAGCTGCCATAGATCAGAGGAGACTAAGGAGGCAGGAAAACCAAATGAAGTATAAGATTTTGAGTGGGATACTGGAAAAGAAAAAGAACATTAGTGATAACAGTAACAAAATACAAATAAAGCCTGGAATTTAATGTACCAATGTAGGTTTCTTGGATGAAAAAATCTACCATAGAAATAAGACGTTAATAAATGGGGATACTCAGTGAAGTATATGAGAACTCTCTGCTATGTTTGCAACTTTTCTGTGAATCTAAAACTATCCTCAAAAAAGGCTTTATTTAAAAACAAACAAAACAAAAATCCCAGGCTTACAATAAAGTTGAAAATAATCCTGAGTTTGTAGTGTCATAAGTATATGATGGAAGCAAAGTCAAATCCTCTCTTGAGGAACTTAATCCCAAACAAAGCTTCAAAAATGCCACAGAAAAAGTTCAAAGGAAAACACATTCATTAAAAAAAATCCCAAACAATGAAAAAAGCAAGAAAGTACAGAGGCTTAAATCAAAGTCTTCAAAAATCAGGAGCAGTTATTGGATTTATCAGACACACAATATATTCAGCCAAAATGTTACAAGTTTCTTATCCTTCAACATAATTTAGTGAGTATTTTTGTATTAAATCATTAAAAAAGATATTGAAAGTAGGATGAAGAAAAACTGTCCATAAAAAAATGAACAGAGAGATCTGAATGAAAAGCAAATTGAATTTCTAGAAAGGAAAATATAATGATTAAATATGGAAACTAAATTAATGATTTAAAACATCATGATTAAATATGGAAACTAAATTAATGATTTAAAACATCAGACTAGACCCAGTCAAAGGTCAAATTATTGAACATGAATTAAGAGTTAGGTTATTATATGAATGCAGCAAAGTAAAACAAAGAAATAGAATATATGAAATGGAAATTAAGGGTAATGGGGAGAGAAAAAGGGGGGGAAAATCTACCAAAGTCAAAACATATCTCCATCAGGAAGGAAAACAAGGATATAAAGAGGAGGATATTTGGTGAGATCACACTTAACAAATCTTCCCAGTTGATGAATGTCAACAGTTTTACACTCTGAAATCCTAATGTATCTTGAGGAAAATAAATATAATGAAAACCACTTTGCGGATTTACTGAAACTTTAGAACACAAAAGGAGTGAAGTAAGAGTTTAAAACTTGTGGAGAGGACAATGGCAATTTGAAAACTCTCATCTTGACAGAGATAATGGAAACCATAGACAATGAAAACACATCTTTAAAATGCTTAAATTCACTCAAGAATTCTATATTCCATGGAACTATTTCTCAATAGCATGTTTCAGACAAACAAAAACTGAGTACCCACCATTGAGAGTACTACCAGGAGACTCTTGATAAAGTAACTTTTGAAAGGTGGTTTTCAGGAAGATAGGGAATGATCTACAGAAGAAGGTTTGACTCCCAGGAAAGAATGTTGGGTAAAAGAATCGATGATACACATGAGGAAAGCTAAATATGCATTGCATTTATAAAACAGCAATAATAATTTATACATTGTGGGTTTAAAAAAACAGAATTAAAGTAATGGGCAAGAAGGGTTTGCTAATTGAGAGGAGAGATGCCAGACATAATAGCAATTTACTTTACCTGTATTCTTTGGGATGTGATTTAAGGTATTCATTAACTTTGGATTTTATTATTATAAATATGCATATTTAAATTTATAGCATAACCACTGAAAAAGTGGAAATACAGTGTGTAATTTTCCAAGTGGTAAAGAGGAAAATGGAATAAAAATTCAATTTAGAAATTGACTAGAAATAAAAAAATATAAAAAGGGAAAAACACAAAGCACAAATAATGCTAAAAAATGAATCTAAAAATATCAGTAAATGTAAATTATTAAAATCTCCACTTATTAAAAATTATCAGTTATATGCTGGTTATAAGACACGGGCATAAAACATAAGGTCCAGTAAATATTTGAAGTCAAATGATGGAAAAAAACTATGCCATCTTTAAGCAAATATCAGTTATTCCAAAATATTAATATCAGGAAAAAGTACTTTAAGGGACAGCATTATGAAGAAAAAAAAAAGAAACCATTCCATAATGGTAGAAGTTTCATTAATCAAGGTGATATAACAATTCAAAATATATTTCCCCTAATAATATAGCTTCAACTATAAAACTAAAAGAGTAACAGAACTGGAAGGAAGAATTCATAAGTCTACTATCATACTGTGAGGATTTAAAGACAGTTCTCTCAGTAAATGATAGAACAGAAAAACATTCAATAAAATATAGATTTAAACAAATTAATTATCATGATTGACCTAACATACATGTATAAAAAATTAATCCTAGACTTGGAGCATGCATGTTTTCTAAAGCACACAGGACAAATTTTAAAAATTACTTTTAACTAACCAAAGAACATCTGCAAAAAATATTAAGATTATCCTTAATTAAGTTATCCAGACTAATTTTTATATCTATAAAAGTATATACTGATAATTATTTAAGTGTTATAACTACAAACATTTTAAAATAATACTTTGTATGGTTTATGATTATAACAGTTTAAAATTATAATATACTTTATATTAAAGTGGATTCATAATATAAATTATTAATTTCATTCAAATATTTTATCTGATTTGATAATGATAATCTGAAACATAACTGTCCATTTTCAATTTGTATGGATATATTAAAGCTTGAAAAATATATGTACATATTTATATATGCAGAAAGTAAACAAAAAATGAGTTTTTTCCTATCTTGTCTGATGTATTTAGGATGCACTTTTTAATTAAAGCACAAATTAAGGGCTTTACCAAAGAAAATTTCCCAAATAATATTGTTTTAACCATGTTAATATATGTAAATATCTTTTCTCCTTAACCTACTTACTGAGATCTAAACCACAGAATCCAGTATAATTGAGATTTTTTTCTAGGTTCTCTTTATTAAACTTTTGAAGTCACTTTTATCCACTGAAAATAATATATTAATATTATGGACACTCATTTAAAAACTTCCCAGGTTTTAGTAAATCTTAACATTATGCTATATTCACCTCAGACATTTGAAAAAGAAATTAAATATTAAATACAGCAGATACAAATGAGACCCCATTTCTCTTCCCTTTCCCATTTTCCTCTGCTGGGTGAGAATCAATCCATCATTTGAACGTTTTGCTACTATGAACAATGAATAATATGAACTTCTTATAAATATATCCTGATGCACATTTTTGAGAGTGTCTCTAGGTTATAGACACACACACACACACACACACACACATAGAAGTGGAATTACTGAGCCTAGAGGGTTTGAATAATTTCAACTTTACTAGGTGGTATAAATACTGTCCTCCAAAGACTTGTACCCATGTCCACCCACTCAGGAGCACATGAGATATTTTTGTTTACTCCTCACCAAAAACTTGCCATTTTCAGAGTTTAAACCTCTGGTCAATACAATGTTGGATAAATATCATTTCATCATAGTTTTAATTTACTTACTTGAGTACTTATAGATTGAGTTTATTTTCAAAGTTTGTAACAGATCAAAGATGGCCACAAACTTTTTGAAGCTCTGCTCACTGAGTTGAGGTATATGTCCTCATCCCTTGAAACCAGGTGAGCTCATGATTGCTGTGTCCAATAGAATATGGCAGAGTAGAAACTGTGCCAATTTGGGGGTTCAGGCTGACATTTTAATCTTCGTTTCTTTTGGAATGCTCACTCTGGGTGAAGTCAACCATCATGTAAGAAGTCCAGTATGATGTTAGAAAACCTAAGGTAGCCTCTTGGCATTTTAGAGAGATGCCTGACAGACCTCAGCTTTTCTAGCCATCCAACCTGAGTGCTAGACAGTACAAATGATGACTCCAGTCCCAGCCATATTCTGACTGAATATGTTTTAAAGACTCTTAGGGAGAAGGAGGTGAAGTCAAGATGCTGGTGTGGGAATATGTAGAGTTCACATCACCCCACAACTAGGGTGTCTGCCAGACGCTGGTGAGGGACACCGATTCCCAAGGAGATGGAAGGAACCCCCAAACAAACTGCCAGGGATCAGGCCTGAAGCTCCTGTGGTGGGAGCTCTGAGTCCGAACCACTGGACTAACAGAGAACCTCAGACCCCAGGGAATATTTATCAGAGTGAGGTCTCTCGGAGGTCCTCATCTCAGCACCAAGACCAAGCTCTACCCAACAGCCTATAAACTCCAGTATTGGAAGCCTCAGGCCAAACAACCAGTAAGACAGGAACACAATCCCACTCATTAAAAAAAAAAAAAAAAAAAAGAGACAGCAAATATATATGTCACAGATGAAGGAGCAAGGTGAAAACCTACAAGACCAAATAAATGAAGAGGAAATAGGCAGTCTACCTGAAAAAGTAAAGTTGACAGTAATGATAGTAAAGATGAGCCAGAATCTCAGAAACAGAAGGGAGGCACAGATTGAGAGAATACAAGAAATGTTTAACAAAGATCTAGAAAAACTAAAGAGCAAACAAACAATGATGAACAACACAATAAATGAAATTTAAAATTTTCTAGAAGGAATCAATAGCAGAATAACTGAGGCAGAAGAATGGATAAGTGACCTGGAAGAAAAAATAGTGGAAATAACTACTGCAGAGCAGAATAAAGAAAAAACAATGAAAAGAATTGAAGACAATCTCAGAGACTTCTGGGACAACACTAAATGCACCAACATTTGAATTATAGGGGTTCCCAGAGGAAGAAGAGAAAAAAAAAGGGTCTGAGAAAATATCTGAAGAGATTATAGTGGAAAATTTCCCTAACATGGGAAAGGAAATATTCAGTCAAGTCCAGGAAGCACAGAGAGTCCCATACAGGATAAACCCTAGGAGAAACACACCAAGACACATATTAATCAAACTAACAAAAATTAAATTCAAAGAAAAAATATTAAAAGCAGCAAGGAAAAAACAAAAAATAACATATAAAGGAATCCCCATAAGGTTATCAGCTGATTTTTCAGCAGAAACTCTGCAGGCCAGAAGAGAGTGGTAGGATATACTTAAAGTGATGAAAGAGAAAAACCTAAACCAAGAATCCTCTACCCAGTTAGGATCTCATTCAGATTCAATGGAGAAATCAAAAGCTTTTCAGAGAAGCAAAAGCTAAGAGAATTCAGCACCACCAAACCAGCTTTACAACAAATGCTAAAGAAACTTCTTTAGGCAGGAAACACATAAGAAGAAAAAGACCCACAAAAACAAACCCAAAACAATTAAGAAAATGGTAATAGGAACATACATATTGATAATAACCCTGAATGTAAATGAATTAAATGCCCCAACAAAAAAACACGGACTGGATGAATAGATACAAAAAGAAGACACATATATATGTTGTCTACAAGAGACACACTTCAGACCTAAGGACATACAGACTGAAGGGGAAGGTATGGAAAAAGATATTCCAAGCAAATGGAAAGCAAAAGAAAGCTGGAGTAGCAATACTTATATCAGATAGAATAGACATTAAAATAAAGATGGTTACAAGAGATAAGGAAGGACACTGCATAATGATCAAGGGATCAACCCAAGAAGAAGATATAACAATTATAAATGTTTATGCACCCAACATAGGGGCAACTCAATACATAAGGAAAATGCTAACAACCATGAAAGGGGAAATCGACAGTAACACAATAATATTAGGGGACTTTAACACCCCACTTACACCAGTGGACAGATCATCCAAACAGAAAATAAATAAGGAAACACAAGCTTTAAATGACACAATAGACCAGACAGATTTAATTGATATTTATAGAACATTCCACCCAAAAGTGGCAGAATACACTTTCTTCTCAAGTGCACATGGAACATTCTCCAGAATAGATCACATCTTGGGTCACAAATCAAGCCTCAGAAAATTTAAGAAAATTGAAATTGTATCAAGCATCTTTTCTGACCACAACACTATGAGATTGGAAATCAATTACAGGAAAAAAAACTGTAAAAAACACAAATACATGGAGGCTAAACAGTGCTACTTAATAACCAAGAGATGACTGAAGAAATCAAAGAAGAAACAAAAAAATACATAGAAACAAATGACAGTGAAAACATGATGACCCAAAACCTATGGGATGCAGCAAAAGTAGTTCTAAGAGGGAAGTTTATAGCAATTCAATCTCACCTCAAGAAACAAGAAAGATCTCAAATAAAAGATCTAACCCTACACCTCAAGCAACTAGAGAAAGAAGAACAAAGAAAACCCAAAGTCAGTAGAAGGAAAGAAATCATAAGTATCAGAGCAGAAATAAATGAAATAGAAACAAAGAAAATAATAGCAAAGATCAATGAAACTAAAAGCTGGTTCTTTGAGAAGATAAACAAAATTGATAAACCCTTAGCCAGACTCATCAAGAAAAAAAGGGAGAGGAGGAAAATCAATAAAATTAGAAATGAAAAAGGAGAAATTACAACTGACACCGCAGAAATACAAAGGATTATAAGAGACTACTACAAACAACTATATGCCAATAAAATGGATAACCATGAAGAAATGTACAAATTCTTGGAAAGGTACAATTTTCCAAGACTGAACCAGGAAGAATTAGAAAATATAAACAGACCTATCACAACTAATGAAATTGAAACTGTAATTAAAAATCTTCCAACAAACAAAAGTCCGGGACCAGATAGCTTCACAGGTGAATTCTGTAAAACATTTAGAGAAGAGCTGACATTGATCCTTCTCAAACTCTTCCAAAAAATTGCAGAGGGAGGAACATTCCTAAATTTATTTTACGAAGCCACCCTCATCCTTATACCAAAACCAGAAAAAGATATCACAAAAAAAGAAAATTATAGACCAATATCACAGAACATAGATGCAAAAATCCTGAAAACAATACTAGCAAACAGAAACCAACAACATATTGAAACAATCATACACCATGATCAAGTGGGATTTATCCCAGGGATGCAAGGATTCTTCAATATACGCAAATCAATGTGATACACCATATTAACAAATTGAAGAAGAAAAACCATATGATAATCTCAATAGAGGCAGAAAAAGCTTTTGACAAAATTCAACACCCATTTATGATAAAAAAACTCTCCAGAAAATGGCCATAGAGGGAACCTACCTCAACATAATAAAGGCCGTATATGACAAAGCCACAGCAAGCATCATACTCAATGGTGAAAAATTGAAAGCATTTCCACTAAGATCAGGAACAAGACAAGGATGTCCACTCCTGTCACTCTTATTCAACATGGTTTTGGAAGTCCTAGTGATGGCAATCAGAGAAGAAAAAGAAATAAAAGGAATACAAATTGCAAAAGGAGAAGTAAAACTGTCACTGTTTGTAGATGACATGATACTACACGTGGGAAATACCAAAGATGCCACCAGTAAACTACTAGAACTAATCAATGAATTTGGTAAGGCTGCAGGATATAAAATCAATGCACAGAAATCTCTGGCATTCTTATATACTAACAACGAAAAATCAGAAAGAGAAATTAAGGAAACAATCCCATTTACCATCACAACAAAAAGAATAAAATACCTAGGAATAAACCTACCTAAGGAGGCAAAAGACTTGTACTCAGAAAACTATAAAACACTGATGAAAGAAATCAAAGATGACATAAACAGATGGAGAAATATACAATGTTTGTGGATTGGAAGAATCAGTATTGTGAAAATGACCATATTACCCAAAGCAGTCTACAGATTCAAAGCAATCCCTATCAAACTACCAATGGCATTCTTCACAGAATTAGAACAAAAAATTTTACAATTCGTATGGAAACACAAAAGACCCCGAATAGCCAAAGCAATCTTGAGAAAGAAAAATGGAGCTTGAGGAATCAGGCTCCCTGACTTCAAACTGTACTACAAAGCTACAATAATCAAGACAGTATAGTACTGGCATAAAAACAGAAATATAGATCAAAAGTACAGGATAGAAAGCCCAGAGATAAACCCACACACATATGGTCACCTAATTTATGACAAAGGAAGCAAGAACATACAATGGAGAAAAGAGAGCCTTGTCTATAAGTGGTGCTGGGAAAACTGGACAGCTACCTGTAAAAGAATGAAATTAGAATACTACCTAGCACCATACACAAAAATAACCTCCAAATGGATTAAAGACCTAAATATAAGACCAGACACTATAAAACTCTTAGAGGAAAACATAGGAAAAACACTCTTTGACATAAACCACAGCAAGATCTTTTTTGACCCACCTCCTAGAGTAATGAAAATAACAAAAATAAACACATGGGACCTAATTAAGCTTAAAATTGTTTGCACAGCAAAGGAAACTATAATTAATACAAAAAGACAACCCTCAGAATGGGAGAAAATATTTGCAAATGAAGCAACAGACAAAGGATTAATCTCCAAAATATACAAACAGCACATGGAGCTCAATATCAAAAAAACAAACAATCCAATTAAAAAATGGGTGGAAGACTTAAATAGGCATTTCACCAACGAAGACATACAGATGGATAAAAAGCACATGAAAAGATGCTCAACATCACTAATTACTAGAGAAATGCAAATCAAAACTACAATGAGGTATCACCTCACACCAGTCAGAATGGCCATTATCAAAAAATATAGAAACAGTAAATGCTGGAAAGGGTGTGGTGAAAAGGGAACCCTCCTGCGCTGTTGGTGGGATGTAAATTGATAAAACCACTATGGAGAACAGTATGGAGGTTCCTTAAAAAACTAAAAAAAGAACTACCATTTGACCCAGCAATCCCACTACAGGGCATATACCTTGAGAAAACCATAATTCAAAAAGAGACATGTACCACAATGTTCATTGCAGCACTATTTACAATAGCCAGAACATGGAAGCCACCTAAATGTCCATCAACAGATGAATGAATAAAGAAGATGTGGTACATATATATAATGGAATATTACTCTGCCATAAAAATAAACGAAATTGAGTTATTTGTAGTGAGGTGGATGGACCTCGAGTCTGTCATACAGAGTGAAGTAAGTCAGAAAGAGAAAAACAAATACCATATGCTAACACATGTATATGGAATCTAAAAAGAAAAAAAAAATGGTATTGAGGAACCTAGTCACAGGGCAGGAATAAACACATAGACATAGAGAATGGACTTCAGGACATGGGGGGAGGGGGAAGCTGGGGTGAAGTGAGAGTAGCATCAACATATATACACCACCGAATGTAATATACTTAGCTAGTGGGAAGCAGTAGCATAGCACAGGGAGATCAGCTTGGTGCTTTGCAATGTCCTGGAGGGGTGGGATGGAGGCTCACGAGCAAAGGGATATGGGGATGTATGTATGCATATGGCTGATTCACTTTGTTGTACAACAGAAACTAACACAGTATTGTGAAGCAATTATACGCCAATAAAGATCTATTAAAAAAAAAAAAAAAGACTAAGTGAAAACCTTCCGAATGAGCCTATTTGATCTTGATTCATCACATAGCAACAAGTGACTAGACTAGTGGTTTACTGATGATTCAAACATCCTCTACAGTGAAGCATCTATTCATATTATTCACTCATTTTGAAAATAAATTTCCTGTTAATCAGGATTTTGTAAACAAACATTCTAGGTCAAAGATTTATGTACATATCTTTCCCACTCTCTGCTTGTCTTCTGACTTTATGTTCTTCCTTCTGTTTTGTAAATTCAAATTTTAATGAACACAATTTTCTCCTTTTACAGTCAAATTCATTTTAAAATTTTTCCTTAAAAATAGTAGTGTTTTATCCAACATTAATAAAATATTCATTATTTTTCTAAGAATTGTGTAGTTTGCTGGTAACACAAATTTCTAACCTACCTGGAATTGATTATTATATGTAGTGAGACATGGATATAGATTTTATTTTCCACTAATCTAGATTATTAGCTCTGCCATATATCAAGTTTCTATATTTGCACTGAAACGTTTCTGGGCTTTTTACCTTTCATTGGTCTCTTTGCCTATCAGTATACCAATCACATAATCTTAATATAGCTTTGTAGTCAGATGTGTTATATGTACGATTTATCCTCATCCTGTTCTTCAAACATTCCCCATATGTTCTTCAAACATTAGCTCATATTTTCTGACATAAATTTTAAAAATAGCTTATTTACTTTCATTAAAACTCTTTGGGTTTTGAATGAAAATTCACTGCATTTACAGACTAACATGTCATATTATTAGAGAGTTCCAGTAGTAGATTATCTATGCTTTTTGTTTGATAATTATATTTTTTAAATTTAGGCCTTTTACATATTTTATTAGGTTCATTCTCAGGTGCCATATAGTTTTGATTACTATTGTCAACTGAGTCTTTTTATTATGCTCTATGTCCTAGTTTGATATCAACAGTGTATCCAAAACTAGTGACTTTTAGTTATTCACAATTTTGTTTTTCCATTGTGTTTCTGATATTGCTTACTATAGTTGGTGGGTTCTACCTACCAATGCAATGTTGAAAAACAGTGGTGCTAGTGGATCTCCTGATCTTGTTCCTAACATAATGGATGATTCTAGACAACTTCCAGTAAGTATGATTTTTAATAGATGCTTTTCATTAGATTATGGAAGACTGCTTATATGCCAAGTATGAATAATGAAAGAATGATGAATTTTGCCTATGCCTTTTCTACATTTATTAATATGTTCTTAGGCTGTTCTCTTTAGCCCGTTAAAACAGTGTATTGCATTAATGTTCTACACACTGAGGCATCCTTGCATTCCTGGGATAAGCATCCTTAGTTATGATTTATCATATTTCATCTAATCTAACCTGCCATTGATTGTGAGATGCATTATTATTTAATGAACATCTAAGGAATAACAAAAATAAAGTTTCATGGAAATTATGACCCCATAATTTCATATCACTCAGAATTATTATTTCATACTTATTGAAAGACCTGTTAGGTTTATACAAATACAGTTTTTATTACTTGACACATAATAATATAATTTATATTATATAGAGAGAAATAAATTCCTTAATTTTTTTTATTTTTTACATTCAGAGTTTGAATGTATTGCAATAAGAAACTATAATGCAGATTTATCTATGGGGATTTTTATTTCACAGGCCCCATAAAGCACTTAGTTGTTACTTCAAAAGGAATATGAAACTGTTGTCATTCCTTCAATAACAAATATTTACTTCATACGTATTTATTCTTCATTAGTTTTTTTCTAGTCTTCTAACACACAAAATAACTTCAGTTCAAATGCTAATTCATTCTGTGTTTTTTGTTGAACCAATTTCAAATGGAAAATAACCTTAACAGACAAAATACCTAAAGTGACAGTAATAAGAAGAGCTGTGAACAAGGTCATGTATGTGCAGTTCATGGAAACTACTTATAAATTTGCCAAGACTTAACAGAGCCCTCCCTCAAATGTTTTCAAGGACTGGGCAGGATTACAAAAGGAGGGCCATTTAACATGTCTCCATAATTTTTTTCTGTATTTAAAAATTAGAAATTAATCTAATAAGCTGTTAAATATAATGCTTCTTACATCTGATTTGAAAATTATTCTTTCAAAAAGAAATAAATAAAACACACACATAAAGCTTTTTATATGATTAAAATTTGGCAAAATACCAAAGAATTTTTAACTTACTCTTGTGCATGACTTAGTATATACTTAATGGGTCAGCAATATTTAGATGACTGACAATAAAAGAAATACATAATTAATAGCTTATTTTATTCCATAAGGCTAATTTTTATAGCCTTAATGTCAAGAAAATTTATAATTTTGTTATAACAACTATAAACATAATTTGTGTTCTATTGAGATTAATGATCTAATAAATTTTTAAAATTGCATCTAATTATATTAATAGATTTAATACATGTTCTTCAAAAATATAAATTAGATAAGAACATAATTTTAATCTTTAAAATATAATCAATTACTATTCTTAAATGTAAAATATAAATCATAATTTAATATTATAAAATTTTAATCAAAATTCTTTGAATAAATGTGAAAATGTTTACTGCAAATTATATTACATATTAATAATATAGTCACAGTTCTGTGTTCAATATGCATCTAGTAGGCAATGTGAAATATTGATATTATACTTAGATAATACATCCATACATATAAAAGATATTTAAAGTTAATATAGCTTCTTTAATATCACAAAATATTCCTTAGCTAACATGTGCAATTCTTTTATATACTATGACTCACAAATGGGAACTATTAGAGAAGCAATAAAATATGCACACCACAAATAGGAAATGATACTTGCTGTATAAGAATCAGTTGTATCCATGCTACTCTAGAGGAAGGATGTGATAAGTTAATTCACCTGTCTTTTCTCGTACTCT
The DNA here is from genome assembly GCF_009873245.2 of Balaenoptera musculus. NCBI lineage: Eukaryota > Metazoa > Chordata > Mammalia > Artiodactyla > Balaenopteridae > Balaenoptera > Balaenoptera musculus. The sequence continues at coordinate 42,187,443 of NC_045788.1, forward strand.
ATTTGTTTTCTATTGCTGTCCTAACAATTAGCACAAACTTAATGGCTTAAAAAGAAATTTATAACATTTATTATCTTATAGTTCTGTAAGTCAGAAGTCCAACATGGGTCTAACCAGACTATTATCAAGGGTGTTATAAGGTTATCTGGAGGCTCTGAGGGAGAATCCATTTCCTTGTCTTTTCCAGATTCTAGAGGCCATCTACATTCTTTGTGTTAACCAAAATTTCAGAGACAGAGACCTGATTGAAATAAAAGGGTGTTTTGACAGTGGGGGCTGGGGGTGGTTAGCCTGGGAGGTGCAGATGCAAGAAGCAGTTGAATTGTGTTCCTCCCGACTACAAAATGGAGGAGGCTTATAAAGGCAAAAACCACAAGGTTACAGTAAGTTACATGAGTTGTTTATCAAGAATTGTAATTGAAGCTGGCAAGAGGTAGGGGTGCTTATTAAGTAAGGATAGGTTGGGGTCTGAAATAGTTGTATAGTTACAAAGGGGAACAACCTTGAGACATAAGGTTGCAGCTTGCAGATGTTGTTCTTAAAAAGGCTGGTGTACTTGGGTTGGGTATATTTCACATAAAGTTCAAGTTCTCAGTGGTGCAGGGACATGTCTGAGACCAGGTCTTCAATGGCTGCCCGAATCCATTTTTGTATGCCTGAACTATGATTACTCCATTATAATTTCAATTTGTCCTCACTTGGTTCCTGTCTCCCACCTCTATCTTCAAAGCCAACAAAGAGTTGTATCTCTCTGACCATCTTGCATAGGTACTTAATCTCCTTTGGTCACGGCTGGAAGAGATCCTCTGCTTTAAGGTTCTATGTGATTAGCTTGGGCTCACCTGGATAATCCAGGGTCCTTAACCTTAATTACTTCTGCAAAATTCCTTTTGCCATGTAAAGTAACATATTCACAAAATCTGGATATTAGACCCTGGAATCTTGGATGGGCCATTATTCTGACTACATTTAAGCATAAATCTTTCTCTGTATAAATCTTTCCCATACTGTAAGGCAGTCTTTGTTTCCAACATATATAGCAGCAGAGCCCAGGCATATTCATGCCACTCAGATATAAGCAACTTTTGCTTCAAGGGAAAGAAAGATGTAGAAAAGTGTTTACTTGGGACTGGAAAAATGTTAGTCCAAGAATGAATATTATATTTATCACTTTGATTTATGCTAATGCTGAAAATCAGAACACAAGTGAAAGAAGTCTCTGAAATTTCTTTAAGTATTTATATTTTTGTAATATTTGTGATATATAGGATTCATCAAGGAATGGAGCTCAGAGCCCCTAAGGACCCTTCTTATCTGGGTCTAACTGCAGTATTAAAAATAAGTACAGGGTTACTACAACCAGGATGCCTTCCATAAAATATGAGAAACCAATGAACCAAAAGAATTATCCCCAGTTTCTTTCTAGTGGTTTACTGTTATTCCCAGATATATTCTTTCTAAGCACATGTTAAGACTGTACTTCTCTGACTCCATATTGTTAGTGTTAGTTCAGAAACTGTGAAGTTTTTGAGATTTTACTCTATTTTCAAGATGACAGGCTAGCTGTCAGAGTTTTATATTTATACCTTGACAGAAAATCTGAGGCCTTTGGGTCAGAGACAAAGAATTTATTACTCATGAAAAAAGCAGCAACAGCCAAAGTAACATCATAATATCTATTCCCAAATCCCAGTCCACACAGGGTGACATGGTGAGGGCTAGATGGTATTTGCACACGCAATGGAATGTAATAAAGGAAAGGAATTCTGAGTTTATGAGACTTTGATCTTATATCAGGATACCTGCAACAGACCCATCTTTCCTTCTGGAAAGAAAAAAGATTTTTTCTTCACTCTGGAGGGTAGACTAATCTTTCCCTAGAAATGGAAAGAAAATGTCTTTTTCTTTACTATCCTGGAACATCTCCAGGGAGGAAGACATCCCTAAACTTTACTATCCTGGAATATGTTCTTATACTAACATCATTACCTAAGTATAAATGTCTTAGCTCATATCACTCAGAAACATGAGATATGCATGGGTAATCATCTCTCAACAGTTGGACATGGTCAGATGACCTGCTTTGGTTAATAAGTTATGAATGGAAATATTCTAGACGGACTCTTCCAGTAAGTGATTCATTATGTTGCTTCCTCCGTCCTCAGAGACAAGCAAAAATATAAATGAGAGATACTACCTACAGTAGGCAGCTTTTCAGAATTACCATGACATGAAACAAAGCCTATGGTAACCCAAGATATGCATATAAGCAAAAAATAAACCATTATTCTTTAAGTTACTAAGATTTAGGGATTGGGTTTTTGTTACTGCACCATAATTTAACCTAGTCTAACTGATACACACCATGAAAATTAAGTGTTATGTTCTCTGAATTCTGGCTCCATTTACTTTTTTACCTTCTAATACATATCTTTGTTTTACTTAAAAGATGGAAAACAATATTTACTATTCTTTAAAGTATTTGGTAGTTCTATGCATTCTTTTCCTTTGCTCAGTCTTTATCTTACCTACCCATGTCTCCAAAAGATAAAATCCTGCTCATCTTTCAAGACAAAGACTTAGTGTCACCTTTTAAACAAAGTCTTCCCTAATTCCTCTGAAGAAAAATTATAATTTTCAAGCACACCACTATTTGATAATTATGTGTTGTATTTTTTTTCAAATTCTCCGTTATTTCATAGTCATATATACATATCTGTCATACAAGGAACAGGAATAGGTTACTGGACATCGGGGGCTATATCAAAGGACTTAGCATCAGGCTTTGCACAAATAGGAATTAATAATACTTACAGAGTTGCATGATTTTCAGTTTTAACATATTTATAAGCTTCTAAGAGGTATGCAAAAGCATTTTCTTACAAGTGAGTTAAAATTCTTTGTTTTATACAAAGAGTCTGGAATTGTTAAACACATTTACATTATCACATATTTTAGAAATGTAAATCACAACAAAGATATATCTATTTTTATCACAAACCCAAAATTATTTATGGGCCTGCACATATACAAGACAATAATCTAACTCAAGTGCCTCAGGAGGCTAAGCATGTAAGCAGTTGGAGAGGCTGTGACTCTATGGCAAACTGGAGAACGTTGCTTCCTTTAAAAGAGGCAGCCACTGAAGAGTCCTAACAATCACACAATGAAGAAATGTAGGGCTAGTAATACCAGATCTTTCAAATTATCAACCAATGCTGAACATAAAGAAATTTATGCAAAGTATATTTATTTTAAAAAATCAGGGCAAACAATGAACATTGCCTAGTTTTAACTTCAGGTATCTAGCCTTCAGGTATGTACATTTTAAAAAATCATCTAATATCTACTTCATTAAAATAAATTAATTAGCATAGCTACATTAATAATTATCAAAAAACGATTCATTGATTTTACAATTAGAATTATCACTATGGAATTTATCTTTTGCAAATTATGTTGTTCTAACGCCTTTGTCTTTAATCAATGCATTCAAAATCACATAGAATCTTTTGTTTTTAAATTATGTGATTTCCAATAACAAATATATGGGGAGATACTATCACTTTTATCCATATTGTATAATTGTCTTTTGTTTTATTCTCTGACAATTCTAGTTGCTTTGAAGATCATAAATTCCCTAATTAAAATTCCTAACAGTTGTATCCTATTTGCATTTTTCTCTCTTAAGAGCTTTGCAATAAGAAATATTGTTTCCATGAACTCCCAGTTTCCCCTATCCCATCCGGTTTCTATCAATATTTCTCAAAAGAAAAGAATAGTTTCAATCCCTTTGACTTTTTTTCCAAAGTCTTAATTTGTTCTGAATTGAAAAAGATGGATAGACAGCTATCTTGAAGAACATGATGTTGGTTGGTTCCCAGTATGAAAAATGAAATGCTATAAATTTAACATTAGTCTACCTGGCAGGAGAGAAAGGATTTCTACCTGTCTTTTTCTCTATAGTTAAAATTTCTGAACTCACTCTCAATTCAAGTACTAAAGTTTCTGAGAAAAATCACATTTAAGCTCAGGGTACCAGCCTACCATATCCAGATTTTGTTTGCAATACAAATTGTACCCTCAGGAAAATATTTTTAAAATTGACCTAATGATGACTCCAAGGTCTAAAATATGCAGAAATTTTGACCCAACAGTCCTAATACTTTTTAGCTGAGAACTTACATTTCAACACAGCTTCTCACTGTTTTTCTACAGGTGCATCCACATAATATCCACAATGCACTGGTCAATGGCCTTTCCTTCTAGAACAGGAAACAAGTTTCAGGAATCCCTTTTCCCCTATAGGTCCAAGATTGCTCCAGCACAGGGCCTAGTGCGCTGTGACCTTTTGTTCAATGAATACATTTGTTCGAGTACATTTATTGAGTTTTAAGGTATCAAAACAAATATAATCTAATCTTAACGAGTAAATTTCAATGTTAGAATCAGCTTTAAACTGTTCACACAGGTTTCTTGATATTGGCCACGATATATTTCTTTTCTCAACATTTCTGTATGTCAGTAATGCAAAGAAATTGACCTAACTGCAGTTAAGTACAGCATAACAATGAGGATCACAGGATCTGTAGTGAAATTACTGGCCTTCTGATCCTTATTATTCATTTATAGATTTAACTAATTAAATGAGCTCATGCACAAAAGTGTTTATCCCAGTGCTTGACACATGGGAAGCTTATGTTTTATTTCATGTGTATGGACCCCTCCCAACACCGAAGGAGGGACCCTAGAAACATCTTTTCATTTTCTCACACGTGGAATTTTTACAAGCTTAAACTAATTTAACTCTGGTGATTCCTATCTCTTTCCATTAGTATTTCCTCTTCACCATTTTTTTTTTTTTTTTTTTTGGCTTTGTGCCAAGTACAATGGAATAGTTATGGACATTTTCAAGATCAGGCTAAGGGGAAGTTGAGTTGGAAATACAAATTTTAGTTTAGGGTTAGGAGATATATGTATGGGTTCTGTATAATTTCTGTGTATTATTACTATATTAGTTTTCTGTCACTATATAACAAATAACTGTAGATTTAGTTGCTTAAAACAATATTGATTTTTTTATCTAAAATTCATAAAAGTCAGAAGTCTGAACACGGCTGTGCAGGGTTCTATAACTGGGGTTTTACAAAGCATAAATCAAGGTGTTGGCTTGACTTCTTTCCTTTCTGTAACTCAGGGTCCTCTTTTAAGCATATGGGTTTTTTGGTAGAATTAAGCTCCTTGCTTTTGTAGGACTGAGACCTCCACTATCTTTCTGCCTATCAGACAGTGGTTCTCTGTTTCTAGAGGCCGCCTGCAGTTCCTTGCCATGTGTCTCCCTCTATAAGCCTTCTTTTCGATAGATCTCCATGCTCTGAATCTCTTACTTCAGGAAGAGCCTTTTAGGGCTTACCTAATTAGGTCAGGCCAACCCAGGATGATCACCCTTTTGATCAACTCAAAGTCGACTGATTTAGGACCTTAGTTACACCCATAGAATCCTTTCACCTTTGTCATATAACTAAACTTAATTAGGGGAGTGCTGGACATCATATCGACAGTTCTGCCCACACTCAAGCAGAAAGGATTATACAGGGTGTATACAGCAAGGGGCTGAAATCTCAGAATTCATCTCAGAATTCTGCCTATCATAGTGAATTACTGCTAGCCATACCAGAGTAGAGATGGCTTTCAGTAAGATGCTTACCAAGTGCTTTGATGACTCACTAGGCAATATGACCCTAAAGAGCAGAGCCAGATATCACATAATGATATGAATGGGTCTTTAGCTCCTGGTAATAAAGTTATGATAGTACATAAATCTAAAACAACTTGAAATTTCCTGAAGTCTGACAGCATGCATGAAAATTAGTAGAATTTCCCTCAAATTTGACAGTAATCCTAAAAATTTACATTGTACTAATAAGGAGTGAGGCTAAAAGAAACTTTTCAAAACACCAAATTATAAAAATCAGATCCCAGTCAACCATGCTAGAGGAAAGAATAAATTGCCTTTCTCTTTGGAAAATCTTGTTATTTAAAAGGACAAAAACTGTAGAACATGTAAGAATATATTATAGAAGTGCTGTTGTGGTTACCCTTGTTGCTTTTTAAATTGTGGATATATATGTGACTTTTGACAGCTTTTAAAATTATGTGATGCTTGGGGAAGCGACAACTGGATGAAGTTAGTCAAAAGGTACAAACTTGAAGTTATATGATAACTAAGTACTAGAGATGTAATATACAAAAGGATATACATGGGATAAATATAATTAACACCGTTGTATGTTATATATGAAAATTATTTTTCTATCCTTTTAATTTTGTACTTATAATATATGAGATGATGGTTGTTCAGTAAATTTACTGTGGTAATCATTTCATGATGTATGTAAGTCAAGTCATTATGCTGTACACCTTAAACTTATACAGTGCTGTATGTCAATTATATTTCAATAAAACAGGAAAAACATTTTTAAAATTTGTGATGTGTTTTAATTATTTTATTCATTCTAGAAATATTTAATTTCTAATTATTCTTTTTCTTGAGGAGGTTCCATATTTGTTTCCACAAAATTTTTCACTCCGTTAACATTATAATGGTTATTGTTAAACTTTAAGTATATAGAGTTTGGGGTCACATATGCCAGGATGTCTGCAGTTGGGAGAAAACTGACTCATGGTCATTAATATTAAAAACAGAAAATATAAAATATAAATAAATAAAAAACCCCAAACTCCATCATATAAAGATGAACACTGCTAACATTTCATGGTAGAATCAATCTGTCATCCTCTAAATGATCTGGACATGTATTTTATTGGTTATCTTTATTATGAATATAGATCTACTCATTAGGGGTTTCTTACAGGTTTTCTTTTAAAAATCATATCTATAATGCATCATCCAAGAGTTCATGTTTTGGTTTCTTAAAAGTAGAGTAAGAACTTAAAAGCAATTGTAAAGTAATCTGAGGGCAGACTTCTAGATTTCATATTATTTTTTCCCTATGAAAGTACTTGTTTTGTTTAGCAACCCAGATGGTTGAGTCTTCTAAAATATTAACTTATGAATCATAGTGTCAATAGAAATAATTAATAAACAGTCTATAATAGGAAAATAAAAGAGTTTTATCTGAGCCAAACTGAGGACTATAGCCCAGGAGAAACAGGTTCAAGAAGCACGGGAATTGTGTTCCATCAGACCACAAAATGGGGGAGGCTATATAGGCAAAAACTGCAGAATTATATAAGTTGTTTGTCAAGAATTATAATTGGAGCTGGCAAGAAGCAAAGATGCTGGTTAAAGAAGGATTGATTAGGGTCTAAAATGGTTGCATAGTTACAAGGGGAGAGCTTGAGACCACAAGTTTGCACCTTGCAGCTGCTAGCAGATATTGTTTTGAGAACAGCTGGTGGTGTCTTTGAGTCTGATACAGTTCAGAAAATTCAGGTTCTCAAGGATGCAGGAACGTGTCTGAAACCACATCCACAATGGCCACCCAGCTCCATTTTCGATGTCTGAACCACAGTTACTCCAATTTGATTTTTAAATGCATTCTTTTCTTTAACGGTTAAAACAAATATAAAATGTATGTTTAATAGGTCACAGAATTTGCAAACGAAGCAACCGACAAGGACTTAATCTCCAAAATATACAAACAGCTCATGCAGCTCAGTATCAAAACAACAAACAACCCAATCAAAAAATGGGCAGAAGATCTAAATAGACATTTCTCCAAAGAAGACATACAGATGGATAAAAAGCACATGAAAAGATGCTCAACATCACTAATTATTAGAGAAATGCAAATCAAAAACTACAAATAGGTATCACCTCACACCAGTCAGAATGGTCATCAAAAAATCTACAAACAATATATGTTGGAGAGGGTGTGGAGAAAAGGGAACCTTCCTACACTGCTGGTGGGAATGCAAACTGGTACAGCCACTATGGAGAACAGTATGGAGGTTCCTTAAAAAACTAAAAACAGAGCTACCATATGATCCAGCAATACCACTCCTGGGCATATATCCTGAGAAAAACATAACTCGAAAAGATACATGCACCCCAGTGTTCCTTGCAGCACTATTTACAGTGGCCAAGACATGGAAGCAACCTAAACGCCCATCAACAGAGGAAGTGGCACATATATATGATGGAATATTAGCCATAAAAAGAACAAAATAATGCCATTTGCAGAAACATGAATGGACCTAGAGATTGTCATACTGAGTGAAGTAAGTCACACAGAGAAATACAATTATCATATGATGTTGCTTATATGTGGAATCTATAAAAGGGGGGGTGGTACAAATGAACTTATTTACAAAACAGAAATAAAGTTACAGATGTAGAAAACAAACTTATGGTTACCAGGGGGTAAGGGGGGGTAGGGATAAATTGGAAGATTGGGATTGACATATACACACTACTATATATAAAATAGATAACAAATAACGACCTACTGTATAGCACAGGGAACTCTACTCAATACTCTGTAATGACCTATATGGGAAAAGAATCTAAAAAAGAGAGGATATATGTACATGTATAACTGATTCACTTTGCTGTACACCTGAAACTAACACAACATTGTAAATCAAATATATGCCAATACAAATTTAAAATTAAAAAATAGGTCACAAAACAGGCTATTCTACTGATAGTATAAAGTTTAAGTTAAATCATGTATAAGCCAGATTGACCTCCCTATACCTCAATATGTGAAAATTTCTTCCATTAATAAAAACATTTTTTCACAGTAACATTTTTGCAGTGCAAATTCAAGCACATAAGATTCTTGGTTAACTGGAGCATAGCTTACTATCCTAGATTTTTTAGAATGAGTTGGCTTTCTATATATTCTACAGGTATATTAAGAACATTGATTAATTAGTTGATCAAACAGAGGTGAGTTAAGAGGAGATGTAGTGAGCAACATTCATATATTTTTACTTTGCATATATTCAAGTATATACTTACTGGCATGATTAGGATTCTTTTGTTTATACTATTGTACAATGCTTTTATCTCTTGGTAATACAGCATAGATATTTTTCTCTGTCATTCACTATGTTTCTACAATGACAATTTAGCTTTGATTTTGACTTCACCATAGCTAATTTAATCTGATCTTGGGATTTTTTTCCAATAAATTATTTGAAGTACACTGTAATATTTTGCAAATATTGCATAGTAATATTTGTACTATTTCCTGGAGTTATTTCTCCTTTCTTTTACAATTTTATACTTGTCTTTTCTACTAAATGAAATTGATGTTTTCAAGCTTTTATCATGCTAATTACCCATAGATTGAATTTTTAGTTATAGAATTTCTAATTTCTAGAATATTTATTCACACGTTTACTTTTGTATCCTTATTTTTTTCTTTAATGTCCACTGATGTCTTTAAGGTTGGCATATATATCAAATAAAAATATAGAACACCGAGTTAAATTTTAGTTTCAGACAATGACAATCAATATTTAGGACATACTTATAAAAAACCTGATATTCAAATTGGACTGGGTATCCAGTATTTTATCTGGCCATTCTATCATTTTTTATTGAATTTTTAATTAGTATGTTTCCAGTAGTTATTGTCTAACAATGAAATTATATGACTCCGCACTTGCCTCCCACAAAGTTTTGGCCATAGTTTTGAGTGTTTGTACTGTTTTTTATTTAAACATAATATTCCATTTACCTTTCTGACTGCATTTTTTACTCAGTTATTATGAAGAGTTTTAAATGTGGGTGTTCTGAAATACTTAGAATTCTATCAAATTTTATTTAATTAATGGTTCTGTTGTTGTTTTATCTGACATTAGACATAATTTAGTGGAATTGTGGAAATTTAGTGAATGTTTATTTGTACTTAATAATATGATTGACAATAGAGAGATGATCATACGTCAGACACTGTTTTCAATAACCTAGGAAGAATATCTTACATTAGCCTTATAACAACACTGTGCAGAAGGTGTTATTTCCAATAGACAAGTAATCTATGATTCAGAAAGTTTAAATAACCTTCTCCAAGTGTCACAATTCACATGTAAGATTGTTAGATTGAAACCTAGGACTTTCTGAACACAAATGCTGAGCTCACCTGGAGACCAACAGAAACCTGGGAATTGAGCACCATTCATTACCAACAGCCCAAGGTCAGAAACCTGCAGTGGTTCTTCAGAGTTCAAGAGAGGATGGTTCTTCCTTCCCTCAATGTTTTCTTCAGCCTGTGGTGCTCCATGCCAAAAGTGGTAGCATGCAGTTCTTAGATTCACCCACTCTACTACCCCACTGGTATGTAAGCTGCCAACATGTTTGGGGCACAGCAATTCTCAGTTTCTTGCATCCAATAGATTTCAGTTCCAGAAAATTTTTTCTTCAAAGACAAATGTATATGGTGCAAAAACCTGCCTATTTGTTTTGTCTTTACATTGATACTAACATCTTAGGTATGTTGTATTATTGATATTTGCACTGGGCTTTTGACACAAAGTTTTTCTTTGAATCAAAGTTTATCTTTGATTCATGGATGGAAAGGTCTTATCACTCTAACCCTGGCTTCTTATGCAAAAATCTTCCTATTCTTTCCTCAACATTATTAATTGCTGGCAAAAATATTAAAGTTTCACCCATAAGATAAATATTGTCCTCAATTATAGGATTAATTTTCTGTACAGTTTTTGTTTATAAAAAACAAAGATTTTTTAAAAAATCTTTCCTAATATATACTTCTGTTTCCAACAATACTTTAATGCTAGGCTATTTTGTATAAAAAGCATCAATTGCTATGTTAATTTTCCTTCAAATTGTTATGGTTATGAAAATAAAATAGTTATGTTACATTGAATTACTTTTGCCTTGAATTTCAATCTTCTTAATTTTGATATGAAAGGTTTTTTGTTTGTTTTTAGTATTTCTGCTTGTTTCATATCTTATTTTTAAAATGTCTATGATATACTTATGTATATCTCTTCTGAATAGCTTATATATTTTCTTTTATACAATAGGAGACTGTTGACTTTGAAAAAAATTATATTTATTTTCAAAGTTGATTTGTTAGATATAAAGAGTTTTTTGTTTTATATATTTATACAGCAAATTTTTCCAACTCTTATATTTTACTTACATATAGTAAAAAGAATTTTTATAGATATTCTAGGGTGAGTTTGATTCTGCATGTTATTCTTTTTTTTGCATGAATTTGTCACCTACAAATTGGCACTTGCCATCTACCTCTACAAATTAAGAGCCACTGCAGCTACTGACCTTCAACACCCCCTGAAAGGAGCTCAGGGTGCAGATCAGGGATGAGGCACTCTGTGCTCTGAGAAAAACTGGCAGAACCGGTCTTCAGATAGATATTTTCAGGAGATGATTTCATGAGCCCAATTTTTGCATCTCCTCATATCTAGAAAAGCACTAAAATCCTTCACGATGACGTCTGCTCCTTGTGACTAACAGTAACCTTCAAGAGACTAGCAGAAACCTTCTGCAAACAAATATGTGCTTGATTGCATATACTCCCCCTTCACCAAAATCACATATATACTGATCTTTCCCCCTACCTCTTTGGAGCAGTTTCAGAGAGGTATCTGAAATGCTGTCTCCCAGGCTATAGTCCTCATTTTGCCCCAAATAAAACTGAACTCACAGCTCTCACGTTGTGCATTTTTTCCCTCAGTCGACACTTTTGACTCCTAAATGTACACTGCATTCATAAAAGTATAGATACTCGTGGAATCCTATCACAAGAAAGGATATTGACTATTTTATATATATCTGAATGGATTCTAATCTAACTAAGTAAAATCTCTCTTCAATAGCACTGACCTCACTTATTCATCTCAGGTTATTCTTTTAAAAAAATGTTTTGTAAGTTGCTTTCATTTCTGCTTTTTTCTTTCCAGTTAGTTTTATTGTTGTTTCTTTCCACGTTTATAGGTAAGTTTACATTTTACCTTACTTTTACTAGTGACAGTTTGAAAATATTCAAAACACAATATTCCTTAATTATTAAGAGACAACTTTAAAATGTGATGACTGGCAGTACCCTCAGTAAAATGAGGAAATTAACAAATGTTTCCTTCATCCTTAACCAATTATTTTGATTGTTACTGTATTAATCTATAATTGACAGATTTTACTTCCAAATACCTTTTTGAAAGATTTTATATTTGCATTTTTTGCAAACATTACCATTGTTTCTACTCAGTGCTTTCAATTCTCACTGCAAGTCTATCTACTTCAATACTCCTGAGATACTCTGATCCATATCTTTGTAAGCTAGACGTTTTTGTATTTTTGCTTTTCATCATTGTTTTTATTTTTCCTTTCAGAAAAGATATGTGAGTAGAAAAATAGTTGAGTCTGTGCATACTTGTTACTTTCCCAAATGCAGAATATCTTCAACTTGGGTCACAGCTTGGGTAAAACATTCTTGAAATATTTTGATTATGAGAAATAGACAATGAAATATTCAAAAGAAAGGATTTTTTCCAATTTTTAAAAAATGAAAATATCTGCCTTTCTAATATTGAGACATTTAAGCAAAGGATTAATTTTTTTTTACAATTTTTAAACACTCTGAGTCAATAGTATCCTAATTTTTTTAAATAATTGTTCCAATTTCTAGTAAAACCTAATAAAATGAATTGAAGATTCTTATCCCCAAAAGCATGAAACTGACAATCATGTTCATTTCAACTTTGGAAAAAGGGATGCAATATTATTAAATTAATCCTGACCAGTGAAGATATTTATAAGCAATTGCAGTGCAAACATTACAGGAACAAGCCTATAATTTGAAATCAGGTTTAATTGACTTAAGGTAGCAACAGAGGCTCTTCAGAAGAACTGTGGGAAGTGGTAAGTGGTGTCATTTCTAAGGTTTAGGTTCCCACTAAAGGTTTTGAGAAGGATGTAAGGGAAGTAGGGATAAGTGGTGGATGGTTTTGTTTCTGAGTCAGATTAGTAAGGGGGATTCAGTAAGGACAGCACATCCACAGCACCGTTGTGTGTGTGTGTGTTTAAAAAGCAACATCACTGAGAAGGATTGGCTGTGGTATTTTATAGCTACCACATGACACTGCAAGAAACTATGTTTCTGATCTTTGTAGCTGGCTTTATCTCTATCCTCACAACCTAAGTGAACTGCACGACTGCTCTTTCCTTTTGCAGTTTGATGTGCTTTTAACTTTTTCAAAACCCAGGATTTTTTTTTTTTTTTTTTTATTCTTTGAAACGTGAACATCTGACTTAGAACTTTTTCATTCATCAAGAAAAGAAGTATCAACTTCAACTACAACATCCAATAAGGGATAACTATTACTTAATGGCCTGTAGCTACTGTTTTATGTAAAATGATGATCTCAGACAGTTTAAACAAAGAAATTAATACGGCCAAAGAAAGGAAAGAGAAAGGTTGACTTAGTCTGATTATTTGTCAAAGAGAAAGAACAAGGTCAAAGACAAGCACAGGTCTTTGCTTGTCTCTTGTGTCTTATAATTCTATAGCTGTATTTCTCCAATGGCTTGTAATAACTGTGTAGTATTCACTGCCCAGATTACACTGTTTATTAATCTCCTGGTATCTGAAGTATATCAATAAAAAGAAAAATAAAGCCCTAAAAAATCTTTAAAAATGAAACAGCTAGCTACATTTTAGATGACTACCTTAAATTTGCCCAAATAAAAGACATATTCAGTTTGTAATTTATTGATAATTGCCCACTATGTAAAAAAAAAATGAGAACTAAAATTCAAAGTCTAAGGGAAGATAGGAATAACTATAAGAATTCCATCAAATATTCTGAAACAGGAAAAGGGACCATATTGCAGTATTGAGACGATAAGAAATATGGCTCAAAGGGTGGGAGGGAGGGAGATGCAAGAGGGAAGAGAAATGGGAACATATTGTATATGTATAACTGATTCACTTTGTTATAAAGCAGAAGCTAACACACCATTGTAAGGCAATTATACTTCAATAAAGATGTTAAAAAAAAAAAAAAAGAAAGAAATATGGCTCAAAAGCAATATCCACTTTAGTAAGCAATAGCAGTTGGGGCTCTGGGAGTATAGTTTCACTGCAAACATAAATGTACATCATACATGAAGTGTGATAGTCCCTGAATCAGAGATCTGTAAAAAAATTTTAAAAGGCTACAGTGGATGCTTAAATGTCAGAAACATGAATGTAGTTGGTTAATTTCCCTCAATTTTATTGATATAATTTACATTCAGCTCTGTATAAGTTTAAGTTATACAGCATAATGACTTGACTTACATATATTGTGACTTACATATATCCCTTATTTTTAATTAGGCAATTTAGCATTGCTCTTTTTATCCCTTTCTGCTATTTGATAGTCTGAGAATTATAGACAGTACCTAGAATTTATTTCAATTATTTTATTGTTTATTATTTATCTGATTAGCATGCAAAGTATTCAGTGTTCAATTCTATGCCACTTATATGTTCTAACAGTCCAATTCAGTGCTCTTAATACCTTGCAAATTCCTTCCTGTCTTTTAATCCCCATATCCACTGCTTTGGCCCAGGTTATTATCATTAAAGTGAATAAGATAACCTTTTATATGGTCCCCTCCCTTGCTTTTGCTCTTGCCTATTCCATCCACATTGGGCAGCAAAAAGTAGTTTCTGTTAACACTAGTATGAAGACTCCAATCTCTTTCCTCATGCTAAAATTTGGTAAGAAATAACTTGCTGTTATATTAAAAAAGTTTTAACACTTTGGACATACAATAGTAGAGTTTTTAAAATCGGTTTCTTAACAGATAACTTGCTCATTTATAACTGCAGGAAATTTGAGAGTTTTAAAAAGATCCAGTGACCTAAATATTTTGTTTTTCTGTGAACAATCTGCAAAGACAGAAGGCACTCAAAGTTAACATGCTGTCAAAATCCATATTATATTCTCAAGTGTTTAATTTGTAATCAAGTATGGATAAGCTTAAGTTAAATGTAGTTGTAACAGTACTTTGCATTTTCACTCTGATTTCCAAACATTTTAAACATAAGTTTTTAAGATTCAATCTGGTTTCTAAGTTATCTGGTTACTTATAACACTTTGCAAATGACAAATAAAATATGAGTAGCTGCAATGAGCAGGCTAATTTCAATGGCTTATTGGAATACTTTTCAGATGTGTCTAAGTATTAAAATGCTGCAGGGGCACAAATACCATCAAATACCTATTCCTCTGAAAATAATGGGATACTAAATATGTTCAAATTCCAGATGGTTATAACAATTAATGGAACAATAAGCCAAAAGAAGAACAATTTATTGGCTTTAAAAAAAAAATCTGTCTTCTACTTTTAAGATTATAGCATAATAAATGTACTAAAATGAAATTAACACCCTTCTTGGATTTTTGAAATCTTTGCTTGTCTCTTATGTCTTATAATTCTATAGCTGTATTTCTCCAATGGCTTATAATAACTGTGTAGTATTCACTGCCCAGATTACACTATTTATTAATCTCCTGGTATCTGAAGTATAGCAATAAAAAGAAAAATAAAACCCTAAAAAATCTTTAAAAATGAAACAGCTAGCTACCTTTTAGATGACTACCTTAAATTTGCCCAAATAAAAGACATATTCAGTTTGTAATTTATTGATAATTTTCCACCATTTAAAAAAAATAAAGAGAACTAAAATTCAAAGTAACAGTGGGAAGTATAATTCATCCCTATGACAAATTAACTTGATTAACTTGTGTAATTAGTGACCACTATCTCTTGTGATTGAAGAAAGTATCTTTATGGAACACATTTAATAAAGAAGAAATTTATTTTATTAGAGCAGTTCAATGTGACCAATGAGTTTTTAGAGGTACGTGGATGAGAAAAAAAATTTTAGTACAGCATTTATTATAATTCAAGAAATTTTCTTAACCTAATAATCTAAATGGGATATTAAATTCAATGTTCAAATGTAATAGGGGAAAAAAAATCATTAAAAGAACAACTTTTGGAAACCATTTATCTAATCCTCTCCTCGTACTTTTTTAGGGTGATGGTGATGATATGTACACCTTAGTTAATTAGATGACAGGCTACAGTTAGAAACATCCAATTAACAATAATCCATACTTTCAAATTCTAAAACTCTTTTATGCCATTGTAAACCACCAAGATCTTGTGTGTAAGACAAGAGAATATGTCCAGACACTGGGAGGATGAGCTGAGGCAGATCTGGAGAGTGAGAACATGTTTTCTCCCAAATCAAGAGGTAGATGCTTATAGAAAACCTTGGCTATAAGTATAAATCCTGAAAATTTTTTACTTTGGAGGGTAGAGGCAGATGTCTTTTATGACAGAAATTGGGGGAGAGAGGCTAGAGAAATTTTCAAAAGATAAAGACATTTCACTTTTTCTTCATCAGCATGTACCTAGAAGGTTCTTATTGGAACAAACATTTGGGGACCAGGTATTCATAATTTTGAACTAGTTAGTTTACACCCTGACAACTAATATCCTTTAGAAAAGAATATACAATATATTTCCAAAACCCATAGAAAATTCCAGGGACCTCTTCATGTTCCTTTATTAACTCATTTAATGAAGGACTTAATTTTCAAGCTGCAGTGGTTGTTGTTGTTCCATTTATTTCTTCTTACATAACAAATGGCCCAAATTTAGTGGTTTAAAAACAAACAAACAAAAAAATCTCTACTGGTTCAGTGACTTGACTAAGCTCAGGTGAATGATTCCCACTTGAGGCCTCCTATTTCGGTCCACTCAAAGGAGGTGACCCACTAACTTGGGTGGCAAAAGTGTCTGGTTGTTGGCTGGGAACTAACCTGGAGTCATAGACCAGAATCCCTATATGTGAACTTGCCACATGGCTTGGGTTTCTCTTCTCACAGCATGGTAGTTGGTTCCTGAGTGAGAGCATTCCAAGAGTGATTGTCCCATAAGATAAGAAGTGACAGATGCTTGCTACTAGACCAGCATCATTCCTGACATATTCTAACGGTAGAACACTCACCCTACACTTGCCTTGATCAAAAAAAAATATATATATATATAGACACACTCCAATTTTTGATGGGGAAAAGGCAAGACCACATTGCAGAAAGAGTATATGGAATAGGAGCTATTGTTGCAATTCTTGGAAAATATACTGTCATATTTGTAATAGAAATAATAAATTAGGGAGAGTTCTATGTGCCTTGTTAAATATTTAGCCATATAAACTTTTGTCAACTATTCTTATCATTATCCCAAATATATAGACCTGTATAATTTTTCACATCTTGATTTCTATTTCATGTAGCTGGTATGAAGGAATACTTCATTAATCTGGCTTGGGTCAACAGCTTGGTTACAAGGTAGGAGAGTGTTGCCCTTACCACAAAACTAGCACCCTTATAAATGTACTCCAAAAGTCAGAAAGAGAAAAACAAATACTGTATATTAACGCATATATGTGGAATCTAGAAAAATGGTATACATGATCTTATTTGCAAAGCAGAAATAGAAACACAGATGTAGAGAACAAAGGTATGGATACCAAGGGGGAAAGGGGGGTGGGATGAATTGGGAGATTGGGATTGACATATATACACTACTATGTATAAAACAGATAACTAATGAGAACCTACTGTATAGCACAGGGAACTCTACTTGGTGCTCTGTGGTGACCTAAATGGGAAGGAAATCCAAATAAAGAGGAGATATATGTATACATATGTCTGACTCACTTTGCCTTACAGCAGAAGCTGACACAGTAGTGTAAAGCAACTATACGCCAATAAAAATAATAAAAATTTAAAAATAAAGTGAATAAATAAACAAAAAAATGTACTCCAACTCACAAGATGGATTCAGAGTCTAGGAGTGAGAAAGGTAAAGTATATAAATTCCCATTAAGAAAAGACTGATAAAACTCGGGTGAGTAGATAAATCCAAGTTTAGGTTCTTTTGGCCCATTAGGTCACTGTTTTTCCTTCTATGTAAGGTAGGCAGCCTCACAAATATGGTATAATTCCCTAATATTAGAACATCAGACAGCAATGTCTATTAGTGCTCAATAGTAAGAAATTACCTCATTTCTTCAACATCAAATTGTCATATTCTTAAATTGAGCTATTTTAATTTCTCTATTCCTTCCTTGCTCTTTGTTCTCTCTTTTGTGGGTATTATTTTGACCTAATCTCTTTATGTTTCCCCATACAAAAGAAGTAATTCACGCAGAGCAGTGAATGTAGAAGCATATGGGTATGTATGTGTGTTCATGTGAGTGTGTATGTGTGAGATACAATATTGGACAAGTATAATAACATGAAATTACTTTCCAATGTTCCTGTCTAAGCTACATGAAATAAAACACATCAATAAGACATCTAATGTTTTCTATTTAGGACTTTTTTTTTTCAATTTCCAAGATATCCTTTCATAGCTTTGAAAAGCTGTGTACTCAATGAATGACTGATGGATAAGAAATATGAAAACATATGATTATTTCAAGCAACGCAGTATATACTTGTGGTTCTTTCAGCCTATTGATAGGCACCTTTACCACCAAAAGAGCTGCATTTTTTTCCCTAATGTTATATTAATGAACCTGTAACTAATAAACTTGAATATGGGCAAATAAAATATGTCTCATGTTATACCTGGCCATCTTTCTTTTACCTCTCATCTTTAACCAATTCTTGATTATAACATGTATCAAACCTACTCATGACATTGATATTTGCCAATGTTTCTTTGGGAATTACCAACATTTTGTGGTTTCTGTTCTTCGATGCTTCCAACATCTGCTTGTGGGCTACTTTGTGCTCCCAATCTCCTGATATGACTGCACTTACTTTGTCTTTAAGTGTCAAGTTATCTCTAAGATGTCTCCTAAATCTATTTGATAAAGTGTCAAGAATTTAGCTCATTTCAATAAAAACTCCCTTCATATTTTCATGGGAGGTATTAATTTCTATCTACTTCAGGTGATTCTTATAAAATTAGTTAAGTAAATGTATATGAAATTGTTTTCAAAATTCAGGGTACTATAAAAACGTAAATTATTTTTGTTATTAATACCATTTTGTATAGGGACACATGAAACTGATATCACTATAACTTTGAAATCAACATGTTTCCTTTATTTTTTTCTTTAGTTTACTAGTCTCCTGTATGTTCAGCTTTCCCTCAAACATTTAAAATAATTCTGATGATGTTATTTCTTCATTTAAAGCCAACCAAGACATTTTTATATTTTATTTTTTTAACTAACATGGCCTACAAGGCCCTGAAGGATCCTGCTCTTCCTGGATCTCTCTCGCCAGCATTTGCGCTCTTCTCTAACTACCTTGCTTTCACTATTCACATTACAGCCTCATTGCCAGTCTTTTTTAGCTTAAAAGAAAAAAAAAAAAGGAAATCAATCCCTTCCCGCTTACCACTTAAAGATTTCAGGAAGCCTATTCATACCAGAAATTGCCCTTGCTTCCTAGGTCTTAACTTAATTACCTCTGAATCAACCTTCAGACACTTAGAAATTATAAATCGATCATTGGTATTACATAGCTCAATATTTTTCAACAGTGGTTTTCAAAATCTGATCCCTGGACCAGAAATAACAGCATCACTTGGGAACATGTTAGAAAGGCAAATTCTCAGGCCCAAGTCCCAAAATCACTGAATAAGAAGAAAACTCTGGAGATGAGGCCTAGCAACATGTTTTAACCAGCCCAACAGTGAACTCTGATGCTTGCTAAAGTTTGAGAGCTACTCCCCTACAATGTCTTTCCATTATATTAAAAATTAAATTCATCATATGATGTCATAATCCCTTTGGAAACTTGTTTGAAATATAGACCATGGGGCTCTTCTACCTCAGAAAAATTCAACAATGGGGTGTGCATTTTTACCTAGCATTCTAGGTATTCTTTACTGGAAATCTCTATCATAAAGCCCTAAACTATGACATCTCTGCCTGCATCTCAAGCTGTGTCTCCTTTTATAACTCCTTTTCCATTGAACTCCAGATTCAGGACCTTTGTCTTTGCGCAGAACGGTTTCAACACACATGTTAATAGGCTTTCTCCTTTATTTCATTAGGATCTCAACTCAAAAGTCACCATAACAGAGATGTATTCCATGACCACCCTATAAAGAAATATAGCAGCCCTATCATTCTTTATGCCCTTATTTCTTCAGAACACTTATTATAGACAATTTCTGTTTATCTGTATACTTCCCTTGGCACCTCTCAGCATGAAGAAATAGGGAGTATTACAAACAATTTTGTACTATTAAGCTTAAAATATGTTAAATGGTGGGAAACAGCCAGGTCATCTAGGGTACAGCAGGTGGACACAAACAGATGGAGAGATATACCATGTTCTTGGATTAGAAGAATAAATATTGTGAAAATCACTCTACTATCCAAAGGAATCTACAGATTCAGTGCAATCCCTATCAAATTATAAATGGCATTTTTCACAGAACTAGAACAAAATGTTTATGATTTGTATGGAAACACAAAAGACCCCAAATTGCCAAAGCAAACTTGAGAAAGAAAAATGGAGCTGGTGCAATCAGACTCCCTGACTTCAAACTATATTGCAAAGCTACAGTCATGAAAACAGTATGGTACTAGCACAAAAACAGAAATATAGATGAATAGAACAGGATAGAAAGTCCAGAGATAAACCCATACACCTATGGTTACTTAATTGATGACAAAGGAGGCAAGAAAATACAATGGAGAAAAGACAGTCTCTTCAATAAGTGGTGCTGGAAAAACTGGACAACTACATGTAAAAGAATAAAATTAGAACATTCCCTAACACCATACACAAAAATAAAATCAAAATGGATTAAAAACCTAAATGTAAAGTTGGATACTTAAAACTCTTAGAGGAAAACATAGTCAGAACACTCTCTGACATAAATTGCAGTAATAACTTTGGATCCAATTCCTAGAGTAATGAATATAAAAACAAAAATAAACAAATGGGACCTAATTAAACTTAAAAGTTTTTGCACAGCAAAGGAAAACATAAACAAAACAAAAAGACAACCCAAAGAATGGGAGAAAATATTTGCAAATGAATTGATTGGCAAGGGATTAATCTCCAAAATATACAAACAGCTCATTCAGCTCAATATCAAAATGAAACAAAAGAACAACAACAACAACAAAATCACAAAAACCCAATTAAAAAATGGCGGATGATCTAAATAGACATTTCTCCAAAGTAGACATACAGATGGCCAAAAATCACATGAAAATATGCTCAACATCACTAATTATTAGAGAAATGCAAATCAAAACTACAATAAGGTATCACCTCATACCAGTCAGAACGGCCATCATCACAAAGTCTACAAACAATGCTGAAGAGGGTGTGGAGAAAAGGGAACACTCCTGCACTGTTGGTGGGTATATAAATTGGTACAACTGTTATGGAGAACAGTATGGAGGTTCCTTAAAAAACGAAAACACTACCGTATGATCCAGCAATACTATTCCTGGGCATATATCTGGAGAAAACCATAATACAAAAAGATATATGCACCCCAGTGTTCACTGCAGCACTATTTACAGTAGCCAAGACATGAAAGCAACCTAAATGTCCATCAACAGAGGAATGGATAAAGAAGATGTTGTACATATATACAATGGAATATTACTCAGCCATAAAAAAGAAATAATGTCATTTGCAGCAACATGGATGGACCTAGAGATCACCATACTAAGTGATGTAAGCCAGACAGAGAAAGACAAATATCATATGGTATCACTTATGTGGAATCTAATTAAAAATGATACAAATGAACTTATTTACAAAACAGAAACAGACTCACAGATCTCAAAATCAAATTTATGGTTACCAAACGGGAAACATGAGGGGAAGTGATAAATTAGGAGATTGAGATTAACATATACATACTGCTATATATAAAATAGATAACTAATAAGGACCTACTATATAGCACAGGGAACTTTACTCAATATTCTGTAATAACCTATGGGAAAAGAATCTGAAAAAGAATGGCTATATATATATATCTGATTCACTTTGTTGTACACCTGAAACTAACACAACATTGTAAATCAACTATACTCCAATAAAAATTTAAAAAATAAAATAAAACAAATGTAGATTCCTGACCCCATGTAGATCCTGCTGGATGAGGCTTTCTGAGGGTTAGGCTCTAGAATTTAGCAAGTGAAGTGAATCTAACAGGTTCACCAAGTGATTCATATGCACAATAATGTTTTAGAACCACTCATCTAAGTGATTGAATGTATATCACACGCAAAGTAATGAGAAACTATCTAAAGATGTAAAATGTTTTGTTTTAGATGAGTCTCCCTGGAAGACATGTAAAGGTTGTAATTAAATAAAGCTAGAACAGAGACTGGAAGAGAAGTTAAAACTGCTTAGTATAGTACAGATATGGTCCTATCACTCCTCATTTAATTACAGTATTAACGATAGATGTGGAAAGAAAATAGCTTTAAAAAATATTAAAGGTATAAAACCAACAAAATTTGGTAACAAAGATATGGAGTTATCAGGTGAAAGACAGGATTGAGATAATTCAGATGACTGCCAGGTGCCTGGGATGGGGGACTGAATAAATGATAAAAACTGCAAGAAGTTGGTCCAACACTTAGCATACAAAAATTATTTTTATGACAGTTTTTAATACCTTCCCGATATCAAAAAACAACAACATAAAAACAAAAACACACCTATGTGAAGTACGGCATTTTAATTTGCTTAAGATATTTCAATATTATTCTAAGTAATAAATTCAAATTTTCTTTTTTCTTTTTTGGAAAATACAAAGTTCAAGTTGGCTATTTGATATTTACTGGTGACAGTCCCCCTAGAGCTTGTGATACTGGCTCATATTCCTAAGTGGTATTGTGACCTGTAATGCTTTACTACTGATAATGGCAGCATAAGTCCTTATGAGGAATAGATTATGATTATTACCCAAGCTCAATCATCATTATATTGGAGACTGGCATAGTTATATGTAATTCAGAACTTGTTCACTGACCATTTAATACAGCATATACCCAAATACCACTTTTTTCTCCCTTTTCCTTCCATTATATATTTATAGAAAGAGCTTTCTTTTTTTAATTACTGTACTAATACCACAGGGTGTAATGATATACTAGATGACTTATGTACAACTCATTTAATTACTTTCTACACTTATAACCAAATTTGGACCAAACACATTCACTGGTGAAAGTATTTCCAAATTATGCAATTCTTCATTAGAAATTATATGAAAATAACATGAACTGTTTTTATGCAAATACTTTTGTATATCACTTGCTATTTTGTAAGAATTGTGGCGCTTTATATTACCTTACTTTATATTAGTTGAGATTTTAACATACAACTCCTAATATAAATGAAGCAGTGTATTTTATAGCCTTGTGGTAGCACATTTCCCTTGTTGTCTAGATTTAATAGCATTACCATTTCAGTGATGATTTATTGCTTAATTATTGCTGTAACAGCCTATTGTTGATCATATCTAAGATCTAGAAATTGACAGGATGCCATTTTAGTTTGCTGGGTGTTTCAGACCTAATAATTTGTCATAACAAGTGACTCCATTGTCATTGATGGTACCATTACTACCTTCTGTGATGGGCACATGATGCTTATCAACACTGTGGGGAAATGGCGCACAGATTTTGACTATTAACTGGAATTTAACGTGCAAAGATTAATTCAGTGAGCTATGAGGATTTTATAAGAGGCTGTAATTATGAAATATTGATATCATTAATCTCAATATTGAGGTTTTGAAGAAATATAACTTCTACATACATGTTTCATATATATACCTACACATGTATTTGTACATATGTGAATATATATACACATACATGTACATATATGTACATTTACTTTTAATGATTTAAAGTTAACTAAATATGTTATATTAAATTTAACAAGTATGTTAAATCAACCAAATATGTTAAATTAAAACTGCATGCAAATATCCTTTTCTCATACATCCCTATGTCTAATATTCTTTTTATATTTGAAAATTTATTATGTAATACTTCTTTATTGTTTAAAAGTATCTATACTTCCATAATATTTATACTGAAGCAAATTTAACACCAGATTATCCTTAATAGTTAAAAAAAATTCAATTACTATTTTATATTCTTTTCTTTTGAACAAGGGATCCCAGTAATTTAATTTTAATATTTCATTTGAGAAACTTCTGGAAAAAATAAGTTTAACTCTATACAACTTAAGTACATTTAAACTTATATACAGTCTGCTTCAATACTAGCAGAGGCAAACATTCTTAGTCTTCACAATTGTCTTGTTATCTGGATTAGTGTAGAACACGACTAGTCACAAGTTACTCTCGTTCTTCATATTTTTTTCCGAATGTTTATTAACTATGCAAGCAATGTAATATTGTATTATATAGAGATGAAGGAAAAATATACATCTAATAGCAGCTTAAATTCCATCTCATTCTCCATTTCTTTAGGGTTCCGTTTTAAATGTATTTGTTTTAACTACATCAGTAACGTACCAGTTCTAGTTCTTAGAAATATTATTAAATATATTGAATTTCTAAATATTTAAATATGTCAAAACTGATATTATATAATGACATTAGTAACCTTAATTGCTCTTGGGACTTTATTATATTCCCAAAATTTTTTGTATTCTATCAATTGTTTTTAATCATGTAGTCTGCCCTTTTAATAATTTGAAAGTTCATTTAAGATTTGTAACATTCAATCATTTACTCCCCCTAGGAGAATATATTTTCCCGGTATGATAATTATATTCTAAATAATTAAACTCTTTGTAACTAAGTACCAACAACAAATTGGCAAAAATGGGAAAAGGCTGCTGAGAGTCAAAATTAGATTTAGGCCTCTACGTCTCAAAATATCTTATAGCTTTTAACGTAAGGCAGTCTATTCTCATAAGCCAGCCTCTGTATATACTGCTTCAAGTGTAGATCATAAATAGATTACCTACAGAATTAAAGAAGATATTTGGTAATATGGCAACTTCTCCTGAAGCCAGAAAATGCACATTTTATAACCAGATCCTCATTCCAAATTATTTCCCTACTACAAATTAAGGAATATCTTTAATTTTCACAGACTATCCACAGTCTTGAATATGCCGAGGTTACTCACAGAGATGAAGTACCTAGTTCTCAGGAAAACTAGGATCATGAGTTGTAATTTGGTATAATGATTCATTAGGAGGAAAAAGTACACACACAAAAAAAACATGAAGTCAATTAAAATTGAATTCTAATTATTTCCTGTGTCTTGAGTCTGTGCAAGTTCCATTTTAACAACTGGCATTCTTTTACATTTGTTTATATATTTAAATTTTTTTAGGTTTGTTTTATTTGCAGATTAAATGTGAAACACATGTGTATGTATACTGTTATTTATATTTTGGTTTTAATGTTATGCTGGATCCTTAAAAAGAATTGTGGAGATAATTATGCTTTTATATGACCTTAAATATTTAAAATATAAATTATAGCTTTAAAATATAAATTTTGGACATTTTAAAGATATCTAAGCCTATAAATCTGAGTACAGATTTCACTGTTCCATAAGTAGACAGTGTTCTTTTCATTATCTTCTAGAATTTTGTATTTCCTTTTTTTTTTAACATCTTGATTGGAGTATAATTGCTTTACAAGGTTTTGTTAGTTTCTGCTGTATAACAAAGTGAATCAGTTATATGTATACATATATCCCCATATCCCCTCCATCTTAGATTTGCCTCCCACCCTCCCTATCCCACTCCACTAAGTGGTCACAAAGCACCGAGCTGATCTCCCTGTGCTATGCAGCTGCTTCCCACTAGCTATCTATTTTATATTTGGTAGTGTATATATGTCAGTGCTACTCTTCCACTTTGTCCCAGCTTACCGTTTGCCCTCCTTTTGTCCTCAAGTCCATTCTCTACCTCTGCGTCTTTGTTCATGTCCTGCCCCTGGGTTCATCAGAACCAATTTTTTGTTTTTTTTTGATTCCATATATATGTTAGCATACGGTATTTGTTTTTCTCTTTCTGACTTACTTCACTCTGTAGGACGGACTCTAGGTCCATCAACCTCACTACAAATAACTCAACTTCGTTTCTTTCTATGGCTGAATAATATTCCATTGTATATATGTGCCATATCTTCTTTATCCATTCATCTGTCGATGGACACTTAGGTTGCTTCCATGTCCTAGCTATTGTAAATAGGGCTGCAATGAACATTGTGCTACAGGTCTCTTTTTGAATTATGGCTTTCTTAGGGTATATGCCCAGTAGTGGCATTGCTGGGTCATATGATAGTTCTATTTTTAGTTTTTTAAGGCACCTCCATACTGTTCTCCATAGTGGCTGTATCAATTTACATTCCCACCAACAGTGCATGAGGATTCCATTTTCTCCACACCTTCTCCAGCATCTATTGTTTGTAGATTTTTTGATGATGGCCATTCTGACCGGTGAGGTGATACCTCATTGTGGTTTTGATTTGCATTTCTCTAATTATTAGTGATGTTGAGAATCCTTTCATGTGTTTGTTGGCAATCTGTATATCTTCTTTGCAGAAATGTCTATTTAGGTATTCTGCCCATTTTTGGATTGGGTTGTTTGTTTTTTTTCCTATTGAGCTGCATGAGCTGCTTGTATAATTGGAGATTAATTCTTTGGCAGTTGCTTCATTCGCAAATATTTTCTCCCATTCTGAGGGTTGTCTTTTCATCTTGTTTATGGTTTCCTTTGTTGTGCAAAAGCTTTTAAGTTTCATTAGGTTCCATTTGTTTATTTGTGTTTTTATTTCCATTTCTCTAGGAGGTGAGTCACAAAAGATCTTGCTGTGATTTATGTCATACAGTGTTCTGCCTGTTTTTCTCTAAGAGTTTTATAGTGTCTGGCCTTACATTTAGGTCTTTAATCCATTTTGAGTTTATTTTTCTGTATGCTGTTAGGGAGTGTTCTAATTTCATTGTTTTAAATGTAGCTGTCCAGTTTTCCCAGCACCACTTACTAAAGAAGCTGTCTTTTCTTCATTGTATATTCTTGCTTCCTTTGTCAAAGATAAGGTGACCATATGTGCATGGGTATATCTCTGGGCTTTCTATCCTGTTCCATGGATCTATATTTCTGTTTTTGTGCCAGTACCATACTGTCTTGATTACTGTAGATTTGTAGTATAGTCTGAAGTCAGAGAACCTTATTCCTCCAGCTCCATTTTTCTTTCTCAGGATTGCTTTGGCTATTTGGGGTCCTTTGTGTTTCCATACAAATTGTGAAATTTTTTGTTCTAGTTCTGTGAAAAATGCCATGGGTAGTTTGATAGGGATTGCATTGAATCTGTACATTGCTTTGGGTAGTATAGTCATTTTCACAATGTTGATTCTTCCAATCCAAGAACATGATATATCTCTCCTTCTGTTTGTATCATCTTTAAAGTCTTTCATCAGTATCTTATAGATTTCTGCATACAGGTCTTTTGTCTCCTTAGGAAGGTTTATTCCTAGGTAGTTTATTCTTTTTGTTGAAATGGTAAATGGATTGGTTCTTTCTCTTTCAGATTTTTCATCATTTGTGTACAGGAATGCAAGAGATTTCTGTGCATTAATTTTGTATTCTGTTACTTTACCAAATACATTGATTAGATCTAGTAGTTTTCTGGTACCATCTTTAGGATTCTCTATGTATAGTATCATATCATCTGCAAACAATGACAGCTTTACTTCTTCTTTACCGATTTGGATTCCTTTTATTTCTTTTATTTCTCTAATTGCTGTGGCTAAGAATTCCAAAACTATGCTGAATAATAGTGGTGAGAGTGGGCAAACTTGTCTTGTTTCTGACCTTAGATGAATAGATTTCAGTTTTTCACCATTGAGAATGATGTTGCCTATGGGTTTGTCATACATAGCCTTTATTATGTTGAGGTAGGTTCCCTCTATGCCCACTTTCTGGAGATTTTTTTCATAAATTGTTGTTGATTTTTGTCAAAAGTTTTCCTGAATCTATTGAGATTATCATATGGTTTTTAATCCATTTTGTTAATATGGTGTATCACATTGATTGATTTGTGTATATTGAAGAATCCTTGCATTCCTGGGATAAACCCCACTTGATCATGGTGTATGATTCTTTTAATGTGATTCTGGATTCTGTTTGCTACTATTTTGTTGAGGATTTTTGCATCTATGTTCATCAGTGATATTGGTCTGTAGTTTTCTTTTTTGTGTGACATCTTTGTCTGGTTTTGGTATCCGGGTGATTGTGGCCTCGTAGAATGAGTTTGGGAATGTTCCTCTCTCTGCTATATTTTGGAAGAGTTTGAGAAGATGAGGTGTTAGCTCTTCTCTAAATGTTTGATAGAATTCACCTGTGAAGCCATCTTGTCCTGGGCTTTTGTTTGTTGGAAGATTTTTAATCACAGTTTCAATTTCAGTGCTTGTGATTGGTCAGTTCATATTTTCTATTTCTTCCTGTATCAGTCTTGGAAGTTTGTACTTTTCTAAGCATTTGTCCATTTCTTCCAGGTTGTCCATTTTATTGGCATATAATTGCTTGTGGTATTCTCTCATGATCCTTTGTATTTCTGCAGTGTCAGTTGCTACTTCTGCTTTTTCTTTTCTAATTCTGTTGATTTGAGTTTTCTCCCTTTAATTCTTAATGAGTCTGGGTAATGGTTTATCAATTTTGTTTACCTTCTCAAAGAACCAGCTTTTAGTTTTATTGATTTTTGCCATTGCTTCCTTCATTTCTTTTTCATTTATTTCTGATCTAATCTTTATGATTTCTTTCCTTCTGCTAACTTTGGGGTTTCTTTGTTCTTCTTTCTCTAATTGCTTTAAGTGTAACGTTAGGTTGCTTATTTGAGATTTTTCTTGTTTCTTGAGGTAGGGTTGTATTGCTATAAACTTCTCTCTTAGAACTGCTTTTGCTGCATCCCATAGGTTTTGGGTCATTGTGTTTTCATTGTCATTTGTTTCTAGGTATTTTTTGATTTCCTTTTTGATTTCATCAGTGATCTCTTGGTTATTTAGTAGTGTATTTTTTAGCCTCCTTGTGTTTGTATTTTTTTACAGTTTTTTTTTCCTGTAATTGATATCTTGTCTCATAGTGTTGGGGTCGGAAAAGATACTTGATATGATTCCAATTTTCTTAAACTTACCAAGGCTTGATCTGTGACCCAAGATATGATCTATCATGGATAATGTTCCATGGGCATTTGAGAAGAAAGTGTATTCTGTTGTTTTTGGTTGGAATGTCCTATCAATATCAATTAAGTCTATCTGGCCTAATGTGTCTTTTATAGCTTGTGTTTCCTTATTTATTTTCATTTTGGATGATCTGTCCATTGGTGAAAGTGGGGTGTTTAAGTCCCCTACTATAATTGTGTTACTGTCGATTTCCCCTTTTATGGCCGTTAGCATTTTCCTTATGTACTGAGGTGCTCCTATGTTGGGTGCATAAATATTTACAATTGTTATATCTTCTTCTTGGATTGATCCCTTGATCATTAAGTAGTGTCCTGCTTTTTGTCTTGTAATAGTCCTTATTTTAAAGTCTATTTTGTCTGGTATGTGTATTGTTACTCCAGCTTTCTTTTGATTTCCATTTGCATGGAATATCTTTTTCCATCCTCTCACTTTCAGTCTGTATGCGTCCATAGGTCTGAAGTGGGTCTCTTGTAGGCATCATATATACAGGTCTTGTCTTTGTATACATTCAGCCAGTCTGTGTCTTTTGGTTGGATCATTTAATCCATTTACATTTAAGGTAATTATCAATATGTATGTTTGTATTACCACTTTCTTAATTGTTTTGGGTTTGTTATTGTAGGTCGTTACCTTCTCTTGTGTTTCCTGCCTAGAGAAGTTCCTTTAGCTTTTGTTGTAAAGCTGGTTTTGTGGTGCTGAATTCTCTTAGCTTTTGCTTGTCTGTAAAGGTTTTAATTTCTCTGTTGAATCTGAATGAGTTCCTTGCTGGGTAGAGTAATCTTGGTTTTAGGTCTTTCCCTTTCATCACTTTAAATATGTCCTGCCACTCCCTTCTGGCTTGCAGAGTTTCTGCTGAAAGATCAGCTGTTAACCTTATGGGGATTCCCTTGTATGTTATTTGTTGCTTTTCCCTTGCTGCTTTTAATATTTTTTCTTTGTATTTATTTTTTGATAGTTTGATTAATATGTGTCTTGGTGTGTTTCTCCTTGGATTTATCTCGTGTGGGACTCTCTGTGTTTCCTGGACTTGATTGACTATTTTTCCCATGTTAGGGAAGTTTTCAACTATAATCCCTTAAAATATTTTCTCAGACACTTTCCTTTTCTCTTTTTCTTCTGGGCAAATATTTTCTCAGACACGTTCCTTTTCTCTTCTCCTTCTGGGACCCCTATAATTCAAATATTGGTGCGTTCAATGTTTTCCCAGAGGTCTCTGAGAATGTCCTCAATTCTTTTCATTCTTTTTTCTTTATTCTGCTCTGCAGCAGCTATTTCCACTATTTTATCTTCCAGGTCACTTATCTCTTCTTCTGCCTCGGTTATTCTGCTATTGATTCCATCTAGAGTATATTTAATTTATTGTGTTGTTCATCATTGTTTCTTTGCTCTTTAGTTCTTCTAGGTCCTTGTTAA
Source organism: Balaenoptera musculus (assembly GCF_009873245.2). Taxonomy (NCBI): domain Eukaryota; kingdom Metazoa; phylum Chordata; class Mammalia; order Artiodactyla; family Balaenopteridae; genus Balaenoptera; species Balaenoptera musculus. The sequence goes on from NC_045788.1 coordinate 42,218,132, forward strand.
ATGTTTCTTGTATTTTCTCCATACTATTTCCAAGATTTTGGATCATCTTTACTATCATTACTCTGAATTCTTTTTCAGGTAGGTTGCCTATTTCCTCTTCACTTGTTTGGTCTGGTGGGTTTTTACTTTGCTCCTTCTTCTGCTGCATATTTCTATTTTTTCTCATTTTGTTAAACTTACTGTGTTTGGGGTCTCCTTTTCACAGGGTGCAGGTTCATGCTTTCCATTATTTTTGGTGTCAGCCCCCAGTGGATGAGGTTGGTTCAGTGGCATGTGTAGACTTCCTGGTGGAGGAGGCTGGTGCCTGTGCTCTGGTGGGTGGGGCTGTATCTTGTCCTTCTGGTGGGCAGGGCTGTGTCTGGTGGTGTGTTTTGGAGTGTCTGTGAACTTAGTATGACTTTAGGCAGCCTCTCTTTTAATGGGTGGTGCTGTGTTCCTGTCTTGCTAGTTGTTTGGCATGGGGTGTTCAACACTGGAGCTTGCTGGCCATTGGGTGGAACTGGGTCTTAGTGTTGAGATGAAGATCTCTGGGAGAGCTCTTGCTGATTGGTATTACATGGGGCTGGGATGTTTCTGGTTGTCCAATGTCCTGGACTCAGCTCTCCCACTTCGGAGGCTCAGGTCCAACACCTGGTTGGAGCACCAAGACACTGCCAGCCACATGACTCAGAAGAAAAGAAAGAGAGAAAAGAAAAGACAAAGCAAAAACCAAAAAACTAACAGACAGAACCCAGGACAAATGGTAAAAGCAAACCTATATAGACAAAATCACACAAAGAAGCATACACATACACACAGGATCAGCCTTCCAGAACAAAACCAGAGCCTATCCTATACAAGGTTTTGGTTAGCTTGGGGATTTAAGCATTGGAGAACATTTAGAAGTGGGAGTGTTTAGGGACTGACAGACTTTCAGGGGCAATTCTGTGGTCACTAGATTAAGGCCTGTATTTCTTTTTTAGTGTCATTTTTTCTAGGGCAGTGGCTCTCAAATTTTAGGTTGTATCATAATCACTGTGAGAGTATGTTAAAATACGGATTGCTGGGCCCAGTCCCAGAGATTCTCATTCAGTAGATCTGCAGTGAGGCCCAATAATTTAAATTTCCAACATGTCCTCAGGTGATTTAGTGCTGCTGAATAAGGGACCACATTTTGAGAAACATCATGTAGGATTGCCTAACAGCGTCTTCCTTAATTTCCAAGTAAAGATTTTTGTTTGTTTTTGTTTGTTTTTTTCAATTTTTTATTATTGTTTCATTGAAGAGTGAATTTTTATCTGAAAATTGAGCTCATTTTAGGCTTTGTGGGTTCAAGGGAGATAAGGAACATATAGGAGGGCTGGTTCCTCTCCATTCCATCTAACTCTGCCCTGTGAAGGATACACCCAATCTCTCTTCTTTTCCAGGCAAAATAGTGTAACATATTTATAAAAGACATTAATTAATTAAAGAATCAATGGCTTCCTGTTATCAGGTATGGGTCTGGTATGTATTCAGTTAACTTATAAATACAGAGTTGAGACTCCTATGTGAAGTACTGAGAAACAATTGTATATAATATTTCAGGACTTCCTGATAGCCACATGACATTTACATGATGAAATATTCAGTATACACTTGTTTTACCATCAAAAAGACCTGCCATTACATTACTTTTTGTTAAAAATCATGAAATTTAGAATTCATGTTTTAAGCACTTATTTCTTCAAAAAAGAGATATATTACTATTTTCTTGCTTTTACATAGCAAGGAAATACATGCAGCTTGGCAAACATGCAATTTATTTTATTTATATTGAACCATCTGTTTTGCTGGGCAGTTTGAGTCTTTTTTCCCCACTCTAACACATCTAAAGAATTTTTTTTTTAAGAAGCCGCTCTTGAAAACATTGCCAATTAGTTTTAACTTCACAAAATGAATGACAACCTGATGAATGCCATCACAGAATACATCATTACTTGAAAATTTGGCAGTTATAAAGAAATTCAAAAAGGCAGTAATTAAAATTAGCTGAAAAAGGCAAATTGCTTCAACTTGGTGTCTTCAACAAAACATATCCTTATATGTTAATGATGGCCTTCAGTGATATTTTCAACAACTTTTCTACATATAGTATAAATCTTATTCTTTCATTTCTCAATTCTGATTTTTGGCAATGAATGAAAATGGAATGCAGTGTTAGCATTTCAAGAAGAAAAATAAATAACAAAGTTTTCTTGATATTGTACTTATTCACATCTCTTTTATTCTAAAATTCTAGATTCACTATAGCAGTGGCATGACATCATTGTTAACTAATATGTTTCAGAAAATTTGAAGAACATAGAAACACAAATGTTTGATATGAACCAAATAAAACTGATGAAAAGCCAAGCCATACATCACACAATATATGAACATTAATGTTTTTCTCAGTATAATACATATATGAAGAGGGAAGTGAGGAATACCCTTCAGCAGAGACAGGTATCAAAGTACTATCAATTTCACAACGGAATTGTTTAGAATCTATTTGAAAATAACAGTTTTTCAACATTTAAATTGTGCTACAGCACCAAAATAGTAAGTGCATAATTACAATTGGACTGAATAAAATATATTCTAACATAACTATAAAATATCCTTTAAAATAGAGTGTTAAATTTCAAGAACTGGTGAATTATATGGTATTTCTATGTGAATATTAGCTAATTTTGACTGGTATGTAATATAAAAAGTAATCATTTCTTGTGGGGAAAATCTGTTAAATAAATTTTAAAATCACATCAAAGTTTTAAGCATAATATAACAGACTGTTCAGAACAAGAATGAAGTTAAATACTTTCCATATCAACAAATGGAATATAGCAAGAGCAAAAACTTAAGGGAAAATACATTTATTAAGGAAAAGGAAAGAACAATGCAATTAATGTTGTATTAAGTTTGAACAGGAAGTACAGAAAGCTAGTGGAAATAAGAGGCATTTATGTATTTTATTGCAAATGATTATCTAGCTTTCCAAAAAAGAATACCTTTGAAATCTTTACCACATAATGGATTTCTGTATGTAGTTCAGTCTATTTCTGGACTTTCTATTCATGTGCCAGTACTACACTAATTATAGGACCTTTTCAGTATGTTGTAGTATCTAGTAAAACTACTTACTTCCTTATGTATTGTATTTTCACTTTTAGTCTATATACCTACTAGTCTTCAATGTTTATTTCTCCTAATGAACTTTAGTGTCTATTTGACTGGCTTCATTTTAAAAATACCACTGTTATATTTACTGGGATTGCATTAACTCTAACAAGTCTTAGTTCAAGTTATCTGACCCCAAGTTCCATTTGCTTTCTTATACATCATAATGTTTAAGAAACATAATCACCAAATTTTATACAGATTTTAGATATGACATTGCTTTTCATAAACAGTGGCACTCCATGCACTGTACAATCAAATGAAGAACGTATATTCAAGGATAATCGGGAATAGAATGACAAAAATCCATTAAAAACCCATTTAATGGCTTTATCCATTAAAGACATTCTTCTAAAAACAATAAGATAATTCAACTTATTTTAATAGGATTCTATGGAGTCAACAAGCCAACAACAGACTAGAATACATGTTTTTGCAAAAGATTATTATAGAGAGAGAAGAAGGCCGAAGAGTAAGACGCAGAGATCACCTTCCTTCCCACAGATACAGTAGAAATACATCTACACGTGGAACTGCTCCTACAGAACACCCACCGAACACTGGCAGAAAACGTCAGACCTCCCAAAAGGCAAGAAACTCCCCACATACTTGGGTAGGGCAAAAGAAAAAAGAAATAACAGAGACAAAAGAATAGGGATGGGACCTGCACCAGTGGGAGGGAGCCGTGAAGGAGGAAAGATTTCCACGCACTAGGAAGCCCCTTCACGGGCAGAGACTGCGGGTGGCAGAGGGGGGAAGCTTCAGAGCCACGGAGGAGAGCGCAGCCACAGGGGTGCGGAGGACAAAGCGGAGAGATTCCCGCACAGAGGCTTGGCGCCGAGCAGCACTCACCAGCCTGAAAAGCTTGTCTGCTCCCCCGCCGGGGTGGGCGGGGGCTGGGAGCTGAGGCTCGGGATTCGGTCGGATCGCAGGGAGAGGACTGGGGTTGACGGCGTGAACACAACCTGAAGGGGTTAGTGCACCACAGCTAGCCGGGAGGGAGTCCGGGAAAAAGTCTGCAGCTGCCGAAGAGGCAAGAGACTTTTTCTTGCCTTTTTGTTGCGCGGCGCGCAAGGAGAGGGGATTCAGAGCGCCGCCTAAACGAACTCTAGAGACGGGCGCGAGCTGCGGCGATCAGCGTGGGCCCCAGAGACGGGCGTGAGATGCTAAGGCTGCTGCTGCCGCCACCAAAAAGCCTGTGTGCGACCACAGGTCACTCTCCACACCGCCCCTCACGGGAGCCAGTGCAGCCCACCACTGCCAGGGTCCCGTGATCCGGGGACAACTTTCCTGGGAGAACGCACTGCGTGCCTCAGGCTGGTACAAAGTCACGCTGGCCTCTGCCACTGCAGGCTCGCCCCGCCTCCTCTGTACCCCTCCCTCCCCCCGGCCTGAGTGAGCCAGAGCCCCCGAAGCAGCTGCTCCTTTAACCCAGCTCTGTCTGGGTGGGGAACAGATGCCCTCAGGCGACCTACATGCAGAGGCGGGTCCAAATCCAAAGCTGAACCCCGGGAGCTGTGCGAACAAAGAAGAGAAAGGGAAATTTCTCCCAGCAGCCTCAGAAGCAGCGGATTAAAGCTCCACAAACAACTTGATGTGCCTGCATCTGTTGAATACCTGAATAGACAACAAATCATTCCAAATTCAGGAGGTGGACTTTGGGAGCAGGATATATTAATTTTTCCCCTTTTCCTTTTTTTGTGAGTGTATATGTATATGCTTCTGGGTGAGATTTTGTCTGTATAGCTTTGCTTTATAATAGCTTTATTTTACTTCACTATATTATAGCCTCTTTCTTTCTTTCTATTTTTTCTCACTTTTACTCTGAGCTGTGTGGACGAAAGGCTCTTGGTGCTCCAGCCAGGCATCAGGGCTGTGCCTCTGAGGTGGGAGAGCCAACTTCAGGACACTGGTCCACAAGAGACCTCCCAGCTCCACGTAATACCAAATGGCAAAAATCTCTCAGAGATCTCCATCTCAACATCAAGACCCAGCTTCACTCAACGACCAGCAAGCTACAGGGCTGGACACCCTATGCCAAACAACTAGCAAGACAGGAACACAGCCCCATCCATTAGCAGAGAGGCTGCCTAAAATCATAATAAGGCCACAGACACCCCAAAATAAACCACCAGACATGGATGTGCCCACCAGAAAGACAAGATCCAGCCTCATCCACCAGAACTCAGGCATTAGTTCCCTCCACCAGGAAGCCTACACAACCCACTGAACCAACCTTAGCCACTGGGGACAGATACCAAAAACAACGGGAACTACGAACCTGCAGCCTGTGAAAAGGAGACCCCAAACACAGTAAGATAAGCAAAATGAGATGACAGAAAAACACACAGCAGATGAAGGAGCAGGGTCAAAACACACCAGACCTAACAAATGAAGAGGAAATAGGTAGTCTACCTGAAAAAGAATTCAGAATAATGATAGTAAGGATGATCCAAAATCTTGGAAATAGAATAGACAAAATGCAAGAAACATTTAACAAGGATGTAGAAGAACTAAAGAGGAACCAAGCAACGATGAAAAACACAATAAATGAAATTAAAAATACTCTAGATGGGATCAATAGCAGAATAACTGAGGCAGAAGAACGGATAAGTGACCTGGAAGATAAAATGGTGGAAATAACTACTGCAGAGCAGGATAAAGAAAAAGGAATGAAAAGAACTGAGGACAGTCTCAGAGACCTCTGGGACAACATTAAACGCACTAACATTCGAATTATAGGGGTCCCAGAAGAAGAAGAGAAAAAGAAAGGGACTGAGAAAATATTTGAAGAGATTATAGTTGAAAACTTCCCTAATATGGGAAAGGAAATAGTTAATCAAGTTCTGGAAGCACAGAGAGTCCCATACAAGATAAACCCAAGGAGGAACACGCCAAGACACATATTAATCAAACTATCAAAAATTAAATATAAGGAAAACATATTAAAAGCAGCAAGGGAAAAACAACAAATAACACACAAGGGAATCCCCATAAGGTTAACATCTTATCTTTCAGCAGAAACTCTGCAAGCCAGAAGGGAGTGGCAGGATATAATTAAAGTGATGAAGGAGAAAAACCTACAACCAAGATTACTCTACCCAGCAAGGATCTCATTCAGATTTGATGGAGAAATTAAAACCTTTACAGACAAGCAAAAGCTGAGAGAGTTCAGCACCACCAAACCAGCTTTACAACAAATGCTAAAGGAACTTCTCTAGGCAAGAAACACAAGAGAAGGAAAACACCTACAATAACAAACCCAAAACATTTAAGAAAATGGGAATAGGAACATACATATTGATAATTACCTTGAATGTAAATGGATTAAATGCTCCCACCAAAAGACACAGGCTGGCTGAATGGATACAAAAACAGGACCCATATATATGCTGTCTACGAGAGACCCAATTCAGACCTAGAGACACATACAGACTGAAAGTGAGGGGATGGAAAAAGATATTCCATGCAAATGGAAATCAAAAGAAAGCTGGAGTAGCAATTCTCATATCAGACAAAATAGACTTTAAAATAAAGACTATTACAAGAGACAAAGAAGGACACTATATAATGATCAAGGGATCGATCCAAGAGGAAGGTATAACAATTGTAAATATTTATGCACCCAACATAGGAGCACCTCAATACATAAGGCAAATACTAACAGCCATAAAAGGGGAAATCGACAGCAACACAGTCATAGTAGGCGACTTTAACACCCCACTTTCACCAATGGACAGATCATCCAAAATGAAAATAAATAAGGAAACACAAGCTTTAAATGATACATTAAACAAGATGGACTTAATTGATATTTATAGGACATTCCACCCAAAAACAACAGAATACACATTTTTCTCAAGTGCTCATGGAACATTCTCCAGGATAGATCATATCTTGGGTCACAAATCAAGCCTTGGTAAATTTAAGAAAATTGAAATCGTATCAAGTATCTTTTCCGACCACAACGCTATGAGACTAGATATCAATTACAGGAAAAGATCTGTAAAAAATACAAACACATGGAGGCTACACAATACATTACTTAATAACGAAGTGATCACTGAAGAAATCAAAGGGGAAATCAAAAAATACCTAGAAACAAATGACAATGGAGATACGACGACCCAAAACCTATGGGATGCAGCAAAAGCAGTGTTAAGAGGGAAGTTTATAGCAATACAAGCCTACTTCAAGAAACAGGAAACATCTCGAATAAACAACCTAACCTTGCACCTAAAGCAATTAGAGAAAGAAGAACAAAATAACCCGAAAGCTAGCAGAAGGAAAGAAATTATAAAGATCAGGTCAGAAATAAATGAAAAAGAAATGAAGGAAACAATAGCAAAAATCAAAGAAACTAAAAGTTGGTTCTTTGAGAAGATAAGCAAAATTGATAAACCATTAGCCAGACTCATCAAGAGAAAAAGGGAGAAGACTCAGATCAATAGAATTAGAAATGAAAAAGGAGAAGTAACCACTGACACTGCAGAAATACAAAAGATCATGAGAGATTACTACAAGCAACTCTATGCCAATAAAATGGACAACCTGGAAGAAATGGACAGATTCTTAGAAATGCACAAACTGCCGAGACTGAACCAGGAAGAAATAGAAAATATGAACAGACCAATCACAAGCACTGAAATTGAAACTGTGATTAAAAATCTTCCAACAAACAAAAGCCCAGGACCAGATAGCTTCACAGGTGAATTCTATCAAACATTTAGAGAAGAGCTAACACCTATCCTTCTCAAACTCTTCCAAAATATTGCAGAGGGAGGAACACTCCCAAACTCATTCTACGAGGCCACCATCACCCTGATACCAAAACCAGACAAAGATGTCACAAAGAAAGAAAACTACAGGCCAATATCACTGATGAACAGAGATGCAAAAATCCTCAACAAAATACTAGCAAACAGAATCCAACAGCACATTAAAAGGATCATACAACATGATCAAGTGGGGTTTATCCCAGGAATGCAAGGATTCTTCAATATACGCAAATCAATCAATGTGATACACCATATTAAGAAATTGAAGGAGAAACACCATATGATCATCTCAATAGATGCAGAGAAAGCTTTCGACAAAATTCAACACCCATTTATGATAAAAGCCCTGCAGAAAGGAGGCATAGAAGGAACTTTCCTCAACATAATAAAGGCCATATATGACAAACCCACAGCCAAGATTGTCCTCAATGGTGAAAAACTGAAACCATTTCCACTAAGATCAGGAACAAGACAAGGTTGCCCACTCTCACCACTATTATTCAACATAGTTTTGGTAGTGTTAGCCACAGCAATCAGAGAAGACAAAGAAATAAAATGAATCCAAATCGGAAAAGAAGAAGTAAAGCTGTCACTGTTTGCGGATGACATGATACTATACATAGAGAATCCTAAAGATGCTACCAGAAAACTCCTAGAGCTAATCAATGAATTTGGTAAAGTAGCAGGATACAATATTAATGCACAGAAATCTCTTGCATTTCTATACACTAATGACGAAAAATCTGAAAGTGAAATTAAGAAAACACTCCCGTTTACCAATGCAACAAAAAGAATAAAATATCTAGGAATAAACCTACCTAAGGAGACAAAATGCCTGTATGCAGAAAATTATAAGACACTGATGAAAGAAATTAAAGATGATACAAATAGATGGAGATATATACCATGTTCCTGGATTGGAAGAATCAACACTGTGAAAATGACTCTACTACCCAAAGCAATCTACAGATTCAATGCAATCCCTATCAAACTACCACTGGCATTTTTCACAGAACTAGAACAAAAAATTTCACAATTTGTATGGAAACACAAAAGACCCCGAATAGCCAAAGCAATCTTGAGAACGAAAAATGGAGCTGGGGGAATCAGGCTCCCTGACTTCAGACTATATTACAAAGCTACAGTAATCAAGACAGTTTGGTACTGGCACAAAAACAGAAATATAGATCAATGGAACAGGATAGAAAGCCCAGAGATAAACCCACGCACATATGGTCACCTTATCTTTGATAAAGGAGGCAAGCATATACAGTGGAGAAAACACAGCCTCTTCAATAAGTGGTGTTGGGAAAACTGGACAGGTACATGTAAAAGTATGAAATTAGAACACTCCCTGACACCATGCACAAAAATAAACTCAAAATGGATTAAAGACCTAAGTGTAAGGGCAGACACTATCAAACTCTTAGAGGAAAACATAGGCAGAACACTCTATGACATACATCACAGCAAGATTCTTTTTGACCCAGCTCCCAGAGAAATGGAAATAAGAACACAAATAAACAAATGGGACCTAATGAAACTTAAAAGCTTTTGCACAGCAAAGGAAACCATAAACAAGACCAAAAGACAACCATCAGAATGGGAGAAAATATTTGCAAATGAAGCAACTGACAAAGGATTAATCTCCAAGATTTACAAGCAGCTCATGCAGCTCAATAACAAAAAAACGAACAACCCAATCCAAAAATGGGCAGAAGACCTAAATAGACATTTCTCCAAAGAAGATATACAGATTGCCAACAGACACATGAAAGAATGCTCAACATCATTAATCATTAGAGAAATGCAAATCAAAACTACAATGAGATATCATCTCACACCAGTCAGAATGGCCATCATCAAAAAATCTAGAAACAATAAATGCTGGAGAGGGTGTGGAGGAAAGGGAACACTCTTGCACTGTTGGTGGGAATGTAAATTGATACAGCCACTATGTAGAACAGGATGGAGGTTCCTTAAAAAACTACAAATAGAACTACCGTACAACCCAGCAATCCCACTACTGGGCATATACCCTGAGAAAACCATAGTTCAAAAAGAGTCATGTACCAAAATGTTCATTGCAGCTCTATTTACAATAGCCAGGACATGGAAGCAACCTAAATGTCCATCGACAGATGAATGGATAAAGAAGATGTGGCACATATATACAATGGAATATTACTCAGCCATAAAAAGAAATGAAATGGAGGTATTTGTAATGAGGTGGATGGAGTTAGAGTCTGTCATACAGAGTGAAGTAAGTCAGAAGAGAAAAACAAATACAGTATGCTAACACATATATATGGAATCTAAGGAAAAAAAAAAAAAGGCCATGAAGAACCTAGTGGCAAGACGGGAATAAAGACACAGACCTACTAGAGAATGGACTTGAGGATATGGGGAGGGGGTGGGGTGAGATGTGACAGGGTGAGAGAGTGGCATGGACATATATACACTACCAAATGTAAAATAGATAGCTAGTGGGAAGCAGCCGCATAGCACGGGGAGATCAGCTCGGTGCTTTGTGACCACCTAGAGGGGTGGGATGGGGAGGGTGGGAGGGAGGGAGATGCAAGAGGGAAGAGATATGGGAACATATTGTATATGTATAACTGATTCACTTTGTTATAAAGCAGAAGCTAACACACCATTGTAAGGCAATTTTACTTCAATAAAGATGTTTAAAAAAAAAAGATGTGAGATATATATATATATATATCTATATATAGATATATAGATATATATATATATATAATATGCCATAAAAATTAAGGAAATCCTGCCATTTGCAACAACATGGATGGAACTTAGGGCATTATGCTAAGTTAAATAAGTCAGAGAAAGACAAATACCATGTGATCTCACTTATATGTGGAATCTGAAAACAAACAAAACTCATAGAAAAAGGGATCAGATTTGTGGTTACCAGAGGCAGAGGGTGGGGAGAGGAGAAATAGGAGAAAGGCAGTCAAAAGGTAAAAATGTCCAGCCTGATGAGTATTGTTAACACTGTTGTATGATATATATGAAAATTGTTACCAGAGTAAATCTTGAGTTCTCATCACAAGGAAAAGTGTTTTTTCTTTTCTTTTTTGCTTTTGCTTTTTATTGTATCTATATGAGATAATGGATGCTAACTAAACTTATAGTGGTAATCATTTCACAATACATGTAAGTCAAAACATTATGCTGGGGCTTCCCTGGTGGCGCAGTGGTTGAGAATCTGCCTGCCAATGCGGGGGACACGGGTTCGAGCCCTGGTCTGGGAAGATCCCACGTGCCACGGAGCAACTGGGCCCGTGAGCCACAACTACTGAGCCTGCGCGTCTGGAGCCTGTGCTCCGCAACAAGAGAGGCCGCGATAGTGAGAGGCCCGCGCCCCGCGATGAAGAGTGGCCCCCGCTTGCCGCAACTAGAGAAAGCCCTCGCACAGAAACGAAGACCCAACACAGTCAAAACTTGAATAAATAAATAAATAAATAATAATTAAAAAAAAAAAAAAAACACATTATGCTGTATGCCTTAAACTTATACCGTGATGTATGTTGATTATATCTCAATATAACTGGGGGAAAAGAAAAAAAAAAAGATTATTATATGCTCTTTAAAATCTGGAGGTCATTTCCTAAATAGTATTTTTTATTGAAGTATAGTGGATTTACAATGTTGTGCCAGTCTCTGCTGTACAGCAAAGTGACTCAGTTATACATTCTTTTTTAATATTCTTTTCCATTATAGTTTATCCCAGGAGGTTGGATATAGTTCCCTGTGTTATACAGTAGGACCTTGTTGTTTATACATTCTAAATGTAATAGTTTGCATCTACCAATCCCAAACTCCCAGGTTCCTAAATAGTATTTAATATTGTAAGTAAGTATTGTCTTAAGGTATACTCCTATTTGCCACATTATAATATTCCTTCAAATCATCACTTCCAAATGCTAATTTTTTAGCTATAGATATTTTGACTAAAATAATATGACCGGAATATTATGATATATATTTCCTATCCTTAGGAATTGTTTATATCTGAAGACATTTATCCACTTGATAGTGACTGTTCTAAATCAGGAAACAAATGTGAATTGACACTGAAGAATTTTTTCTAATATTACTTAAAATTGGCAAACAAAATTGCTTTAAATATTAATGAAGAAGTCATTACCTTTAAGGAAGTACTCTATTTGTGAGAGTTTAGAATAGGACTCATTTAAAGTAAAATAGCAATTGTAAGTAACACCACCAAAATTAGTTCAACCAAGCAACATGATACATGATGAATTAGTCTTTTGGCCCTAACTTTCAATAATATGTTCATATTTGATTCCACCACCCAAACATACAGTGCCAATATAAATTTCCTTCTTCACTTGAAATGGAGTCTAAGATAGTCCAATTATTATTTTGAGACTCAGAAGACTGTTCTTACAATTTAATTTGCAAATCCCATATTTTATAATTCAAGTTGAGAACTCACTTTCTATATGAAAAATATAACTGAAAATACAGTTAAATTCTTCATTTTCTACAGTGAGTCACTTTAAAAAGGTCATTTTTCATCTAATTTGAATTAATGGTTGATAGCACCTGTTAATGAAATAAAGCAAAAAATCTGATGAAGTTATGTAGTTTCAGATTTTTTGCTTTATTTCAGTAATATACACACATGCCATTCACACACATATATAAAATATAATTATGCTTAATAGATTTTTATAAAATGTCACTTACCAAACTAATTTTTGTCAGTTAAATTAGCTTGAACCTTTAGTTATCATTTATTGAAAGAATTGAGGGAACTATTGCAATTTATTTTAGTAAAAAGTATTCATTCTTGAAAAATGAGATCTATGAAATTTAATTTTCTTAGCAAGGGACACAATCTAAGATTAAGGAAACAAAAGCTATCATTTTCTAATGGCAGAGGAAATGACTATTGCAAAACCGAGTTTGTAAGTTACATTCAAAATAACTGCAAATGCTTGTTTTTATGTCTGACTTTCAGACACATTTTCTACTGGCTGAGTATACTGAATTAGAATTGCACTGATCAGTTATCTAGCTTCTTCAATATAAATTGAATAAAAGGGTTTTTTGTCTTGGCTCAAATATCATCATCCCCAATATGTATACCCTGACTACTTTTCTTTTGTAATTGAAACAAACATCACATATATACACACTCATAAACCTTAAGTTGGGATATTTTTCTTTTTTCATAGCATTTCATTCTAAGAGAGTATATAACTTAGTTATTTATGGTGTTTACAGTGTTTTATCTGCCTCATTCCCTGAGAATATAACTGCCATGAGAAGAGGTTATTTATTTTGGTTTATTCACAAGTGTATCCCACAAACTTTGTACATGCCCTGGAATTAAATAATTGTATATGAGTGAATAAACTATTACACTGGAACCTAAAGGGATCAAATAGTCTATAGAGTTTACAAAAAGGTTTAAATACCTTTCTCCAACTTTATGGACTGTATGATTTTTCCATGGGAAAAAGAGGCAGTTATACAAACTTTAAAGTTTAAAGAGGTTTAATAGGGCAATAATTTGGTATTTTCCAAACTAAACAACTACTCATCGGTATAGCAAGCAGGTCAGAACTGTTACTAAAATCCAATCAAAATGGTGGTGACCAAGACAAGATACATAATAGGCTTTGAGAGGGGACTAAAAAAAGAGGAAGCAAATTTAGATAAGTGAGGAAAAAACTACCAGAGATATCAGACTAGTTGAATGGCAAAGCAAAAGTCTAGGGTAAACACTTTGTTTTTGTTTGTTTGAGCAAATCTTTCAAATACTTGAAATATGTAAGTTCAGAAAGAAATGGTATGATTTGGTAGAATATGTCTTTGAAATTCAGAGCTTAGATTTAAATTTGTATCTGAGCTATCTATCTAAATGGAAATGCTTAATAAATTAAAAAGTGTTAATACCATGTTTAATGGAGATATGTTATTTAAGATAATCATTTTTTAAGAAATAAGAAAATTTATCTCCCATCTCTTTCCTTTAAGCTTCAGCCACACTAGTGGGCTATCACTGTAATATGCCACATTCTTTGAATTTTGATGTTGCTACTCCCTTGATTGAAATATTTTTCTTTCACAGTTCTGCCTACTTTCCATCACTTACCTCTTGGTTCAAATGTCACCTCTCCTGAAAGACCTTTATGAGCTCTCTAGCTAGCTAATGTAATACCACTCAAACACTATCAGGCACTCCCTGAATCAGTTACATATATTATTGCTTCATAAATTATGTAGCTATATAGTTATATAAATATGTTTAATATATATATTTACATTATTTTCTGTCCCCTCACTAGCCCCCCCCCCATAAAAAGGAAAGTTCCAAGAGAGTTAAAAGGTTATTTTTTCCTTGCCTTATTCACCATAATATTCCTGGTACTCATAACAATGCCTGGAACATAGTTGCTATCCAATACATTATTCTTGAATCAATGAATTATTCTGAGCAGTCCATTAATTCTGGTCTGAGGAATAGCAACTCGCCAAAATACCTTAGGCATGTTTTGTTGATGTGGTCCATGTTAATATCTTCACTTGAGAACAAACTTTTATTTTGCCTTTTTAGAGAATATTAAATTCAAGGACTTAAATATAGAAATTGTCCCCAAATATTTATGCATGGTGAGGTTGTGTTTATTAGTTATGAAAATAAAAATACGAAATTACAAATTACCAATGAAAATATACACATTAATATAAAATTTGATTGGGTTTACTATTTTTAATAATGTAATAAACTATAATTTTTATATACTATTCACTAGTATAGAGGGTAAGTAAGGCAGGGTCATTCAAGTCAAATCAATTTATGAACTACCCAAGAAGACATATCATTAGTCTGAATACCAATAATTATTCCCTGCCCTTATTATATATAACATATATTAAGCAAATTTATTTGTGTACGTATGTGTGTGTGTATATATATATATATAAAGTAGGTATATATATGCATGTATATATATATATAATGTATGTATATGCAAATTTATATATATGTATACACATTTTTCTGTTAAAAATTCTGGAACTACTCACATAGAGCAGTTGTTCTCAACCATTGTGGTTTCGACCCACAGGGGACATTTGGCAACATCTGGAGACATTTTTGGTTTTTGCATCTGAGCAGTGCTTCTGACATCTTGTGGACAGATTGTGCTTCTGACATTTAGCAGCAGGGATGCTGCTAAACCTGCTGCAATACACAGGATGGCCTCCCATAGCATAGAATTATCTGACCCATATAGTCAGTAGAACTGTTATGGACTAGATGTTTGGGTCCCTTCAAAATTCATATTTAACATTTGTACTATAAAAGTTATATGCCAAAAATTTGATTACCTAGAAGGAATGGATAAATTTCTAGAAACATACAACCTAACAAGACTGTATCATGAAAAACAAAATCTGAACTGAATTATTAGTTTAATCAGTAATCAAATTGAATCTATAAGGAAATTGAATTGGTAATCAAAAACCTCCCAGCAAAAAAATCCAGGCCAGATGGCTTCACTGGTGAATTCTCCCAAATATTTAAACAAGAACTAATACCAATCTTCTCAAACTCTTCTAAAATGTAGGAGAGGGGAGGACTCTTCCAAATGCATCTTACAGGCTGTGATTACTCTGATGCTAAAACTAGACAAGGATGCCACAAGAAAATTACAGGCTAATATCCCTGATGAACATAGAAAAATCCTCAACAAAATATTAACAAACTGAATTCAACAAAATATAAAAAGGATTATACACCATGATCAAGTGGGATTTATTCCACAGATGCAAGGATAGTTCAACATCCACAAATCAATGTGATATACATTAAGGAAATGAAGGATAAAAATCATATATCATCTCAATAGATGAAGAAAAAGCATTTGACAAAAGTCATCTGAATTTATGTTTAAAAACTCTCAACACAGATATAGAGGGAATGTACCTCAACATAATAAAGTCTATACATGACAAACCCACAGATAACATCATACTCAGTGGTGAAAAGCTGAGAGTTTTTCCCCTAAAATCAGGAACAAGACAAGAATGCTCACTCTCATCACTTTTATTCAACATAGTATTAGAAGTCCTAACCAGAGCAATTAGGCAAGAAGAAGAAAAGGCATCCAAATCAGAAAAGTAAACCTTAAAGACTCCACCAAAAATTGTTAGAACTAAAAACAAATTCAGTAAAGTTGCAGTATACAAATATCAATATACAAAAATCTGTTGCTTTTGTATACACTAATAACTATCAGACAAAGAAATTAATAAAACAATTTCATTTACAATTGCATCAAAAGAATACTCAGGTACAAATTTAACCAAGGAAGTGAAAGACCTGTACACTGAAAACTATAAGACATTGATGAAAGAAACTGAAGAAGACACATATAATTGGAAAGATATTCCATGTTCATGGATTGGAAGAATTTATATTTTATAAAGGTCTGTACTACCCAAAGCTATCCACAGATTCAATGCAATCTCTGCCATATGTCCAACAAAGTTTTCACAGAAACAGAGCAAATAATCCTATAAATTGTATGCAACCACAGAAGATGCAAAATAGCCAAGGCAATCTTAAGAAAGAAAAACAAAGCTAGAGGCATCATGCCTCCTTATTTCAAACTACATCACAAAGCTATAGTCATCAAAACTGTTTGATGTCAGCATAAAAACAGACACATATGATCAATGGAACAGAATTGAGAGCCTAGACATAAACCTACACATGTATGGTTGATTAATTTATGACAAAGGAGCCAAGATATACAATGGAAAGCAAAAGTCTCTTCAGTAAATGGTGTTGGAAAAACTGGACAGCCACAGCAAAAGAATGAAACTGGACCACTATATTATACCATACACAAAAATTAACCCAAAATAGATACAGATTTGAACATAAGACATGAAACCACAAAACTCCTAGAAGAAAACATGGGCATTAAGCTTATTGATATCAGTCTTGGCAATGATTTTTTGGACACTACTCCAAAAGCAAAGGCAAGAAAACCAAAAACAAACAAGTGAGACTACATGTAAATAAAAAGCTTCTGCACAGCAAAGGAAACCATCACAAAAATGAAAAGGCAACCTCCCAAATGGGAAAAAAATATTTGCAAATCATATATCTGATAAGGGGTTAACGTCCAAGCTATAAAAAACTCATACAACTCAATAACGAAAATAAACATTCCTATTTTTAAAACGGGCAGAGGATCTGAATAGACATTTTCCCAAAGACGACGTACAAATGGCCAACAGGTACATGAAATGGTGCTCGGCATCACAGTGAGAAATGCAAATCAAAACTACAGTGAGATACAACCTCACCCCTGTTAGAATAGCTATTGTCAAAAAGACAAAAAACAACACATGTTGGTGAAAAAAGGGAACCTTAGTTCACTGTTGATGGGAATGTAAATGGGTGCAGCCACTATAGAAAACAGCATGGAGGTTCCTCAAAAAATTAAAAATAGAAATACCATATTATCCAGCAATTCCATTTCTAGGTATTTATCCAAAGGATATGAAACACTAGCTCAAAAAAATATCTGCACCTCCACGTTCACTGCAGCATTATTTATAATAGGCAAAACATGGAAACAATGTAAGTGTCCATCGATGGATGAGTGAATAAAGAAAATGTGATTTTATGTTATATAGTTGACTCTTGAACAACACTGGGGTTAGGGTTGCTGACACTTCATGTAGCCAAAAATCTGAGTATATCTCTACAGTTGGCCCTCCCTATCTGTAGTTCTGTATCCACAGATTTCACCAACAGTGGATTGTTTTGTAATATAGTATATATTTCTTGAAAAATATCCACATGTAAGTTGACCCTTGCAGTTCAAGCCTGTGTTGTTCAAAGGTCAATTGTATATATATACAGTAAGTCCTCTACATAGGAACCTTCAAGCTGTGAACTTTCAGAGATGCAAACATATATTTGCATGTCCAATCACAAAAGTTAGTTCATGTGTCTGGCATATATTGTCACATGTGTGCATCTTCTATAAGTGGTTGTGCTTGTGTGTACTTTACTGTACAGTACTGTATAGAGTACAGTATCTTTGTTTCAAGTCCAGGATGTCTGGAAGCAAGCATAAAAGCAGCTGTGATGTAGCTGGTACTGCTAAGAAGCACCAAGCCATAACGATGGAAACAAAAATGAAAATAATTGAGAAAGTGGAGAGAGGCAAAAAGATGGTAGAAGTCACTCATTGTTATAACATTGAATTCCTTGCTGTGCAACACAAGGAGCTTACTAATGAAGACCTGATGGAATTGGAGGCCCAGAGAAAGGATGAAGAGAGACAAGAGGAAGAAGAAGTAACTGAAGAACTGAAGAGATTTGTGATGCAGGAAATGGCAAGGGGATTTTCTTTATTTGAGGAGGCACTGTTAGCTTTTCAGTCATAGGACCCGAATGTAGAATGGTAAACGAAGGCTGCAGCAACCGTTCAGTATGCAAACCAGTGCTACCGTGTCAACTATGATGAGAAAAAAGAGCTACTATCCAGACATCACTGGTTCATTTTTTCAAGAGGGTAGGTAGAATTGAATCCAGCAAGGAATCAGAACTTGTGTTATCAATGTCAGGCATGAGTGAAATTGCAGCTTGCCCTCCATCTCCTATTGCTGAGGATCCTTCAGCTGTACCATTTCCCACCTCCTCTCCCTCCTCCAGTCAGTAACTCTTCTTGCCTGTTCACTAGATGCCAGCCCCTGTATGCCAGCTGTTGTACTGTACTACTGTACTTTTCAAGGTACTGCACTGTAAGATTAAAAATGTTCTTTATTTTTTGTGTTTGCTTCTTTATTTATTATGTGTGACAAGTACTATAAACCTATTACAGTACAGTACTGTATAGCTGATTGTGTTATTTGGGTACCTAGGCTAACTTTGTTGGACTTACAAATGCACTCTCAGAACAGAACTTGTTTGTATGTAGGGAACTTACTACACACACACACAGGGATGTTATCCAGCAATAAAAAAGGAAATCTTGCCATTTGTGACAACGTGGATGGACCTTGAGGGTATTATACTAAGTGAAATAAATCAAAGACAAATACTATATGACCTCACTTATATGTGGAATCTAAAAACAAAACATAAACAAACCCCCAAAAACAAATTCATAGATATAGTGAATAGATCAGTGGTTGCCAGAGGTGGGAGGTGGGGGAATGTGTGAAATGGGTGAAGATGATCAAAAGGTACAAACTTAAAAGTGAAGACATCGCCCTTTCTTTTCAGTAAGTACAGATAATTAAGCATAATTCCGAAACACACCAAGTCAGTAGGTGTATTTGAATAATAGGTGGGTTTGATAAAATAAAATTTTTTATTAAGTATGAAATCCTTAACATTTGTATAGCTAACTAAGTATAATTCTAAATAAAAATTCTTATAATCACTGTAATAAATGTGTGGGGAATACAAAACTGAAAGCATCTATATCCACCTTTGAGCTTTTTCCTTTCAGATAAAGTCAAGATGTATTTTTATTAGCGTCTACTAACATCTTGCTTTCAACGAAATTGAAGCTGTATAAATAATTCATCTTGATATCAATATTTTTAAAGCACATTTTTATTGTTTCTGAAAGTAATCACGGTGTTCAAATATCAATTCACTTTTAAACTTTGAAAGTGTTTAATACTTGGTATTAATTTCAAGTTGACCTAAAGTAGGCATGTATACATGTGTGGATGCCTGCATATATGTTGCATGTTTAAGAAGTATATTGATATCATAATAAATTTAATATTATAAGATGGGAATTAAACCTGTGACATCAAACTACACTTATACTAACAAATTATTACTCTCAGCATCAAGTTCAATAGAAGTAATCACATTTCTAGCTAAGGAATTCTTATCAGCTCCTACTATCCTTGAAAATAGGTGACACATTGAGTTGCATTATATATTGTACTCATGAACTCTTACTTGATGTGCAATTTTTTAAATAGACTTTTCCATTAACATTTACTGAAAAGACTAATATTTTTCATAAAGCAAATAGTAAAATAATCACAGTATATTTTTAATTTACCAAATACATAAACTTAAATTGCTACCCTTTAGTGCTATTGTGCCATTGTTTCATTCATTTGTTCATTACCTTTGTTTATTTGTATCACTAACCTCCTCATTATTAACTGCGTTCTCTCCTTGATTTCACACATCCCATTAGATGCAAATGCTTGTCATTTATACTTCCTTAACATCGTGGAAATTTACCTTTATCTTCCTTTTTCCATTATGCTGAATTTGTTTAATGCATCATCAATGACATCACGACATAACTAATAAGAAGCAACCGATTGTGAAGCCTATGATGTCCTTATTTGTGAGGGAGTGGGTTTATCTAAAAGATGAGGTTCTTCTTAGGAAGGTAAAAGAAGTTTATTCTATTTGTTTTATTATCCCCCCCATGACAAAATGTTAGCAAGTTCTTCAAAACACAAAACTAACCAACCAGCAAAGGATATTATGACTCCATGGATTCCATGATGATGAAGAGTTGGTAATACTTAATGAAATCAGGAAATTTTAGTAAAATCTAGGCCAGCAGTAGACGTGGCTCTGCCCGGGCCAAAAATGCAGCTCCACAGCTGCACTGGGTTGGCGCTTACTCAAGATTCATCTTTAAGGGTCTCCACAATCTGCAGTAGCCTAGACACTCCCTTTTGTACTGTGTATGTCATATCCAGTTAAAAGTGCTTACTCCCTTTCCCTGAAAGTACCCTGCATTTTCCTCCTCCAGCTTTACTGTCATTTCAGTTTCATTCTTCAATGGCACCTCTATCCTATCTTTTTCTAGTTCTCAAGTGGATTTAACTTCTAACTTCACTAATTTCTAAACATGCTTGTTTCCTAAGAAATTTCTCATGAGCATTATACATTATCTCTAATCAAACCTACTTGTACGTAACACACATTCCATCCTAAGGATAAATTCAGAGTAGAGATTATACACCATTCAACAATTTTCACATGGTGATTCTTAATGAAAAACTGTCACATGTTGAATAAACATTTTCATGGTATTTTATCATATAAATTGATAATGTTACAGGAAGCACATAATACACAGATTATAAACTGTTGCAGTCATGGACGTTAAGTTGCTCATGTTTCCTTTCACGAGAGAAACTCCTACAAGGAGTATTCCCACCTGACTGCTTCCTATTGTAAGTGCCTTCAGGAACTGCCTCAGCTTCCAGGTTGAAGCCATGAGCATCTTGGAAAACAATATCAGAGGATATAGTGTTACAAACATGAAGGGGAATGCCCAGACCAGTGTAATGAACGAGGACTTTGAAAAGTTCAGGAAGTAGAATGCATACAAGGATCATGGAATTGGCTGGTATCTACAAAGTTACACTGACACCCTGCAGAAGGATGATGATAATCTGCGTATAGCTAAGGGAGGGAGTCAGAGAGCCTCTGCTGTAGTTTAAAATGAGGGCATTAGCTCTTACAGATATTATTGTTAAGATCACTGAGCTACAGAGACTACTGAATGCTCAGCCTAGGCAGGTCTGTTATGCTGTGTTTAGGGTCCTGGCTGAGAAAACCTGGGTTACTGAAGCTTAGAACGGGAATATCTGTGTGGATTCCTCTGAAGATTTTAACTGTGAGCCCTCAGAGTCTTCAGAGGGAGCTCACCCCTTCCCATTAAAGTATCAGCAGTTCCTTGATATGAGAATAAGCTGCAAAGGTCTCTTCCCTGCAAGGCAACAAGTGCTCC
This sequence comes from Balaenoptera musculus, assembly GCF_009873245.2. Lineage (NCBI taxonomy): Eukaryota > Metazoa > Chordata > Mammalia > Artiodactyla > Balaenopteridae > Balaenoptera > Balaenoptera musculus. Next base: position 42,239,904 of record NC_045788.1, read on the forward strand.
CTCAAGAGCTGTCCCCACCTTCTTTTTCTGGCTACCAGATTGATAACTGGGGTTAAATTCCAGAATAGCTCCAATGCATATATGCCCATTTTGATAACCCATAAAGTCATCATCAAATTGGGTAGATGCAGCAATAATTCATTGTAGGATAGAAATGGTACATCGTGGATCAAGCCTGAGCAGGACGAGAAGGCCTAAGTAAATTGCATGAGTACACAGCCTCATGTCACCCATGTTTTCATCCTTCCCTCGTCTTATCTATGGGTATATGGAGGGAATATGAAAAATCCAAGCTTGGTTTATAGATAGTTTGGCTCAGTATACAAAACGAACCCAAAATAAATGGAGGTTACATTGTAGCCACTCAGTGGTAACTCTGAATGACAGTGAGTGTGTGAAAATCTTCCCAATGGACAGAGCTATTGTTACAACCATTCACTGACTTTATGGGAAAGGAGATGTGGCCAGAGATGAGAATGTATGGAATTATGGGCAGTGGTGAATGGCCTCAAAATTAAAAGACTGGAATATCAGATAAAAGAGGGTATATGGGAGAGGCATGCAGGTGGACGTATGCAAAGGGACTTCAAGTGACATTTTTCATGTCAGATATAAATGCCTACCAGTGAGCACTCACCATGGAAAGAATACTGAACAACCACGTAGACAAAATTACTCAGCCAGTTGATACTAAATAGTCTTTGTTATTGGCTATGCCAGACCTGGCATGACAGGTATAGGAATGGAGTAATCACTGGGTAAAAGATGGAGATCACACAGGAACCCAGCAGCATGAATTCTAACAATCTAGCTTCTGCCTTCTCAGAAAGTTTAATCTCCCAGAAAAAACAAACAAACAAACAAACAATTTTGAATCACCCATATGGCATATTTCCTTGGGAAGACAAATTATCCTTTGTTACCAGGGGTAACAAGTCATTCTCACAGAAATTGACATCTATTCTGGTTATGGAGAATTTTTTTCTTACCCTAGAGCCCCAGTCAGCACCACCATATAGGGAGTCACAAAATGCTTGACATACAGGCATGAAGTTTCACACAATATAGCATCTAGCCAAGGAACACATTCACACTGAAGGCAGTACAGGACAATGCAACTGATACGTACACTTCATAGAAAATAATTAGTATGGTTATTTCTTGATGAAGGAAGCCCAATAAAACTCACGTTACCATTACACACATCTTAAGCTTTCCCAATGGACCCATGAAAACTCAGAATTACAGTGAAAGTGGCCTCTGTGTAATAATTGCAGCAGATAATTTACGTTCTAGATATAAGGTTAAAAATAGAATATAATGGTATAATCACATATTTTCTAAACACAGATCACAATTTATGTATTAAATATTAAATATTATATATTTCAGACAGATGAACAGAATTAAGCATATTTAAATCTATATTACAGAAATAAATATGATTCGCCACTTGAGTCTTTGACTATATTTTCAATTGGGAAAAAAAAGGAAGCCAGAATAAAATAGACCATCAGATTAACAAACTCATTTCCACTCTCAATTCTCAGAGCTAATAATGGTGTGCCACAGGAAATAGTAAAATAGACAATTGCGGACATACGATGAACTGACTAGAAATTGCATAATTTCAGGTATAGTATGGTTTGAGGAACTTTACAGAAATTATGTTTACCCCAACTATCTCACACAAAGTGCTGAAAGGCTACTTTAAATTACATCATTTGTTTTTTCTTTTAGTGTACTGCTCCCGATACACACCCTATATTTAAGTACAAAATTCTTAGACATGGATTAGAAGTGAAGGCTCTGCTTCCAGAAATAGTAGTCTAAATGGTTAGCGCCAGTCCCACTTATATATTATCAAGAAAAATAAGTAATCTTGTCAACAAAAGTCCTCTCCCTACCAACAGAGAACGGGCAGAGAACAATCACATAACTGGATAAGTACTAATAGATTATACGAATGTAAGGTAAAACAAGAGTGATTATGGGGTCTGCACAGAATTTCATGCACTTTATAGAAAAAAGTATAAGAGAAAAAAACTTCTCCCATTTCCTTGAGACAAGAAAATACACTTTGTGATTGCTTATCTTATGGGGGCCTCCTAAATTAATGTTGGAGGTTTGTGTTTATAGTTCAAGAATCAGAAGGCCCAGGACCTTGTGTTGTAAAATTAAAAGGTCTTGTGTTCTCAAGAATACATCCTAAGGAGGAGAGAAGCTTCTCCCTCTTCTTTTTTAAACAGAGAAGACTTAATCATCACATAATTTAGACACACACTCCTACTAAGGTGGTGAGGGATATAGATATAAAAACATTAAAATTTTTAAACTTGCTTTACTCCCATAAATGCCTTTTAATTTTGAGTCAAGTCAATGGCTCTCAAAATTCCCCTTGGGTATGCTCTGAATTTATAAATAAAATTTTTTTAATACGGATTGATGGCATGGATTTCTTCACCAGTTATATAGTTCTGTTTCTTTAAGAGATATCTTCCCTGAATGGAAGAGATGACTGAGAATTCTGTTTAATAAAGGTGGCTAATTTAATAGATTGGTAATTTTGAAAATGAAACCATTCAATGCCAAGAAAAGGTGCCTTTTCTCCGAGGAACCAATACCACAGAGCCCAAGCCTTTCCCAGACAGATCATGCCCTTTAGGGTTTTAACGTGGGGACCAACACTGGTGCTGCCAGCAGATTTATCTTCCTAAAAATGTGGGAAGGGTGAAAGATCTAGCTCTGCTATTCACTATACAGTCCTTTGTTTAAGCACCTGCGTTTCTGTCACACAACGCATTCTTGCTTTCCATACCAAACATACTCACATTCATTTTCTACTTTCGTTGGTCAGTGGCATTTCTGCTTTCTAAATTAAAAAAAAAAAAAAAAGTCTCCCACTGTTTCTCCTTTTTCTATTCTCAATAAAATTATTCATTTTTTACCTCATTTTTTTCTGTCATTTCAGCAGGATTTTTAGTAGAGGACAAATAAAGGGTGGCAGTTGCCATCTTAAACTAGAATCCTAAACTATAATTCTGACATGTGTCCTTTATTCCCACAGCCTGGAATATTCTTTATTCCCTGCCTTATCCCTAACACATACCTGAGAAAATTCTTAGGTAAATTTGAAGACACAATGAATCCTCCCTCTAGATTGGCATCTGAAACCCCTTCCCATGTTTGAAGAATTTATCAACATGTAGTTCTTATGGAGAAGTGATATTCTGCTTTCTACTACCAAAGTCACATAGTTCAGATGCTAGACTTCTTTGTTCCTTTGACAACTGACATGTAGAGTATGTGTATTGTACCAAAGACATTCCCATTTGATATACAATCTGGGGCTTTGAATTCAGATAATAATGGCAGAGAGAACCTTCATGTTAGATAAACAATATATTTCCTGTAAGTTCATGTTCTGTGTAGTTAACTGTGGTTGATCTCTGATATACTCAACCACGATCTTGAAACAGAGCAGAACCCTATGATCCTTCCCTGCCCATGTCCTTAGCCTGCCTCTTGCCTGTGGAAAAACTTTAGCCAAAGAATAAGTTAAATCAGAGAAGTGAGAGAATGCAGAAACAAAGGAAAACAAAGGAGACAAAATAACAATAGTTTAGTCATTAAGCAAAGTCAAGGACCTTTAGTTCCTCCTCAAAGACTGTAGATAATATTCTGAACCATATCCTTTGAGCTGTCTTACAGAGACTAAACCCCTCACCAGGTGGAAGAAGTTAACTACATGATGACCAGACATAAGTTGCCACAATTCCGAGAACTGGCCTCAAAGAAATGGGAACAAACCGACCCTGGTACTACAGACTAACTGTATTTAAAACAATGAAGATGACACTGATCAGACCACTGCATGACTAACTTCAAGATGACTGTCAGAGCCCACTGTGCTGTTTCTGCCTTAGCCCTCTCCCTCCATCTGTAAATGCTCTTGCCCACTGATTGTCAGTGCGGGGAATAGGCCTTTGGGCAGGAGTCGGCCCTCTTCCCTCCACCCCTCCCCCACTTGATAGCCTCTGAAAGCAAATTTTCCTTTCCACCAACCTTGCCTCTTTATTGGCTTCAGAGGGCAAGCAGCCAGAACCCCACTTTCGGTAACAATCTTGACTGATACAGATACTGCAAACAGGGTACAGGTTTCTAGCAAGAGATCCTCAGGAAGTAGAAACAATTCGAAGCTTGGGTATTTTGCTTAATTCAGACTTAATGCGGTAAAAATTTAGTTTTAGTATTAGAATCTGGGATTCCAAGACATGCATTAATGAAAGAGGTAAATAAATTGATATAGAGGATCTACTAGAATGAGGTGCTCATTGGAGCCTTTAGGGTTTTAGTTGGCTACTCCCTAAAGTAGGAAAAGGAACACAAGAAATTTAATAACTGCAGTGTGGATTGGTTGTCACCAATAACACAGAAAGCATAGAGGAAGAAAATACCATGCTAAAATTCTTATTTTATTCATCAACCCAGGAATTCTGTGACCTTGCTAAAGAATATCTTATTGCCTGTAGCCTCAGGGTAAAGAAAACAGATGAAGTTTGATCCTATGTTTTGCTGAATCACTGCTCTATTTCATCAAACTGAAGACGCTAGTAACTGTTAAAGTAATATACCATTATTTTAGATACCACCACTATGAAAAAAGAAACAAAAATTACTTACCTCAACTCCTTTGGAAGCACAGAAATGAGACCGCTGGTCACAGTTGTCCTTTTGGAGGGCCAACATTCAGCCTACCATATTCCTCTTCTATCGCTGTCTTTAAAAGCATAACCGAGCAGGACCCTATTGGGCCTTCCCAGAACAGACCCCTCCCTGCCCATGTCCTCTGCCTGCTTCTTGTCTGTAGAAAAACTTTAGCTCCCTAGGCTTTCCCTGAGTTCCAAAGAGTGAATTTAATCAAAGTGAGAAAATACAGAAAGGAAAACAGTCGAGCAAGACAAAATAATAATGGTTTAGCCATTAAACAAAGTCAAGGATTTTTAGTTCTTCCTCAAGGGCTAGAGATAATATTCTGACCCACATCCTTTGGGCGTTTTGCAGAGACTGAAACCACCCCCAGGTGGAAGAAGTTAACTGTATGCTGCCCACAAGCATGTAGACCCCACACAGGTTGGAACCAGAAGGTTAATGATGCTGACTCCCAATTACCTCACCACCAACCAATCAGAAGAATGTTCACGAGCTGATCATGCACCCCATCACCCACCTCCCTCACCCTATCTTTAAAACCCTTTCCCTGAAAGCCTTCAAGGAGTTGAGGCCTTTTAAGCACTAGCTACTCAGATTCCTTGCTTGGCACCCTGCAATAAACGCTGCACTTTCCATCACCACAACCTGGTGTCAGTAGATTGGCTTTACTGCATGTGGGCAAAGGGACTCAAGTTTGGCTCAGTGAAAAAAGGAGTATTTCTCAACCTTGTCTATGCATTGGAATTGCCCGGGAGCTTTAAAAAATCCTGATGCCAGAGTTCCTCCCCAGGAATACCAATGCAATTAGTTTGGGGAATGACTTGGACATTAGGAATCTTTAAATCTCCCCAGCTGATTTTGAAACAGCCAATGTTGAGAAACACTGAATTAGGTAGCAGCTGAAAATCCTCTGGGGATTGTCAATTAAAGACAACTTTGAAAAGAGGTATTATACCAAAAGATTTTCAGTGTTTCATTTTCACAATTTACATTAGTATTTATATTATAGAAAATCTGCGGACTGTAGATAGGAGGTATTCTGAGTACATAATTACAGAGTGGCTGCATTAATATCAATCTATCTGCTAGAGTTTCTAGATTCACTATGATAGCATAACAGCTGTGAGTGGTCCACACAATTGACCAGGTGGCACTGATAGACAATGATAAATTGAATGAAAATGCCAGCAAATCCAAGTACTATGTTGAGAAGGAACTTGAAACAATTTTGACAGAAAGAAAAATGCTGGAGTGAATTTAACATGGACCATCCACTCCCTAAAAATCCCCTGGAAGGACCCAAAGGACACTTTCTCCACCAAGGGCAAGGGATATACTTTGAGGAGGCGTGTCATCATCTTTGACAAGTGATTTTTGTGGCAATTTTGTATAGAATATAGATGCTGGTAGAATTTTCTGTGGTTGAAATGGATTCAATTCAACTGCAATTAAGGGAGTGAGATGACCCCAAGGAAGCAGAGATCAAATAGTGGCACAGAGCTCAAGAGATAAAATGGGTATGGTTGTCAGGATAGATTTCAGATCTAGCATAGTCATCAAGATGGTATGCCTTAAGGAATTTTTGTAGGTTTATGCTAATTGTTCATGACCCTGAGGACTGAAATACAGGGCAGTTTCTCAAAGGTCATCTTTATTTTAACTACATTTTACTTTTGATTGTATAACTGAAAAATATATTTTCATGTATATTTACACACACATATGTATATGTACATATATACACACACATATACATATATATATGGTGTGTTTATGTATGTAAAATAAAATCCTATAAACAGATTTTGAGTCATAGTGCCTAACACATTTCCTAGAAATGTGTGAATTTAGAGACTCAGAACTCATTGAATGAAAGGAAGATTATATACCCCTGTGAGACTCTAATAATTTCTGATGTATGGACTTGGGTTTTTCCTTAGCCTCTTCTCAGTGGGGCCAGGAAACATTCTTCAAGGTAACTATGCCTAAGGAGAGAAAAATGCAAAGATACTTCAAGGAATTTTAAAGACAGACTGTCAGGTAACACTTCAGATACTCACATTGTTATGTCAAACAGCTGTATCATTTTAAACATCACCAGAAGTATAAACTAGGTCCCATTGTTCCATATACTTTAATTATTATAATTACTATGAATGTTATTTTCAATGTGTGAATTACATGAAAATTCATTTTAGAAAACATGATTTTGATTCACATTCTCCTTTTGAGATATAGCATATTTTTGTATCCATTCATATTTCCTTGGAATCTTTTTTGATGTCCTAATTTTTTGATTTGGTGGTTTATCTTTTTAAATTTACATTTAGAAATTCTTGATATATTCTGGATACTAATCTATTTTCAGTTATATTTGTGTTAATTATTTTCTTTTTAGAGGGTTTTCTAATAGACTCTATTTTCAAAGCAGCTTCAGGTTCACAGGAAAATTAAACAGGAAATACAGAGAACTACCATATACACATTGCCCCCCCACACAATCTGCCACTAGCAACCCCACACCAGGGTAGAACATTCGTTACACTTGATGGACCTACACTGACACATCAGTTTTACCCAAAGTCCATAGTTTACATTAGGGTTCGTTCTTGGTGCTACACTTTCTGTTGGTTTTGACAAATATATACTTACATGTATCCACCATTATTTTATCATACAGAACAGTTTCACTGCCCTAAATATCATCTGTGATCTGCTTATTCATTCCTCCCTTTTCCTCAACCCGTACCCTAGTATAGGTTATTTTTCTGGTGGAAAGTAAGGAGGGGAGACAAATAGTAGAAAAATACATATAAAAGAGTAAATTGCAAGTTGATGTTTTCCTTGGGATAAAATAGAGTTGGGTTGAGTGGATTGGGAATGCCAGGGGGAGAGGGCAGATTGCATTTGGAAATGGGGTAGTCAGTAGAGACTTGAGGAAGAAGAGGGAGTTAGTCATGTGGGTATCTGAGGAAGAGCCTTTCTTCAGAGGGACTAGCAAGTGAATGCTTGCTAGTCACTAGCAAGTGAATGCTCCACTAAAGTGGAGCGTATCTGCCTTTATGAAGGAATAGCGGAGGCCAGTAGGACTGAAGCAGGGTGAGGAATTAACAGGAAGTCAGATTACTCAGGTGCTTGTACCTAGCCATTCAATGAGTTTTGCTGATTTGTGGTTTCCTCTGAGTGAAATAGCAAGACATTGGAAAGGTTTGAGCAGAAGAGTGAAACGGTTTGATTTATGATTTAAAAGGATCACCCTAGTCGCACCCTTGAGGACAGAGAGTAGAGTGAAAGCAGGAAGAAATTTACTGTAATCTAGACAAGAGACCACGGCATGCTTGCATTGGGGTACAGTGGGCATAGTGAAATGTGGCCATATAATGCATTTATTTTAAAATTAAAGAGAACAGATTTTCCAGAAGATTAGATGTGAAGTGAGTGAAGGAGAGAAAGTATTGAGTCACACATAACGCTATTTTCCTGAATTCAGTTTGTAAAGGCTGATGCAAGACTCTTTAACGTTCATTTCATCATCAGGAGCACCCAGTGCCCAGCAGCAGCTGTGCCAGCAGGACCAGAAATAGTGATGACAGCATCCAGGTTCTCTGGGAGTAATGTCAACAGTGGTCCTCCGTCATCAGCAGCAGTAATGATGGCATTCCAATCCGACACTTATTTTAGTATGATCTGTTGTGGATCTGTTGTGGATCAGACTATCTGTTCCTGCTCATTTCCCAAGCAGTATTTGAACTACACAGATATTTGAGCTATGTTTTAAGTTCATTGCTACTAGGTTAACTAGAATTGATTTCTATAAATAAGAAACTTGAGTTATACAAAGATTCTCCTGAGTCTCTAAGTACAAGCACAAGGATTATATTTTATTCAGTTCTTGTGCAGGGGCCAGTTACACAGTCATGCCTCAAATATACCTTTTTGTTAAATAAAGGAATAAACTATTAGTAAAGGAGTAAATTGAGGGATGAATTAAATTAATGGATTAAAAATATTTGTGGTTGTATTATCTTCTGAAATGTCTAAGAATTTTCTACCATAGAACTTTTATTTATTTACAGCTATATATTAGTTCAAAGTGGGGTATATTCAGAAGGCGAAAAGGCAGCATACATAATTCAAAGCAAAAGAGTAATCTTTTGGCTGGCAGCTTCCACCAGAGCCGCGGCGAGTGCCTAAGGCCCGAGGGGGAGTGCGTGGCGGCCGCCGACACGCAAAACTCTCTGTTCCCTCTCCTCGCGGAGCGGCGCCGCGTCGCTGGCCTCCATCGTCTGCCGTGAGCGAGCGCCTCCGCCCCAGGAAAAGGAGAAGGAACGGCAGTGAAGAAGACCACCATCTCCCCCCACAAACCACAAGGAGAGTAGAAACCCTGTCTTTCACGATTCGTGGGACACGGTCCTCAAGCAGTGACAGTGGCGGGAACAGCAACAGCAGCAGCATCAAGAGCCCGGGCCAGGCCAGCGGGCTGGAGAGCAGCTTAAACCACCCCACCGCCCGGTCCAGCCCCCACGCGCTCCCCCAGCCCGCGCCGGGGCGATCCACACTGTGCCAAGGCCCCTTACTTCCACATCAACCAGACCCTGAAGGAGGCCCACTTTCACAGCCTACAGCACCAAGGACGGCCTCCCACATGATGTGCCGGCACTTTCTTGCCTTCTGTGAAGGGACAGCGCTGTGCAGATTTGATATATCAACTTAACGATGTTTTTAAAAAATTGCACAAAAAATTGCCTCTTGGCTTTTCAGTCTGTATTTGAAATAACAGGTTAACAGGCTGCTGTTTACTTGTGGTTTTGCTGCACTACTGCAATTTCAAAGGGGCTTTGAAGCAGTTTTTTATAGGATTCTTTTGAGGGTGGGTATCAAATCCAGGGCAAGTTAACAGTAGGAGGAAATCTCATCTGCATGTTGAATCCATAGTTTGTCCAAGTCAGGCTAATTTCCAGATCTGTCAGTTAGAAATGCTACTTTCTGTAAAAAGGTCTTCAAAATGAGGGATCTTCTTCTTTGGAGAAATGTCTATTTAGGTCTTCTGCACATTTTTGGATTGGGTTGTTTGTTATTTGATATTGAGCTGAATGAGCTGCTTGTAAATTTTGGAGAGTAATCCTTTGTCAGTTGCTTCATTTGCAAATATTTTCTCCCATTCTGAGGGTTGTCTTTCGTATTGTTTATAGTTTCCTTTGCTGTGCAAAAGCTTTTAAGTTTCATTAGGTCCCATTTGTATATTTTTGTTTTTATTTCCATTTCTCTAGGAGGTGGGTCAAAAAGGATCTTTCTGTGACTTATGTCATAGAGTGCTCTGCCTATGTTAACCTCTAAGAGTTTTATAGTATCTCGCCTTACATTTAGGTCTTTAATCCATTTTGAGTTTATTTTGTGTATGGTGTTAGGGAGTGTTATAATTTCATTCTTTTACATGTAGCTGTCCAGTTTTCCCAGCACCACTTATTGAAGAGGCTGTCTTTGCTCCATTGTATATTCTTGCCTCCTTTATCAAAAATAAGGTGACCATATATGTGTGGGTTTTTCTCTGGCCTTTCTATCCTGTTCCGTTGATCTATATTTCTGTTTTTGTGCGAGTACCATACTGTCTTGATTACTGTAACTTTGTAGTAGAGTCTAAAGTCCGGGAACCTGATTCTCCAGAATCCGTTTTTCTTTCTCAGGTTTGCTTTGGCTATTCGGGGTCTTCTGTGTTTCCATACAAATTGCGAAATTTTTTGTTCTAGTTCTGTGAAAAATGCCATTGGTAGTTTGATAGGGATTGCGTTGAATCTGTAGATTGCTTTGGGTACTGTAGTCATTTTCACAATATTGATTCTCCCAATCCAAGAACATGGTATATCTCTCCATCTGTTTGTATCATCTTTAATTTCTTTCATCAGTGTCTTATAGTTTTCTGCATACAGGTCTTTTGTCTCCTTAGGTAGGTTTATTCCTAGGTATTTTATTCTTTTTGTTGCAATGGTAAATAGGCATGTTTCCTTAATTTCTCTCTCAGATTTTTCATCATTAGTGTATAGGAATGTAAGAGATTTCTGTGCATTAATTTTGTATCCTGCTACTTTACGAAATTCATTGATTAGCTCTAGTAGTTTTCTGGTAGCATCTTTAGGATTCTCTATGTATAGTATCATGTCATCTGCAAACAGTGACAGCTTTACTTCTTCTTTTCCGATTTGGATTCCTTTTATTTCTTTTTCTTCTCTGATTGCTGTAGCTAAAACTTCCAAAACTATGTTGAATAATAGTGATGAGAGTGGAAAACCTTGTCTTGTTCCTGATCTTAGAGGAAATGGTATCAGATTTTCACCATTGAGAATGATGTTGGCTGTGGGTTTGTCATATATGGCCTTTATTATGTTGAGGTAAGTTCCCTCTATGCCTACTTTCTGGAGGGTTTTTATCATAAATGGGTGTTGAATTTTGTTGAAAGCTTTTTCTGCATCTATTGAGATGATATATGGTTTTTCTCCTTCAATTTGTTAATATGGTGTATCACATGATTGATTTGCATATATTGAAGAATCCTTGCATTCCTGGGATAAAGCCCACTTGATCATGGTGTATGATCCTTTTAATGTGCTGTTGGATTCTGTTTGCTAGTATTTTGTTAAGGATTTTTGCATCTATGTTCATCAGTGATATTGGCCTGTAGCTTTCTTTCTTTGTGACATCTTTGTCTGGTTTTGGTGTCAGGGTGGTGGTAGCCTTGTAGAATGAGTTTGGGAGTGTTCCTCCCTCTGCTATATTTTGGAAGAGTTTGAGAATGTTAGGTGTTAGCGTTTCTCTAGATGTTTGATAGAATTCACCTGTGAAGCCATCTGGTCCTGGGCTTTTGTTTGTTGGAAGATTTTTAATCACAGAAAACTTTGTTTGCCAACAACACATGAAAGAATGCTCTACATCACTAATCATTAGAGAAACGCAAATCAAAACTACAATCAGGTATCACATCACAGCAGTCAGAATGGCCATCATCAAAAAATCTACAAACAATAAATGCCAGAGAGGGTGTGGAGAAAAGGGAAGGGAAACCTCTTGCACTGTTGGTGGGAATGTAAATTGACACAGCCGCTATGGAGAACAGTATGGAGGTTCCTTAAAAAACTAAAAATAGAACTACCATATGACCCAGAAATCCCACTACTGGGCATATACCCTGAGAAAACCATAATTCAAAAAGAGTCATGTACCACAATGTTCATTGCAGCTCTGTTTACCATACCCAGGACATGGAAGCAACCTAAGTGTCCATCGACAGATGAATAGATTAAGAAGATGTGGCACATATATACATTGGAATATTACTCAGCCATAAAAAGAAACAAAATTGAGTTATGTGTAGTGAGGTTGATGGACCTAGAGTCTGTCCTACAGAGTGAAGTAAGTCAGAAAGAGAAAAACAAATACTGTATGTTAAGACATATATATGGAATCTAAAAAAAAGAAAAAAAAATGGTTCTGAAGAACCTAGGGGCAGGACAGGAATAAAGATGCGGATGTAAAGAATGGACTTGAGGACACGAGGAAGGGGAAGGGGAAGCTGGGATGAAGTGAGAGAGTGGCATGGACATATATACCCTACCAAATGTAAAATAAATAGCTAGTGGGAAGCAGCCACGTAGCACAGGGAGATCAGCTCAGTGATTTATGACCACTTAGAGGGGTGGGATAAGGAGGTTGGGAGGGAGACACAAGAGGGAGGAGATATGGGGATATATGTATATGTATAGATGATTCACTTTGTTATAAAGCAGAAATTAACACACACACACACACACACAAATGAGGAATCTTCAATTTTTTAAATTCAATAAACTAGTAAAGAGTATCTACTTTCAAAAAAAGTAATCTTTTTATTATTAAAAATAAAATTATTTTATATAACTTTATGCAGAGTATGAGATCTGCATAAATCTGAAACACATATTCCACATGTATTCTTGATTTTCATACATTATTTATTAGAAGAGCAGTTTTTAAATTGTAGTTTGTAGTTTCTGAAAGCTTTATGTCTTGTTTTTTCCCTCATTTGTATGTCCCAAAGCCTAAAAACCTAATATTATCATTGTTGCATGCTCTACTTTATACATAGACACACACACAGGATACATATTTAATATACTTTTGTAACTATGGGAGAGTGTGTAGTTTGTCAAGCAAAGCTGTTACATCCTAGGTGGCTAAAATTGCAGGCATGAGTACCAATATGTTAACATGATGGTAGAACCTCCTGACTTTGATATAAAAGCTTTAAGTAATGTCTTAAAGAATATAAAAGCATTTTTATACCAAAAAAATCTCACTTAATAAGTTAATTGGAGTACATGAGCTAGGCTTACATATCTCTTATTAATTAAACTCATATAACTCACATTGTTATATTGTTTTTGATTTTTTATCATTCATTTTGATTCTTAGAGTCTCCATTTCTCTTTTTATATTACACATGTGTACTTGCAAATTGATTACCTTTCACATTAGAGTTTTTAATATAGTAACATAATTATCTTAAACTCTCTGTCTGATAATTCCAAACTTTGTGTCATATCTGAATCCAGTTCTGACACTTGCTCTGTGTCTTCATTCTGTGCCATTTTCTGACTTTTATCATGACTTGTAATTTTTTGTTGAAAGCTGGACATGACACATCAAGTAATAGGAACTGAAGCAAATAGACCTTTAGTGTGAGATTTATATGAAGCTGGCTAGGAGTTGAGCTGTGTTTAATGTTTATTATAACAGTAGGTGTCAAGTTTTTTATCTTCTTTGTTGACTTTGTGTTTCCCTAAAAATGTTTTTCTAAAGATTCTGTATGCCTTGCATCATTTCCAGCTATAATTCCCTGTTATTATACTGAAGCCCTGTTCAAGTGGTACTAAGGAATTGAGAAGGTAATTTTTCTATCATTTTTTGATTAAATCTCAGTCTTTTAGTGGGCCTGTGTAGGTTGACAGTGACCTTCACAAGTGGTTCTTATCTTTTTTTTTCACTCCCACTTATGTGAGGTTGAAAGGTTAGTGAGTGTTTGTGTTAAGTAATTATACCCCTGCCTATGTGGGCTAAGGCGCTGGTCAAGTTTTTTCACTGGAGAGCAGGCCTTATATGGAGTGTACACTTGGCCTATTTCACAATGGTTATTTTACCTCTTGCCGAAGACAGGAGGTAAGTTTTCTTAGCTGCTCAGTGTGAGGAACTTGTGGGTTCCTAGAGCTAAAACCCCAAAAAAGTGTGAGAGCCCCCTCTAAGACTGTACTCCTCCAGGAGTTTCTCACTCTCAAAAGAGTCCAAGTTTGGCCTCCAGCAATTCATCAAAATTATCATTTAAGTGTCCTACCAGTTTATGGCTCTGGCAGCTTCTGTTCCAGGTTAGCTGTGTTTCTCTGTAGTAGCCTGTCTCTCCAGATTTTGAGATGGCGATTTGCCGTGCAATCTCAATTTTCTGATGTCTAAGGAAAACTTTGATTTTCAGTATGTTCAGCTTTTATCTTGTGCCCACAGGACTTCTAAGCTGTTTACATGTCATAGCTGAACTACAAGTCCCATCTTTACATTTTGACCTCATGAAAATAAAACAATATTCAGCATATAAAAGATAGCAAGTATGTAGAATACACAGATAGTTGCCCTAATTGAAGGAGAAGTTGGAGTTAGTAGAAAATGAAATTTGGAAGTGATGTTAACATCAGAAAGAGATAATAATAATAGGGTAAGTAGAGAATAGCATATGAGAGATTAAAAGCAACAAGTAGAACAGGTATCAGCACTGTAACTTCTAAAAATAAGCAAACCAAAGGTAAAAAAGAAGTGTGTATAATATTGTAGTGTGTATGTATATATGAATAGAGCAGCCTTAGAGAGCCTATGATATAGGAGATCTTGAAATTAGGACAACAACCAGCTCAGTTTTAAGATATTTCATTCACACTGGGGCTATTGCCGCAACGATTCCACATAATTAGTGTTTAAAAATAGTTTTTGTTGCTTAGGTAAATTTATTAGATTAATGTCTATTATTTCCATTTTAATCTGTTACCTAGAAGACGCACTTTCATTTATTTAACAAATAATGATTAAGCATACCCTATACACTGGAGATAAGCAGGTAATTGAGAAAAGGTCAAAGGATTATTTAAAATAAATCTAAATAATCTTGAATAATTTATTCTTTTATTGTTTTCTTTTATTGCAAGAAAATATCATGTAATTACAAATGATATTTGAAAGCTCACAAGTCAAGTCTTTTATATTAATACACCTTCATACCTACCAAGATTGATATTAATTATATAAACTTGTGGCAAATACTTCTTTATTTTAAGAGACAGAAATATATGTACCTAGTAAGAATTATGTTAAGGTAATACTGAAACATAACAGAATATGCATTTAAGACCTTCAAACAAAAGTGAAGATATTATGTTACTCTGATCTGTGAATTGCAAATTATTTACTTTGAACATATTTTATGTAGGGTACATATGAATAGCCTTATCTTTCCACATCATAAACTTATTGCATACTTCCCTATGATAAATTAACAATATATCCTTTTTAATTCTGGTAATTAACATTTACTTTTTTAGTGTTCATTTGATTTGCATTGGGATGATAGAGAATTTTCAATCCCATTTAAATGCCAGTGGACTGAAAACAGTTGAGAATCACATTTTAGAGGAAGAAAATCATACACTAAAATGTAATAAACTAAGCGTGACAGTAACTATAAACCGTAAAAGAAAGATTAATAGATTTGGCTACATGAAAATTAATATTTATATAAAGCAGCAATTAACACATTTATACATGAAAGAGAATCTTTTCAAGTCCTGAAATACAGTGTTAATATAACTAATATATACTGAGCACTTACAGATCAACAAGAAAAAAGATGAACACCCCAAAGAGCAAACGGGTAAAAGGCATAAAGAAGCATTTTATAAAAGAAGTAATGTTCGTAAAGAAATGTAAAACATCACATTGGCTTCTACAGGCAATGAAAGAAATTAAAAACTAAAAAAAGAGAGAGAGAGATGTAATATTTTACTCTTAGATTGGAATGCTTAACAAAATTTTTAATCCCAAGTCTGAATGAGCATGTGGAGAAATAAATATTTTTACAAACACACGAATATGAGTCATTATAAAATTATGGAGGGCAGTATTGCTATATATTTGAACATTTAAAATATGTATATTGGTTGACCTACATGTCATACTTTTAGCAATCATTCTACAGTTAATATAATAATAATGATTATGCACAAAGGGGCATGCCAAGATTTTGCCACTACAGCATTTACTATAGTAACAGAACAAAACAAAACACTAAATATTTTAGACAGTAATAAGCACATGCCGAAATAAAATAACATACATCTATACTATGCATTACTAAAAATTCATAAAAGCTGAAACTATGAATTTTAAAATCAATCTACTAATATATCTATTAAGAGGTGGGAAGAGTAACTTAAAAGGTTTAAATATTATAAATATATGTATTGTATGATTTTCTGTTTATTTAACTTTGCTCTATTTGCCAAAGCTCTTTGACCTGCAAACAGTAGAGAATCTAACTAAAAGTAAATTATGCCACAAGGTATTGGATTTGATAATATTCAAAGGAGTCCCAAAGTTTCAGTTTTTGTTTGATCTAGCAGTTTAATAATATTTTCATGGGCTCAGATTTTTTCGGTGATTTTCTTTTCCCTTCTTCTTTGTCAACGTCATTCTAGAACTTTTTCTATTTTGGTTGTAGAATGGCTGCCAATTGCAATCAGTGCTATATTCATCTTTCTCGTGTCTATCTATAATGTTTTACAATGGCTCACTATCTTAAAACCAAAGAGAAACTTCCCTAGAATTTTAAGCAGACTTTAAAAAAAATTATACTGTATATGTCCTTCCTGGACTATTCCCTGGAAATGTAGACTGGGTCACTTTTATATCATTCATACCCCAAATTGAAGCTGAGTGTTGC
The DNA here is from genome assembly GCF_009873245.2 of Balaenoptera musculus. NCBI lineage: Eukaryota > Metazoa > Chordata > Mammalia > Artiodactyla > Balaenopteridae > Balaenoptera > Balaenoptera musculus. The sequence goes on from NC_045788.1 coordinate 42,256,621, forward strand.
ATCAGTCCCTCTTATAGCACATGACTGCATGGAGAAGGGATAGATTCATTTTTCAGAAAGGACTCTGTTTTACTAGAAACTGATGCTAGGTTAGTAATAAAAGTTACATATTACATGAGCATATAGAGAAATATCCGAAAACATGTTCATCAAAATGTTAGCAGTAGTTTTCTCTAGGTGCAGGTGTTTGAATATTTAATAGTGAAAATGTATTATTTTATAGCCAGATTAAAAAATACTGCTCTAAGGGTTTTTCCCAGCTTTACTGAGATAAAATTGACATATATTAATGTGTAATTTTAAAGTGTACAATGCGACGATTTGATCTATGAAATACATTGTGATATGATTATCATAAGATTATTGTGGTAATCATGATAAAATATTATTGTAATAGGGAAGAACAAATCTGACCCCATATTAGATCTGTTCCTTTTACTTTAGCCTTTGTGTTCTGTTGTCTGTGCTTAGTCATGCTGGCTCTGTACCTTTTGTAAAAGAATGTTGCCTGCCTATAGCCTGAAATATAGAGGGTAGCCTATTCTCAAGGCTCTGACCTTTGAGAGTCTATTCATATAGAGATAAAAAGTTGCAGAACAGAGAACAACATTTGTCTTGTTGGAGGTTTACAGGAATATCCTGACCTGATCTACCTGGACAGCCACAAGAACAAGGGATTCTGACACCAAGAAGTTTGCAACAACTAACCACGCCCCTCCCTCACCTTGCCTTTAAAAATGCCTTGCTGAAACCCTTCAGAGAGTTCAGGGATTTGGGGGCACAAGCCACCCATCTCTGCATAGCCCTGCAGTAAACCTTTCTCTGCTCCAGACTCCAACATTTCAGTTTGTTTGGCCTCACTGCGCGTCAGGTACATGAACTTGCATTCGGTAACATTACTAATAAGTTAATACATCCATTACCTCACATAATTACCATTTTTGTGTTTGTGTGTGGTGAGAACATTTAAGATTCACTCTTTTAACTTTCAAGAATACAATACAGTTTTGTTAACTATGGTCACCATGCTGTACATTAAATCCTCAGAATTTATTCATCTTATAAATGGAAGTTAGTAGCATGTGACCGACATCTGCCCATTACCCCCACCCTTCCACACTATGGCAATCACCAATCTACTCTCTGTTTTTATGAGATTGACTCCTGGATTCCACTTGTGAGATCATACAATATTTGTCTTTCTCTACCTGACTTATTTCACTTAGCATAATGTCCTCAAAGTTCATTCATGTTGTCAAAAATGTTTCTTCCTTTTTACACTAAATACGATTCCATTGTATATATGTGTCACATTTTCTTCATCTATTTATTAGTTAATGAACACAGGTTGTTTCCATACCTTGGCTACTGTGAATAACTCTGCAATGAATGTGAGGGTGCAGATGATCTTTTGCTCTAAGTTATTAAACTTTGATTTTATTGGCAAAATATCAAGTAGAAATTGAATCAAACATTATTATTTTTGGTAATCTATTCTGAACTCCTTCATATATTTGTGAAATTAATCACTTCATGAAATCTGGTGCTAGTAGAGTTCCCCTTCAACTATGGAAGCAAGAAAGACCAGATATTTATTTTCTCAGCCTTTCTTGCTTAGCAAATCAAACCCAGATTCCTAGGCTTTGAACTGAAATATTTTGATAAAAAACAGCATAGAGGGTGGGGAATTAACTCTGAATCAGCAGCAAAGGTGATATCTAATTTCCAGAAGTAGCAATTGCCATAGAACCTGTGGGGCTCCCATTATTCCGTCCTGGCCCTGTCTACAGTGAAGTCAGAAATACAAGTGTTCGGTAGCAGTGGAAATGATGTCCTTACCCAAATGGTTCTGAAGTTTTGTTTTGACTTTAGCTGTGATTTAAACCCTTCTTTGTTCTTTTCTGTTTTCCAAGACTGGTTCTCCAGTTTTTCCTGCATTACTCTGAGTGACTCAGTACTAAAACTGCTTTTGCACTTAAATCTGCTTGAACCAGTGTCTGTTTGCAATCAAGAACTGTGACAGATAGAGAACACACGCAATAAAGTGGAGAAGAGATTTGCTTCATGAGGAAAATATTGAGACTTTAGGTATCACAATCTAGATAAAAAATCTGAAAGCACGTGAGCTGGCTCCAGCATACCATTATTTTAAACTGCAAAGCTGTTCTTATGATACTCACAGAACTGAGCATAAAAATAATACCAAATATTAGTTCTAATTGTAGGAAGATTTTCAGACATTTTGGTTCCTTATAGAGAACATACTTAGTTCATTAATAAGGGAGTTGTCAACTTTGCAGTTACTGATACCATTGCACTTTGGATAAGGCAGTCCATACAACTATCATCTTACGCTTAAGAGAGGATTGAAGAAATCCCCAAACCATTGCAGAGGTGTGGCTTTATACTAACAAATGTAATCTTATAATATTGGATGTGATGTAATTAAACAACGCCTTTAGCCACAACTTCCTAGGATGCCTGGGGATATTCCACAGGAATGGCAAGGTGCCCGCATTTCTTAGCATTGAGAGACTTGTGTCCATTGTAAAATTCAAAAAGGGTAGGGCTCCACCTAAAATTTTCTGCCTGAAAATTTTACTGAAAGTTCCTGAAAAAGTAATTATTTGATGAAAAATATATGGACAACAAAGAAAAACCACCCTTGATAAACACAGAGTGCATACGTTTGAGACACAGTGAGAGCAAGAGTGAGAGTGAGAGATAGAGACAGTGACCGATAGCATGACAAAAGCATAAGTGACATTTCTTTAAATGATCAAGCAGAAATTGAATTCTACCATTAAAAATCTGAAGACTCAGTTTTTACATGTTTTCTTTGATCAAGTGCTCTCAGGGAAAAAAAAGAAATATTATGAGAAGAAGTTAGAAAGAAGCAAGAATTTGATACTCTAGCAGAAATGTGAGAGACACATAATGTTAGCACTTACTATGTGCCAGACACTGTTATAAGTGTTCTTATTTAATCCTCACAAAAATCCTATGAGACATACAATTATTATCTTTAATTTCCAGATATAGAAACTGAGGCGTAGAGATACTGAATAGCTTGTCCAAGGGTACACAGTTAGTAAAGAGAGAGCTGGGATTTCAGCTAGCACTTTAATTCTGGAGTGTACACTTGACTACTATGTGACATGAAAAATCTGTAGAAAAATGGGTACAGAATGAGGACAAAGATAGAAAAGGCTTATAGTTTACTAGTTTAATAAGGGACAATAAAGAATCAACAATACATATAAGTACAGTATGTCACAAGATGATTTTCAAATGGATGGAAAAAAGGTAGATAATGGTAAGGGAAACTGGGTATGCAAGGTGATTGTAGTGAAATTATGCCCAGTAAAGAGGTATAAGAAAGAGTGGCAAATAATGTGTGAAGAAAATAAAGTAAGTGTGGCACTTTGGAAACCAAGTGAAGAAATGAATTACAGAATAGGAGATGATCACCTACACCAAATGTTGCTGGTAGCTCAAATAAAATTAGGTCCGGAAACTGACCTTTGGATTCAACAGTGTGGAGAACATTGGCTTTCATAATAAAAGTAATTTGGTTGGAGTACTGGGACTGAAAGCCAGAGGAGAATGGATTTAAGGCAGTATGGGTAAAAAGGAATTGGAGACAGCAAATATAGAGAACTCTTTTGAGGAGTATTATTGCAAAATAAAGTGATATCTCATTAAGGTATGTGTGATCAAGAGAAGGGTTTCTTTCTCTTTTTTTTAATGGAAGAAATTAAGCAATGTTTGAATGATAATGAGAATTATCCAGTAAAACAGGAAATTTTGATGTAGAAGAGAGAAAGAGGAGAACATTGCAGGAGGCAATATCCATGGGTGGGATATTGAAATGTGGTGGGATTTAGTATCACAGAGTGACTGGAATGATAAAGATTCATGTAAAGTTCATCCTTGATAATAGGCAGGAAGGGAGCTCTGATGTAGCTCTGATGCTGAAAGGTGAGGCGATATGGTGTTAGAAGCCTGTGGAAGTTCTCTACTGACTGCTTCAAATTTACAAAGAAGTAAGGAGTGCCATTAACTGAAAGTATAGGCATACTTCTGCATATGTGGGTAGTAGGGTGTCTGCTCATGTGTATATTTGTGTTTGGGGTGTAAAGGAAGAAACATGTCATTTTGGTGTTGTATTTTATTAATTTCTGTTAAAATGTAGCCTAATAGTGTCAAAATTCCTGAACACTAATATGCAGTAGCATTATTTCCTAGCAATATAAGAACATATGGAAGCCTATTCCATGAAATTTGAATCAAAGAATAAGAAAATTGTTGAGGAACTTGAAAGATTACCATTAAATCTTTGACCTTCAGTAATGTTTATTCAAACCATCCCAAGGAAGATGATTTCTATTTTGTTTATAATGACTCAGATGTAGTTATATTTCAAACTGAATCCAAAATGTTTACTCTTAAGTTTCACTTACATATCAATAATTTCTATCAGTTTCATCACAGGTTTTTACGTTGTAAATAAAAGTTTGACATGATATTCCTGTTCACATTTGGATTTTAGGTAGTACATACATATGTAAATAAAGAACTTGGAAATCAACAGGTTCTAAGCACTTTGTGATACAGAGTATTTATTACTTAGGGCAAACAAACATTACAAAATTAAAAATGATAAACCTGAGATTTCAAATTTTCCAAGATAAAACTAGATATTCTTAGAAATGATACAGCTATCAGAAATTGTTGAAAAAAATTGAAAATATGTGACCTACCATGATTAACTTTATGCTATTTCAACACAAAATATATAAGTAAAGGACATTCAGAATCTTCTTTATCCATCTCTAACCTCAAAGAAAATGCATTCTAGCAGCCCCAGGATAAGCCAATTTTCCAAATGTTTTCTTTGACTAACAGAGGGTCAAAGTTAGTGAGTGGGAATGTTCTTATGCAGGTCATGCACTCACCAATACTTTATTGGCACCGCCACTCTCTCTGTTTTATATTTAACCTGACCCAGACATTCATGCAACCTGCCTAACCCTTGTCTGTATGATTTCAAACCATGGTATACATGAGTACATGATTTTGTCCATAAATTTTATTTGTGTCATTTTATAGTTTACAGGTGCTATTTGCTTTTAAATATTGGGGTTTTTGCATACACAAAATAACAATATTTACCTTCTAAATTCTAAGCCAATTGAAAAATGGACACAAGAGTTATGAGTAAAAAATCAACATAAAACCAGATCAGAAAATATGGCTTAGTTTTTAAAGTGGGCTTAGAGTTTTCTTCTCCTGAATTAAAGTTACCTTCTAGGTCAAATAAAGCACCTAGAGGCACCTGCAGGCCTCTTCCAAAGGAGAATTTACATGGCTTGTAATTGTTAGGTCCTGAGAGAGAGCCACAGGGTTAATTGTTCTCCTTAAACTTTTTATTTAATAAATGATTTCCAAATCCTTTTGCTACGTTGGGGAATAAAGTGTGGAGAGGAGTGTTGAAGTTCTCCCGAGCACGGAGAACAGTACCTTCTTAGACCTGGGCAAGTGTGGCCCTGACTCAGGTCCTGGGCCTCAAGGGGCCTGGCACTGGGGAGGGCCTTCTTGGACATGTCTACTTCCCCCTCTGGTGTATGGGACTGACCAGACCACAGTGGCCATGGCCCTGTAAAATGTAGGGACAGCTCTCCTGATTCTTGACGGTTTTGAGGAACTGGTCATGTATTTTGTAGAATGTTCCTCAAGTGGGATTTGTCTATTGATTTTCTTGTGATTAGATTGGGATTATGTGTTTTATGAGAAAGACCACAGAGATAAATTGTAATTTTCATCATATCATATCAAGAGTACATACTATCATACTAACTTATCACTGTTGATATTAACATTAATCAGGTTTCTCCACTGTTAAGTTGCTCTTTATTTTTCTCCCCTTTTCATACTGTATTCTTTGGAAGCAAGTCACTATGCATACCCACACCTGAGTGGAAATTTTGTTGTATCTCCTTGAAAGTGGAATAGCTACGTAAATTATTTAGAATACTTCTACCCAGAGATTTGTCTACTCTTCCACATTTATTTAATTATCAGATCATTTATTTATATGGACTCATGAATATTTATTTTACCCTTTGGTTTATAAATCAATGCTACATTATTTTATTTCTAAAATTGTCCCAGTTTTGGCCATTGGGAGCTCTTTCAGTTGGCTCTTGTGTCCCTTGACATATGCCCTATCAATGTGATTTTTTTTCTTAGCACTTCCTTACTCTGTCATCATAAGATTCTTCAAGTTTATCTTGTACATTTCTTGCCCTAGTCCTAGAATTAGACATTTCCCAATCAGTGTGGTTCCTTTCATCGGCATATGGTATTAGAAGCAAATATCTGAGTAGTAGGTGTTTTCATTGCTACCGGGGTATGATTGCTTCTAAGACCTCTCAGCCTATAGATCTAAGAAATATATATGTGCATAGTGCCTATGTATAGACACATATCTGTAAGTTTTTCTATAGGTAAACACAGATATCTATGTTAACCTAAACAAGAGTTCATAATAATGTCTCCAACTCCAGTCCATTACTCTATGTATCATCTTAGCCTATTCCCAATGTTTATATGTAACCTTACACTCCAGTAGTAACAAACCTGACTCCTATGATCTGCCATCCATACATTAAGAGTTCAATTCCATTATATATGTATAATGTTATCAGAATCTTAACCATGCCACCACAGGAAACAACCTCATAAAGTATAGTACTTATGTATAATAGTTATGTACAGTTTCTTTTGCCTGTAGTCTTACAGACTCTGCTCATTTACAAAATTATATAGGTCAGCACATTCTTTTCCCATCACCTTCTGTGTGGTTGTTTTATACATCTGTAGTAGAGTTAGATATTTTGTCATACTCAGCATTCCAACGTGGGATTCTCTGACCTCCTAAATGATATTTTTTAAATTGCATTCATTAAGGTTCACTGTTTATGCTGTAAAGTTTCATGGGTTTTGACAAATGCTTGTGTCATGTATCTACCATTATAATATCATATAATATAGTTTCACTGCCCTGCAAATCCCCTGTGTTCCACCTTTTTAACCCCCACTTCCAATACTCTGGCAACCAGTGAGGTTTTCACTGTGAAGTTTCACCTTTTTCAGAATGTCACATAATCGAATCATACAGTATGTAACCTTTTCATACTGGTTTCAGTTACTTAGCAATATGCATTTATTCACCCATTTCTTTTCATGTCTTGATAGCTCATTTGTTAAAGTTGATGAATACTTTTTCATTGTATGGTTGTAACAGAGTTTATGTTTCCATTTATCTATTAGGGACATTGTGTTTGTTTCCAGTTTTTGCAATTAAGGAAAAAGCTGTTATAAACATTTACATACAGATTTTTGTATGTACATAAGTTTTCAAAGTCATTGGGTAAATACTTACAAGTAGAAAATGCTAAACATAGACTGCAATAGCCAATTCTTATGATAAGACAATGTTTAGCTCTATAAGAAGCTTACAACCTGTCTTCCAAAGTTGTACTCTTGCATTCCCACACAAATGAATAAGCATTTCTGTTCTCCACATTTCTTGCCAGAAATTGGTATTGTTGGAGTTTTGGGATTTTAGCCTTGCTAGCAGGTGCTAATGGCATCTCACTGATGTTTAATTTCAAATTCTCTAACGACAAATTATGTTGAGCATCTTTTCACAGGCTATTTGCCATTTGTATATATTAATTGGCAAAGTATCTGTTCATGTCTTTTGCCCATTTTTAATCAGGTTATATGTCTTCTTATTGTTGAGTTTTAAAAATCCTGTATAGAGTTTAGATACAAGTCCTTTATCAGATATGTGCTTTGCAAACAATTTCTCCCAGTCTATGACCTGTCTTTTCATTCAATTTACAGTGTCACTTGCAGAGCAGAAGTTTTAAATTTTATATTTATTAAAATTGTAACATCAATTTTTTTCTTTTATGTATTATGCTTTTATTCTTACATTTTAAAATTTATTACCAATCTCAAGATCCCATATCTTTTCTCCTGTTTTATCTTAGATTTACAGTTTTGCATTTTACATTTAGGTGTATTATTTAGTTTGTGTGTACGTGTGTGTGTGTGTGTGTGTTAATATTTTAAGTTCTGTGTCTAGTTTCAGTTACTTGCATATGGACGTCCAATTTTCCCAGCACCATTTGTTGAAAAGAATATATTTTCTCCACTGACTTGCCTTTGTTCCTTTGACTTGCCTTTGACTGCATTTGTGTGAATGTTTCTGGGCGCTCTATTCTGTTCCATTAAATTGTGTGTTACTTTCATCATCACACTGTCTTGATTGTTGTAGCTTTATATTAAGTCTTGAAATCAGGTAGTGTAAGTCTTCAACCTTGTTCCTCTTTAACATTGTTTTGGCTCTTCTATATGTTTGCCTCTCCATATAAACTTTAGAATCAGTTTATTGATATCTTCAAAATCCCTTGCTAAAATTTTGATGAAGTTTGCATTGAATCTATGGATCAAGCTGGGAAGAATTGACATCTTAAAAATATTGAGTCTTCCAATCAACAAACACAGAAGATCTTCTTTGTTTCTTTTCAGAAGTATTGTGTAGTTTTTCATATATCAATTCTATACATGTTTTGCTGGATTTATGCTTACTTTTTGATGATTCAGTAAATGGTATTTTAATTTTAGATTGCAATTGTTCACTGCTGGTATATAGAAAAATAATTGGCTTCTGTATATTAACCTTGTATCCTGCAACCCTGCTATACTTGCTTATTAGTTCCAGGAATATCTGTGTGTATTTTTGGGGGTAAGTGAGATATTTTACACAGATAATCATGTCTTTTGCAAATAAAAAGTGTTATTTCTTCTTTTCTAATATGTGTATGTATATATATATATATATTTTTTTCTTTTCCTTTTCTTATTGCAGTAGCTGAGACTTTCCATACAAGTTTGAATAACAGTGGTGAGAGAATAAATCCTTGCCTGTTCCTGTGCTTGCAATATTTTGTTATTAAAATTAAAGGCTCAATGAGAAACCTTTTGCATTTGTATGTATGAATATATGGCATTATGTATATAAAATGCATGCGTGTATTTTGATATTTTTAAAAGTAAACAATAAGTTTCTAAAAGAAGATTACTAAGTCAAAGGGTAAATGCATATGTAGCATTATTAAATATTGCCAATTCATGAACAGATAATTCACAAAGAAAAATATATAAATGGCCTAAAAACTTAAGATGCCAAACTTACAAATAATACAAACTAAAACTAAACTGACATACCTTTATTGTCTATCAGATTGGAAAAAAACAAGCAAAAAACAAACAAAACTGAAAACATGTGAGAAAAAACCCATTTGGCAAAGTTTTGAGGAAACAGATATTCTCAGACATTACATTTGGAATCTAAAATAGTCCAACACCTATAGAGGTGAATTTGACAGTATTTAATAAATATTTTAGGTTTTAAATCCTCTCAATTTTCTTTGTCATTTCATGATAGTTCCTGCTTAATCTTATCTTTGACTAGTTTTTTTAGCAACTAGTCATTAAACCATGGAATAAAGTAAAATGCCATGGAATAAAGAGATACAATATGAGAATTGTGAACGCTTTTCTCTGGAAATGTGTTTTAATATATAACTTTTTAATGTAACTTTTTATATATAGCTTTTTTATGTAACTTTAGAATTGTATGGAACATCCCTAACCTAATCTGTAGACTCACTTAGATTGAGCTCTTTTGTAATGAAAATGTTATTATTTGTGAACAATTTCCTAACCTGTCCTGAAACAGATAGAAACTTGATGGAGCTAGGGTGGACATTTTCATGTAAACACTGAAAACTCAGAATTCACAGTGGTAAATAAACTGACTGTAGGCAGTTTTAATTTATTTGGTGAATATAATTAGTAATTTATAGCCTCTGAAAGGGAATAAAGTTTGTCTTGTGAAATCAGTACTTTGCAGTAAAGATAGGTGAGCATCATGCTTAATGTTTGGACAAGGTGGTTTGATCATGTGATGTGTCCAAGGTCTATAAGGCTTAGATAAGTAGAGCACAGAGACACAATGGACTAGTGGGCTAGCGTTGTTCAGGCGAGCCAGGTGATCCATGGTTATTCGTATAGGACTAGAGAACTCTGTACTCCCTCTTGGAAGTACAAAGTGTTAACTTTGGTTACTTAGTTATCAGCCCAGCTAGGTAGACTCTGGCTTTCTCGTAGGTCATGTTTATCGTTATCAGGATTTAAGTTGAGCTCTCTTTCCAAACTAAGAGGAACAATGGTACCAGTTTATCTCAGTTTAAGAATGATTTAACTTCTATTATGCTAAAATTCAGCATGATACAATGGTAAAAAGGTAAGTTTTGCAATTATGATTGAGCACTTTTTTGTCACCGTCTAACTGCATAATTTTAGAAAATGTATTAATCATTTCTGAATCATTCCCACTGGAAAAGAGAGAATCATAATTCATTCCTTTAACTCATCAAACTGCTATTTATTTACTGAACTAATGAGAATAAAAATACCTGCCAGGATATTTTGGAAAATTAAACAATGTGAAAATACATAGCACATTTTCTCGAATATAGTAGACACTCAATAAATGGTCATCCCCTCCTGATCATTTTATTTTAAAACTCTTTCTCATTTAAAATTTTTCTTTGGTCATTTATCTTTGCTTCTTTGCCACTTCATGGCTATGATAAGTTTTTGCACTAAACTATTACTTATATCAATGTTATATGACATGATAATTCTAAAACATTGATAATATGTATTTGAGAGTCACAGATAAATAAATCATATATTCATGCAAATTCAGACTCATTGTCCTTTAGTATGGATGTTTTAAATGAAGTACAATACTGCATTTCAAATTTCAATTTTCTCACTATTGAGAATTTTTCCATTTTTTGATTTTTATACTGTATGTAGAGCAACTTCCAATTTCAATTTTATGATTTCTACAGTGTATGATTGTATTATATGTTTATCATGCAAATATACCCAAAGGAAATGGATTTTTTTAAAAAAATGGTAAATCAACAGTCATAATACATAGAAATTTAAATGTATGCAATGAATTACTCTTTGCATCATTAATTAACTTAAAACTTTATAAATACTAAAATTGTAACTGCATTCATATGAATGTATTAACCTTCAGGAGTATATACAGGTGCTTAATTTGTACTTGGCAAGATATAAATATCAAATTAGGTGTCAATTGATTAAAATATCTTATATTTGAGTAGCTATTTTAAATCTGACATTCAATAAACATCTATTAGAAGCAGAGAAAGTTTTGATTTGCATTTCCCCACCTATTTTTAGTCTTAAATTTTATTTACCATTTATTAAACTCCTAATATGTGTCAAGTGCCATGGGTTGTTCTCATTCTCTCCTAAGAAACATTTCTCTAATTTTAGCTCCTACCAATTATGATCAATTCTGCTGCTAAATATTTATTTATTCATCAAGCCAGCTTGAAAGAGTGGTCCCAGGAATGTTTCATGTAAATAAAGTGACAAAATTTTCTAGTATCTTTGACCTTTAATTCTTCTTAGATCCTGATTGATATCTACTTGATTCCAACTTAACTTCATTTCATCATCTCTCTATAACTCAGTATTTAATTAAGTCACCCCATTAGGAAATCATTTATGATTACATTGGTTTTAATCATTAATAATTAGTCACTCATAGACATCTTTCATGGCAATGATTTATCAATGATTCATTTTTGGTTTTCTTAATGACAATTTATCCACTAGTATTCTATAGATAGGTATATAAACTATATAAAATTCAGGAAGCTTCTCAGTTTGGTTTAATATTTACCATTCTTTCATTAGTGTATTTTATATGTTTTAAATAAGACCCCTTGATTAAATTAAAACTAATATAATTCAAAGTTAAACAAAGTGGTAGCATTTGCCAAGTGTTGTTGTATCTCAAAGTAAGATTAAGCAAAGATTATTGCTCAGATTAATACAAAGGCAATTTGGATTACTTATATAAACAACAATAAACCTTTATTACATGAATGAGAATAGAATGGTCATACTCATCACTTATCCTTCCTCTTCCCAAGAATCCCACACTCATGTGTAGTTATACACCATCTTAATTGCTTTTCATTCAGCTCTCTTGTTCACTATCAAAAATGCAATCCATAAGAGGCAAAAGTTAAGCTGTATAAAGTGATTTAAGTTGTATTTCATAATATACCATGGAACTATCTCATGGATTATTCAAGAAAATTCATTTCAATGATGCATTCTTTTTTTTTGGATGATATTTGAATAAAATATACAGGTGGCAACAATTTAAAAGCTCCAGTTTATGCTATGATCATACTTAATATTACATGGTATCAATTAATTTTTTTCTTTTTTCCAACTGTCAAAGTTCCCTACTGCAAATTCACAATCACAAGAGTGAAGCTCTGCAATATAATCACATTCTTTTACAGACAATTGTATTCTTTTTCCTCTGGGACCAGTTAAAGGTGTTTTTGAGTGCTAAAATTATTCTCTACTCTCCTACTTGAAAGTAAAGACAATTTTAAATTCTTTCTAAACATTGATGGAATTATTTTACTATGATACAATTTAATATGGAATTATACAACAGGAATATTAATTAGGACTAGAATCAAGATATATTTCTGTTACAAGCATTTACAGAATAGACCATACATTCAATCATCTTTAGAGCAGCTGTGAGAGGGATTGTTTTAAAGAAATCTTCATATCTTTTCTATCTTTGGCAGTTTCTCCTCACGCCTGTGGTCAAACTCTGAATCATATTATTTTGACTAACTTTCCTTAGTTTGCTACAATTTTATTAAGCCAATCATTTCACCTACTTTCTCTAAAGATTGTCTGTTCTCAAGCTGACACAAGAAATAGAATCTCTTATAAAGTGAGAGTAAATTCATAAGAAAATGACTATATATCCAAAGTAAATATAAATAAATCTGTTTTAGCTTTTTCTTGTTTTTGCTATTACCATATTTTCCAAAATGACATAGACATGTAAATATTAGACATTTATAGTCTCCTGTACATTCCTTTAATTTAGTAAAAATATTAAAGAATGAAAAAATAGGAAAAAAATTGCAATAAGTATGATAGAGAAAGGATTATTGTTTTTAATACATGAGTCCTTGAAAATATACTGTTAATCACTTTTTTTCCCATTAGATAAATGAGCAAGTATAATACAAAAAATTATTGGTGGGAAAAGAAATACAAATAGTCAGCAAACACAGCAAAATAGGCTCATACTCATTAGGAAACAATCAAGAGTAGAGATTTCATGTGATTTTCATCAATCAAATTGACAAAATTTTGTTTATTATTCATACAGCTAGCAGGACTATGTGAGATGGAAATTTTCATAAAGTGGTAGAAAGCCTTCTGGCAGTAAATGTATTTGTGTTTGTTGATTCAGAATTTCCCTAGCAAATTATCCTAATGAGGCCAAGAAATATTGATGAATTAAGATGACTTTCACTGCATTTTTCATAATAGTAAAATATTGAGAGCATCATACATATCTAATACTATTAGTTTTGCTTAATAAACTATGGAGTAATTATATGATGTATATCTCATTGCCATTAGAAAGTAAATATTCAAAGACCGTTTAATGGTATAAAAATGTTTATATTATAAGAGTTACAAGGCAGATCATAGAACTGTAAAGCCAATGTTACTTTAATTTTTCTATTGGGTATATGTATTCAAATAAAATATCAGGAAGATAATTCACCAAAAGTTTAACACTGCCTATCTCTTTGGCTTATCAGCATGTTTTTAATTTATATATTTATTTGTCAATGTTTTCAACAATGACAAAATATTATTTAAAAATTTAAATACATGAATATTATTGAAACAGTAAGAAAAACTATTTTAAGTACGTGACTGAACAACTGATATCATTTTTCTACATTTTCAGTGGAATTTTTTCAATATATAATTATGAGTTAACATTAAAATTGTACTTGTTTCAAAGCATAAACCTATATAGAGAATTTAATTTTGAAAATTATAAAACATTTTGTATATACATAGATTTCAGAACATGAATGGAATCAATTTGCATTTCTCCAGACATTGATAAAAATGTTTTCATGTAATTTTAATCTTTTCTCTGAAATACTATATATGTATATATTTCAGTCATATGCCTAAAATAACTTTATTCACATTGTTAATGGTTGCCTAATTTGGTGTTGTTAAATAGAAGCCTTTATTTGGGTAGGACCATCCTGCAGAAGTGAGGAGATAAATACATATACATATATATACACACATTTAGAATTAATTGTCTGATTTTTATATATAGGCTGTCTGTTTTAAATGTAAAATCTTCATTTCCAGATTACTTTTAGAAAATCAAAAGATATGGCACAACTTAGTGTCATGATTTTTCAGGATACCATTGGCTGATGACAATTTCTTTATTTTTAACCACAGATCCCAGCTGTCCAACTTTATCAGTTAGGTTAACCTGAACCACGTTGGTATTTGAACTTAAAATCTGTATTGACCAAAATATCATGCAATAGATGTTTGTCATTAACAAGACTGAGTTTTACATCATCAAGTTTACGATGTCCTAAGACTTATTTTTTGTTTTTAATTTTTATTGGAGTATAGTTGATCTACAATGTTGCTTTAGTTTCTGCTGTACAGCAAAGTGAATCTGTTATACATATACATATATCCACTCTTTTTTTAGATTCTTTTCTCATATAGGCCATTACAGAGTACTGAGTAGAGTTCCCTGTGCTATACAGTAGGTTCTTATTAGTTATCTATTTTATATATAGTAGTGTATGTATGTCAATCCCAATCTTCCAATTTATCCCTCCCCCCCTTACCCCTTGGAAACCATAAGTATATTTTCTACATTTGTAACTCTATTTGTTTTGTAAATAAGTTCATTTGTATCGTTTTTTTTTTAGATTCCACATATAAGTGATATCATATGATATTTGCCTTTCTCTGTCTGATTTACTTCACTCAGTATGACAATCTGTAGGTCCATCCATGTTGCTGCAAATGGCATTATTTTGTTCTTTTTTATGGCTGAGTAATATTCCATTGTATATATGTACCACTTCTTCTTTATCCATTCCTCTGTTGATGGACATTTACGTTGCTTCCACATATTGGCTATTGTAAACAGAGCTACTATGAACATTGGGGTGCATGTATCTTTTCAAATTTGAGTTTTCATCTTTTCTGAATATATGTCCAGGAGTGGGATTGTTGGATCATATGATAGCTCTACTTATAGTTTTTTAAGGAACCTCCATACTGTTCTCCATAGTGGCTGTACCAATTTACATTCCCACCAACAGTGCAAGAGGGTTCCCTTTTCTCCACACCCTCTCCAGAATTTATTGATTGTAGATTTTTTGGATGATAACCATTCTGAGTGATGTGAGGTGATACCTCACTGTAGTTTTTATTTGCGTTTCCCTAATATTTAGTAATGTTGAGCATCTTCTCATGTGCATTTTAAACCATCTGTATATCTTCTTTGGAGAATTCACCACTGCATCAAAAAGAATAAAATACCTAGGAATAAACCTGCCAAAGGAGGCAAAAGACTGTACTCAGAAACAATAAGATACTGATGAAAGAAATAAAAGATGACACAAACAAATGGAGAGATATACCATGCTTTGGATTGGAAGAATCAATATTGTGAAAATGACTACACTACTCAAAGCATTCTAAAGATTCAACGCAATCCCTATCAAATTACCAATGACATTTTTCATAGAATTAGAACAAAAATTTTTACAATTTGTACAGAAACACAGAAGACCATAAATAGCTAAAGCAATCTTCAGAAAGAAAAACGGAGCTGGAGCAATCAGGTTCCCTGACTTCAGACTATACTACAAAGCTACAGTAACGAAAACAGTACAGTACTGGCACAAAAACAGAAATATAGATCAATGGAACAGGATAGAAAGTCCAGAGATAGACCCATGCATCTATGGTCACCTAATCTATGACAAAGGATGCAAGAATATACAATGGAGAAAAGACAGTCTTTTCAAAAGGTGGTGCTGGTAAAGCTGGTCAGCTACATGTAAAAGAATGAAATTAGAACACTCCCTAACACCATACACAAAAATAAACTCAAAATGGATTAAAAACCTAAATGTATGGCCAAATACTATAAAACTCTTAGAGGAAAACATAGGCAGGACACTCTCTGACATAAATCGCAGCAAGATCTTTTTTGATCCACCTCCTAATGAAAATAATAACAAAAATAAACAAATGGGACCTAATTATATTTAAAATCTTTTGCACAGCAAAGGAAACTATAAACAAAACGAAAAGACAACCCTCAGAATGGGAGAAAATATTTGCAGATGAAGCAACTGACAAGGGATTAATCTCCAAAATATACAAACAGCTCATGCAACTCAATATTAAAAAAACAAATAAATAAACCAATCAAAAAATGGGCAGAAGATCTAAATAGACATTCTCCTAAGACTTCTAATTCTTAAAATACTATAACTGTGTGTGTGTGTTTCTTGAGGCAGAAGTGATTTAGTATTTATTCTTATTTGTGTAATTTGTGTTCAAGCTACCCAGCTGGACAATAAAATAAAGGATAATGAAGTGAACGTTTAATTTAAGAATAAAAGATATGTTAAAGTGAAATTCTGTGTTTTCTACTGGTTAGGTAAAGTTGGAGGTTACAATTAAACGTTGAAAGGTTTCTTCACAGAACATTGTAAGTGCATCATAGCAGATTTTGTTTGCTCTGCCACATTTGCCTGCCACAGTTCATATTCTCATGTTCCAAGTAAGAGAATACATAATACCAACTCAAATCTATACCTGACGTACATATATTTTACATGTGAAATTGAGTGGTTTATAACTTACAGTACCTCTTTTATTTGATATAAACAAAGAGAGTGCCTTTCCAAGAGGTGTATAGGGTAACACAAGTCACAATACATTCAGGGACTTATAAGAGTATTTCAACCAGAAGCATGCTGATCTGCTTTGCCCTAGTCCTACTTTTCCCTTTCCATGTCTTGCTGCATGAATTCCTCCCTAATGGATAGCATGTATATGCAACCCAGGGTGTAGAAGCTTAAGACAAGCTAAAGCCATTCATCTTCTCTGAATACCTGCATGTCTATATGCACAGACCTTTTATGCTCAACAGGGAATTATACTGGAAAGATTGGTTGAGTACACATTTGTTTGATTGTCAGACTGTATATGGAGTCCTTCATATAGGATACTTTGTGCTGTGTTCTGCCACTGGGTTCAATAAGATCAATAATTAGTAACTGGATTGCATTTTATTGCTCTACCCACCACTCCTGCAGAATTGCTTTTTTGAAATCCCTTATGAGTCTCTACAGGAGAAAATGCTAAAACAGGAGATCAGGAAGCAAAGCCCCACTGCAACCATGAAAAGACAATGCCATCAAGGACTTTCTTTATTATAGTAAACATTATCCTTAAATAATAACTGTTGGTCCTTCAAAAACATATTTAATCTTGTGATCACTGTGAAATGTGTAAATGAGTAGAATATGTTTTTCTACAAGAGTTTCTAAAAAATTTCAAGCCCAAAAATTGTGGCCTGTGGAAGTGTGAAGGTAAATATTATAGATATGTTCAGTTTATTACTAATTTCTATATTCATCCTAGCTTTTCTTTCAGTTTTCCCCTATTTTCCTCTATCTTATGAGATATGAATACAGACATAGATATAGATTCTTGTATCCTTATAAGCCACCAAATATTCTTTCTGGGACTATGTGTGTCATAAACAAACAAATATATACAAAATATGAAACTTACCAAGATCACATGAGGTTGTGTGTGTGCGTTTAAATTAATAAAGTTTATTTTTTTAGAGCAGTTTTAGGTTCACAACAAAATAGCAAAATAGGAGAAAGTACAGGAAGTTCCCATATACTCCTTGTCCACATCTCCGCCTTCACACATACAACTTCCGCTACCTGGACACCCAGCACCACTGTGGCACATTTGTTACATTCGATGAATCTGTATTGACATATCATCACCCAAAGTCCATAGTTTACATTGGAGTTCACTCTTGGTGTTGTACATTCTATGAGTTTTGACAAATGTGTAATGATATGTACCCTTCATTGTAGTGATCATACCGAAGAGTTTCACTGCCCTAAAATCCTCTGTGCTCTGCCTATTCATCCCTCTCATCTAACTCCTGGAAATCACTGACTTTATTTTTTACTGTCTTTAAAGTTTTTGCCTTTTCCAGAATGTCATGTAGTTGGAATCATGTGTATGTATTCTTTTTAGATTACTTCTTTTACTTGGTAATATGCATATACGTTTCTTCATGTCTTTTCATAGCTTGATAGCTCATTTCTTTTTAGCTCTGAAAATTATTCCAATTTTTGGTTGTCACAGTTTATTTATCCATTCACCTACTGAAGGACATTTGATTGCCTCCAAGTATGAGCAATTATGAGAAAAGCTGCTATAAATATCCCTGTGCTGGCTCTTGTGTGAACATAAATTTTCAACTCTCTTGAGTAAATACCAAGGAGCATGATTACTGCATCATATAGTAAGAGTATGTTTATAGATTTGTTATAAACCTCCCAAAACTCCAAAGTGGCTGTAACATTTTGCATTCCCACCGGCAGTGAATGAGAGTTCCTGCTGCTCCAATCTGTTCTAAAGGAACCAGCACACATCACCACCTCCCACTACCATAAAGCTTTTCCTGCTAATTACTTGTTACATTTCAGAATGATACTATGTTTCCACTTGCTCAAGCCAGAGAGCCATGAGTCTCCCCTAATTCCATCTTTTCCTTCAACAGCTTCATTTTCAATTAATCGTTGAATACTGACAAGTCTAACTCTGAAATATTTATTGAATCTATAATCTTCTCTCTAACATGATTATTTCTCCTCCGAATCAAGCAGCGTTCTCCAATTTATCCCTCTGCCTCCAGCCTCATCTCCCCTCCATATATTATCCACACTGCAAAGCAGAATTTTTAAAATGCAGATTACACTTTCATTGCTTTCTGGATAAAATCCAATATCCTTGCATAATCAATAAGTTCTCTGTATCCTCACACATTGCCTCACTTTCAAAATATTGAAATTATCTTCTAAGTGGTATCCCCTTTTCCATGAAGTAATCTGGCATTTGCCAGAAAAAATCCTAATAAAACCTTACATCATTGAGTTATATTGCAATTGCTTGCACTGAAGTTCATACTCCTGGTTTTCAAAACTTCAACAGCCTGTCACAAAGGTAAATTTGTTAATCTCTTCTTTTCTCCTGCTACTACATTATAAATGATGTTTTGTGTTAATTCTACTTGTGTATTCAGTCCCCTGCAAATTCTTGCATGTATAGGTCCTCTTGCCTTCAGTTCTCTAAGACTTGTACCTTGCCTAGAATTTGTTCCATACTGTACTTCTATTGCCATTCATAGATTCATGAAGCTCAAATTCTAATCCCTCACACTACTATCCCAACAGCTTCCTGCCATCAGATCATGTAGGTTTTATTTTTCCTCTAAGGTTTTGTAAAAGTAAATGAAAAATAACTATCTAAATTCTTGTCTCTTGATTGAATGCACAGACCTATGTGTTCAGAATGTCAGATGGCAGGCAAGCTTTTGGTGAATGTGTATATTTCTGCAAGCTATGGCTCTAAGACATTGTAACAGACCTTTTGAACACCACACATCTTTTTTCTTTATAATGTATTCTAAGTCTTCTCCAGTCACAGCCTCTCCCCATTCCTTCTTTAAACCGATGATATATACACCCACTACTCATTGCCAATATACTACCTTTTCATATCAATTATAATGGATTTTAAAATAACTTGTACTTTTCACTTGATTCTTTTTCTCTCGAAATTAACAACTTGAAATAAACATACCCCTCCAGAGTCTGGCAGATAAACCACATTATTTATTTTTTTTAATTAATTAATTAATTTTTATATTTTTTATTTTTGGCTGTGTTGGGTCTTCGTTTCTGTGCGAGGGCTTTCTCTAGTTGCGGCAAGCGGGGGCCACTCTTCATCGCGGTGCGCGGGCCTCTCACTATCGCGGCCTCTCTTGTTGCGGAGCACAGGCTCCAGATGCGCAGGCTCAGTAGTTGTGGCTCACGGGCCTAGTTGCTCCGCGGCATGTGGGATCTTCCCAGACCAGGGCTCGAACCCGTGTCCCCTGCATTGGCAGGCAGATTCTCAACCACTGCGCTACCAGGGAAGCCCCACATTATGTTTTTAAAGAAGGAATTTCTCTGAAATATCATGGTTTATTTAAAATTTTATACAATTTTGCATCCTATTCTGTGTCAAGATGGTATTGTTATTATACCAAATAATGATGTAAATCACTTACTCTTAGCTAAAGCAAGCAACCAAAAATATTCTTAACTTTCCTACCTGTGTTTTTGATCAATAGTTTATGTGGTTTCATTGATCTATCTTTTAATGTTATGATAATTATATATTATTATCATTATCTATCTTTTATTTCTTCTAGATATTCCCTCTCTTCTGCTTTATTGCCAAATAATAATACCATACCTTTATTAAATATGATTATACTTTAAATTGAAGTAATTTAAATATTGCTGCAAATAATAGTCCATGTGTTTATTTCTTG
The DNA here is from genome assembly GCF_009873245.2 of Balaenoptera musculus. Classification (NCBI taxonomy): domain Eukaryota; kingdom Metazoa; phylum Chordata; class Mammalia; order Artiodactyla; family Balaenopteridae; genus Balaenoptera; species Balaenoptera musculus. The sequence continues at coordinate 42,277,358 of NC_045788.1, forward strand.
GTCATTCTCATATAAAAATAGCAAATTTATGGTCAACGTAATTTACTGTGATAAAAGTCATTTAAAAACAAACACCTAAGTACATTCTGTTGGGGAAGGTCATTGAGAGGACGTGAGTGACCTCTGGTTAACCTGAGACCTACAACTGGGCAATCAGAGGCTCCTCACTCCCTTCCATATCCTTAGAATGTACGTTCTGCTTCCTTTCCTCCTGCCAGAAGCTGCCTCAAGAACATAGCCTTGTCATAGTAATGTGGTATTGAGACCATCTGGACAGTATACATGACTGAAACCAGTTAAGGCCTCTCTATAAGATTTTAAGATTTGGCAGGCTGGTGTGAAGATCTATTCATCTTGCAGCTTCCCAAGACAAGCCTCATAAGTAAGTTCCCTTGTTATTAAATCTGCTACCTACCAATCTGGAATGATCTGCCTCTTTCTTCAGTCTCTCCTTGCCCTGTATGTATGGGAGCTAGTTTGTGAACCAACAGTTGCTGAGCCAGCCAGGCAACCAAAGGAATAGGCCATGGGAAAGAGGCATCCTTGGGGAAAATCCTGAGTTGTCCATTGACCTCTATATGGGGAGGGGTGGCCTGTATGTCAGATGCTTGTGGACTGTTCTGTGAGTATGTGGATGCCCCCAAAATGCTGGCTGCTTTATGTACTTATTTGAAGAATTGCCCGTAGCTCACTGCGGCCAAGAAGAGAAACGAACGGTTGCCATAGTAGCCTGGCCTCTACTGCGGGCAGCTCAGCTGGACATCAATGCCCAACTACAGGCTGAAACTCAAGTTTGAAAGTTGGAAAAACAGCTGAGAGTATAGCAGGACATGCTGTTGTATTCTACCCTGCTAGCTTTGGGACTGGCAGAAAAGATGGGAGAGCAGAATAATAAATTGGAGACCTTAGACTGCTGTTTTGCAAAGCAAGGAGGGCACAAACTACCTCAAATTAGCGTTCGAGTACTCGTAACAAAGCCTGATTAAGACGATAAGAGGTGGTATCCCTGGGGAAGTGATGAAAATGAAGAGGAGGATGTTGTGGTGATTGACTAGTAAATGGACAGAGTGCCCATACCTTCCAACCCCTAATACAAAGAAAAAATTTAAATAGCAATGACCCTAGACTTCTGATCATAGAGAAATATACCCCAAAAACTCCTAGGAGAAAACTTGCATTATTCCTCCGTCTCTTGAAGTTGTATATATTAACATGTCTTTGAAGTGTAAACATCCCAGGAGGTAACCAAAACACTGCACATGGAGACTGAAAAAAAAAAACAACCAAACAAACAAAAAAACAGAAGGAAGGGACTTTTACAAATACAAACTGACATAAAAGCTCTCTTGCCCAAAATCACAGCCTCCATAAGATTACTCATCAAGGGCAAATACAAATTTTAAAAGTCTTCTCCATAAATATTAGTAAAAAGTTTTAGCTGTGTGAGTGGGTAACCTTAACCTTTTCCATATGCCAGAAACAATTTGGATTCAACTGTTATTTATAAATGACTGAGTTTTTTATTGCTATACATGATTCATGGCTAAACTTTTAGAATAAAAGGTATGGGGTCTCTGTTTGTGTCTGTATGTTTATGTATGTCTATGTACATATGTTATGTATATGTGATGTTTTTCTACCTCTGAAGGGTATTATCAAAGTTAATTTGTAAAACAGCTCTATTTAATTGGACTGAAGAAAGATAAGATAAAATCAAAGTGTACTTATGTAAAACCAAAATTTAATTTTCTTTTATCTGCTAAAAAGATAAAGTCTTATTGGACTAATGGTCTCTTCTTGATGGGATTATGAAAGGTTTTTCTTTACCTTTTAAGTAATCTGCCTAGAATACAAAGATTTTGTGTTTTATCAAAATAATTTTCTGTGCTTAGTATTGTCTTTATCAAATTTTTGATTACTTAAGAAAACTGAGCAATCTCTATTAAAAGAGCTAAGATTTTTATGACTAGGTAGCTTTCTGTACTTCCCTTTGAAGCCTTTGATTGTCACTTTGGTTAAATGCATTACTAAGTGTTCTTGCACAGTGACTTATGATCCTATTTAATTGTTTTAAACCTTTTTGACATTTTTGAGAAATGTCCCAAAAATCAAATCCTAAATATAATCTTGTTGACCTTGAAACTTATTTGAGATTTTCCAGAGGGCCCCTGGAACATCTCAAAAGATGTGTTCTCTCTCCTTATGAAAGAAAGATGTTTGAACTAATTAGACTTATTTTGGCATGTTAAATTTCATGGGTAGCATTGTCAAAAGTGATGCTATATTTTCATTAGGATATATTTATATGAAATTCCTAAATTTTTGAAATATCCTGGTCTGCTGTTATCAATCATAATTTCAGTTATAAATTATGGAGCATATATTGACATTTGTTTTTTATCAATATACATTGTAGTAATTTAGTGATTATATAGTGTCCAAAGCTATAAGCATTTCAAAGTCATATTCTTATAATTATCTAATAAATATTGGATTGTCAACATCTGGTAAGAGAGTTTGTCAAAAACTCTTTGTTAAAAACTTCACTCTCAGGATTGTGGGGCAGAAATATGTGAAATCACAGAATTGAAACACTAAAGTAATCAACTGTAGAGCAATCTAAAAGAAGTTGCATTGTCAAAATGTTTTAGTTAAGATGAGTGTGATGGCTTATTTATGAAGAGGAACTGAACACTTTAGAAACAACTAAAATTTACAGTGGGAAAATCAATTTTGTTCCCTGTAAACTTTCAATATGCCTTTCTAACTTGGACTTGTCAAAAAGAAACAAAGTGCTATAATATGAAATTAATAAAGCAAAGATAAATTTATAGGTAACTCAAATCATGTGATCAGATAATTTAAAGGAGTAAGCTACTTCATAAAAACATAACTTTTAATACTGTTAATTGCCATATTTCTTTGAAAAAGCATCTAAATAAAATAAGAGTTCAGAAGGCTAGAAGTCTAAGTTGTTGCCAGTTTTGGTGATGCCTCTTCCCTTGGCTTGCAGATGGCTGCATTCTTGCTGTGTTCTCACGTGGTCTTTCTTCTTTGGGCGTGCATGTCTGTGTCCTAATCTCTGCTTCTTATATGGAATTGAGGCCCACCATGAAAAACCTCATTTTCATTTTATTACTTCTTTAAAGTTCTTATCTTCAAATACAGTTACCTTCTGAGGTGCCAGGAGTTAGTACTTCAACATATGAATTTAGGTTGGCAACACAATTCAGCCCATAACATGAACTTTAAATGCAGATATTAGAAAAAAAAGGACTGACAATCAATTGATAAGAATTTTTAGCAGAGGATGTAGGTCACCCAATACTTTCTCACCCTTTCTTCTTTGGTAATATAATTATTGACTTTTAGTTTGGCATATGACCTTCAGAATAAAGACTAGATTTTCTATCCAAAAAACTTTGATTTTTTAGCACTGATGTTCGAATTTTTGTGCAAAACTTGAAAATGCCCTTAATTTTTTCTGCTGTTTTCCTTCCTATTGGCTATAGCACTGATGAAATGGCTAGAGTGTTAGCATCTATTTTGGATGATGGAGTGATGTGGAGGATAGAATCCATGCGTACTGAAGATATAACACAATACTTTGGATTCACCTTGCCCTAAAAAGACCACCTCCAGTCTTTTTTTAAAAAGCTATTTTTTCCAGCTTTATTGAGATATAATTGACACATATCATTGTGTAACTTTAGGACATAAAATGTGATGATTTGATATTTGTATGTACTGTGAAATGTTTACCTCAATAAAGTTAGTTATCACACCAATCAGCTTATATAGTTACAATTTTTTGTGTATGTTAAGAACTTTTAAGATCCATATGTATAATATTCTATTGTTAACTATAGTGATTGTATGGTAGATCATAACCCCAGAACTTATTCATCTTATAACTGGAAGTTTGAATCATTTCACCACCTTCACTGATTTTTTCCCCATCCTATCCTCCACCCCTGGCAATTACCAATCTACTATCTGTTTCTATAAATTCAGCTTTTTAATAGTCCATATATAAGTGAAATCATATAGTATTTGTCTTTCCCTGATTTATTTTAAATACTTAGCATAATGCCCTCAAGTTCCATCCATGTTGTCACAAATGGCAGGATTTCCTTCTTTTTTATGGCTGAATATAATTCCATTTCTCATACCTGTGGGGTTTCTTTTCAGGTTGTCATTTAATTAAATAAAAACAGAAAGGAAGGTGCCTACTCACTCTTTCCTGTGGCTTGCAAGGGTAACTACCCCCTCCCTAAGAAAGAGCAGAGAGTCCATACACTGAGATAATGGGAGAGGTTAGGGCAGAAAGCCCCAGGCCTCCTTCTTCTAAGCCCTGTTACAAAAAGAAATCTCAGCCACAAATTTGGGGAAGGGAAACCCTACCTGGCTCTTCTCTTAAGTGGGAGACCTCCTCTACCCAGCATAATATTGGAAAATAGGTGTTCTCCTCCACTGGCCCAGGTATGGGAAAGGAGAATAAATTTCAGCCTGTGGATGTAAAAATATAAATAATCATAATAATAAATATAATAATAAGAGTTGGTGAGGTTGTGGAGAAATCAGAACCCTTTTAAACTGTTGGTGGGAATGTAAATGTTACAGCAGCTTTGGAAAACAGTATGGAGATTGCACAAGAAATTAAAAATAGAACTATCATATGATCCAGCAATCCCACATCTGGGAGCCACTGGCTGGGATCTCTGGTTGAGTGCTGCTGCAAACAGGAATATGGTTCTCCAAGGTCTGAGCACTGGTTGGTGTAAGCCTCCCCACTTTTCCATCTCTATCTGATCTCCAGTGGTTTAGCCCCACAGCTTCCAAAAGTAATTTCTGTGAGGAGGCAAGAGCCCAGTGGGCCTCCTAGAAAGCATTCTACAATGTTGAGGGACCTGGATGTCCACCTTGGGCTTTCTTTTCCCACTGGAGAGACTATAGCCCTATGGGAGGCCTCTTGGTGTAGCGCTGTGCTGGGCTGGGGGAGGGGTATAATGTTTCAAATGTAGCAGTTCACCCCCTCTTACCTTTATAATGCCGTGCTTCTCAGTCTTTGTGGTGGTGGGGCCGGGTGCTTCAGCCTCACCCTGGGGTTCTCAAAACTGTGTCTTCTTTACAGATAGTTGGTAGTTTGTCTGCTTGTGAGAGGGGCTGAAGTGGGAAACTATTTATGTTGTCATCTTGATTACATCAATTCATCCACCTCGTTTTTCTGAGAATAAGAGAAAAAAATGAAGTCCTATTTAGTTTAATACACAATTACAATGAATTTTACTGTTATCTCTAAATATATTTCTAACTAATACTTAATCAACTCAATATATCAGAGTAAAATGATTATGAACCTAAAAAGTATTAAGTAATATGAGTGAATATGGAAAACAAAGTAATTATATACAGAAGATCAAAATAATTAAAGCTGATTCTAGAAAATGACTCAATATAAAACAAATCTCTGGCAAAATGTTTTGAGAAAAAAAAGAAAAAGTATAAGTAAACAGTATTGGGAATGAAACAGGAGACACTGGGAAAATATCAGGTAAGCATTGTAAAATACAAATAACTGGTCAATTATCCAAAACAAACAAAAAAAGCAATCATCACTGGGCATTACTAAAAGTTCAGGTTCTCTTAGCCTCCACTGACATCATCCCAGTGGGGAAGAGGGAGGTGCCTCATTACTGCCAGTGAAGGTGAACTTCAGACTCTCCACTCAGCCTTTGCTGATTTTTCTCCCTCAATGGGAGAGAACTACTGTGTATTGTATTCTCAGGTGTCTATATCAAGATGTTCCCTCCTCAGATGCTTAATGACTAGGGTCTGTTTTTGTTCTAAGTCTCTTTTTGAATGTTCAATGAGGCGTTAGGAACCTGCCAGTAGGGTCATTTACCAACCCAGTTTTGGCTCACAAATTAAATCCATTTAATTATGGCTTAAGGATGGTCATAACAAATTAAAAAGAAAGCCGATGTCACATCTGTTTCAGGATCCACTTATGAATGCTGTCCAGTTATGTTAACTTATTCTGGGAGTTTTCAATGGAGTCATCCTTTCTTATCTATAGGATTGAATTAGAGTCCAATCTATTTTTATAGGAAAGACTCTGGGTAAATCCTCCAAAAGATATTGTCCAACATCTGGGTTTTTCCAAATCTGCTTTGTGTTCTATGCAATTTGTAGTCTTATAAATCAGAAACTTCCCATTCTGTCTTTATTTTTTTTATTCAAGACCCATTTATTCTCTAGTTCTGCCCACATGGAGACACCCTCCTTGAAAAGGGGTTGAATCCTTCCGTTCACTTTAACACCCTGTGCTGAAAACATGTCTTCCGAGGTTTCAACTATGAGATCCACATTCTTAAAGCACTAATTCTTAAATCTCATCTAGATTTCTCCCCTTGGATGGGGGGAGATGACCCAAACACAGCGAAGAACAGCTCAGGACTGTGGGCTCTGCTCACCCAGAAGACCTTGCAACTCCCCTGACCAGCTGGCTGGAGCCAGGATTAGGGCCCTGAGATGAGGGGCGCCTGCTGGGCTGCCGCCAGCGCCACCGCCCCCAGCTCCTGTCCTCTTCACTAGGCTGGCTGTCACCTCTAGTTTCCCTGGAGTTTGGGGATTCCAGACGGTCTCTGCTCACATTTCTGCATCACACCTGCAGCCTCAGCACTGCTGATCCCCACCAGGGGGGAAAAGCACACAGAACTGCTTTTCAACACACCAACGTTCCACACAAGTTATTTTATAAGCCTGCAGGTTCTTTTTCATCAGAGGACATTCCCAAGGCCGTGACCTCCCCCCGCTCCCCACTGCCCTCGCCGGCAGACTGGACGCGCATGGCCGCAGTGATGAGTCGGGCACACCCCCCTGGCTCCACTCCGGCGCACTCTCCTGGAGAACTGAGGGCAGTGCCCTGGGCTCATCTGTCCTGAAGCCAGTCCTAGAGTGACAAGAGCCACACCTGCAGGTCTACTCCACTGACCAGACACACAAGACCGAGCTGGGCCCACAGACCTTGGTCTGGACTGTGTCGGCTGGTCATTCTTGCCTAGGTTCACAGGCCAACAGCCGCTGTCCTTCCTGTACTTTCCTGCTCATCACTGCACCAGTGGGTCACTCCTACCTGCTGCCGTCACACACCTGGCAACCTCGTGTTCTGGGGCCAGCCAAAAACCGAGACCCCAGCAGGCCCCTAGTTCCCAGCAGGCAAACTCCCCATTAAACTACTGCTGCCTAGCCATGTTCTCGAGGCTTCAGAGGCAGGAAAGTGCGGAGAGGACAGCAATCTATGGCACCCCCAGCCCCAGACCCACGATGCTCCGCAGAGGCGCCGGAACCTCGCCGCACCCACCCCCGCCAACACAAGGGACCTCTGCAGCTGCCTGTCCCGCGGACCGGAGCGCACATCCGACCACCGCGACCCACGATGGAGACGTGGGGGGCGGGGCTCGGCCGGCGGCGGGCGCTGGGGCGGGCGGGGACCAGGGCTCCGGCCCCGAGGCCCCACGGACCCAGCAGGCCGCCCTCCCTCCCCGCCGCCCGGAAAGCCCACTCTGTCTTTACACACTATTTTTTTTTCATCTGAGATTGCTTTAAGGATATAAACCAATTGTTACAGATCCCAAAGTGTTGAATTATATAGTCTCAGAATTTTGAAAATTCTTAGATAATAGTTCTCAGCAGAGAATGATACCAGGACCTAAAATCAACCATAAGGATCATGCCTGTTTCAAAGGGAGATTAATATTAAGAAGCAATTAAGCTGTGGGTGTTTCTGGCTTGAGAAAATGAAGGAAAGTGGGTCATAAAGAAGGTTACAGAGACATGTTAATGAAAGTGCCTAGTACAGGGGAAGATGGCCACTAAAATAAAGACCACTGTGTTTAAGTTGTGAATTGGGTGATGTAGGGAAATAGAACACTTCGTAGGTTTACAATTTTTCTTGGTCAAGGAATTTTTTTTATCAAAACAATTCTGGAATTCAAATTTCTTTAGGAACTTTTACATACTAATGCAAAATATAGATGATTGGATGTTTGTAATTTTACACCTTTCCATTTTTACCTATAGGTACTTCTCAAATGAATATTTTGTCCATATTGAAAGTGTCCCAAAGGGCTATTGAAAAGTCAATTACCCTTGGTGAAACTGTGCCATTTTTAAAGATAAGCACACGAATTAGAGCCATAGATTGAATACATATAAGCTGTAATCTGATGTGGAGTGAACAGAACTTACAATGAGACAGACATATGAGGATCTGAAAGTTGTTCATTGACTAATGCTTGTGTACCTTATTTCTCAGGCCTCTAACTTAATGGCTGGCTCTCTCTGTTTCAGACCTGACAAATTTGCAATTCCTGGCAGACAAAATTTTTAGAGAGGAGATCGCTTCCAGATCAGATTCTTAGGGACAAAGCAAGATGAGATTGGGGAGATTTCTCACAAGGTTTTGATAGTTGAACCATGGAAAATTTGTCTGTAAAGAACAATACTCTGTTAAACCTAAATTCATCAGTCTTTACATCCAGCTCAAGAGATGACCATATCGGTCCTACATCCATCCTCATTTTTATGATCTTCCTCTCAACGACTCACAGCAAAATGTGGCAAAAACAGATAGCCATGTTGTTATTAAAGAGGCTGATTTCTACCCAGGATAAGAGTTTATATATCTGATCAGATAATTAAGGATTCCTAAAAGTGCTGCTCATTCCTAAGGAAATATTTGGGAGCTTGAAAGGCCGAAAAAAAAAAAAAATCGGAGTCAGACACAATGCAACACCTATCTCACTATGACTCACTAATAGGGGGGAGGTTCTGAAAGGAGACTAAAGGGTCCTCCCAGGAGTGCAATGTTTCCAAGTTGGAGATTGTGAAGTATACTAGTGAAGATGTCTTGACTGGATCTCAATGTGACTTCCAGAGTTGTCAACTGTGTGGTTCTTCCAGAAAACCACAAAGCAAAACTGATTACTCAAGCAAATTAAGTTCATCAAACTTATTTTAGTAAGAGAGAACACCATTTTCACAGTCTTAATAATTCTGAAAAGAAACTGATTGGCCACAGAAGATATTTACACATCTTTGACTCTGTTCTCAATTGGTTTAAGAGATTTCAAGGTGAGAAACTGATTACAACCAGGTCAAGTCAGCAACATAATAGTGTAGGATTGATGGACATTGGGAAGTGAAGGTCATGAAGCTAATCTTGATAGGTAAATTATTATTTCATAAGTGAGCTGTTTGCTTAGCTTAGCTTTCTATTCTTTTAATAGAAGAGAGGTTGTCCAGTTATACAAATTGGTTTGCTGACAATAAAGTTATTTATTGTTTTTTAACCTTAATTTTCTGGGCAAGAACTTCCTGAAAGAAATAGTTGTCATGTTGACATAGATGATCTAGGCTCTTAATCCTGATAATCAAGGTGTGGATGCTAGTGATTTTAATTCTCAGTACTGAATACAATCCATGAAAATAAATATTGACATCTGCTTACATTAAATCATCTTTTATAAAATGAAAAAATAATAATTTGAAAGATGAACCTGGCCTGTGAAAAGGTATTTATAACAAATAAAACAAAAAAATAATTACTAGGAGGTATGTATAAGTAACTTCTACAAATCAGCAAAAGAAATATTGACAAAATATATTTTGTAGAAGAAACCTTCTAGTTGGTCACCAATCTATGAAGATTTGTTCAACTTCTCTAGTAATCTGAGAAAGACAAACTAAAACTATTAAGTTTCAATAAATAACTATAAAATTGTCATAAATTAAAATTTTATAAAACTTTCATAAAATGAAGTGTTAAAAACTGTTGATAAAAATATAGAGAGCATTAACTCTCATATCCAATATTAGAACTGTAAATTGGCTTTATCACTTTGGACAGCATAAGAGTACATTTTAATAAAACTGAATCTGAACTCTTCTACTATAAAGTAATACTACTTTCAAGAAGATATACTGAAATCACTTGAGTATATGCATGAGGACACCTATTCAAGATAAATTAGTGAAGAATTCTTTTCAAGGGTGAAAACTTAAATAAACTAAATGACCATCAATAGGGTAATGAAAAAATAAAATGTGTAATATTCTGAAATTTGTCTGTAATACAGCAGTTATAAATTATGAATGAACTTGGTCTCCACGTCTACTTGCATGATTGCTGTGTGGAAAAAAAAAAAAAAACAACTTAGAGAATTTTGCAGTTCATGTAAATGTTAAAGATGACAAATCATAACATTTTTGGGTATATACCACATATTGTAGCGAAACATAAAACATTGACAAAGCATGTAAACCCAAACTTCAGGATCAAGTTTTCCTTGGTGGAAAGAAGGGAATTCATTTCAAGTGAAAATCTAACACATTTTAATAGATCTAAAAATATGGTTAAATGCTAACAGTTGTTAAATCTGGATGTTAAGGACATGTCTGCTGTTACATTTTTCTCTACACTTTTTGGTTTACTTTCAATATTTTGTGATTTAAAAATAATGCTCATGGATTTGGGATTCAAAAAATAAAGTATTTTACATTTGTATATGTGCAAAGATGTATGTCCAAAGATGTTATTGCTATTTTGTAAGAAAGAGCTATTTGAAACAACTAAAACACTCATCATTGAGGAAAGCAAGCGGCAATATATATATATATATATAATATTTTATATATTCAAATAATCCACAGGTATTAAAAAACAATGTGGTAGCGCTATAGGTAAATTAAGGAAAACTGAACAAATTGCCCAGATTGTGCAATGTGTTGTCTTATTTAGATAAATTTAATAGATACTTTTAGTCAAATACTTACTGAAACATTGTAATAGGAGGCTCTAATATGAGAATGTGTGTATATGTTTCTAAGCATTTGGAAGGAGTACAAAAAACTGTTAACAGTACTTACTTCTGGATAGTGCTAGAAGTGATAATAAGTAAAGGTGTTTGTCTTTTTCCTAATTCTCATTTACAAGGACATTTTCAAAGATGAGAAGGCTTTCATTTACTGTACCCATTAATTAATAATCCATTAAGAAGAGAATCTATTCTGAATTTGCATAGAAAAAATTACACAGAAGTATTTTTATAGGACATGTTGTCATGTCAAAATGCTATGCAAGGGTTTGCAAATGCACTGAGTCCAGAGTAAAGGAACCAAATAATTGCCAGAACACAATGTGGTCATTTTTATATAAAAGTAATTATATTAAATTATTGTATCTTAAAGTAAAGAAACCATTTGGTTGTTAATATTTTTAACTTGTACTTGCAGCTGTAAAATTTTTATCATGGAATATATTTTATTTTTTAAACCAGGACCTTCAGAGAAGTGTACGGTAATTAGCTCATGGTGGTTTCAGATGCTGGATTGATCCCCAGGTCTTAGTCTTCTCTCCTGTGGGAAATTTTGATCATAAAATTCAAAGGCTGACATTGGTTCTGATTTTATAAGGAATATTATATTCAGTTCAACCTTCACAATCTAGATTGAAAAAAGATGAAAGGATTAGCTGAAATTGAACACTATGCCTACAATCCAAGGAAGAAAAAAAGTTAAACTTTCAGAGTCATAAATTAAACATGAGAAGATACATGCTAATAGTATAATCTTAAATCACCAGAATTCCTGCATTATATGAAGGTATAGGTGTATGGTTAGTTGAATGATAATAATGGCTTTAAAAGACAGTGAATAGCCCGGGTAGAAAAAAATGTTTTCTTAAATTTATAAGTCATCGTTGTATAAATGCAAGCAAGTAAATTGTCTGTTTAAATGGTAGTTATAATTTCCAAGGTTTTAATTCCTATTTAACTTATTTTCATACACGTGTGCAAGTACTACAAACACTATATTGTCGTTATAACACATTTTATAATTGTTGTAAAGTATCTGTATACATGTATTAAACAATTGTTCTAGGAAAATTTTATCAATTACTTCTATGTTTTTCAAGAAAGTATCCTTAGTATCACTTGACTGTCCTTTGACTCATTAAAAATGTTACTTTATTTTATTAAAAGACTGCCAAACTCACTGTCATTCACAGTTATGAAAAATTTAAAATGCAGTTTTCTAAAATATGTGATAATTGGTGTTTTGTAAGAAGTGTAAGTCAGAACAATAAAAGCATGGTACGGTATACCATGCAGTATTTGCAAAGCATCTTTTCAATTTACCAAGACAAAGGATAGTTTGTCACATTCTGAAGGAAAAGACTTTTTGTCATCTTTGGGCTTCAAGCACAAGACTGCTGCTGTTCTTTCTGCCCCTTTTACCATTGATCAATGGTTTCAAGTCTTACTGTATTTATTGTCAAAATTGTTTCCTTTCAGAAGAGGTGGAAGGGTCTTATCTGGATACCATATCCTACCCCTCTTGTAGATTTAGCTCTGTCCAGGTTCATTGCTACATGATGCCAACAGTTGATTCTGAAACATGAAAATCTACTTTACTTCATTATTACCAAATCCACTAGTTTTCCATTTAAACTATATTCCTCACGATCAAAATGTTTTGGGATTTGGAGTAGATATAGCTTGATCATGGGAAGAGCACTGTGATCATAGGATGACAGAGTTGTAAGAATTACACAACTCATTTTCTAATATTTGGATGTAGATGAAGCCAGAATAGTAAAAGTCAAGTGTCTGGAATCCAGGTAAACAATGTCAGAGTCAATTTTGCCATGATTGACAAATGACTGATTTATTTGATGCCATGCTTTTCGGTTTTTAAAAATGTTCATAACCGTGACAGGATTATTTAGCAAAATAAGTTGTGTTCTGTTGATCAGCGCTAGGTATTTTTCCTTACCCATTCAAAAACGGTGGAGATGCATATGTGTGCTCTTGCCTCAGGGCCTATTGTAGTTCACACCTGAAAAAGAAAAGAAGGAAATTCCCCCAAACCCTCAACCCCCATCTAGGGTTCTCTTGTTGAAAGCCTATGACTATTCATTAAACCAACAAATATTACATGAGTGTTTACTAAGTTCTCAACCTGATTTTAGGGACTGGGGATATAGCAGTGAAAAGAACACCAGACAAGTAAGTTACCAGATAAATGAAAAATAAAAATTCAGGTTTAAATTACTATGAAAAAGGAAGAGAAAGTTTTCACATATAATGCACACCTCTTTTATTTAGTATCAAAATGTTAGTGATAATGATTACAGTAATTCTTAACAGATGTTGTTTTTACAGTGTGTCATACCCTGGGCTATATAGTTTATACATATTATCTGTGCAATGTTCATAATCATGCTATGATAATTCTAATTTTACAGCTGAGATAAAAGTGAAACTTTGAGAAGTTAACTAATTTGAAAGTCAATGTTGGAACCAAACTTTCAATTTAAGATCTGCCTGATCACAGAAAGAGTCAAAACTAATCACTGAGCTATTATATATGTACATAAACAAAATCAAATTGAGCAAAGAAAAAAAATCATGTTAGTGCAACAATACAGAACTTCCTCTAATTTTAATGAGCTTTTAATACGCGTAAAAAAAAAAATAAGATATTCTCTGAAAAAGGAAATAAGAGGAATGAGAACTTTAAGTCAAAGGTGCAAAAGTGGCTTTAGGTGAGGTTGGTTTTTAGAGATTTTTCTCAAGACTGGAAAGCTATGTGAGAAAGGTCTATAATCCACCTTTTTGCAGTGCCCCAAGGACCCGTAGAGAGTCAAGTTTTGTATACTGAAGGCTCCAAAACATAGATACCTGGCAAAATCCTTGTTTGACCCAAATACCCAAGTGTGATCCAAACACAGAACAGAGGAGTGGCCTGATATTAAGGAGGCCTGAGCACTTGGAAAATGGGTCTACCAGAGGCACCTTGTGTTAACCAATGATACAGGGCTCTCCCTATGTGTACTCGATAGCATGAGACTCCTGAAAATATCACCTTCCCCTGATAGTGGGGGAGAAGGTCCCCTAAGGACTGATACTGCATTTCTCACCAGCTTGGTAGACTAATTTAAATTTTATTCAAAAAGTGAAAGAAATTGGTATTTTCACTTCTGAATGATGAAGTAAAATTTATCCTTTCTAATTATGGAGGCTTCATCATCAAATGAATTACAATTCTTGTATAGTAAGTATTTTCACAAGAAACTAAATTATATCTCTAGTAATTGGAGACATTAATTTTGAAACAATGGCCATGACCCTGCTGGAGAATTTATATGTAGAAATGAATGTCATCTTTCATAATTTTTAGTGACTGGAGGAATTTGTGATTCTAAGTATACTGTCAAGAAAAGGAGCACAAGGAAGATGCAGTTTTAAGTTTTCCCTAACAGGGGCGGAGGAGAAGATGGAGGAAGAGTAAAACACGGAGATCACCTTCCTCCCCACAGATACATCAGAAATACATCTACACGTGGAACTGCTCCTACAGAACACCCACTGAACGCTGGCAGAAAACGTCAGACCTCCCAAAAGGAAAGAAACTCCCCCCGTACTTGGGTAGGGCAAAAGAAAAAAGAAATAACAGAGACAAAAGAATAGGGACGGCACCTGCACCAGTGGGAGGGAGTTGTGAAGGAGGAAAGATTTCCACGCACTAGGAAGCCCCTTCGCGGGCGGAGACTGCGGGTGGCAGAGGGGGGAAGCTTCGGAGCCACGGAGGAGAGCGCAGCCACAGGGGTGCGGAGGGCAAAGCGGAGAGATTCCCGCACAGAGGCTCGGTGCAGACCAGCACTCACCAGCCCGAGAGGCTTGTCTGCTCAGCCGCCGGGGCGGGCGGGGCTGGGAGCTGAGGCTCGGGCTTCGGATCGCAGGGAGAGGACTGGGGTTGGCGGCGTGAACACAGCCTGAAGGGGTTAGTGCGCCACAGCTAGCCGGGAGGGAGACCGGGAAAAAGTCTGCAGCTGCCGAAGAGGCAAGAGACTTTTTCTTGCCTCTTTGTTTCGAGGCGCGCAAGGAGAGGGGATTCAGAGTGCCACCTAAACGAACTCCAGAAACTGGCGCGAGCCGCGGCTATCAGCGCGGACCCCAGAGACGGGCTTGAGACGCTGGGGCTGCTGCCGCCGCCTCCAAAAATCCTGTGTGCGAGCACAGGTCACTCTCCACACTGCCCCTTCCGGGAGCCTGTGCAGCCTGCCACTGCCAGGGTCCCGTGATCCGGGGACAACTTCCCCGGGAGAAGGCACTGCGCGCCTCAGGCTGGTGCAACGTCACGCCGGCCTCTGCCGCCGCAGGCTCGCCCCGCCTCCTCCGTACCCCTCCCTCCCCGCGGCCTGGGTGAGCCAGAGCCCCCGAAGCAGCTGCTCCTTTAGCCCCGCTCTGTCTGGGCGGGGAACAGACGCCCTCAGGCGACCTACACGCAGAGGCGGGTCCAAATCCAAAGCTGATCCCCAGGAGCTGTGCGAACAGAGAAGAGAAGGGGAAATCTCTCCCAGCAGCCTCAGAAGCAGAGGATTAAAACTCCACAAACAACTTGATGTGATGCATCTGTTGAACACCTGAATAGACAACGAATCATCCCAAATTCAGGAGGTGGACTTTGGGAGCAGGATATATTAATTTTTCCCCTTTTCCTTTTTTTTGTGAGTGTATATTTATATGCTTCTGGGTGAGATTTTGTCTGTATAGCTTTGCTTTATAATAGCTTTATTTTACTTCACTATATTATAGCCTCTTTCTTTCTTTCTATTTTTTCTCCCTTTTACTCTGAGCCGTGTGGACGAAAGGCTCTTGGTGCTCCAGCCAGGCATCAGGGCCGTACCTCTGAGGTGGGAGAGCCAACTTCAGGACACTGGTCCACAAGAGACCTCCCAGCTCCACATAATACCAAACGGCAAAAATCTCTCAGAGATCTCCATCTCAACATCAAGACCCAGCATCACTCAATGACCAGCAAGCTACAGTGCTGGACACCCTAATGCCAAACAACTAGCAAGACAGGAACACAGCCCCATCCATTAGCAGAGAGGCTGCCTAAAATCATAATAAGGCCACAGACACCCCAAAAGACACCACCAGACGTGGACGTGCCCACCAGAAAGACAAGATCCAGCCTCATCCACCAGAACTCAGGCACTAGTTCCCTCCACCAGGAAGCCTACACAACCCACTGAACCAACCTTAGCCACTGGGGACAGATACCAAAAACAACGGGAACTACGAACCTGCAGCCTGTGAAAAGGAGACCCCAAACACAGTAAGATAAGCAAAATGAGACGACAGAAAAACACACAGCAGATGAAGGAGCAGGGTCAAAACACACCAGACTTAACAAATGAAGAGGAAATAGGTAGTCTACTTGAAAAAGAATTCAGAATAATGATAGTAAGGATGATCCAAAATCTGGGAAATAGAATAGACAAAATGCAAGAAACATTTAACAAGGACGTAGAAGAACTAAAGAGGAACCAAGCAACGATGAAAAACACAAGAAATGAAATTAAAAATACTCTAGATGGGATCAATAGCAGAATAACTGAGGCAGAAGAAAGGATAAGTGACCTGGAAGATAAAATGGTGGAAATAACTACTGCAGAGCAGGATAAAGAAAAAAGAATGAAAAGAACTGAGGACAGTCTCAGAGACCTCTGGGACAACATTAAACGCACCAACATTCGAATTATAGGGGTCCCAGAAGAAGAAGAGAAAAAGAAAGGGACTGAGAAAATATTTGAAGAGATTATAGTTGAAAACTTCCCTAATATGGGAAAGGAAATAGTTAATCAAGTCCTGGAAGCACAGAGAGTCCCATACAGGATAAACCCAAGGAGAAACACGCCAAGACATATATTAATCAAACTTTCAAAAATTAAATATAAGGAAAACATATTAAAAGCAGCAAGGGAAAAACAACAAATAACACACAAGGGAATCCCCATAAGGTTAACATCTGATCTTTCAGCAGAAACTCTGCAAGCCAGAAGGGAGTGGCAGGATATACTTAAAGTGATGAAGGAGAAAAACCTACAACCAAGATTACTCTACCCAGCAAGGATCTCATTCAGATGTGATGGAGAAATTAAACCTTTACAGACAAGCAAAAGCTGAGAGAGTTCAGCACCACCAAACCAGCTTTACAACAAATGCTAAAGGAACTTCTCTAGGCAAGAAACACAAGAGAAGGAAAACACCTACAATAACAAACCCAAAACATTTAAGAAAATGGGAATAGGAACATACATATCGATAATTACCTTGAATGTAAATGGATTAAATGCTCCCACCAAAAGACACAGGCTGGCTGAATGGATACAAAAACAAGACCCATATATATGCTGTCTACAAGAGACCCACTTCAGACCTAGAGACACATACAGACTGAAAGTGAGGGGATGGAAAAAGATATTCCATGCAAATGGAAATCAAAAGAAAGCTGGAGTAGCAATTCTCATATCAGACAAAATAGACTTTAAAATAAAGACTATTACAAGAGACAAAGAAGGACACTATATAATGATCAAGGGATCGATCCAAGAGGAAGGTATAACAATTGTAAATATTTATGCACCCAACATAGGAGCACCTCAATACATAAGGCAAATACTAACAGCCATAAAAGGGGAAATCGACAGCAACACAATCATAGTAGGGGACTTTAACACCCCACTTTCACCAATGGACAGATCATCCAAAATGAAAATAAATAAGGAAACACAAGCTTTAAATGATACATTAAACAAGATGGACTTAATTGATATTTATAGGACATTCCACCCAAAAACAACAGAATACACATTTTTCTCAAGTGCTCATGGAACATTCTCCAGGATAGATCATATCTTGGGTCACAAATCAAGCCTTGGTAAATTTAAGAAAATTGAAATTGTATCAAGTATCTTTTCCGACCACAACGCTATGAGACTAGATATCAATTACAGGAAAAGAGCTGTAAAAAATACAAACACATGGAGGCTACACAATACACTACTTAATAACGAAGTGATCACTGAAGAAATCAAAAGGGAAATCAAAAAATACCTAGAAACAAATGAGAATGGAGATACAACGACCCAAAACCTATGGGACGCAGCAAAAGCAGTGCTAAGAGGGAAGTTTATAGCAATACAAGCCTACCTCAAGAAACAGGAAACATCTCGAATAAACAACCTAACCTTGCACCTAAAGCAATTAGAGAAAGAAGAACAAAAAAAACCCAAAGCTAGCAGAAGGAAAGAAATCATAAAGATCAGGTCAGAAATAAATGAAAAAGAAATGAAGGAAACAATAGCAAAAGTCAATGAAACTAAAAGCTGGTTCTTTGAGAAGATAAACAAAATTGATAAACCATTAGCCAGACTCATCAAGAGAAAAAGGGAGAAGACTCAAATCAATAGAATTAGAAATGAAAAAGGAGAAGTAACCACTGACACTGCAGAAATACAAAAGATCATGAGAGATTACTACAAGCAACTCTATGCCAATAAAATGGACAACCTGGAAGAAATGGACAGATTCTTAGAAATGCACAAACTGCCGAGACTGAACCAGGAAGAAATAGAAAATATGAACAGACCAATCACAAGCACTGAAATTGAAACTGTGATTAAAAACCTTCCAACAAACAAAAGCCCAGGACCAGATAGCTTCACAGGTGAATTCTATCAAACATTTAGAGAAGAGCTAACACCTATCCTTCTCAAACTCTTCCAAAATATTGCAGAGGGAGGAACACTCTCCAACTCATTCTACGAGGCCACCATCACCCTGATACCAAAACCAGACAAAGATGTCACAAAGAAAGAAAACTACAGGCCAATATCATTGATGAACATAGATGCAAAAATCCTCAACAAAATACTAGCAAACAGAATCCAACAGCACATTAAAAGGATCATACACCATGATCAAGTGGGGTTTATTCCAGGAATGCAAGGATTCTTCAACATAGGCAAATCAATCAATGTGATACACCATATTAACAAATTGAAGGAGAAAAACCATATGATCATCTCAATAGATGCAGAGAAAGCTTTTGACAAAATTCAACACCCATTTATGATAAAAGCCCTGCAGAAAGTAGGCATACAGGGAACTTTCCTCAACATAATAAAGGCCATATATGACAAACCCACAGCCAACATCGTCCTCAATGGTGAAAAACTGAAACCATTTCCACTAAGATGAGGAACAAGACAAGGTTGCCCACTCTCACCACTATTATTCAACGTAGTTTTGGAAGTTTTAGCTACAGCAATCAGAGAAGAAAAAGAAATAAAAGGAATCCCAATCGGAAAAGAAGAAGTTAAGCTGTCACTGTTTGCAGATGACATGATACTATACATAGAGAATCCTAAAGATGCTACTACAAAACTACTAGAGCTAATCAATGTATTTGGTAAAGTAGCAGGATACAAAATTAATGCACAGAAATCTCTTGCTTTCCTATACACTAATGATGAAAAATCTGAAACTGAAATTAAGAAAACACTCCCAATTACCATTGCCACAAAAAGAATAAAATATCTAGGAATAAACCTACCTAAGGAGACAAAAGACCTGTATGCAGAAAATTATAAGACACTGATGAAAGAAATTAAAGATGATAGAAATAGATGGAGAGATATACCATGTTCTTGGATTGGAAGAATCAACATTGTGAAAATGACTCTACTACCCAAAGCAATGTACAGATTCAATGCAATCCCTATCAAACTACCACTGGCATTTTTCACAGAACTAGAACAAAAAAATTCACAATTTGTATGGAAACACAAAACACCCCGAATAGCCAAAGCAATCTTGAGAACAAAAAATGAATCTGGAGGAATCAGGCTCCCTGACTTCAGACTATACTACAAAGCTACAGTAATCAAGACAGTATGGTACTGGCACAAAAACAGAAACATAGATCAATGGAACAGGATAGAAAGCCCAGAGACAAACCCACACGCATATGGTCACCTTATCTTTGATAAAGGAGGCAAGCATATACAGTGGAGAAAAGACAGCCTCTTCAATAAGTGGTGCTGGGATAACTGGACAGGTACATGTAAAAGTATGAAATTAGAACACTCCCTGACACCATACACAAAAATAAACTCAAAATGGATTAAAGACCTACATGTAAGGCCAGACACTATTAAACTCTTAGAGGAAAACATAGGCAGAACACTCTATGACGTAAATCACAGCAAGATCCTTTTTGACCCAGATCCTAGAGAAATGGAGATAAAAACAAAAATAAACAAATGGGACCTAATGAAACTTAAAAGCTTTTGCACAGCAAAGGAAACAATAAACAATACCAAAAGACAACCCTCAGAATGGGAGAAAATATTTGCAAATGAAGCCACTGACAATGGATTAATCCCCAAGATTTACAAGCAACTCATGCAGCTCAATATCAAAAAAAACAAACAACCCAATCCAAAAATGGGCAGAAGACCTAAATAGACATTTCTCCAAAGAAGATACACAGGTTACCAACAAACACATGAAAGAATGCTCAACATCATTAATCATTAGAGAAATGCAAATCAAAACTACAATGAGATATCATCTCACACCAGTCAGAATGGCCATCGTCAAAAAATCTAGAAACAATAAATGCTGGAGTGGGTGTGGAGAAAAGGGAACACTCTTGCACTGTTGGTGGGAATGTAAATTGATATAGCCACTATGGAGAACAGTATGGAGGTTCCTTAAAAAACTAAAAATAGAACTACCATACGACCCAGCAAACCCACTACTGGGCATATACCCTGAGAAAACAATAATTCAAAAAGAGTCATGTACCAAAATGTTCATTGCAGCTCTATTTACAATAGCCAGGACATGGAAGCAACCAAAGTGTCCATCATCGGATGAATGGATAAAGAAGATGTGGCACATATATACAATGGAATATTACTCAGCCATAAAAAGAAATGAAATGGAGGTATTTGTAATGAGGTGGATGGAGTTAGAGTCTGTCATACAGAGTGAAGTAAGTCAGAAAGAGAAAAACAAATACAGTACGCTAACACATATATATGAAATCTAAGGGAAAAAATAAAGGTCATGAAGAACCTAGTGGCAAGACGGGAATAAAGACACAGACCTACTAGAGAATGGACTCGAGAATATGGGGAGGGGGAAGGGTAAGATGTGATAAAGTGAGAGAGTGGCATGGACATATATACACTACCAAACGTAAAATAGATAGCTAGTGGGAAGCAACCGCACAGCACAGGGAGATCAGCTCTGTGCTTTGTGACCACCTAGAGGGGTGGGATAGGGAGGGTGGGAGGGAGGGAGATGCAAGAGGGAAGAGATATGGGAACATATGTATATGTATAACTGATTCACTTTTTTATAAAGCAGAAACTAACACACCATTGTAAAGCAATTATACTCCAATAAAGTTAAAAAAAAAAAAGTTTTCCCTAACAGACTAAATTTAACAGATACAAATTACTGTATATAAAAGAGATAAACAACAAGGACCTATTGTATAGCACAGGGCACTATATTTAATATTTTGTAATAACGTATAATGAAGAAGAATCTGAAAAAGAATATATATGTGTGTATATATATATACACATATATATGAATCACTTTGCTGTACACCTGAAACTAACACAACATTGTAAATCAATTATACTTCAATAAAAATAAATACAATTTAAAAATAAAAAAATGAAAAATAAAACAAACAACCCAACTCTTATGGGAAAGAGAAGAACATCTAATGCCCAATATTGCCAATGTTCTAGAAAAAATACCTCTCTTTTTTCCCCTCCAAGGGAAATACCACCAAAGACAGGAGTTTACAAGTTGGGACAGGTTGGAAAGATCACCAGGCTGATAGAGGAAATAACACTCCCAGAACTGGTGATGTTTTACAGGGATAAAATACCTTTCTTAGATGATATATATTTGAATTTTGATTAAGGTGATGTTACTACTCTGGAACATTGGAAAATATCCAGAAAGTAGTGTGTTTCCTGTTGTGTCAGGGAAGGAGTGTGTGGGGGTGGGGAGAGATGACACTCTCACGGGATGTATTTAGAAGTGTAGCTTTAAATTTGTAACTTAGCTACAAGTACTCAAAACAAACACATTTAGAGACAGCGTCTGAATATTAAATACATTAAAATAAACTTTTTTGATACATTGTAAATTTGGAAGAACCTCAGGTTAATTTCCTAAAGTTTTACCAGAAGCAGGAGAAAGTGTGATTACATTTATTATTGAGGTTCAAAACTTATGGAGGACACAGGAATATTAACTGCACATAGAACATGTGTGTCTTTGGATAGTAGTGAACACAATAATCATATTCAAGCTTCATCTTATTGAAATGTCATCTTCTGGTTTTCCAGTTGCTGAAGGTGGTGAAGGAAAAGAAAGCAACTCTCTGAGTAAGGAAAACCATGGCAACTTTAGAGGTACCAAAAAGCAACAGTGCACATGAAGACTAGTCAAAGAAGTTAGAACTTTGAAGGTATTTATAATCCTTCAGAAGCCAACTGCTTAGATGAATGGATCCCTGGTACCTTAGAAGTGGTTAAGGTTTTTAAAGTTTGAGGCAAAGAAACTAACTTTGATAAGCAGCTCTGACCCATAACAATGTAAGCATGTCAAAGTTAGCAGTTTAAAGTTTAGGGAAGTTTGCACACCTCATTTTCTCCTTGCTTTAAGGAAAACCGTAACCCACATTCATCAAGAGAACCCACTTTTAAGAAAGGGTTAAATGTGGTAGTTGGTGGTGGTGTCAGGGAGACACATTATGTTTATGAAATGGAGATAGGCTCACTCTTAAGGGGTTGAGCTCTGTCAGACGTGTTTCTTCTTATGCCCCAGACAGCAAGACTTCAGGAAGTGGGGGAAAAAATCCAAATTACTTCCTGCTATTAGAAGGAGTGGCCAAACTACGTAAACAGTAACCATCATGTTTTTCTGCTTCTTACTTTTGAACTAGCCAAGATCCCTCTACTTAACCAGAATTCTGGATGGGAAGAAGAACCCCAACAGTGACTGCCATTGAATTTCCTACCAGCATGTTTAGATGGGATCTTAGGACAGACTATATTTCACTTAGAGAAGTGAAATAAATGTCATATTACTCCTACCTGTGGTGGGTGACAAAATTCATATTAATTGCACCAGTTAAATTGATTTGAATAATGATTGTGTATTTGAGTTATTCCATAACTATCCAGTATGTATGGCAATGAAATATTTATGTTGACAGTAGGAATGTTATTCTATAAATATTTATAAATATTCTATAAAAATAACATGCCAAATTAAAGACAATAAATTTAAAAATAACAATAGGATTAAGAAAATATTAACAATGCAAATTATTTTTAACATAATTTAAGTAGTATTTTTGCAATAAGAATGCACGCTGAGTGAATTTTGGATAAAATGAATACTTTCATACATAGCTGCTGGTAGCTTATTTGGATATTGGCCAATATTTCATGAGCCTTAAAATAGTTGATCCAATAAATTAATTTTGGAGAATCATAGAGAAAATAGCTAGAAATGCAGACAGAAATTATCTCTAAAGATAGTCATTTCTAATGGTAAATTTACATAAAATACTAAATGTCCATAATAGAATTATTAGGTGAATCACAACTACCATTTGTTATAATATTATAGAGCCAGTAAAGATATTTTTGAAGAATTTTTAATGGCATGGGAAATTTTTCATTATGTATTAAATTAAAAAGTATAAAAATGATATATATGTATTATTTTTCTAGCAGAATAAAGAAACACAAATTTAAAAAAAGAATATGCTTCAAACTGTGCATAGTTGCTTGCTTTGGGTCACTTTAAAATCAACTATTTTCATCACCTTCTGCATGTTTTTTCTTCAATATTTCTATCAGTAAATATATATTTTTCATATTTGAAAATATATTTACTTAAAAATATGAACATTATTCATTTCAGGGCACATTTGAAACATTGTTTGGACTAGAATTTTAAGAGTATTTCAAGAATGCAAGGAAGCTTAAGGGCTTCTTGAGTTAATACTAACACAAAATTAGTAATTTTGTCACAAAAGAGGAATACTATATATTAGGATTTAGGATGATTTATTGATATTGTAAAATATTATTTTAGCCAACAAAATAAGCATTATGGAATTCCTTATTTAGCTGTACCTCTAATGTGTTTCTATAGGGAGCTAAACATGAGAGGCACAATGACAAATGTAAAATCAAATATCCATTTATTGGTATCTAGTTGAGGGTACTCTACAAGCAGAAGGTCAGTATTGGTCAGAGCATGAGTTTTGGTCCCAAAGACCTTCCAATAGTCCCTGTTGACCAAAAGTCCCTATCTAGCCATATGAATAGTCAAGGATGCTGTGACATATGTAAGAGGTCTTAAAGGAGATCTGCTTACAAATTCCTTTGTAGATGAAAGCAACAGGGGGTAGAGGAAGCTACACTTAAGTGATACATGGAATTTAAAAATAGCCTTAATAAATGTCATCTTAAGAAAATAACATTCTGATATGACAGAATATTCAGGAATTAGTTTTTCTTGCATGGGGAAAAAAAAAAAAAAAAACCCAAAACCCCAAAACAAACAGAACCAGAAGTGGGATATTTTTACATAGTTAACTTGAATTTAGAATTTTTCTGGACATTTTCAATGATGTAGTTATATAACTGCAGGGCTTAACATTTTGTGAATTTATAACTGATCCATAACTCAACATTTTTAGAAAATGTTTACTATTGAACCAAGTAGTAATCCAGTAAGAGATTATAAGTGTATCAATGTAAATCAGCCATTAATTCAAAACAACAGTCACACCTTAATGAAACATAGGAAGGTTTTTAAATGTCATATATTTGATATTAGAAAACCCTTTATGAGGGGAGAACTTCATCTTTCTTTATCTTCACACAAAAATAGAAGCGAAACATAAATTGAGGATAACTGAGTAACTTGCTTAGAGGCCTCAAAAATGAACAAGGTGAGAGGATTAACCAAGTTGGCGGAGTAGAAGGACGTGCTCTCACTCCCTCTTGCGAGAGCACCAGAATCACAACTGGCTGCTGGACAATCATTGACAGGAAGACCCTGGACTTCACCAAGGAGGATACGCCACGTCCAAGGACAGAGGAGAAGCCACAGTGAGACAGTAGGAGGGGCGCAATCAGAGTAAAATCAAATCCCATAACTGCTGGGTGGGTGAATCACAGACTGGCGAACACTTATACCACAGAAGTCCACCCACTGGAGTGAAGGTTCTGAGCCCCACGTCAGGCTTCCCAACCTGGGGTCCGGCAATGGGAGGAGGAATTCCTAGAGAATCAGACTTTGAAGCCTAGTGGGAATTGATTGCAGGACTTTGACAGGACTGGGGGAAACAGAGACCCCACTCTTGGAGGGCACACACAAAGTAGTGTGCGCATCGGGACCCAGGGGAAGGAGCAGTGACCCTGGGGGAGACTGAACCAGACCTACCTGCTGGTGGTGGGGGGGGTCTCCTGCAGAGGCGGGAGGTGGCTCTGTTTCACCATGGGAACAAGGACACTGGCAGCGGAGGTTCTGGGAAGTGCTCCTTGGCGTGAGCCCTCCCAGAGTCTGCCATTAACCCCATCCAAGAGCCCAGGTAGGCTCCAGTGTTGGGTTGCCTCAGGCAAAACAACCAACAGGGAGGGAACCCAGCCCCACCCATCAACAGTCAAGTGGATTGAAGTGTTACGGAGCTCTGTCCGCCACAGCAACAGTCAGCTCTACCCACCACCAGAGCCTCCCATCAAGCCTCTTAGATAGCCTCAACCACCAGAGGGCAGACAGCAGAAGCAAGAAAAACTACAATCCTGGAGCCTGTGGGCCAAAACCCACAGTTACAGAAAGATAGACAAGATGAAAAGGCAGAGGGCTATATATCAGATGAAGG
This sequence comes from Balaenoptera musculus, assembly GCF_009873245.2. Classification (NCBI taxonomy): domain Eukaryota; kingdom Metazoa; phylum Chordata; class Mammalia; order Artiodactyla; family Balaenopteridae; genus Balaenoptera; species Balaenoptera musculus. The sequence continues at coordinate 42,303,218 of NC_045788.1, forward strand.
AACAAGAAAAAACCCCAGAAAAACAACTAAATGAAGTGGAGATAGGCAACCTTCCAGAAAAAGAATTCAGAATAATGATAGTGAAGATGATCCAGGACCTCGGAATAAGAATGGAGGCAAAGATTGAGAAGATGCAAGAAATGATTAACAAAGACCTAGAAGAATTAAAGAACAAACAAACAGAGATGACCAATACAATAACTGAAATGAAAACTACACTAGAAGGAATCAATAGCAGAATAACTGAGGCAGAAGAACGGATAAGTGACCTGGAAGACAGAATGGTGGAATTCACTGCTGCGGAACAGACTAAAGAAAAAAGAATGAAAAGAAATGAAGACAGCCTAAGAGACCTCTGGGACAACATTAAACGCAACAACATTCGCATTATAGGGGTCCCAGAAGGAGAAGAGAGAGAGAAAGGGCCAGAGAAAATATTTGAAGAGATTATAGTCGAAAACTTCCCTAACATGGGAAAGGAAATAGCCACCCAAGTCCAGGAAGCGCAGAGAGTCCCATACAGGATAAACCCAAGGAGAAACACGCCGAGACACATAGTAATCAAAATGGCAAAAATTAAACACAAAGAAAAATTATTGAAAGCAGCAAGGGAAAAACGACAAATAACATACAAGGGAACTCGCATAAGGTTAACAGCTGATTTCTCAGCAGAAACTCTACAAGTCAGAAGGGAGTGGCATGATATACTTAAAGTGATGAAAGGGAAGAACCTACAACCAAGATTACTCTACCTGGCAAGGATCTCATTTAGATTTGATGGAGAAATCAAAGCTTTACAGACAAGCAAAAGCTAAGAGAATTCAGCAGCACCAAACCAGCTCTACAACAAATGTTAAAGGAACTTCTCTAAGTGGGAAACACAAGAGAAGAAAAGGACCTACAAAAACAAACCCAAAACAATTAAGAAAATGATCATAGGAACATACATATCAATAATTACCTTAAACGTGAATGGATTAAATGCTCCAACCAAAAGACACAGGCTTGCTGAATGGATACAAAAACAAGACCCATATATATGCTGTCTACAAGAGACCCACTTTAGACCTAGGGACACATACAGACTGAAAGTGAGGGGATGGAAAAAGATATTCCATGCAAATGGAAATCAAAAGAAAGCTGGAGTAGCTATACTCATATCAGATAAAATAGACTTTAAAGTAAAGAATGTTACAAGAGACAAAGAAGGACACTACATAATGATCAAGGGATCAATCCAAGAAGAAGATATAACAATTATAAATACATATGCACCCAACATAGGAGCACCTCAATACATAAGGCAACTGCTAACAGCCATAAAAGAGGAAATTGACAGTAACACAATAATAGTGGGGGACTTTAACACCGCACTTACACCAATGGACAGATCATCCAAAATGAAAATAAATAAGGAAACAGAAGCTTTAAATGACACAATAGACCAGATAGATTTAATTGATATTTAGAGGACATTCCATCCAAAAACAGCAGATTACACGTTCTTCTCAAGTGCGCACAGAACATTCTCCAGGATAGATCACATCTTGGGTCACAAATCAAGCCTCAGTAAATTTAAGAAAATTGAAATTATATCAAGCATCCTTTCTGACCACAATGCTATGAGATTAGAAATGAATTACAGGGAAAAAAACGTAAAAAAGACAAACACATGGAGGCTAAACAATACGTTACTAAACAACCAAGAGATCACTGAAGAAATCAAAGAAGAAATCAAAAAATACCTAGAGACAAATGACAATGAAAACACGACAACCCAAAACCTATGGGATGCAGCAAAAGCAGTTCTAAGACGGAAGTTTATAGCTATACAAGCCTACCTAAAGAAACAAGAAAAATCTCAAGTAAACAATCTAACCTTACACCTAAAGAAACTAGAGAAAGAAGAACAAACAAAACCCAAAGTTAGCAGAAGGAAAGAAATCATAAAGATCAGAGCAGAAATAAATGAAATAGAAACAAAGAAAACAATAGCAAAGATCAATAAAACTAAAAGCTGGTTCTTTGAGAAGATAAACAAAATTGATAAGCCATTAGCCAGACTCATCAAGAAAAAGAGGGAGAGGACTCAAATCAATAAAATCAGAAATGAAAAAGGAGAAGTTACAACAGACACTGCAGAAATACAAAGCATCCTAAGAGACTATTACAAGCAACTTTATGCCAATAAAATGGACAACCTGGAAGAAATGGACAAATTCTTAGAAAGGTATAACCTTCCAAGACTGAACCAGGAAGAAACAGAAAATATGAACAGACCAATCACAAGTAATGAAATTGAAACTGTGATTAAAAATCTTCCAACAAACAAAAGTCCAGGACCAGATGGCTTCACAGGTGAATTCTATCAAACATTTAGAGAAGAGCTAACACCTATCCTTCTCAAACTCTTCCAAAAAATTGCAGAGGAAGGAACACTCCCAAACTCATTCTATGAGGCCACCATCACCCTGATACCAAAACCAGACAAAGACACTACAAAGAAAGAAAATTACAGACCAATATCACTGATGAATATAGATGCAAAAATCCTCAACAAAATACTAGCAAACAGAATCCAACAACACATTAACAGGATCATACACCACGATCAAGTGGGATTTATCCCAGGGATGCAAGGATTCTTCAATATACGCAAATCAATCAATGTGATACAGCATATTAACAAATTGAAGAAGAAAAACCATATGATCATCTCAATAGATGCAGAAAAGGCTTTTGACAAAATTCAACACCCATTTATGATAAAAACTCTCCAGAAAGTGGGCATAGAGGGAACCTACCTCAACATAATAAAGGCCATATATGACAAACCCACAGCAAACATCATTCTCAATGGTGAAAAACTGAAAGCATTTCCTCTAAGATCAGGAACGAGACAAGGATGTCCACTCTCACCACTATTATTCAACATAGTTCTGGAAGTCTTAGCCACGGCAATCAGAGAAGAAAAAGAAATAAAAGGAATACAAATTGGAAAAGAAGAAGTAAAACTGTCACTGTGTGCGGATGACATGATATTATACATAGAGAATCCTAAAACTGCCACCAGAAAACTGCTAGAGCTAATTAATGAATATGGTAAAGTTGCAGGATACAAAATTAATGCACAGAAATCTCTTGCATTCCTATACACCAATGATGAAAAATCTGAAAGAGAAATTATGGAAACACTCCCATTTACCATTGCAACAAAAAGAATAAAATACCTAGGAATAAACCTACCTAGGGAGACAAAAGACCTGTATGCAGAAAACTATAAGACACTGATGAAAGAAATTAAAGATGATACCAACAGATGGAGAGATATACCATGTTCTTGGATTGGAAGAATCAACATTGTGAAAATGACTATACTACCCAAAGCAATCTACAGATTCAATGCAATCCCTATCAAATTACCAATGGCATTTTTTACGGAACTAGAACAAATCATCTTAAAATTTGTATGGAGACACAAAAGACCCCGAATAGCCAAAGCAGTCTTGAGGGAAAAAAACGGAGCTGGAGGAATCAGACTTCCTGACTTCAGACTATACTACAAAGCTACAGTAATCAAGACAATATGGTACTGGCACAAAAACAGAAACATAGATCAATGGAACAAGATAGAAAGCCCAGAGATAAACCCACGCACCTATGGTCAACTAATCTATGATAAAGGAGGCAAAGATATACAATGGAGAAAAGACAGTCTCTTCAATAAGTGGTGCTGGGAAAACTGGACAGCTACATGTAAAAGAATGAAATTAGAATACTCCCTAACACCATACACAAAAATAAACTCAAAATGGATTCGAGACCTAAATGTAAGACCAGGCACTATAAAACTCTTAGAGGAAAACATAGGAAGAACACTCTTTGACATAAATCACAGCAAGATCTTTTTTGATCCACCTCCTAGAGTAATGGAAATAAAAACAAAAATAAACAAATGGGACCTAATGAAACTTCAAAGCTTTTGCACAGCAAAGGAAACCATAAACAAGACGAAAAGACAACCCTCAGAATGGGAGAAAATATTTGCAAACGAATCAACGGATAAAGGATTAATCTCCAAAATATATAAACAGCTCATTCAGCTCAATATTAAAGAAACAAACACCCCAATCCAAAAATGGGCAGAAGACCTAAATAGACATTTCTCCAAAGAAGACATACAGACGGCCACGAAGCACATGAAAAGATGCTCAACATCACTAATTATTAGAGAAATGCAAATCAAAACTACAATGAGGTATCACCTCACACCAGTTAGAATGGGCATCATCAGAAAATCTACAAACAACAAATGCTGGAGAGGGTGTGGAGAAAAGGGAACCCTCTTGCACTGTTGGTGGGAATGCAAATTGATACAGCAACTATGGAGAACAATATGGAGGTTCCTTAAAAAACTAAAAATAGAATTACCATATGACCCATCAATCCCACTACTGGGCATATACCCAGAGAAAACCGTAATTCAAAAAGACACATGCACCCGAATGTTCATTGCAGCACTATTTACAATAGCCAGGTCATGGAAGCAACCTAAATGCCCATCAACAGACGAATGGATAAAGAAGAGTGGTACTTATATACAATGGAATATTACTTAGCCATAAAAAGGAACGAAATTGAGTCATTTGTTGAGACGTGGATGGATCTAGAGACTGTCATACAGAGTGAAGTAAGTCAGAAAGAGAAAAACAAATATTGTATATTAACACATATATGTGGAACCTAGAAGAATGGTACAGATGAGCCAGTTTGCAGGGCAGAGGTTGAGACACAGATGTAGAGAACGGACATATGGACACCAAGGGGGGAAAACTGCGGTGGGGTGGGGATGGTGTTGTGCTGAATTGGGCGATTGGGATTGACATGTATACACTGATGTGTATAAAATTGATGCCTAATAAGAACCTGCAGTATAAAAAAACAAACAAACAAAACAACTAATACTAAACTTTCATTGGATTATTTGTATGGAAATATGTTAATATAAATGTTTCAGACATTACATGAAATTTCTAAAAATCTTATATTTGTATTTGTATGGAAATATAAAAAAAAAATGAACAAGGTGATACTTTGTGCATATTTGATTTATACACAGCTATTCCAGTCATATTTTCATAGTACATCTGTGCTTAAGAGTATGTTCTTTCATTTATTCATTCATCCACAATTTACTGAGTGAGTACTGTCTTCCAATATTCTTTTTATAATATAAATTTATTTATTCTATTTATTTATTTTTGGCTGTGTTGGGTCTTCGTTGCTGCGCATGGGCTTTCTCTAGTTGTGGTGAGCGGGGGCTACACTTCATTGCGGTGCACGGGCTTCTGATTGCAGTGGCTTCTCTTGTGGAGCATGGGCTCTAGGCACACGGGCTTCAGTAGTTGCAGCACATGGGCTCGTTGTGGCTCGTGGGCTCTAGAGCACAGGCTCAGGAGTTGTGGCACATGGGCTTAGTTGCTCTGCAGCATGTGGGATCTTCCCAGACCAGGGATCAAACCTGTGTCTCCTGTATTGGCAGGCAGATTCTCAACCACTGTGCCACCAGGGAAGCCCCCCTGCCAGTATTGTTTTAAGAGCTTGGATACAGTGTTCAACAGAACAGAGTCTCTGCCCACATAAATATTAAGTTTGAAGAGACATTTACCTAATCTACCAATAAATATATGCCATGAGATAGTACCATAGTATTATGGGATAGAGAGAGGTCAGGAGCAAATTCAGATAGCATTGCCAGATATATCCTCTCTGGGAAGATGACATGAATATTTTGAACAAGCAACAATGAATAGGAAAACAAAGCAAGGTTGATATGGTGTTAAAATAAGTAGAAAAATTAAAATATTTTGTTGGGAGAAACTGGATTTCATAAAGAAATTTTCTAACTTGAAAGACAAAGAGACAATAAGATTTGAGAAGATCAAAAGTTTCAGTTGAAATGTTATTTTAAAATACTTTCAAAACAATCCAGTGGAAATATTTAAGGCAGTAAAATAAAGAATATTAGAGCTCAGACGAGTATGACAAAGTAGAAATTTAATCTTGTGAAGCATCAGCATAAGTAACGTTAATTAGGATGAGAGACACACTGCTAGTATCCAAAACAGAAACCTGGGGAGCCTTAGAATTAGGGGAAAAAAAAAAAAAAAAAAGATGAAACATAAAAGAGGAACTGAGAAAGAATGCTTGGGATGGCACTAGGAGAATGGAAGAATGAGGTGTCCAGAAGACAGAAGCCTATAGAGGGAAGGACTTCCCATCAGAACATAGAATACTCCGAATGAAATTGCAAGGAGATTGTTTGGAGTGAAAAAAGGAGTGGGTCCAGTGAAATCCTTCAGGAACTTCAAGACAAGGAAGAGGAATGCTAAAAGACATTGAGGAGGAATAGTTGGAAAAAATAAGCTAAAATGGGAGTGTGTAGAACCTTGTGGAGAAAAGGGAAGAATTTTAAAGTAAGGAATGAAAAAAAACCACCAAATATTGTTAGAAAGCTGATAAAATAAGAATTAATTGTATACTTTGGAATTAAAAAGAGTGATTGGAGACTTGGTATTCAAAGCTATGGTTGGAGCAGAAGCTGACCATGAAGGGTTGAAAATGACTGGTTAGTAAAGAAGCCGATACAGAAAATATAATCAATTCTTTTAATGAGGTTTGATGTACATGGGGGCAGAATCCTCAGTGTCCTAAAACAGATCAACTTTGATCTCTTACGAATAGGGATGGATTTTTTGCTACCGTGGGCCATCTTCTGGGACTGCAGATTTCTCCATGTCACTCCCCTTGCAGGATTTTATCAATGCTTGTGTCTGTCCTGTTGTTTCCTTTATATATTATTTATCCCATGAAAGGTAGGCTTTCAAGGATAATGTGCACAGAAGTTCCAGGTACTAAAATGTGTACTAAAGGCTCCATCATAAATCTTATATATAATTGATTGCATTTGCAAGGAATTTGAACTTAATGGAAATGTTTAAGTGATCAGAATTCATAATCTCTTCTTTTATATTGATCACCATAGTGATTAATTAGGAAATGATGCTCCCCATATCACCACCTACTCAGGGTCTGACACAATGCTGGTACAAATTGGAGAGCCCAACAAAAGCCTGATCAACTTACCCCTAGAAGCCATACAAAATTATGTCCCTGCCAAGGCATTTAGGATCAACTACACAACCATTTCAAGGAAGAGTGTGCCTTGAGTACTTAATCAAAATCACTTAGAATTATACCCAGAATGCATTCCTGCATACCAAAACCGGGGACATTTTCCTGTCTGCTTCTTCTATACTTGTGATTCCTAAAAATTCAGTTACAAGATTAGTGTGAGTCCTTGTATTTCCAAGCTAGCCCTTCAGGGATATGTTATTACATAACACTTCATCTGTGTTAGCTAGCACCTAGATTGAGGGAATTGTAGGATATAAAACTAGTCCCAAGCCTCTTTTGAAAATCCCTTTGTGGAATCCAGGACTCCACTACAAATTGCATGCTGGGCATAACATTATTAGTAGAACTGGTAAACCTGATAATTAAAATGTAACAATGACCTTATATCCTATGTTTTAGAAGAACTGATTGTAGATAGAAAAACCGATATTTTTGTGTTAATAAACAGTAAAATGTAGCATAACTTGCATAGTTTTATAATAAATTTAAAATCTTAAGATGATTTCTCAAGTCTCTTGCTTTTTAAAAAAATTCTCCTTACTTGGGGACTTTATCATTCTCCAGACTTGCTCTTGCATGAAGAATATTTTGCAGCCTCTTTAGCTGCTGCAAAAAGCCTATCTTAGCGAACAGGGTATCTATTTCAGCAGGATTCTCAATAAAAGAATGACATGCACATGGATCCAGAGCTCAGCCTGTTCCATCAGACTGATAATACTCTCCCGGCTTCTCAGTCTGAAATATGGCCTCCTGCTGGTCCTCATTATTATCACCCTCAGTGATGCCTTTTCAAGCCAGTTGTCATACAGCGTGCAGTATCTCAGTGCTGTCAGGAGCATCATTATCGTCTGTGTCAATGAGTACACAAGCATCTGACCCCAGAACCTCTCAAAGCTCACTCCCTGCGAGGGATTTTGAGAGCGAAAAAAAGTGTGTGTGTCTGTATCTATACAAATATTTTTTTTCTCTCAAACTATATTTCTCTCTCTCTCTCACTCTTTATTTAGGGATATATATATATAAATGTATATTATATATAATATACAGAATGATGCAATTTAAATGAAAGAAAAAACGTTATGTTATTCTTTAAAGAAAGTAAAAATACTTGAGAACAACATTCTGAAAACAAGCATAATTCCCTTTTATCACTTTTTTTTTATGGACGCTATACAATTTACTAAAAAAAATAATAAAACCTATCTTTAGAGAGAGACATAAATAAACTTAATTTTGTTTACTTTAAGATTTTAAGTATGATATAAAAGGACAGGTATCTCAATGATTTTTCTAAAATAGTAAACTATTGTATCTTTAAAAGATAAAATTCTAATGTCTTTGTAGCGGCATCTGCATAAAGAGAGGACAAATTGTGATTGTGTGTAATTAAATCTATAGATGTAGGAGTAATTGAAAATTGAAAAAGTAGACAAGTTGGTGACATTTCCAATCATGATAAAATCATATTCTTTACAAGTCTGTTCAACACCCAACTCAAAGAAACACTGTTTTGGTTTGAATAATAGAATGCAAACTGAGAAAGATAATATAATTATTTTGAGAGGAAAAAAAAAAGCGTGTGAAGTTTAAGGTCTAGAGATTATAATTCATTATGTCAGAGTCTTATTTTCATATTAAAACAAAGTATGTGTGTGTGCATATATATACACACATATATGTATACACACACATATACTTCTAACAAAGTAATATTTAAATAAGTATGTTATGCTTTGAAAAAATATTGAATAGATGTAATCGCTACCTAGGAAAATATCTTTGAAAAAATGAGAGGCACTTAAAAAGAAATCAGGGAAATCAAAATCTCTAATGAAAAAGCTATTTGTTAAAAATATCTTACTTTTGTATGTTGTATATAGATCTAGACATAAATATATGCTTTAAATGTGTTGCAAAGCTGCGTTCTGGAGTCATGACCATGTGGTAGAATATTTCTTATCTATAAAAAGACACATTTCTTGCTTTCTATTTAGGAAGTAGTGGTTGTTCATATTCTTCATAATCAAGGTATAATCAAATAGTTTTAATAAATAATGTAGTGCATTGCTCTATAAAATAATTATTATAATATGTAAATCCATTATTAGTAAAATATGTTGATTGTGTTCATTACATGAATGCAATTTCATAACATATATTTAAAATATTCATAAGTATATTATTATGTTAGCAGGGATACCAATGTCAGGAATGGAAGTGACTCACTAGTAAGGGGAAATTTTGCAACTGATTAAGAACCCTCTGCTCTTTTATTACACTTAAAGCATTTGTTTAATTTTGCTGAGAAAACAGGAAGCATGTGCACATGTTAAATTTTCTATTATATATAAAGATTTTATAGCAAAACTTTAGAGTAAATCATTTATGGTTTTCTCTAAAAAATATATTCATTAAATAAACTTGGTCTAGACTAATTGAGCAAATGTCACAATTGTGCTAGCTGACAAATTCCCAGCATATAAAAGGAAATCACATGCAACACACAAATTAAGGCTAAAAAACATATCCATGCTTTTAGCTGAATTCTCAATCAAACTTAGTTGTTTATCAAAGACTATTATAAAAGTTAAAAACGAAGTGATGTTATAAGAAGAAAAAATACAGATAAATCAAATTTACCAATGATGAGTATTCCCACACATAAACATACATACACACATATAATATGTATGTGATTTAATGTAATTACTATTTGTCAAACCAGATACCAAACTTCCCTGAGTGCTGGTACTTGGAACCTTTCTTTGTCAGGGCAGTATGCCCTGGGGCTGTCCCTTCCCCCTAAGGTGATGATCCCTGCTGGCTTGTTTTATGTAGTTCATGTTTAGGGGTGAGGGGGCGATATAGGAGAAGAGCCAAACAACAAAAAATGGCCTGTTCATAATATTTTAACAACTTATCTTGAAGCTTTTTTATCCGTGATTCATTCCCAAACTTCCTAAGAATGTGAAATAAAAGCAGAAAAATATTTAAAAGATACACATGTTTTGTTAAGTTATGTTTATGTATAAACTATATAAAGTAAATTAAACACTGTAAAACTATGAGCAGGAAGGCTAAGTGGTCTAACTTTTCACTGGAGATAAATGTGTCTAATGAAATAAATCTGCAGTAACAAGAAATTAAAGATGTGTTTAGCTGGAGAATGGAAAATGTTAGCTATAGAAAAATGCAATATTAAGGGAAATAAAGTTTAGAATACCCCTGTGTTGGGCTGCACCCTGCAGGCCTACAAGGCCTGCACTTGCCCAGTTTTAAGACCAAAGAAAGAGCCCACAGTCAGCAACAGAGACATCAATGGTTTAATGGATAGGGGGATCTTACACATCTGAAGCAAAGTCTTAGAGTGACACCTCACCAACACCCCACCGTGTGCTGTGGGCAGGATGTGGCAGCAGTCTTGGCTCCTAGGGGAAGGGGAAATTACCAGCTATAAGGGGAATTGACATCAGGTTGGCTCATTGGTTACCAGGGAAACTAGCGGAGGGGCACGCCCCATCACCGCCCCTTCAATAAGAACAATCACCAGCTGGGGCCTGGGGGAAGATTTACGTAGGAAGGTCAATCATGTGAGTAGGATGTAGGTGAAGCAGACACTGGCTGAGCAGGGGATATACAGAGAGCAATAACAACCTTGAGTGGTCTGACCCTAAACCCTGAAAATAGACATAGGTAAGTTTCCTAAAGTGTGCTAGCAGAATTTATAAATACAGATAGAGAGTCTATGGGAAAACATAAAACAAAATTTGTAATATATGTAAGCAGTGATGGCATTTTCCTATTTTATTCTCCTTAATGGCACTTGTATAGCTAATAGCATTGTTGTCCATGATCAATATGAGAATAAATTGTCTAGCTCATGTGATAATTCTAACATATTTATCAGCATCTCATTTTAAACAAACTACCTAAAAATGGAAAAGTCAAACAATTACAATTCAAAGTCGATTTTGCAGTAGACAGTTACCATTTTTGAAGTAGGAGATAGATGGGCCCCCAGGCCAGACAGTTGGTGTTTGTCAAATGGAATAAAACTAAAACTTTGTCCTCAGCCAGACAAGAATGATGCCCATTACCCTTTCTCCACTGAAATGGAGGGAGTGAACTAGCAGTGGGGAATTTGTTGCAGCAAAAATAGAAATGAGACTTTTCTGATAAACAAAGAAAACAAGGGAACAGGGAACAGGCTAAAGAAGAAACATAAACTGGCCTGAAAGAGTTAATCACTCCTAGTTCTAACTATTACTAATCGGTAGTGTCTGTAACTAGATTTGTACTTCACAAAGCTAACCTATCACTCCTTAACACTATGTGAATTATATCCTGCACTCCCTTGTAGCAAATCACCCCTTGTAGCATCTGCATTTCAGAAAGAAAATCGCAGGCCAATAACCCAGAGACAGACGGACACAATTACCAGGCTGTCTGACGCCAGCTGTGACTGTTTTGAAATAATGCAGGAAGAAGAAGAATACAAGACCTTCATCACTTTGAGCCTTATCAACTACCATAGACCATGAGCCCTGGCTATATAACCTCTCTCAATTCCCTACGGAGGGGGGCACAGTTCTTGAGGATCTAGCCTGCTGTGTCTTCACTTTTGCTTGGCAAAGGAATAAAGCCATCTCTCTTTTCCTCCAAAATCTGTCTCCGTTATTTTTGTTCAGCATTGGTGCACAGAGAGCCAAGATTTTTGGCAACGTTTTGTCTACCCATCATTCATTTCTGCTTCTTCTAGAAGGAATACCTTATTTTTCTTTGTGAAGTTACTTTCCCCCATTATGTTATATTACATTTAAAAAAATACATTTGTGTATTTTATGGGTTATCTTGGAAGTAAAGCCTACTTTAGACCCAACTAAAAAGCAAACACATAGGACTATTCTTGAGAGTTGCTGGGTTATCAAATAAGTTCCTGACCTCCTAAGGACTACCATGTGAAAGTCAATTTATGACCTGATGGTATGTAGCTGAAAAATAGGAATAACATACTTCTAAAATAACACCCCACCCCCTTCCTGGAATCCCTTCTAGAAGGAAGCAATTCATTCTTTGCTTGGAGTTCCTGTGAATACACTGATTCAAAGAAAGGAGATCAAAACTTAATTCTGATAACCTGTTTTTGCCCCTTCTCCCCTTACTTTTTTCTTTTTAAATCCAGTTTTAAGAGTTTTCATATAAAAATATTATGTGCAATTTTTTTCATTTTTATGTATGTACATATATTTTCTTGTACAGTTTCTGGTTATTTTGACTTTGATTAAAAAGGTCTTTTCTATTTTAGTATACTCAGGTGTCCCTTTTGATTAGGATTCAAGTTACAAGCTTCAAGTAATAGAAACTCTAAAATGGCAATGATTCAAAAGAGATAGAAAGCTACCTCTCTCTCACGTAAATGTATTCTGGAAGTTACCAATTCAAGGCTGGCAAGGAAGCTCCAAAATTCTCAAGGATTAAGAGTCTATCTTGTTGTTATACATCTTCAACAATTGGATATCACTTTCTTACCCATGGTGTTTATACTGCAGTAATCATGTACACATTACAGATATGAGGAAATAGCATGGAAAGAAGGGTCTATCCACTCATTAATGGATGCTTCCTAGAAGAGACATGTAATATTTCCACTTAAATCCTGTTGGAGTGAATTTAATCATTTGACAGACTTAGCTGCAAGAGGGCCTGGGGAAAGTTGTCTTTATTTAGGTGACCATAAAAGTGCCTAGGTAAAACTTAGAGGTTCTATCAATAAGTAAAGAGGAGAGAATTGATGACAGTGAAAATCTCCAAAATATTCTTCTAAGTTATTATTTTTAATTTTGTGAGCATTCTTTACATTTATGTTTAATTCAATAAAAATATTTTTATATGCAGTGTGAATTTCTTTGACATGGCTAACTACTTGTATCATTACTATTTACTAAATGTATCATATATTTATTCACTGAATTGAAATGTCATCTGTACCATACATAACATTCCTACATATATTTATCTGTTGGAATCCACTTATGGGCACAGTATTTCTATTATTTTGAAATGATTTTCGCCTATTCTCTATAACAATACAAAAGGTTCATTAAAATTTACTCATTTTATGTCTTAAAATTTTATTTTATAAACTAATATAGAGTGAATTTAATTTTTTCAGTGTACAGTTTTATGAGTTTTAAAATATGTATAGATTTATGTACCTACAAGCAAGATACAGAACAGTTCATCACTCAAAAAGCTCCCTCATGCTTTCTATTAACAGTCACACTGACCCTCACCCAAATACTTGGCAACCACTGATTTGTCGTCTAACACTTCAGTTTTGTTTTTGAGAATACTATGTAAATGGAATCACATAATAGGTAACCTCTGAAACTGGTTCATTTCACTGAACGTAATGGATTTGATTCATCCTCTGTTAATGTTTTTATCAGTATTTTTTATATTATTACTGAGATACTGAGTAGTTATATTAGTCAGGGTTCTCCAGAGAAATAGAATCAATAGGATATATACATATATATACACACACACACTCCACACATATATATAATCATATCAAATCATATAATTCCTCAAGGGTAAGGCAATATGTTTTACTGACTCCACCAATTCAAATGTTAATCTCTCATATGTAAACACTCTCACAGATGCTCCAAAAAATAATGTTTAGCTAAATATCTGGGTACCCCATGACACAGTCAGGTTGACACATAAAATTAACCACCACAATAGTATTCCTTTGAATGATATATGACAATTTGTTCATCCATTCATCCAGTGAACAATATTTTGGTTGTTTCAAGGTTTTCGTGATTATAAATAGAGCTCCTATAAACATTTTCCTATAAAATTTAATAAATGAGTATAAGTTTTTCTAGGGTGAAAATTTAGGAATTGGACATCAGCGTCATACAGTAAAATGTTTAATTTATTTGATACTATCAAATGTTTTCCAGAGTGATTGCAACATTTTGCATTCCCATGTGCAATATTGGAGAATTACAGATTCTTTGCACTTTTAGTAACATCCAGATATTATCAGTATTTTCATTTTAGCCATTTTACTAGTTAATGGTTTTAGACTGAATTGTATCCTCTTAAAATGTATATATTGAAGCCCTAACTCCCAATATGACTGTTTTGGAGATAGGACCTTTAAGGGAATACTGAGGTTAAATGAGGTCATAAATGCAGGGCTCTTATCCAGATAGAACTGGTGCCCTTATAAGAAAAGGAAGATTTACCAGAAATTTCTTTCTTTCTCCATGAGTGCCAGAGGAAAAGCCATGTGAGAATGCAATGAGAATATGGCCATCGGTAAGCCAGGAAGAGAGCTCTCACCAGAAACCAAATTGTCCAACACCTTGATCTAGTACTACTAACCTTCAAAATTGTGAGAAAATAAAGTTATGTTGTTTAAGCCACCTAGTCTATGGTATTTTGTTATGGCAGCCCACCTGACTAATACAGTTGTATATAGTGAGATCTCATCATAATTTTAATTTGATTTCCCTAATGGCTAATGATGTGAACATCTACTCATGTGCTTATTTGCCTTCCATACACTCTCTTTAATGAAGTGACTTTGAATCATCTCCAGTGATGAGAGGGAGTGAATGATTTATTATGCTCCCTTTACCTGCTGTAGGGATACCTAAGCCATTTTGTTGATATGGAGCTATGGCAAGACTGATAATTTTTGATATGCTGAACCTCAATCATTCTGGAAAAATGAAAAATCAAAGCATACTTTGCATGAGCATGAAATAAATGTTAAGCTGGGTTTAGTCACAGAGACAGTAAAACGATTTTTTAACCATAGCATATTTTAGACAATCCTGGTTGATATTCTGTTATTTACCCTGTGAAAAAAATTCTAATAAATTATTTTTACCCCATTTCATGTTATATGCTCCCACATTTCTTTGTTCTCCTTTGCAGTAAAATGTCTCCAAATACATCTCTGTACTTGCTATTTCAAGTTTACTATCCTCTCATTGTGTGGGAGGAAAAAAAAGCAAGCAGGATCATATATATGTTGTATATATGAAAACAACTTTAAATATAAAGAGTTAGATAGATTAAAAGGAAAGTGACAGAGAAAGACATACTTTGCTCACACTAATCAAAAGAAAGCTTTACTAGCTATATTAATTTCAAAGAAAGAACACTCCAGAATAGGGAAACTAAAAAGGAAATATTGCCTAATGAAAAAGGGTCAATTCTACAAGACATAAAAATTTTAAATATGTATGGACCTAACAACAATATAAAAATATTTGAGGAAAAACTGATAAACTTGTAAAAGCATAGACAAATCTATTATAGTAGAAGAGTTGAACACTTTTCCTTCAGGAAGAAAATCAAAACGAATATAGTTGACCTGAACAGAACTTTCAATCAACTTGATCTTATTGACATTTATAGACTACTCCATCCTACAACAGTAGAATACATATGCTTTTCAAGCTGACATGGGAATGGGACATTTACCAGGATACACCACATTCTTGGTCATAATATATACCTTGACAATCTAAAGCTATAGAATTCAGACAAAAATGGAATTAAGGTAGAAATCAATAACAGAAAGGTCATTGGAAAATCCCCACATATTTTGAGATTAAACAACACACTTCTAAGTAATATATGGGTCAGTGAATAAATCTCAAAATAATATATGGGTCAGTGAATAAATCTCAAATTTTAAAATATTTTGATATAAAAATGAAAATATAACTGATTAAACCTTAGGTGATACAGCAAAAGTAGGGCTTAGATGGAAATTTAGAACATAAAATGCCCATATTAGAAAGTAAGCAAGATATAAAATGAATAATATAAGCTTACATCTTTACAAACTAAAGAAACAAGATCAATTTAAGTCTAAGGCAAGCAGAAGAAAAGTAATAAAGTTAGAAATCAAATAAATTGAAAATGGAAAACGATAGAGAAAATCAATGAAACCAAAAGGTGGTTATTTGAGATAAAATTAATAAGCTCCACCCAAGCAAACCAAGAGAAAATATTAACTAAGTATTAATAGCAAAAGTGAAAGAGAGTTTATCATTACTGAGCCTATGGACATTGAAAGGATAAGAGAGAAATACCTCTAATTAAATAACTTAGATGAAATGAACCAATTTTTTTTTAGAAAACATGAACTACAAAAACTCGCACAAGGAAAATGGATTCATTGAATAGGCATATAATCTATATTAAAATTGAATCAATAATTAAGAACCTTCCAACAAAGAAAGCACCAGGCCCAGACATTTTCACTGGTGAATTCTACCAAATTTACATTCACACAAAAACCTGCGCAAGAATGTTTATAGCAACTTTATTCATAATTGTCCAAAACTGGAAGCAACAAAATATCCTTAAATAGGTGAACAGATGAACAAATTGTGGTGCATCCATACAATGGAATATTATGTAGTGATTTTTTTTTAAATGAGCTATTAAACCATAGAAAGATATAGAGGAAACTTAAATGCATATTGTTAATGAAAATAGCCAGGCTGAAAGTCTACATACTATGTAATTTCAATTATATGACATCTGGAAAAGGCAAATTTATAGAAGCAGGAAAAAGATCAGTGGTTGCTAGGAGTTCAGAGGAGAGGGAACAGGAAAAATAGTTAAGCACAGGGGATTTTCAAGTTGGTGAAATTATTTTCTATGATACTATAATGGTGGATATATAGAATTATGCATTTGTCCAAAACTATAGAACTTTACAACACACAGTGAACCTTAAAGTAGGCAAATTAAAAAAAAATTTAGGTGGTCAGGGGGCCCAAGATAAAATGCAGTATTTGAAAAAAAAAAAATCTAATTGTTTTACAAATGAATAAAACTACCTAATTTAAGGAGTGGGAGATAAGAGTTGGCTTAAGTAACTCTGGAAATGAGTAGAGTCTGTTAGACTAAAAGCAAAAAACAAATAAACCCAAACAAACAAACAAAAAACAAGCAAAAAAACACCAAAAACTGCATATAAGAGTGAGAACCAACACAGCTAAATAGAGGCTATAGAGACATGACGACCAAATGTAACACTGTATCTTGAATGAGATCCTGGTGCAGTAAAAGGACATTAGGTCTATATGGACAGAGTGCTGTCATTGATAAATATACCTTCTATGGGTGCAGGAGTGAGCAATAAAACTGGTGCAGACCATGTGGTTGCCATTCCTGAACTATAACCATTGGAATCTGGCCAGTCCTTTGTAGGTAAAGGAATAGAAGTGGTTCTCCTTTGCAAGAGGAAGAGAGGGCATTGAATATCTACTTCAATTATTTAAAATGGACTGTCTAGCCTCTACATAATTATCCAAATATCACACATTTAGGAAACTTCAAATTGATGAATCCCAGTTTTCAACCAGCAGAGGGTAGAAATATATTAATCTGAAGTACCATGGTTTTTATACAATTTCTGAAGATGGCTGAGTGGCAAGCACACACATGATTCCGAGTACATTGGCCATGACATTTACTAGTAAAAATTAGTGAAAACCAGTTATTCTATTTGATTGCATTGCCAAGTAAAATGGCCAAAACACCAGGTGGAATAGTTTTCATTTTATATTTTTGTCATAGAGGAATATTCATTTATATCATCAATGAGTCTGTTGGTGTCATTGCAATGTATTTCTCCCTTAGAACTAGTGTATGGCTAACGTTGAAATAAGAGAGATTTTAGATTCATTGACTATTTTATTTTATTGAAATTTTCCTTCTTATTTCTGTTTAAGTTTAGAGACAATCTATTCTATAACATATGTTAATTTGCACTTACTACTTCAATATTTCAGTTGAAAATCTCAACTGCAACAGTATGAAAGCACCCATTTTTAAAATATTAATTTGTCAACAGGTTTATATATGCCATTTTCTCCATCCTAATATATTAATTTCATTTTATATAATGAAATTCAGTTACTTTCAGTGCAGTATGCTTTACTTTTTCATCATCAAAAAATTAAAGTCCAATTGGGAAGTAGCTTTTGAAAACATGGTTGCTTTTTTTTTTTTTTTTAAGTCCCAAGAGGACTTGGAAGTAATTGGAGAGAAGCCTGACATATTAATTTTGTAAGCTGTTTGAAGTAACTACATGATGTAGTGCTTCCCTGGTGGTGCAGTGGTTAAGAGTCCACCTGCCAATGTAGGGGACACAGGTTCAAGTCCTGGTCCGGGAAGATCCCACATGCCGCGGAGCAACTAAGCTCGTGCACCACAACTACTGAGCCTGCGCTCTAGAGCCCGTGAGCCACAACTACTGAAGCCCGCGTGCCACAACTACTGAAGCCCGTGCGCCTAGAGCCCATGCTCCGCAATGAGACGCCACCGTAATGAGAAGCCCACGGCACCACAACAAAGAGTAGCCCCCGTTCACCGCAACTAGAGAAAGCCTGCGCACAGCAATGAAGACCCAACACAGCCAAAAATAAATGAATAAATTAAAAAAAAAAAAAGTAACTACATGATGTGAAGGTGCAAAAATAATTTCATTCTAAAGATGACGCAGGATGTGTGGAATTTCAATGTGTTTCATTTTGGAAGATATATTAATAAAACTTTCTTCCTTGGAAAGTGTTTCATTTTATTGGTGAGATTAAAATGAATTCATTTAACACAAAATAAATATTTAGCACACATTTTAGAGAAGCTGAAACTGATTTCAAACTATTTTTGAGTATTTTTTATAAAAGGAATTTATTGTGCAATTTTTTTAAAAGCATAAAACTTGAGCATGAACTTATTAGCTCTTTTAGCCTCACTTTTTTTTTTTTCACTGAGGATTCTATTTTATATTTAATCAGATGAAATTCATGAATTATCACTATATGGTAAATAAATGTAAAAAAATCAGACTACAACAATGATTTCAAAATGAGTACCATATTCTTCAAAGCAGTTATCTTGGGAGGATATAAACTTATTTCACCAATTACAGCATTGTAATTATATGCAAAATAGTTTTTCAAATTTACCTTTTGAACCACAAGATAAATTACACATTTAGAACCAATAGTTAGTAGTTTTAAAAACAAACAAAATGTTCATTGCAGCTCTATTTACAATAGCCAGGACATGGAAGCAACCTAAGTGTCCATCATCGGATGAATGGATAAAGAAGATGTGGCACATATATACAATGGAATATTACTCAGCCATAAAAAGAAATGACATGGAGGTATTTGTAGTGAGGTGGATGGAGTTAAGAGTCTGTCATACAGAGTGAAGTAAGTCAGAAAGAGAAAAACAAATACAGTATGCTAACACATATATATGGAATCTAAGAAAAAAAAAAAAAAAGGCCATGAAGAACCTAGTGGCAAGACGGGAATAAAGACACAGACCTACTAGAGAATGGACTTGAGGATATGGGGAGGGGGAGGGGTAAGATGTGACAGGGTGAGAGAGTGTCATGGACATATATACACTACCAAACGTAAAATAGATAGCTAGTGGGAAGCAGCCGCATAGCTCAGGGAGATCAGCTCGGTGCTTTGTGACCACCTAGAGGGGTGGGATAGGGAGGGTGGGAGGGAGGGAGATGCAAGAGGGAAGAGATATGGGAACATATGTATATGTATAACTGATTCACTTTGTTATAAAGCAGAAACTAACACACCATTGTAAAGCAATTATACTCCAATAAAGATGTTTAAAAAAAAACCAAACAAACAATAATTAGATGCTTTTGAAAAAACAAAATACTTGTAAAGACTGTTTTTACATCATAAAGATATTTAAATTCTCTTTAAAACTGATATCAAAAGAAGAATTGCTAAAACTTCTGGACCAATTTTACAGGCATCCTTTAATGAGCTGTTACTCTCTTTAAGTACTTAATTAGCACATGTTTGTTTTAAAATTTAGTCACTTTCATTTTTATCCATGCTTTGAGTTTTCTTTATTGTTCTGACAATGAATTTTGTTTCTTTCCAAAAGAAATGATCATTGGTAATAACAGATTGTCAGTAAAAGGAGTGGAATGTTGAAATGCTCTCAATGTAATCTATTAGACAACTATGCCATTTCTACAAAAACTGAAAATAGATACTGTGCTGAATGTCACTGTACATAGGAAAACTGCTCAAAAGATTCAGTCTCACTCTGGACAGTAGAAGCAATGATTTCTTGGTTATGAAGGAGTAGCCAGCAGAAATATTGTTTGGTACTAATAAAACTTTCCTCACATCTCCTTGAGATGTGCAAGTGAAAATGATTGAATATTCAGCATATTTCCATAAGTTAAAAAAGACATTTTTATTATCAGTGAATTATTTATCTTTCCTGTGAACAGATATTAAAGCTAAATATATTTTGTACCAGTGTAGGTGCTCCTTCTTAAGGAGTTTTTAAATTATTAGATGCCCCAAACCTTGTAACCTGTTCTTTCTTTTAAGAACATTGAGTCAGAGAAAAAGATATTGAATATCACTAGATGAAGGGAAATATTTAAGTTACACATCATCAATGAGACATGTGGTGTATTTATGTCAAATAAAGATGTTTGTACAAATACCAACGCCTATCCTTGGTAGCACTTTCCCACCAGGTCTGATACAACGTTTACTACATTTATTGTTCACACTATTTCACCAACTCCTTAACTGCTGGCTGCTGACAGTTCTGGGTTTGGATCCTGGTTTCCTTTTACTATCAGTGTACTTCATCATCTATAAAAATAATTTAAAATGTGCAAGGGAGACTGGAAGTTAAAACTTTTGTGTCATTAGCACAATACTTGGCACACTGTAGCCTCTCAATGATTATTTGTTGCTTTTTTTTTTTTTTTTCTTTTCAGGACTCTGGGGTGAGCAGGAGGTGCTTGTTTGTTAATATACTCCTTTTTCAATTGAAGTAATGCACCAACAGGGAGATATGCAGAGAGACAAAAGCTTGAAGAGGACCAAAACAAGGACACAAATTGAAAGTACAACTTTTTTGTTAACCATTGATTGCACTATAAAAAAATTCATGAACTATGGTAAATGTATTAAAACCAGTATTACTATCATTATTACTATCATTATTAAAACCATGACTCTGATTTCAAATAAAATTATTGAACTAGGTAAGAATAAATCTGTGACCCCAGTGTAGTAAAAGTACAATGATCTGTGGTTCTCATTTTAGAAAAAAAAATGTGCTTTCATTTTATCAACTTTATTTCCTTTAAAGATAAACTATATACTTTGCTAACAGAATTAAGCTAAATTAGTATAATAAAATATCAAAAAATAAAATTGCTAAGTTATTGCTATAAGTAGGTGTTGAATTGTATTAAGAATCTTTTCTGTATCATTCTTGAGGATTCATGTCTGATTTTTAATCAATAATAAGTGCATTATAATCTGTTAATACAATAATTACTTTAATTGACTTCTTGAGATTGAATCAGTTTTTCATTCCTGAGATAATACTTACATATTCACGAGGTATTTTTTTAATGAATGGATTTAGTTTGATAATATCTTATTTAGGATTATTACATCTATGTTTATAAGTGAGATTTATTTAAAATATTCTTTTACTGTCTGTATCTTGATTTTAGTATCAAAAATATGCCAGCCTAATAAAATGATTGAGAGTGAAATATTCCCATCTTTTTCTGTTCTTGAGAAGAGTTTGTAAAAGTTATAGATTATATCATGTTCTTTGAATGTGCTATAAAAAATTTTTAAAAGATATCTGAATTGGTGTTTGCATATTATTTATTTTTTAGTAGATTTTAACTGTTTTTAAAATTTCAAACTTGTTTCAGATCTATCCCCCTTCTTTAGATAACATATAAAATATTTGAAGTATATGTTTATGTATATATTATATACATGTGTGTGTGAGAATCCTCATGGTAGTCTAAGTAATTTATATTTTTGTAGAAAAATTCATCTTCATTACTTTAAAATTAATTATATATTTTCTTATAAATTTTGTTATGAAAATATCTAATCCATATATATTCATAACCCATTTTACTTACCAACACTGTTTATGCATGCCTTATATATTTCTTCTTAACATTTTATAATTGATTTTTTTCAATTTTACCTCTAATCTAGAGTATCAATGCTGAAGAGACTATACATATTAAAATTTAATCTCCAAATTCTTAATACAGTTGTCTGGGGTCAAATCTATCTCCACCACTTACTTGAGGTATGACCTTGGATAATTTACTGAGCCTGTTCCTGTCTCACTCTCTCATTTCTCATCTACATAATAAGGGTAATTATATGCCATCTTCATAACGATGATCAGTGGGGATTCACTGAAGTAATTTTAACAAAGCACTTACTAAAATTCCTGTTATATAGAAAACACTCAATAATTATTTATTAGGATTACTATTTCAACCAAAAATATTTATAATTATTCTCACAAAACATTGATGTTACCTGTTATAGGATTTATTTATGAGAGTGATGAGGTCCGTTATCTATCTAGGATTCTGAAGGTTTGGATTTTATTTATAGCTGTACAGATTCCAGCTATTTGGCATTTATTTGATGTCATCACACTTGGGCTTCTTTTCCTAATCAAAAAATAACAGGGTTAGACTAGATCAGGGATCAGAAAACTACTACCTATGGCCAAATACGGCTTGCCACCTGCTTTTGTAATTAACTTTTATTGGAATACAGTCACACACATTTGTTTACGTGTTGCGTTTGCTTTTGCCATAGATGTCAAAATTAAGTAGTCGCCCTTAAACCTGAAAATGTTTGTTTTCATTCCTTTCTCTGAGTTCCTCACTAGATTATTTTAAGAATCTTTTCTGTTCTGATATTCTATGATCTATTTATAATAATTATTTCTACATGAGCGATCCTGTTTGCAAAGAAGAATAATGGAAATATAGTGTAATTAGATCTTCCTGTTCCTATATCCATGGAACCAAACTCCACAGATTCTCACTGAGAAGTCACTATCCCCAGACCTCTATGTTTAATCAGTTACTTACAAAACTATGATGGTAGGTAACTGGTAGTAGATAATGTATTTGTTCTGATTCTCCTCTACCCTATGCTTGCAGTACTACTTGGATCAAGCTTACCAACTATTGTCACTGTAACCTCTCTCAGTTCTACCTCTTACTTGACCTACAATGATGCTAGATCCTCAACCAGATGAAAAATTTTTCATATCTATGATCTGCTGCATTGTGCACCTGGGTACTAGGTCAGGCCTGCAGTGGCAACTATCCTATTTGGGGGCAGGATTATATCACACCCTAGATTTATAACTTCATTTTGAAATCACTTTTCTCCTAAAACTATTTTTCCATTGACTGAGAAACTCAAGAAATCCTACATCTCTCAGTCAAAATGAAATAGACCCTCTTGAATCATCTTTAATCTTCCAACAAAGTTGCTCTGTCATCAGTCAATTCTATCCTGTCTCCACTCTCATTCTATAACATCTTGCATTAATAAAAGTTCCCATGTTATTTCAGTTATATAACTTGAAATTTGTAGTAGCACATGTTAAGTACTCAGTAAATAGTGGTTATCATTATAATGTTATTATTATTCACTTGTTCAGGGACTGGCAGGCTGAGGTACAATATCAGCACCATTCTAGAATTCCTAGTGCTTTTGCATTAAATAATTGGCTTTCTATGAGAATTAGCTTACATATCTAAATATCATGGAACAGGAAAAAAATCTCTGGTATCTAATGGAGAAAAATAAAGTAGTGAATCAGAAATGTAGAGTCACTTTATAAACATATAACACAATATACACTGGTTTCTCTTCAGATTACATAAATCTTTCACTTTTTACTAAAAAAAACAAAAAACATAACAGATAAGAGGTGTAAGTTCTCCTTACACTATAGTCAGAGGCAGCCACATTGTGACTACAATGCTCTGTTTGAGACTGGGTATAATTTGAAGAGATTATAGCAGAGTAAGATTCAAAATCAAATATATATATATATATATATATATATATATAAAGAAATGAGGCTGAGTCATATAATAAGATTTCTAGTCTACATAGGAATATCACTCAATAGATAGTGACAAACTATTTTTATTTCATTATCTAAAATGGAAGAAAAGAAAGGGGATTAAACTGCAGCATGGAGGGTATAAACTAAATATAATTAAGGGTTTCTTCACAGTTAAGAATGTTAAACATAAAAATGGGCTACTCAAGGAAGGATGTCTTTTACAAGGAAAGAGATTTTCATCATCAACAGAAGTTTAAATGTGGTCTTGCCTGAAGGTTAGAAAATGGACTTGACAGCATCTCAGGGTTCCAGTATAGCCCTGTGACTCTAAGAATAAATTTTTGAGTAAATATTACTATATTTTTTTATAGTAGAAAGATTGTGTACTTCCAGGAAGGATTACCAGATATTTTAAAATCATCTTCACAAATTTACATTTATGGTACTCCCCTGAAGAGATATTTACATCCTTTTAAAAGAGAGTTTCCTATAGAGTCTCTAAACGCAAACTCTGTTCCATATTGCCTTTATCTGGATTTGATGCTGAGCTCAGTGGGCATTAGAGTTTTTAAATGAATACATTTCAGAAGTATTGAGAAATGAACTTTAAATGGCTTATATTGCTCATAAAGCCTCTAGCCTTTAGAGTAAAAATACCAATGCATTCCCAGGAAATACTATTTGCTGTACCTTAAACTCTATAAAACAAAATGTTAGGAAGTAGGTTTTTTTATTGAGAGGAGGGAAAAACAAACATGAAATGTAGGAGGAAAGGGAGAGCTCTGTGGCAATGGATTGGAATTGTAGATATCAACATGAAATTATGAATATATATGTCAATATATATTTATAAATATTTACACATACATATTTATATGTGTGTGTGTATATAACTACCCACTGAAATGGCCTAAAAGCAACGAGACACTGGTACCTATAAGAAAACAGAAGTCCTTGTAAATATTAACTCTTGGACCGGGACAGGGAAAATACAAAATGAACCTGAAACATCTTGTTTTATCAAAAAGTCAGGAAGTGCTCAAAAACTGATAGGCTATAAGAGCTGTTATGGTAACCAGATCAAAGTGATAAAAAGAATCTCAAAGAAAGGAAAACTACAGAGAGAAGTGAAATAATATTTTATACACACTTTTTCAAGCAGGGCCTTTTTTGCTCCAGGACACAGAGACTATGGATATGGACCACGAACTGAGGCAGGGACTCTTACTAACTAAAAAGAAATGAAATCAGCAGAGCTTTGGCAGTCTCATGGGTCTGGAGAGACAAAAATTAGAAACTTGCCAGTTTCCAGTGAAAAGGATGGGGAGAGAACTAAACCTGAACTTGTGCTACTGTTCCTCTCAAGACATTTGTCAAATGCTGAAACTGTACCCTGCAGTAGAGGAAGGAGCAAAGCAGAATGTCTTTGAAAAGCAGACTGCAACTTCTGGCAGTCTCATGGACTTAGGAGGAGAAGAATTGATTTTAGGGTCTGCCTGTAGAGGGAGCCCAGGAGAACATCCCACTTCTACCTGTTCACTTCTTTTTTTTTTTTAAATGTTTCTTTTTTTTTTTTTTAATTTTATTTATTTATTTATTTATTTATGGTTGTGTTGGGTCTTCATTTCTGTGCGAGGACTTTCTCTAGTTGTGGCAAGTGGGGGCCACTCTTCATCGCGGTGCGCGGGCCTCTCATCATCGTGGCCTTTCTCGTTGCGGAGCACAGGCTCCAGACGCGCAGGCTCAGTAATTGTGGCTCACGGGCCTAGTTGCTCCGCGGCATGTGGGATCTTCCCAGACCAGGGCTCGAATCCGTGTCCCCTGCACTGGCAGGCAGATTCTCAACCACTGCGCCACCAGGGAAGCCCTACCTGTTCACTTCTGATTAACATGATCAGCCCCTGCCAAAGAAAAGAGAATTAACCCGGAGAAAATAGGGAAGTTATAAACAGTTAACTGTGAAGTTAATTCTGGGATTAATATGAGTATATTCTTACCATCTTGCTGTATATACTCTCTCTGGATGACCTCTTCCATGAATATGTGTCTATGCACCTCAAACAGATAATTTAAATGTGTACCTCCAGTCTAAACCCATATTCAACTGGTTACTTGTCACTTTTTCTTGGATTTCTAAAAAGTAACTCTAGCTCAATGTGTCCAACACCAAATTCATAATCCTTGCCTTCACATTCCTAATTAATCTTCTGCTAATGTTGATTTTATAGATAATGTTACCACTAGCCATCCAAATATATTAGCCATAAATTGAGACTCACTGTCTCTCTTACTGATCAATCGGCAGACTGTCAATTTTGTCTTCTAAATCTCTCTTGTCTTCTACACCAATGTCATCCATCCCAGTCAAGGTTACCACTTGGTTCCACGTGGACTGCACGAACTGTGGTCATAGGCCACTCCTTGTTTTCTCTGCATCTATCCTATATCTCCGGCAACCCACCATATATACCATGACCTGAGTAATCTTTGAAAAACACATATTTGATCATTTTACGTCTCTGTGATAGTTTTACTTAGATATATATTTAGAAGAGTTATTGAGTTATTAGTTTACGGTATAGATGCAACTTTTATCTTTGAATTAGGTTTCTAAAATTTTATTATAATTACTCTTAATTATAAGTTTTATGTTTAGTGTTGAAAGTCTTTACTAAAAATTTATTTTACAAAAACTGGCTTAAAAGGGTAAGGTATCCCCAATAAGCAAAATAATTGGAGCAAAGAAGCATACAAGCTCTTTAAAACAGATGGTCAATCATAGCTCTAGGATGATTCAATAGGAAGTTTAGAAATATTCCTCAAGAATTACCCTTGCAATAAAATTGTACTTATATTAGGGATTAATTACAATTTTTAAAAATGATGTAATAAAATGTTTTATAAGGATAGAACAGTTAGTATTTGAAAATAACAATTTCCAAGGTATTTCCATTGAACTATTCCATATTCAAATTGGGTATTCTCTTTATATTGAGCAGTCACTCTTCCTGTCCTACGGTGAAAACAAATAGATCATGATCTTTATTTAGAATGATCTCTAGGAGTAGCCAAAACATACTAATTTTTCTTAAGACTTTACTGTCCTCACATATTGAACAATAAAAATGAATGTAGTGTAGAAGCCTGGTATTGAATTGCCATCATTGAAGACCAGTTCTATATGCTACTTACTCCAGAAGCCCTTCTGAAAGGAACCTGGTTTTGATTACTCTATCCTCTGAACCCCTATAGAGTGACACTCTAAATAACTTAACATTGACTAACTTGTCATTGTATTATATTGATAAATACATATATGTTGCCTTTCTAGTTCAAACAATTCATAGCAGAGGACTAATCTTATTTATCTTTATCACATTCTCAATGTTTACAGTCACTAGATTCTAGAGGGGATACTATTCATTGAAATGATTTTATTTCAGATATTTAGCAAGCAAGAGAATTGCCTGAAGCCATTAGCATTTCACATAAATGAGGTTATAGGGCATTGAGAAAAGCCTAAAAGCTATTGGTTACACTTTGAATGTTCTAAAATAATGCAACCAAAAGTTGGTACCTGTGTTTGTATTTCTCCTTTAAAAAATGTAATACCTAGAAGGGATTTATGTTAGAATTTTGAGAGTGTATTCATAGACTGTGGATATATTTACACCTGAAACCAATGAAAATTAAATATTTGAGTATATAATTTTATCAATTAAATATCTTTCCTAAGTTGGCTTTAGGAGCAGTTACTTTTCAAATGCATTTTATTAGTTTGCAAGGGCCACTATAACAAAGTACCTCAGACTGAGTGGCTTAAACGAACAGAATTTTTTTTTTTTTTTTTCATAGTCCTGGAGGCTAGAAGTCCAGGATCAAGGTGTCATTGAGGCTGGTTTCTTCTTAGGCCTCTCTCCTTGGCTTGAAGATGTCCATCTTCTTCTGGGGTCCTCATATGATTCTTCCCTCTGTGGGTATCTGTGTTCTAATTTCTTCTTATAAGAATACCAGTCATATTGGATTAGAAACCCACCCTGAAGACCTCATATTAATTTAATTTCCCTTTTTAAGACCCTATCTATAAATACAGTCACATTCTGAGGTACTAGAGATTAGGACACCAAAATATAAATTTGTGTTGGGAGGGGAACACAACTTAGTTCCTCATATACATTCCTAAATTTGTCATCTCAATCATGGAAATATATAATAGGTTGTGATTTTGGAGTCAGAAAACCACAGGGAAGTGAGAAATCACTTCCACAGCTTTCAAAAAGATTCTTACTTGCCATCTATGTATTTTGATATTTCCCCTCCTATTAGACAGGGTGTTAAAGACATGGTTGGAGGGCTGACTGAATGATTTGTGGTCTTAAAGAAATATCTAAAGGCTGAAAAGTTGACTAGACTTAAATGTTTCCACATTTAATTCAATCAAACCTTGGTGGTATGTAACCTGAATGTGCTTTGTTTTCTATCCATCTGATGAAGGCTTTTCATGGGTTTAAAGCAATGTGGGCCTCTTCAATTCCTCAGTATAATACAGAAAAATTATATAAATTCCAAACACAGTCACAAAATTATTGACATAAAAATGCATAATGTAATTTAATTATGCTATCACAGTGGTCTTTAAAGTGCCTTCTATGAACTTCTGGGTGTCCCTAAGACCATTTTAGGAGGTCAACAAAATTAAAAATATTTTTTGTAACAATACCAGAGTGTTTGTTGGTGAGCTGAAATTTGCACTGATGTTGCAAAAGCAATTTCTGGATAAAAGTTATGGCACTTTGACAAGAATTAAAGCAGTGGCACTAAATTATACTGGTATTCAATGTATTTTTGCCATTCTGAACTTACAGTAAAGACATACAGGTTTCACTAAACAATGTCCTTGATGAAGCAGTACAAATTATTGATTTGATTAAATTTTGACCCCAGAGTACATATTTCTCAATATTCTGTGTGAGGAAATGGAAATTATTCATAAAGCACTTCTTTTTTAAAAAAGTATTTATTTATTTAGGCTGTGCCAGGTCTTAGTTGCAGCACAGGGGATCTTTTAGTTGCTGCATGCACGTGGGATCTAGTTCCCCAACTAGGGAACGAACCCACGCCCCATGCATTGAGAGAACGGAGTCTTACCCACTGGACCATCAGGGAAGTCCCTACTCCTGAACCACTTCTGCTACCTATATGAGTATGATAGCTGTTGTTAGGAAAATCACCTATGTGAAGGGGGCAGGTGATTGTTTCAGATGCAACCTAAATTAGTTTTTTTCCCTCCACAGGTTTAATGGGTTTAATAAGTTAACCCCTTCAGCTTCTATTTGCAGCACCCAATAATCCTTTGAAATACCAGACAAACCTGGCAGTGGCCAACAGTAAATTTCTGACCTCCAGAGTTTAAAAGTTCAGGTTCTCTGAGCATTCTGTGTTGCAGTGGCACTTGTCCAAAATTGGTACCTCCCTATAGCTGGGAAACTTTAAATGTACCAGTGAAAAAGAGCTTTTTCCCCTTCAAGGGGAAGAAAAGAAAATCACTCTTCAAAACCCAGCAGATCTGACTGTGAGGTCTTTCCTCCTGTCCTATCTCTTCAGGCTTGTTTTTTGCAGTAGAGCAAGAGAGAACAAAATTGCAAGAAACAAGACGTTGATGGCTATAAGCGGAATGACCAAGAGGAATTCAGATTCTCCTTTACCTCCAACATCCAATATACGTGCTTCACAGAAAAACAACAAAAATAACACGTCCACAAAATACAACAGCTAGAATTACAAAAATCCATTCATCCAAGGATGGTGGAAGGCAGGAAGAGGCAGTGGGAGGGTAAATGGCACAGGGAGAAAAAGTATTCAAATCATTTCAGGCAGGGGGGCTGGCAAATGCTAGAAAGGAGCTGCAGAAAAACCTGTGATCCTTTCAGATTCACCAGTGTTAAAAATCAACCTACTGGTGTCAGAAAGATTCTGCCTTAGATGCACCAGACAAAAATCCCAATTCCTCAGAAAGAAGGGAATATGCAAAGGACCCTTGGCACGGTGGGTCCTGTCTTCCATAGTGGGGGAGTTGAAAAAGGAAAACAGCTGCCAAAGGGTCCTCCCAACCCCATCCATGCCCTCTGGATGGCCGACACCGTGACCTGCGGCAGCCTTCAGTTTGGCAATAGACTAATACCTTGGGGGAACTTCTCTGCAGAGGTTGAGCTACTCAGGGCAGACTGCAGGTACACCGTTTTGTGGAAGATTCTGTTGCCTAAGAAAACCACCAAGGAAAAGGAAGTGCAACTGGAAAAGGTAGGCTTTGCCAGGGGTCTTGGCTTCATTAGTGCTGATAATAAACGAGGGGACGAGGACAGAGAAAAGGCAGCCACTGATAATGTAGGAGGCGTGGCATCCGCTGGGAAGTCCAGTATAGTGAGTAGAAAAGAGACATATGCAGGAGACTAACCAGTTGACCAACAAGATGCATGGGAAATAGACTCACAAGCAACCCCTGGATAAAAAAAGCCTGCAGCAAAAGGTTGAAGAGCATGTCAGCAATTATTTCGCTGACACCAGGGAATGCGTGAGGTTTCATCCCTGATACCTCGAATTCCAGATCAGCTATATCCTGAAACCAAATCGCATTCACAACTTTGCTAAGCACCAACAGGGGGAGCACTGAAAATTGATGGGAGGAAAATTCCAGCCAGAACCAAACACCTCTATGTAGAGATGGATCACTGATAATTTGGACCGTTACTGACTGAAGCAAAGGAATAAACACTTGATAAAAGCAGGAGGAGACTGAACCAGAGTACTCTGCCATTTCATGCGCAGCACTGGAAAATTTCACTGACAATAGGTGGCTCAATCTTGCTTCCTCGCTATGCTCTGAGCCAGGACACTACTAGCCCTCTTAGACGCTGTTCCTCTCTCTTTTGCTGAATTTGAGCATCTAGCTTTGAGATGGTACAACTTCCAGAGATGGAGTTTTTAATTCCCCTGGCAAGGTCCTGCAGAAAGGTTTTGACACTGTCAGCCATCTCTGCCCCACTCAAACTACCAACAACACAGAGGAGAGAGAAGCGTCCCCCAACCCTTCACCACGAAGGACCAGCAGCTTTGCTGCTGCGTCTGTGGCTCCAGCCTGGTCTCTTGTTTACCGCCAGCCGGCCAGGCTCCGCCAAGCCCCTCCGCCCTCCGCCCACGCCTGCGGCTCCCACAGGAGGTGCTCCCAGGGCCGCCCCGGAGCCAAAGGGGCATGGGGGGTGGGGCGTCAGCTGGGAAGTCCAGTTGTTCTTAATGGACACCATTTTCACTAGAGAAAACTTCTGGCTGATAAACGGTGCTTATTACGACTTGAATATTTTACAGATATTGTCTTAAAAAGTAAAGAAATGGACTTATTTCTTCAAGGAAAAGAAATGATACTTTTCTTGTGAATGGTAACATCTGAGTTTTCAACCAAATATTAGAATTTTGGAACACTTAATCTAGCACCGAAACCTTCACAGCTTGACAGGAAAGTTTTTGTTGATAAACCTGGTGGTAATATTAGCACAGGTATTAGTTGATGTTATTTAAAAACATATGTCAGTATTTGGCATATCTGCATAACTCAGTGAACAAGCATTTCCTTAATGACTGTAATGTAACATCACAAATGGATAGGGATGCAGTGAAAGGGCAAGGTAGATCAAAGGATTGTAATATAACAAAATACAAAAAGTTAATTGATTTGGTTTCACATTCCATACGCATCTAATTTTAAAGAAACCGTTACCTACCCTTTCCTGTCGGGCCCCAACAAGAGTCCTCCTGCCCAGCGCTGTTTGAGCCAATTCCTAGTTCCGTTCAGAAGCAAAGGAAAGCTTTATTCTTTGATCAAGAAATGGAGAGATGCGAGCTAACATTCTACAGCCCACGCTGTCCCCGGCAGGCCGTGGGGGCGGGGCAGCTTTATAGGGTTCTCTTCAGCGGGAAGGGGGCGGAGTTCTGCGCGTTGGTTGCAGCTGTGCTGCACACAGCTCCGGATTGCAGGGCGGGGCGCAGCCTCTCGGTGCCCGGCCCCGCCATCTTGAATTGCGGCGTCTCCACAGCACTTTTGTGAGCTGAGGTGTCCGGCGTAGCTTTTTGCTCGAGGATCTTTGTTGTGAAGCCAAGGACAAGACCTCTGTACGTGGCACCCTATGAGCAAGTGAAACTGGACTAAGCACAAAAGAGAAGAAAAAAAAAAAAGGTACACTTTATTTTGTTACCCAAAGTCTGTTTTTATTTCCTGGGAATTGTTACTCGGCTTTGCCGGTGACAAAATTTAATGTGGTTTCAAACATGTATATCCACATATTTCTGTGTGAGGCTGGATGTTCTTCACGTGCTTCAACCAAACAACATATCAAAACTGACTGAATGTAGAAATAAATATGAAAATCCAGTTATCTTGTAGTAGGCAAGTCTATATTTGCAAACATGTAAAACAGTGTCTCTTCCCTAATTAGTTTGGTTTTAGAATATTTAATGTTCTTTTAAATGTTTTTGTGATAACATGAGTTTGTTTTTATTTTATATAAAGTAATATTTTTAAATTCCCCATTTTAATTTCTAAGAGGGCAAATATAAATAGATATAACACATAAAAAAGAAAAATCTCTGGGGTTGTAATTATTTTTAAGAATACTATTAAAAAGGCCTTGAGAACTGAAAGTTTGAGTATGTCTGTATATCGAAAGATTACAAGATGTAGAATGACATTTTTAAATGTATTTTATACACTACAAGTTGTAGAGTTCATTCATGGGACAAAATTTTAATAGAGTAGGATCATGATTCTCTTTCAGTCCGATTTCTGTGAGTGTAATCTGATTTAGAAAAAAATTCTAAGAATCTAAGCTAGAAATAAAACACTTCCTATTAAAAATGTAATTGCTGGTGTTTCGCGTTCTGCAGGTTTCCATCCCCTGCATTCAGTGAACCTTAATCACTACCTACATTTCTCAAACTTAACTGTCATCATCCACCAAAGACACCATGGTCTCACCCTTGACGTCTACCAATAGCTTCATGATTATCAATCTGCTTTCACTTTGGCTCTCCTACTCCCCAGGAGCCATAGTGAACTTTTTGTAAGACAATTTTTGTTTCACCATTTCCTTACTTAAAGCTCTAGGGAAAAAAAGGTTTTGTTTTTGTTTATGTTTAATTTTTTGTATGTTTCAGTGGAAGCAAACTTAACCCCCTTGCGACATGGTTTACCTAGCACTATATCATCTAGCCCTTCTCAACCCCTCTACCCTCTCTTCCCTGTCCCCATCCTTGCTCACTTTGTTCCAGGCACTTTGACTTCTGTTTTTTTTTTTACTCATAAATGCCAAGATACTTCCTCATTCAGACATGTTCCCAAAACTCTAATCTAGCAGATACTCGCAGGGCTCAATTCCTATCTTAGCACATATGTGGACCACTATAATTGTACTCAGTATATTAGTACCTGTTACCATATGTATACTATATGTTGTATGTATTTATATGTATGTGTGCATGTGTGTATAGACATATATACGTATGTGTATATACATGTGCATATACACATAAACACACACATGTGCTCACACACACACACACACACACACATATACATATACAGTGGGGCTCCTTCTATCCTTTAGCCTTGCCATCTCAGGACCTATCACTTCTGCCCATATGGAAGGAGGAGAGAGAGAAACAATATCACTTTCATTCAGATTCCATTGGTATCAGGCATACAACCTGATACTTTTTGTTTGCATTAATAATTAGCTACAATGTAAAGTATCAAAAATATCATTACATTCCAAAATGCAAATATAAACTATTGCATTATAACATCATTTACCTCAAGTCCTTTATTTTGTAGTCAAAGAAACAAACAGAAAATTAATGTAACAATTCCAAGTCACATAATGGGAACAAAACTGAGTTTCACCAATTCCCCATTTAAATGACTTTAAGAATAATAAGATATTAAATATAAAAAAAATATTGTTTGCCCTAAGTTGCTGTTTCTCTTTCATGCATTCTACTATTTTCTATCCAATATTTTGACTGTAAAAATGAAACTAAAAAGAATACTGTGGTTTTAAATGAAAATAGTAATAAGAAGAGTAAATTTAATGGTGGTTAGTTTTCTGAAATAAAGTATTTTAAACTTTTACCACTTCGATTGTTAAAGAAAAAATGAGGAGTGATTGCAGTCACACATTTGGTTTGAAAGAGAATGAAAAAATTTAATGAAAAACAATATGAAACTGTTCTAATCATCAAGAAATTTTGTCAAGGAAGCAAAATATTTAACAGAAAAATCTCAATTTATTCAAAGCAAACTATAGTTTGTAGTTCAAAGAATACCCATAATCTTCTCTATTTTATACACCCTAGGCAAATCCTGGGTTTAGTAATCCTGGTCCATCAATCTTTTCCTCACCTATGAAGTTACTTAAGCATCTGTTATTCTTTAGGCTGCTCTTAAATATTTAGAAATCTAATTTGCAATTTATAATGATAATAATGAGAAAGAAAAGCTATAATTATGAACACAAAATTATCCACTTAGAACATTGCCTTGATTCAATTACATTTTTTATAGATCCATTTACTTACTTAAAATTTGCAAGAGAGTATTATCTGTACTTTTTCTGTTTATGAAGAACATATAAAATTGCAATAGTCATAATTGTATTAAAAAAGCCAGCTGCCTCCTTAAAAATGTATTACTATGTTTTAATGATTACTATAGACATAATATTATTTTATATTTAGTTTGATAATATGGGTCAGGTAAGACAAAAAGTGTTTTAATGTCAAATGAAAACTAAAATAAATGTTTAATATAGTAAATATACCATTGAACTGAAAATGAAATGGGACCCAATTTTATTTTTAGAAAAGAAAATGACTACCATTTAGTTAAAAGATGATGAGCTGGTTATTATTCTTGCCTGGGAAGTCTACAAATATGCTTGGGGTTATTACTGTAATAACCTTAATTATCACTTTTGGAGTCTGAACAAATTATCTGTGCCTTAGCTCAGCTGATGACCGAATGGAAACATTTTCATAGTGCCAGGTTGCAAATTCAGTGCCAAAAAAAGCTACAAATAAGACATTTTGTAGCAATTTCATATTTTGAGATTGCTAATCATCACCCATATAATCTTTCTACTTCTATAGCTTTAAAGTTTTATTAGAGATCTACAGGACAGGCAGATATAAAATTTCTGGGCCACAGCAGCTAACAACTGCTATTGATCCTCTGTGCAACTTCATTAGGAGGAAGAAGGAGTATATAAATGTGGTGCTCTGTGGGGGAATGTTTCAGCATTCGAAGACCAGCTGTAAGCTGGGGTTACGTGTAGTTTTCATTGATTTAAAGTAAATGAAAATCATTTTGTAAAAGGTGCGAAAGAGAGTTTTAATTGAGTTTTCTGTGTAACAAGAAAACTTAAAAGTCAAATTGTCAGCTTGTCACTTTTACTAAGCCCTCTATTATTGTTCTACTTTATTTTTTTTATGGACTCCCCAGGATTTGTGAAGATTCTTTCCATGTTTATTTCCAAAGTGAACACACACAACTTTTTTTTTAATTGAAGTATAGTTGATTTACAGTGTGTTAATTTCTGCTGTACAGCAAAGTGATTCATTTATATATATGTTTGTGTGTGTGTATATGTATATAATATATACCTTCCTTTTTAAAATATTCTTTTCTGTTATGGTTTATCATAGGATACTGAATATAGTTCTCTATGCTATACAGTAGGAACTTGCTAGTTATTCATTCTGTATATAATAGCTTACATCCGCTAGCCTCAACCTTCCACTCCATCCTTCTCCCAGCCCCATCCTCCTTGGCCACCAGAAGTCTGTTCTCTGTGTCTGTGAGTCTGTTTCTGTTTCATAGATAGGTTCATTTGTGTCATGTTTTAGCTTCCACATATAAGTGATATTATGTGGTATTTGTCTTTCTCATTTCAGTTGGCACTGAAATGTTGCCCAGCTGATTCTGTAATACTGGCATATTCTTTGTGAGAGTTTGATACACTGTATTTCAAGCAGTTTGCCCTTGAATAAAACATTCATTTAAAGGAACTATAGGGAATTCCCTGGAGGTCCAGGGGTTAGGACTCAGCAATTTCACTGCTAAGAGCCCGGGTTCAGTCCCTCATCGGGGAACTAAGATCCTACAAGCCACACAGCGCAGCCAAATAAATAAATAAATAAATAATGAACTATAGTTGTTTGGGTTGGTAGATATAGGAGGATAGAGATATAGAGCTGAGTAAACTCAGACACAGAAACCAGTGATTGCACCTAAGCAGGTCATGGATAAAAGAAGAGACAACAATTACATAACTGTCTCAAGAAAGACATACCATTTTGGTGAAGACAAAATTCTTCATTTTGCATAGTATATTGAAACCGAGCAGGTCCATGTGGGGGCTTCCCAGGGACAGACCCTCCCCTGCCACCTCTTGTTTGTAAAAAAGCTTTAGCCTCCTAGACCTTCCCTGATTTCCAAAGAACAAATTTAATCAGAAAAATGAAAAGAAAAAAAAAAAAAAAAACGGAAACAAAGGAAAACAGTCAAGCAATAATAATTTAGTCATAAAACACAATCAAGGACAATTAGTTCCTCCTCGAGGGCTATAGATAATATCCTGAACCATATCCTTGAGTTGTTTTGCAGATATTAAATCCCTCACCAGGTGGAATAAGTTAACTGCATACTGACCACCAGCAGGTAGGTCCCAGTCCAGTTGGAACCAGAAGGTTGATGATTGAGATTCCTAAAACATCACTCTGTTACCTCACCATCAACCAATCAGAGAATTGTACACACTGTGACTC
The DNA here is from genome assembly GCF_009873245.2 of Balaenoptera musculus. NCBI lineage: Eukaryota > Metazoa > Chordata > Mammalia > Artiodactyla > Balaenopteridae > Balaenoptera > Balaenoptera musculus. The sequence continues at coordinate 42,340,283 of NC_045788.1, forward strand.
TCTCTCTCACACTGTCTTTAAAAATCCTTCTCTGAAAGCCGTCAGGGAGTTCTGGTCTTCTGAGCATGAGGTTGAGATTTGCCTTGCTTGACCCTGCAGTAAACGCTGTACTTTCAATCACTGCAACCCAGTGTCAGTAGCTCGCCTTTGCTGTGTGTCAGGCAAATGGACCCAAGTTTGGTTCGGTAACCATATAACTTCAGTCATAAATGACAGTGATATAATACTTAGAATTACAGGATCTCTTCTCCTGAAGATCTGAAAGGATCTTAGATTTCTTATCAGCAAAATTAGAAAACCATAGATTGAGATAAGTTTTAGAATTATAGAAACTAGTGGTTGAGAAAATGTCAGAAGGAATGGTCTGAAAGAAAGCATAGTGATAGAAAAGCATTCCTGGAGAAGACATTTTTAGAAAATGAATGATTTTTATGCATCAGGAAGGTCAACGAGAACTGTTGCATTATAATCTTCTCAGGATAATAGCTGTAACATTTTTTTGTTTTTTGTTTTTTAAGTTTAAATCAACTTATATTTACTTTTGATGGTTTATTTTTATAGAGAGGTAGGATAGCAAAATAGCACATTTTCTGAAGCCAGATTTCCTGAGTTTTTAATTCCATATCTGGGTAAGTTTCTTAATCTCTGTGGTTTATGGGAATAATAAAAAAATGCCTACCTGATATAATTGTTTGGGGGATTCAATGAATTGATATATGTACTGTTAGGGCAGAACTGTTCACATTATAAGTATCACATAAATGTTTACTCTAAGCATCATTATCAGTATTTAGTAGTCAGAATGTGCAGTGTAAGCTAATACATAAGTATCAGTGCTAAATTGACAAATTCCCAACTGGAAGAAGTTGAAGATCTGCAGATAAATGAATTAAAAAATCATCCTTGCAACTGCTTTAGGAAGAATACCTCCAAATACGAACATGATAATGTTACCTGCAAAAAATTGGTTTGCAAAGTGTTTTATAGTTTAAACTTTCAGATTTTTTATAAAACATTTCAATTTTTAAATATCCTAGTTTTCCAAGACATAATCATTTTATAATATTTTGTTAGCATTTTTGAATAGTATTTGATGTAAAATTAGAAAGGAAACAAAATGAAATAAATCAATAAATATACAATTGGCATATTGTTTATGAAACAAACTCATAAGATTTAATTGAATTTCAGCCACTGCACTTAAATTTAATTGACTAGCACATGTTTTTAAAATGTACTAGTTCATTCCTGCAAATAATTATTTAAAAAATAGATATAAATTCATAACTTGGTAAATAATGTTTCATAATTTTTTCCAAACAGAAAAATAATATAATTTTTATGAAAAACTCTGACTTTTACAACTTTTAGAAATACCTTATATTATAGGTGATACTAGTTTAAATGATTTGAAAAGGTTATAAATTGTGCAGTCTTTGAAGTGTAAAGATTGTATCAGCATCTGAAAGTTAGGAATCTCTGACTCCCCTTATAGTCAGTTTCACTGTTATTTGTGGTTCCATGCTTGACTCAAGTGATATTATAACTAGGTAGATACTCAAGGGGTTGTTAAGATATGTATGTTTGGAAAATATTTTGAAGGTTAAGAGTAGCCACATTGTGTAAAACATTGTAAAGATAAACTGATTATAAAACAAAGAACCTGACAGGTAGAGAACTACTCACATTCAGCAAAATATTATTTAGCAACTTGAATTGGATTCCAATAATAATAAACAAATACATATTATTTCAGTGCATATTTTTTCCTTTTTTGAAGCATGGGAATGAGAAATGACAATTCTCAAGCCTAACAATGGTTACATAAAATACTTAAATATTCCTGAAGAAAAGTCCATTGCATTAATGTTTCTCATTTACATTAAAAATTGCAGTGTAAATTCAACAAAGATTAAATGTTTTTGCCCCCAAAGTTCCATAACTCTTACAGATATAGTGTATAGAAAAGGTAAAAAGTTAAAACATTTATTTAAAAAAATACAAAAGCATCTCACAAATGAGTTTATAATATAACTGCTACTTCAGCTCATATGAAGCAGGACAAAAAAGTGTTAAACTAGGTATAAGTAAACAAACAAAAGAACCAGAATTTTAAACATGAAGATAATATTTGATAAAGCTAAATCAAATGAATTAACACACATTTGTGTATATATTTATGTAATTTAAAATATTTTCAATTAATGCACAGTCTAAAGGAAATTGAATATCTACCAAAGTGTGGATATTATATAAAATCCAAGCAAAAGAGATCCAGCTAATCCAATGAGCCTCTAAACAGTTGGAGTATAAATCAGAGAACAGGTCAAGTAATCAATGTGTTAGGGTCTGCCAAACCTGCAGACATTATTCCCTCTTAGCCTTGATGTTACTGTCTTTATCTATCATTATTATTTTTTTAATTTTAATTTTATTTATTTACCTTTTAGTTCCACGGAGGAAATTCTCAGGACACTGCAGGTTATTAGGTTTTCCCTAATCTATTTATTTACACCCAAAAGTGTAAAGAGAAAAATCACTAAGCAAAATAACTTTAAGCAGGAAATTATCTACTTATTTCTTTTTGGTGGCCACATGAAGCCTTTTTTTTTTTCCTTCCAGGAGAGGGTTCAGTGAAATTGGCCTATCTATAGTGAGTACAATAGTGATAATGTGTTGATCTCATCTTTTCTATGAGAAAGAAAATAATTATATGGCAGTTCTAGAGGTTTCAAGCCATATTTGGTAATTTTCCCTAAGATTCTCCATACAACTAATAAATCAATCTAGCTAAAGTTTAAAAGAAAAGTTGATGGTGCTTTACTTAAAAAGAATTGACAGTAATAATTGTGCAATGAAATAAATATTTCTGTTTTTGTTATATTGTCCCTGAAACATTTTAGTCTTGCTCTACATGCTTAAGAAGAAACGCAGGGCAATGAGAAAATGGTCTAAAAGAGAAGAGGAAAACCTCTGTATGATAAGACCAAACTCAGCAATTTATTCATACCCAGTTAGTGTTTCCTACAACTCTAATATTAAAGGCTTACAAATACCACCACCACAAGGCTATTGTGTGTTTGTATGTCTAAGTGTTTCTGTGTATATGCACATATGTAAGACTGGTGTCAAGTACTAAATAAACAATTTTTATTTGGATATTGTTCACTTAGTTACTTTTTAATGAAAATGTGACCAAAATAAAGCCAAAAGATGTACATGGAATATTCCATGGAGTACTTTTTGCTTTTCATCTCAAGGGAGGATAAAAAAAAATTATAGTAGATTGACCTATTAATATCTGCTTAAATAGATGCATATTTAGTGTGCATAACTTTTACTATTCTTCAGGGAAAAATAGCGTAAGATAAACCTACTGTGTGGTAATTATTCATCTATTTAAAAATAACATTTTGGTGGCAGGAATGAAATGTTTCTCATTATCATATGAAAATAGAGTAGATTTTAGAAAGTTTTCAATCAAGAAAGTGACCCCAAAAATCAATAAAAATAGGTTTATTTTATTGATAACCTAAGCATATTAGTCCTGAGATTTTTTTGTGTAAGATTTTTCTGTATTAAACATAATAGTAAAATTTTTGTGTGCTTATGATGTACCAAACTTTCTTTTCAGTGTTTTACATTAATGTTCACAATTGAATGTCACAACATCCTTACAAAGTATATGTTCTTAACATCCCTAATTTAAAGGTGAGAAAAAAAGCACATTTAAAAAAAATAAACTTTCCTACTTTCATACAATCGCACAGCTAGAAATTACAGAGCTGGTTCCAGTAATGGCAGAGTAGCTTATATCAAATTAAGCCCCCTACAGAAAACATTACCAACTGTTGGGCAAATATAAAAAAATCATATTTAAAGGCACTGAAGTGTGACCGAAGGCTCACAGATATAGGAAGGAATTTAACCCCTGAACGAGAAAGGACTTAATTTGGGTGAGATCTTCATTTATACAGCTTTTCCCCTGAGGACACTTCTTAGTCCCTATTGAGCAGAACACAGCAGAAAGTTGCACTCTTAACTGGCCTGAGAAATATGTGACATTAAGAGAGACTGGAAAGTGAAAGGGACGTTGGGATATGAGAGAGCCATAAATGGATAAGCCGAAAATATGTATATAAATTTCCTTAGGTTTTTTTATTGACCTCAGAACTGCTGACAAGATTCCAAAGAGCAGAGGTAGAAAATCACAGCGGGAAAGCTTAAAGACCTGAGCAGAGATTTCAGCTGCTTCTCAGTGCAGTTTGGAGTTGAGTCTTGACAACATAGAGAAATGTGCCAAATACCTTGAAGTTTCCATTAATACTCCAGGAGGGCTGCACGTTATGACTAACATATTATCCTTAGGATTAGGCACAATTTTTAAAAATTTCATTTTATATTGGAGTATAGTTGATTTACAATGTTGTATTAGTTTCAAGTGTACAACAAAGTGATTCAGTTATACATATATATATATCTATTCTTTTTCAGATTATTTTCTCATTTAGGTTATTACAGAATATTGAGTAGCATTCTCTGTGCTATACAGTAGGTCCTTGTTGATTATCTCTTTTATATCTAGTAGTGTGTATATGTTAATCCCAAACGCTTAATTTATCTCTCTCCCCCACCACATTTCCCCTTTGGTAACCATAAGTTTGTTTTTGAAGTTTGTGTGTCTGTTTCTGTTTTGTAAATAAGTTCATTTTTATCATTTTTGTTTTTTAGATTCCACATATAAGTGATATCGTATGATATTTGTCTTTCTCTGTTTGACTTCACTTAGTATGATAATCTCTAGGTCCATCCATGTTGCTGCAGATGGCATTATTTCATTCTTTTTTATGGCTGAGTAATATTCCATTGTATATATATACCACATTTCTTTATCCATTCCTCTGTCGATGCACATTTAGCTGGCTCCCATGGCTTTACATGGCTATTGTAAATAGTGCTGCTATGAACATTAGGGTGCATGTATCTTTTCAAATTAGGGTTTTCTCTGGATATATGCCCAGGAGTGGGATTGCTAAAAAAAAAATAAAAAATAGAGTTACCAAAGCACAGAATTTAAATAGACTCACACTACAAAGTATCAAATCAAATATCTACAAATTTAAGGTAATCTCCTGGTTATTTCACTGTCCATTACCACAAAACTCAATTTTCAGAGGAAAGTTACAAAATCAAAATATCATGTCATGAAATATCATCCAGTATGTAATTAAAATGTACTAGAGATGAGAATAAAGAGAAAATGTAATCCAGAATCAGAAGAAAAGGTCAGTATATGAAAACAGAAATACAATTAGAACAGGTGTTGAAATAACTATAAAATAAGCTTAAGATTCTGTAGTAATATAGGAAATAATGGATGAAGAAATGGGAAATTTCATGTAAAATTAGGAAAGTGTAAAAGGGGATCAAATGGAAATTTTATAACTGAAAAATAAACTATATGAAATAAAAAAAAAATTAGATGGGATTAACAGCACATTGGACATCGCACAAGAAAGAATTAGTAAATATGAAGTCAAATTAACTGAAATCATCTAAGCTTAAGCTCAGAGAGAAAAAAAAAAGTCAAAGGGATTTAATAATCAGTGGGATAGTCCAACACAAATCTAATTCCAGTCTCAAAAAGAGAAGAAAGTGAAAATAGGAAAGAATGTATTTAAGGAAAAAATGTATTTAAAGAAATAGTGGCTGAAAATTTTCAAAATTTAATTAAAAAATCAACCTACAGAACTAATAATACCAAGATATTATAAGGTAGTTGTTGGGTCTTCTGCAGTCCTGTGTGTATTATGAGTAGAGGTGCTGACTGACTTTGTTCCAGACTGTTTTGTCAAAGATGCTCGTATAGTGAACAGCCTTGGAAAACAGGCAGATGTATCTTTCTCCAGAGCAAAGGGCAGGGTTTTTTTTTGTTTGTTTTTTATTTTTTTGCCTACTACAATAAAAACAATGTCCTCTTGTAATATAAAGGACAGGCAGGTTTATTGTCCATTATAGATGATTCAGATTCCCTAACCTGAGGGTTTATCTTCTGTAAAGGAACCTGGATGTACAAGCATCTTCTCATCCTCTTTGAAACATCCTGTGGGAATTGGGACTCTGGAAACTCATGCAAATCCTGGTACTCTGGCTACTGTGTTTGCTTTGAGTCATACAGTCTTTTGTTCCTGATTGTGGTAGGCTAATATGTTAGCTGTAAGCAGGGTAAAATCTTATACCCTTCACATTTCTTTACAGTAGTCAGAATTCCAGAACCTGCAGTCAGAGAGTGGGGATAAAAGGGGGCAGGGGAATGTAGAAGAGAGAGAGAGAAGGGAAAAGAAGAGAAGGAGGAAAGAAAAGAATAAGATGAAAATCACAGCAGATTACAGTAATGTTCAAACTAGGAAAGACGAAGCCTCATGTATTCAAGAAGCATGAGGTAGATAGCAAATGCCTTGACTCAGATTAAGACCAATGTTTATTAATTGCATGTCAGAGTTGTATTCAGTTTTCGGCACTTTGATTTGGGGAAGATATGAAAAAATGTTGGGACCAAAATGATGATAAGATTGTTTTATGAAAAGCAGTTGGAAGCCTGCATGCATGTACTTTGGAGAAGAGAAGAATGAGAAGAAACATGAGACAGGTCTATGTATGTCTGAAGGATCATTTTGCAAATGTGGTAATAGAAAATATTCTGTTCCCTCTGGATAAAACTAGGACAAATAAGTTGAAACTAAAGACATACTTGAGTTTACCATAGACCTTTTTGATGAATAGGGCTGCTTATTGGTGGAATAAGCTGTCCTGGAGTATAACAAGTTCCCTTTTCTAGAAGGATGGCCATCTATCAGCCAGAATTCTAGCTTAATCTCTAATACTGTGTTCATGCATGAATGATTAATGATAATGCCACCATTCCTGCATCTGTAACACAAATAATTTTATGAAAGTGATCAGATTTGAAGGTCACTTGCATCTCTAACCTTTCTATGAATTTCCAGACTCATAGAGAAACAAAGGTGATAATCAAGGATAGACTTTAGATATCAATTTGCTGGGTCACTATAATTAGAATTTAGACACCAGACTTCTAAATCAAAAATAGGAATGGTGTCAGAAAGATGACATCTTTTTTTCTCTCTCTATTTTTAATATGTTTGTTAAACCTATCCCAGTGTTTTAAAATATGTTAATTATTAATCTCAACAGGCTGCTATTATTTATTATACTTTGAATGAGTTTCATGGTACAACAATTACTTGAACTAAACTATTTGTTGGACACTAGCAGGCAGGATGGAGTTAGGACATAGCTATAGATGAAGTGGGATGAGATCCATAAACTTAGAATGCTAAGTTTGCTTTCTGCTGAGGGAATGATGGCATCTGAATATCAACTGTGACATGTGGTATTCCAGGGAATGGATTTCTGAGTGAAGAGTTGGAAAGAAAATTTACCACTCATATTTCATTTCTCTAATCTCATGAAAGAAAAACAGAATTGATGTGAAACTGATTTGTTGGCTTGATTTTTTGTCATAGCTCTGCTAATGCAATATTCCACAAGGAAAATTCTTTCACTGCAACTAAGGAAATGTCTGTGTTTTATTAGACAGAGGAGTAAAACATGATTATACTAATCCTCCTTTGTTTAATACTCTTAAAATATGAACAGCTAAAATAAAATTGTTTGTATTGCAAGAGACTTGACCATTGAAAAATGCTAATTCAGACAGTACTGGAGAGTTTTCTGATTACTTGGTTTTACAACTTCTGTTTTATTATTATTTTTTTTAAATCTAACTCGTCATGTTAATTATGTTCAGAGGAAGACATTTGAATATTCTCAGCATGAGCTTATATTTAAATTACCAAAAATAAAAATCACTTTAAATTACAACAATGTTTGACAGTTCATACACATTCAACAAGAACAGAAAAATGTCTCATAAAGCCTTGGTTTTGTTGCAAAGTTACATGTACCCTGAATTTATTTTAACAGCTTTAGAGAAATAGATGTGGTTTCTCTAATAGATAAATTGAGCTATATTATATTCTTGTAAACAATTTCCTACAAAATGAAATGCTACATTCCTCATGCCATCTCAGACACTGGGGCATGGCCATCTGTGGCATCAGTTAAACACATACATTGATGTAAATGATATTTTTTCATTAGATAAATACATTTCTAAAATCCATAAAATAAAATATAAATTAAATAATTTTAAAAATAAGAAGGAAAGCAAATATAAAGGAAGCCAAGAAGTGGGCAAAAATTTAACTGAACGTTTAATAAACTTGAGAAATGCCGACATATATTCTCAAAGCTGCTTGCTTCAAACAGAACTGGAGAGTGTTCTGTGAGATAGCACTGTGATAACTCTCAAGCAGAGGATCAGAGTAGACAGAATGAAACCCTAATGAATGGTTTATTTCAACCATGGAAGAATCAGAAAATAGATGTCAATCTGACATATAATCTTTCAACAAATAAAATGGTTATTAAGTGTCTACCATATGCCAAGAACTATTCTTAATGCTGGGCATAAAACAAGGAAAACCTAGACACATTCTCTGGTTTCGTGGATACTACATTCTAGTGGGTAGGGAAAATGCAAAAGAAAAATGAATAAATGGAAAAGCATTCTTCCAAAGAAGACATACAGATGGCCAAGAGGCACATGAAAAGCTGCTCAACATCACTAATTATTAGAGAAATGCAAATCAAAACTACAATGAGGTATCACCTCACACCGGTTAGAATGGGCATCATCAGAAAATCTACAAAAAACAAATGCTGGAGGGGTTGTGGAGAAAAGGGAACCCTCTTGTACTGTTGGTGGGAATGTAAATTGATACAGCCACTATGGAGAATAGTATGGAGGTTCCTTAAAAATCTAAAAATAGAATTACCATATGACCCAGCAATCCCACTACTGGGCATATACCCAGAGAAAACCATAATTCCAAAAGACACATGCACCCCAATGTTCACTGCAGCACTATTTACAATAGCCAGGACATGGAAGCAACCTAAATGCCCATCAACAGACAAATGGATAAAGAAGTTGTGGTACATATATACAATGGAATATTACTCAGCCATAAAAAGAAACAAAAATTGGTCATTTGTAGAGACTTGGATGGACCTAGAGACTGTCATACAGAGTGAAGTAAGTCAGAAAGAGAAAAACATATCATATATTAATGCATATATGTGGAATCTAGAAAAATGGTACAGATGAACTGGTTTGCAAGGCAGAAATAGAGACACAGATGTAGAGAACAAATGTATGGACACCAAGGGGGGAAAGCTGGGGAGGGGGGTGGTGGGATGAATTGGGAGATTGGGATTGACATATATACACTAACATGTATAAAACAGATAACTAATAAGAACCTGCTGTATAAAAAATTAAATAAAATAAAATTCAAATAAAGGCATTCTTACATAACAAAATTCCATCTAGATAGGTGCTATAAAGATACTTTAAGCAGGATAAGAAGATAGAGCATGATATGGGAATCAAGGAATGCCTCTCTAAGAAAGTGACTTCTGAGCAAAGACACAAAGTGAATGTGCAGTCATGTAGACATATGTGAGAAGTGTTCTAGGCAATAACAATTGTAGATGCCAAGGTGGGATAAATATCTGAGAAAGATTATGGGATGGCAGAGGGCAGAGTACCTAGAGTTCCATGATTGTGTAGAAGAAGAAATCCAAGAGAAAGTTGCACATAGCGGATAACATAGGACTTTCTATGCTATGGAAAGCATTGGAAATGTTATTTTAAATTATTGAGAAGCCATTAGAGGCTTAAGTGTCTCTGTGTAAGGGGAGAATTTACATTCATAGAGATGACCACTGGATACAACCTAAAAATGGACAAGAAACGATTTATTAGGAGGCTATAGCGTTAGTTCAAATTAAGTGTGATGGTGTATTGGTCTAAGGTGGAGGTAATTAAAAGTAGTCTAATTCTGGAATTAATTTGGAAATAGCTCTGACAGGGTTTGATGACGTTTTGTATATGGAGCTTGGGAGAAAGGATTCCATGGTGGCTCCAAGTTTTTTGATCTGAGAAAATTGGTCATGATAATCACTGATTTAATAAACACTAGAAGAAGCAAGTTTGGAGGAGGTGATCGAGAATTTGGTTTTGGACAGTATTAGATGTGAGATGCCTATGAGACATTCAGGAAGAGAGAAAGTGTGACATTGAAATGTGAGTCAGGATATAGGGTAAAATGGCATGGCTGAGGATATATATTTGAGAGTCATCATAATAGACATTGCATTTAAGGTCATGTAGCTGGATGAAATCCTGTGCAGAGTGTGTTAAAATAAGGAAGAGAAGCAGTCAGAGAGCATTGAGCCCTGGTGCATCCAGTGTTTGGGTGGTCAGGAACAGTCCAACAAAGGTGAATCAGGAAATAGCCAGTGAAATAGGAGAAAAACTAAGAGAAGCACAAGGGCATTTGTCTCAGATATTTACTATGAGAACCTAGTTGAGCTCCTGGAAGTAAAACTCAACAAAATGATCATCCGACATGCTATATGGAGACGGATTCAGTGGATCCAGTGAAAACAGAAATGAGACAGGAGGCCATTTCATTTGATCAGGTGGCCTATCTTAGCAAGATAACCTGAAGCAAAATCAGAATGAAGGAAATAATGTAAATAAAATCACAGTTAATAAAGTATTTCAAAAATATTTTTTTAAAAAAACAACAACATGAGCTCAAGTGTGGTTTTGCTAGAACAAAAGTGGAAAAATTCTTACAAAAGGAAAGGATGCTTGATTGTGCCAAGTGATTCTAAGATCGAGAAAATGAGGAAAAGCTTTTAATTTGACAACAAAGAAATCTTCCGTAATATTCATATGCATTGGTTTAGGAAAACTATAGGTATGGAAGCCTGAAAGGAGAAGAAATGATGAGAAGGGGCTTAAACTCTCCCTAAAAGGACCCATCCTTATATCAACTCAAAATAGCCACTGAATCATCGAAGTATCCTGCTGCTGAAATGATGATAGTCACTCTTTCTGAACTCTATCCTGAGCTAAATATTCTGGTATTCTCAGATTCACAGGTTTATTCAATGGATATTCAGCCTCAAAAGTTATATCAAATGCTAAACACTTTTCTGGATGTTTCATGAGGCCATTTGAGAAAGTAATGACTGGATAGAAATAGAATCGCATGAAAAGCTTTAAAATTGCAGATCCTTAGACTCTACCAAGAGAGATTTTCAACTGGCCTGCAAATAGGGACGGACATTGGTAACTTAAAAATCTCTAGAGAACACATTTAGAGAGTCTGTCTTGTGAATCAATAGAACAAAAAGAGAGGAGGGATGAGAATGACATTTATTAAATGCTGTGTGTTAGCATTGTGCTAGATGTTTTATATGTTTATATTCTACTTTACATATGAGAAAACCCAGGACATATTTGAGAGCTGAAGCAACACTTCTCAAAATCTGAGGGCCTTTGAAGCCCATAAAAATTAAAATTATCTGATACTATAATCTCTATCTTGCATTTTAACCTTGGTTCACATCTGACTTTCATTATTTTGGTTTGTACTAAACTTCACAGCAGTCTTCTTCCTCTTTTTCTTTTGGCCTGAAGCACAGATAAATTCTCTAGTCCATATGCTAGATACACATGTGGTGAAGGCTTTATGAGGAATATTATACTAAATTAAAATAAACAAACAAAAAATACGACATTGTATTTGTACCAAGCTGCTCTTGCTCTGCTGCTGGCAGATGTTTTAAATGCCCAAGTTGTAATATAAAAACAGCCATTTGAAGCCAACTATTCAATTAAACTCTTTTTCTTGAGAAAATTTAACATTCACTGTCTTTTAAAACTTAGATGACTATGAACAAAAGATTATGGAAATTAAACTAAAATTTGCATTTCTTTTTTCTCTGATTTTCAAATCTTTAGCTATAAGGCTGCTCACATAATACAGTGGAATTCACAGTACAATGTTTAAGACTATTTGCAAAAATTGTATTTTTACAATGAATAAGTATTTTTAGGCAAAGTCAAGAAAAAAAAAGAAAAAAAAGAAAGCAAGGTGAAACTAGGAGGGAGATTGGAACATTAAGTATATGCTATTAAATCGAATACACTTTCTTGAACAGTGTAACAAATTTAGAACTAAGCTTTTCAGCAGCCAATGCAAACAGAACATTATCACTCTGTTTATTAATAGTACCATTAAGATAAAAGCAAGCAAGATGTTCCATAGAAAAATAATATGCCTGGTCCTAAGAGGAGAGGGAAATTTCTCCTGCGAACTCTTGTAGTGAACACTGTGTAATATAGTAAACAATTTGAACTGAATTGTTACAGTAAGTTCAACAATGCATTTCATAGGTCTCTTTCTGGTAAAGTAGACTCATGGCATCAAGCCAAAGAAATTCAGTAAAAGTGATTCTTAGGGAGACTAACGCAATACAGAAAATAACTTCTATACCTTCTTTCTTAATTGAGTTCTAAATTTAATCCTCAGATTACAGCAGTGCTGAATGTCAGAAGAACCATGATTAAATGCCATCTGTGCCGCAGGTATTATAGAGGCAAGACTTATAAATATCCACTCTGCTAAGTATGAGAAAAATTTTAGGATCGCTATTAAAATTAACAAAGTATTAGTAATTGTACTTGGTTTTCAGAATCATTTTATTATTTCAACTCACAAGAGAAAAAATATCCCTTAACTATTTTGGGTAGTTTTTGGCTGGGACAGATTAACAAGAGAAAGGCATGCAAATTTATTTCATACTTTTTGGTGACACAGGAGGCTTCCTGAGGAAATTAAGACCTGAAGAAGCAATTGCACCAGAAAATTTTTATGCTAGGTTTAATGAAGAATGGAAAATCATGGAAAAGAAAAAAGCGTGTAGAGCTAAGAGAGTGTGAACTAAGTGTAGCAGTCTGGGGAAACAGCATGGCCTATTGTTTCAGATTACTCTCCCTGTCTTTCTTTGGAGTTTGCTCCTTTCCTCTAGGAATAGGGAGGGTATCTCTCACCTGAAGGTGAGAATATTTGAATATTCTGAGAATTTGAAATTTCTACAACTTCATATAGGTGTTATTTGATAAAGTGTTTTCCTTTTGTTACTTTTATTGATTCCATGATACAATTTTGAGTTTTGATATGAGGGTATCAGAGATATCATATCACAAGTTGAAACAAAATACTGTGTTTTATTATGTACTCAATGTTAATTGGCTATAAAATATGCATTATAAGAAGGAAGTAATTGCAAATTATTTTAGTACTAGATTTGCAACCTGAAAATAAATATTATGAAATTTTGACCCAGGAAAATTGTACACTTGTTTGTATTATTCTGTCTTTTTTTTATAACTTTGAGTGTGACAAAATACCAGTTCAAGTTACCAATTATAGAATGCAGCTACTTTGGAAGGTAGGAAACCAAAATCATTGACTTGCTAATATATTTCTCTACTGTCTTATTTTCCTTAATTTTTAAATATGTAATTGTGGTAGGTTGAATACATTAGCCATACATTTAAGCTGTTTACCACTTTTATTTTTCCTGAGATAACTTTTTAAATTAGGAATGTTTTTCATGTACATACTTGTGATTTAATATAAGCAGCTTCAAACAATATACTTTTTTTTTTTTTGGCGTCTATTTTTATTTATTTATTTATTTTTTAACATCTTTATTGGAGTATAATTGCTTTACAATGGTGCGTTAGTTTCTGCTTTATAACAAAGTGAATCAGTTATACATATACATATGTTCCCATATCTCTTCCCTCTTGCGTCTCCCTCTCTCCCACCCTCCCTATCCCACCCCTCTAGGTGGTCACAAAGCACCAAGCTGATCTCCCTGTGCTATGCGGCTGCTTCCCACTAGCTATATGTTTTACGTTTGGTAGTGTATATATGTCCATGCCACTCTCTCACTTTGTCACAGCTTAACTTTCCCCCTCCCAATATCCTCGAGTCCATTCTCTAGTAGGTCTGTGTCCTGATTCCTGTTTTGCCCCTAGGTTCTTCATGACCATTTTTTTTTTCTTTCTAGATTCCATATATATGTGTTAGCATACGGTATTTGTTTTTCTCCTTCTGACTTACTTCACTCTGTATGACAGACTCTAGGTCCATCCACCTCACTACAGATAACTCAATTTCGTTTCTTTTTATGGCTGAGTAATATTCCATTGTATATATGTGCCACATCTTCTTTATCCATTCATCTGTTGATGGACATTTAGGTTGCTTCCATGTCCTGGCTATTATAAATAGAACTGCAATGAACATTTTGGTACATGACTCTTTTTGAATTATGGTTTTCTCAGTGTATATGCCCAGTAGTGGGAGTGCTGGGTCGTATGGTAGTTCTACTTTTAGTTTTTAAAGGAACCTCCATACTGTTCTCCATAGTGGCTGTATCAATTTACATTCCCACGAACAGTGCAAGAGGATTCCTTTTCTCCACACCCTCTCCAGCATTTATTGTTGTAGATTTTGTGATGATGGCAATTCTGACCAGTGTGAGATGATATCTCACTGTAGTTTTGATTTGCATTCCTCTAATGATTAATGATGTTGAGCATCATTTCATGTGTTTGTTGGCAATCTGTATATCTTCTTTGGAGAAATGTCTGTTTAGGTCTTCTGCCCATTTTCGGATTGGGTTGTTTGTTTGTTTTTTTTAAATTCACGTTCTTTTATTTATTTATTTATTTATTTATGACTGTGTTGGGTCCCCGTTTCCGTGCGAGGGCCCTCCCCAGTTGCGGCAAGCGGGGACCACTCTTCATCGCGGTGCGCGGGCCCCTCACCATCGCGGCCTCTCTTGTTGCAGAGCACAGGCTCCAGACGCGCAGGCTCAGCAATTGTGGCTCACGGGCCCAGTTGCTCCGTGGCATGTGGGATCCTCCCAGACCAGGGCTCGAACCCGTGTCCCCTGCATTGGCAGGCAGACTCTCAACCACTGCACCACCAGGGAAGCCCGGTTGTTTGTTTTTTTGATATTGAACTGCATGAGCTGCTTGTAAATTTTGGAGATTAATCCTTTGTCAGTGACTTCATTTGCAAATATTTTCTCCCATTCTGAGGGTTGTCTTTTCGTCTCGTTTATTGTTTCCTTTGCTGTGCAAAAGCTATTAAGTTTCATTAGGTCCCAATTGTTTATTTTTATTTCCATTTCTCTAGGAGGTGGGTCAAAAGGATCTTGCTGTGATTTATGTCATAGAGTGTTCTTCCAATGTTTTCCTCTAAGAGTTTAATAGTGTCTGGCCTTACATTTAGGTCTTTAATCCATTTTGAGTTTATTTTTGTGTATGGTGTTAGGGAGTGTTCTAATTTCATTCTTTTACATGTACCTGTCCAGTTATCCCAGCACCACTTATTGAAGAGGCTGTCTTTTCTCCACTGTATATTTTTGCCTCCTTTATCAAAAATAAGGTGACCATATGTGTGTGAGTTTATCTCTGGGCTTTCTATCCTGTTCCATTGATCTATATTTCTGTTTTTGTGCCAGGACCATACTGTCTTCATTACTGTACCTTTGTAGTATAGTCTGAAGTCAGGGAGCCTGATTCCTCCAGTTCTGCTTTTCTTTGTCAAGATTGCTTTGGCTATTCAGGGTCTTTTGTGTTTCTATACAAATTGTGAAATTTTTTGTTTTAGTTCTGTGAAAAATGCCAGTGTTACTTGGATAAGGATTGCATTGAATCTGTAGATTGCTTTGGGTAGTAGAGTCATTTTCACGATGTTGAGTCTTCTAATCCAAGAACATGGTATATCTCTCCATCTATTTGTATCATCTTTAATTTCTTTCATCAGTATCTTATAATTTTCTGCATACAGGTCTTTTGTCTCCTTAGGTAGGTTTATTCCTAGATATTTTATTCTTTTTGTTGCAATGGTAAACGGGAGTGATTTCTTAATTTCACTTTCAGATTTTTCATCATTAGTGTATAGGAATGCTAGAGATTTCTGTGCATTAATTTTGTATCTTGCTACTTTACCAGATTCATTGATTAGCTCTAGTAGTTTTCTGGTAGCATCTTTAGGATTCTCTATGTGTAGTATCATGTCATCTGCAAACAGTGACAGCTTTACTTCTTTTCCGATTGGGATTCCTTTTATTTCTTTTTCTTCTCTGATTGCTGTAGCTAAAACTTCCAAAACTATGTTGAATAATAGTGGTGAGAGTGGGCAACCTTGTCTTGTTCCTGATCTTAGTGGAAATGGTTTCAGTTTTTCACCATTGAGGACGATGTTGGCTGTGGGTTTGTCATATATGGCCTTTATTATGTTGAGGAAAGTTCCCTCCATGTCTCCTTTCTGGAGGGTTTTTATCATAAATGGGTGTTGAATTTTGTCAAAAGCTTTCTTTGCATCTACTGAGATGATCATATGGTTTTTCTCCTTGTATTTGTTAATATGGTGTATCACATTGATTGATTTGCGTATATTGCAGAATCTTTGCATTCCTGGGATAAACCCCACTTGATCATGGTATATGATCCTTTTAATGTGCTGTTGGATTCTGTTTGCTAGTATTTTGTTGAGGATTATTGCATTTGTGTTCATCGTTGATATTGGCTGGTAGTTTTCTTTCTTTGTGACATCTTTGTCTGGTTTTGGTATCAGGCTGATGGTGGCCTCCTAGAATGAGATTGAGAGTGTTCCTCCCTCTGCTATATTTTGGAACAGTTTAAGAAGGATAGGTGTTAGCTCTTCTCTAAATGTTTGATAGAATTCGCCTGTGAAGCCATCTGGTCCTGGGGTTTGTTTGTTGGAAGATTTTTAATCAGAGTTTCAACTTCAGTGCTTGTTATTGGTGTGTTCATATTTTCTATTTCTTCCTGGTTCAGTCTCAGAAGGTTGTGCATTTCTAAGGATTTGTCCATTTCTTCCAGGTTGTCCATTTTATTGGCATATAGTTGCTTGCAGTAATCTCTCATGATCCTTTGTATTTCTGCAGTGTCAGCTGTTACTTCTTTTTATTTCTAATTCTATTGATTTGAGTCTTCTCCCTTTTTTTCTTGATGAGTCTGGCTAATGGTTTATCAATTTTGTTTATCTTCTCAAAGAACCAGCTTTTAGTTTCACTGATCTTTGCTATTGTTTCTTTCATTATTTTTTCATTTCTTTCTGATCTGATCTTTATGATTTCTTTCCTTCTGCTAACTTTGGGGTTTTTTTGTTCTTCTCGAATTGTTTTATGTGTAAGGTTAGGTTGTTTATTTGAGATGTTTCTTGTTTCTTAAGGTAGGATTGTATTGCTATAAACTTCCCTCTTAGAACTGCTTTTGCTATATCCCATAGTTTTGGGTTGTCGTGTTTTCATTGTCATTTGTTTCTAGGTATTTTTTGATTTCCTCTTTGATTTCTTCAGTGATCTCTTGGTTATTATGTAGTGTGTTGTTTCGCCTCCATGTGTTTGTATTTTTTACAGATTTTTTCCTGTAATTGATATCTAGTCTCATAGTGTTGTGGTCGGAAAAGATACTTGATACAATTTCAGTTTTCTTAAATTTACCAAGGCTTGATTTGTGAGCAAAGATGTGATCTATCCTGGAGAATGTTCCCTGAGCACTTGAGAAGAATGTGTATTCTGTTGTTTTTGGATGGAATGTCCTATAAATATCAATTAAGTCCATCTTGTTTAATGTATCATTTAAAGCTTGTGTTTCCTTATTTATTTTCATTTTGGATGATCTGTCCATTGGTGAAAGTGGGGTGTTTAAGTCCCCTACTATAATTGTGTTACTGTCGATTTCCCCTTTTATGGCTGTTATTATTTGCCTTATGTATTGAGGTGCTCCTATGTTGGGTGCATAAATATTTAAAATTGTTATATCTTCTTCTTGGATCAATCCCTTGATCATTATGTAGTGTCCTTCTTTGTCTCTTGTAATAGTCTTTATTTTAAAGTCTATTTTGTCTGATATGAGAATTGCTACTCCAGCTTTCTTTTGATTTCCATTTGCATGAAATATCTTTTTCCATCCCCTCACTTTCAGTCTGTATGTGTCCCGAGGTCTGAAGTGGGTCTCTTGTAGACAGTATATATACAGTTCTTTTTTTTGTGTGATTCAGCCAGTCTGTGTTTTTCGGTTGGAACATTTAAGCCATTTACATTTAAGGTAATTATCGATATGTATGTTCCTATTCCCATTTTCTTAATTGTTTTGCATTTGTTATTGTAGGTCTTTTCCTTGTCTTGTGTTTTCTGCCTAGCGAAGTTCCTTTAGCATTTGTTGTAGAGCTGGTTTGGTGGTGCTGAATTCTCTTAGCTTTTGCTTGTCTGTAAAGGTTTTAATTTCTCCATCAAATCTGACTGTGATCCTTGCTGGGTAGAGTAATCTTGGTTATAGCTTTTTCTCCTTCATCACTTTAAATATGTCCTGCCACTCCCTTCTGGCTTGCAGATTTTCTGCTGAAAGATCATCTGTTAACCTTATGGGGATTCCCTTGTGTGTTATTTGTTGTCTTTCCCTTGCTGCTTTTAATATTTTTTCTTTGTATTTAATTTTTGATAGTTTGATTAATATGTGTCTTGGCGTGTTTCTCCTTGGATTTATCCTGTATGGGACTCTCTGTGCTTCCTGGACTTGATTAACTATTTCCTTTCCCATATTAAGGAAGTTTTCAACTATAATCTCTTCAAATATTTTCTCAGTCCCTTTCTTTTTCTCTTCTTCTTCTGGACCCCTATAATTCGAATGTTGGTGTGTTTAATGTTGTCCCATCGGTCTCTGAGACTCTCCTCAATTCTTTTCATTCTTTTTTCTTTATTCTGCTCTGCAGTAGTTATTTCCACTGTTTTATCTTCCAGGTCACTTATGCATTCTTCTGCCTCAGTTATTCTGCTATTGATCCCTTCTAGAGAATTTTTAATTTCATTTATTTTGTTGTTCATCACTGTTTGTTTGCTATTTTGTTCTTCTAGGTCCTTGTTATACATTTCTTGTATTTTGTCTATTCTATTTCCAAGATTTTGGATCATCTTTACTATCATTATTCTGACTTCTTTTTCAGGTAGAGTGCCTATTTCTTCTTCATTTGTGAGGTCTGGTGGGTTTTTGCCTTGCTCCTTCATCTGCTGTGTGTTTTTCTGTCTTCTCATTTTGCTTAACTTACTGTGTTTGGGGTCTCTTTTTCCTGCAGGCTGCAGGTTCATAATTCCCGTTGTTTTTGGTGTCTGTCCCCCAGTGGCTAAGGTTGGTTCAGTGGGTTGTGTAGGCTTCCTGGTGGAGGGGACTAGTGCCTGTGTTCTGCTGGATGAGGCTGAATCTTGTCTTTTTGGTTGGCAGGACTGTATCCGATGGTGTGTTTTGGGGTGTCTGTGGCCTTATTATGATTTTAGGCAGCCTCTCTGCTAATGGAGGGGGCTGTGTTCCTGTCTTGCTAGTTGTTTGGCATAGGGTGTCCAACACTGTAACATACTGGTCGTTGAGTGAAGCTGGGTCTTGGCCTTGAGATGGAGATCTGTGGGAGATTTTTGCCATTTGATATTACGTGGAGCTGGGTGGTCTCTTGTGGACCATTGTCCTGAACTTGGCTTTCCCACCTCAGAGGCACAGCCCTGATGCCTGGCTGGAGCATAAAGAGCGTTTCATCCACACGACTCAGAGTAAAAGGGAGAAAAAATAGAAAGAAAGAAGGAAAGAGGATAAAGTAAAATAAAATAAAGCAAGGTAAAATAAAATAAAGTTATTAAAATAAAAATAATTATTAAGAAAAAATTTTTAAAAAGTAATTTAAAAAAAACAAAAAGCAAACATAAAAAACGGACAGACAGAACCCTAGGACAAATGGTAAAAGCAAAGCTGTACAGACAAAATCACACACAGAAGCATACACATACACACTGACACAAAGAGAAAAAGGGAAAAAAAAATATATATTTTTCTCCCAAAGTCCACCTCCTCAATTTGGGATGATTCGTTGTCTATTCAGGTATTCCACAGATGCAGGTACATCAAGTTGATTGTGGAGATTTAATCCGGTGCTTCTGAGGCTACTGGGAGAGATTTCCCTTTCTCTTCTTTGTTTGCACAGCTCCTGGGGTTCAGCTTTGTATTTGGACCCGCCTCTGCGTGTAGGTCGCCTGAGGGCATCTGTTCTTCGATGGGA
Source organism: Balaenoptera musculus (assembly GCF_009873245.2). Lineage (NCBI taxonomy): Eukaryota > Metazoa > Chordata > Mammalia > Artiodactyla > Balaenopteridae > Balaenoptera > Balaenoptera musculus. Next base: position 42,360,442 of record NC_045788.1, read on the forward strand.
CAGGACAGGCTTAAAGGAGCAGCTGATTAGGGGGCTCTGGCTCACTCATGCCGGGGGGAGGGAGGAGTACGGATGCAGGGCGAGCCTGCAGAGGCAGAGGCCAGCGTGATGTTGCACCAGCCTGAGGCGTGCTGTGTGTTCTTCTGGGGAAGTTGTCCCTGGATCACAGGACCCTGGCAGTGGCGGGCCGCACTGGCACCTGGGAGGGGAGGTGTGGATAGTGACCTGTGCTTGCACACAGGCTTCTTGGTGGCTGCAGCAGCAGCCTTAGCGTCCCATGCCCGTCTCTGGTGTCTGCGCTGAAAGCTGCAGCTCGTGCCCGTCTCTGGAGCTCGTTTAGGTGGTGTTCTGAATCCCCTCTCCTCACCCACCCCGAAACAATGGTCTCTTGCCTGTTAGGCAGCTCCAAAGTTTTTCCTGGACTCCCTCCCGGCTAGCTGTGGTGCACTAGCCCCCTTCAGGCTCTGTTCACGCAGCCAACCCCAGTCCTCTCCCTGCGATCCAACCTCTGAAGCCTGAGCCTCAGCTCCCAGCCCCTGCCCGCCCTGGCGGGTGAGCAGACAAGCCTCTCGGGCTGGTGAGTGCTGGTCGGCATCGATCCTCTGTGCAGGAATTGCTCTGCTTTAACCTCCGCACCCCTGTTGCTGCTCTCTGCTCCGTGGCTCCAAAGCTTCCCCCCCTCTGCCACCCACAGTTTCCGCCCGCGAAGGGGCTTCCTAGTGTGTGGAAACCTTTCCTCCTTCACAGCTCCCTCCCACTGGTGCAGGTCCAGTCCCTATTCTTTTGTCTCTGTTTTTTTCTTTTTTTTTGCCCTACCCAGGTACGTGGGGAGTTTCTTGCCTTTTGGGAGGTCTGAGGTTTTCTGCCAGCGTTCAGTAGGTGTTCTGTAGGAGCTGTTCCACATGTAGATGTATTTCTGATGTATTTGTGAAAAAGAAGCTGATCTCCACGTCTTACTCTTCCGCCACCTTGAAGCTCCTCCCCTCTATTTCTTAATATACTTTTAAATATAGAGATTGTTTAAATACTCAGTGATATTTAGATTTAGAATTTCTCCATATACAAAGATAATTTTTAAATAATTAGTAATTCCTGACAATAAAATTACCAATTTCCTTTTGTTTTTCTTTTTTTTTTTTTTTGGTCTAATATGTACTCAAAATTAACTTAAAACTTTGTTTTTGTTTTTGTTTTTGTTTTCATGAAAAATATATGTGTGAATAGAAAAACAAGGATGTGTCTATTGATCCATAACAGTGTATGTCCAATTATGGCTGTGCTCTCTAATTTAAATGTACCATTAATTAAAACCAGAACTCTATGAGATATCCTATGTGTTAATCAGAGTAACTCTGGTAGAACTCAAAGTTGTGCCTGAGTCAGGCAACAGATTAAATTACTATTATTTTTTTAAAATACTGGACTTCCAAAGGTAAAAATTAAATGAGCTAAAAAAGAACAGGACAAAAACTAATTACTCTTCTTGTCTAAAATAAAAAGTATAAGAAAAAAGGAGACACATAGTCATCAGACAACTATGAGCATAGATTTAAAAATTACTTAGAGCGCTTCCCTGGTGGCGCAGTGGTTGAGAATCTGCCTGCCAATGCAGGGGACACGGGTTCGAGCCCTGGTCTGGGAAGATCCCACATGCCGCAGAGCAACTAGGCCCGTGAGCCACAACTACTGAGCCTGCGCGTCTGGAGCCTGTGCTCCACAACAAGAGAGGCTGTGGTAGTGAGAGGCCCGCGCACCACGATGAAGAGTGGCCCCCACTTTCCGCAACAAGAGAAAGCCCTGGCACAGAAACGAAGACCCAATGCAGCCATAAATAAATAAATAAATAAAAATTAAAAAAAAAAGAAAGGAAAAATATCCCCCAGGAATCTGAAAACAAAGACTAAATTCTAAAATAATTACTGTGAATGTACAGGGAGTATATCTCCTTAAGAAAAAAAAAAAAAAATTATTTAGAAAAGTGAGGGCTTAAGACAAAATTAAATTTACTTACCATCTCATATATTATTAAAGGTAAAAACAATTCAAGTAACAAACAGTACAGAAAATCAGTTTTAAAAGTGGTTATTTTATGACGAGAGATAAGGATTTCAAACACTGAAATATTTACAGATCAAATTAGCTAAAAAATTATATATATGTAAATATAAATATTTATTTTCCTCTTTTATCGAATGCAAAACTGAAAAAAAAATATTCAAGTTTGTTAAAAATGTAGACATTTTTAATCCCCTGTTCTTGGTTTGTTGCAGTAGCTAGATATCAACTGGTGTGACACAGAGACTAACAGGAAGAAAACAGAAAGTTATAGACATTATTTGCAGGAAGCTGGAGAAGATTAATGAGGCAATGATAACTAAAGGAGCTAAGGCAAATAAGAAAGTAAGAGTTTTGAGAGAGGAGCCATTTCTCTGTAGCTGCTTTTCCTATGATGGCAATTTAAAAGAAAAGCTACAGGCAGGGTGCAGAGTTTATGAGCATTACAACTCCTATTCAAAGTTAGTTGAATACTAGGACTGAACTGGGCAGGCAGGAAGCAATAAACCTAATCAGCAAACTCTGAGAAGCAGAGCAGATCTCTCTTTGCTTTAGGATAACAAAGATTAGAGTTTGAGTCATGCCAGTGTAAAGAATCAAAGATTATACCAAGTTCTCAGGTGAAAACCCTTAAGAGAGGAAAGGTACATTTATTCTTACTAGGATGCTACACTGCCCCTATTCAGATTGAAATCAGGTAATTAGCCATCACTATCTGCTTGTAGAAGAAAGGGTGAAATGTCTTTAGAGGGAAGTAGTAACTCTACAGCTTTTCATAAACATTGTCAAAATTAACAAACAATAATTGGTGTTTTTGAAAATGTCAATAAAATTAATCTTTTAGATAGGATGATTAATAAAAATGAGAACACAAATTATTGACATCAGGAACAAAAGAGACTTTTTCACTACAAATCTACAGAATTAAAAATGATAACTATAGAAATATATGAGTAACTTATTTCACAAATGAATCGACAGTTTAGATTGAAATTACAAATTCTTTTAAAAATACAATTGACCAAAATTGACAAAAAAATAAACAGAATATCTTAATAGTTCTACTAAGGAAATGGACTTCATAACAAAAAAACAAACAAACAAAATTCACATAAAGAAAACTCCAGGCCCAGATAGATTTACTGGTGAATTTTATCAGATTTTCAAGAAAGAAAAATTAACAATTTTCCATACAACTTTTCAGAAAGCAGAGAAGAGACTACTGCACAACTTATTTATGGAGCCAACTAAACCTTAATATTTAAATCTTACAATTATATGAGAAAAAATATTATGAGAAAGTATCCCTCTTGAACATAAATAAAAATGCTTAATAAGATATAAGTAGATTGAACACAACTGTATATGTGAAAAAGAAAATATATCATGAAGAAGTAGGCTTCATATCAGGAATATGAAATTGTTTTATCATTTATAAATTAATCAGTGGAATTCATCTTAACAGAAAAAAAAATGATCATATCAACTTGAAGAAAAAAGCGTATGACAGAAAGCAACGTCTGTTCATGATAAAAATTCTTATCAAACTAGAGGACTAGTAGGAAACTTCAGTCTGGTAAATGGCATTCTACCACAAAACAAAAACAATAATGTTGATAAAACTAACATATATATTGCTATGGTTTGAATGTTTGTGTCCCCCCCAAATTCATACGTTGAAACCTAATGCCCAATGTGATATATCAGGATGTGGGGAATTTTGGTGGGTGATTAGGTCATGAGGGTGGAGCTCTCATAAATTTGATTAGTGCTCTTCTGAAAGAGACCCCACAGAGCTCCCTAGACTCTAGCCCCTTCCTTCTGCCATGTAAGGTTACAGTTAGAAGGCTCAATCTATGAATCAGAAATCCGGTTTTCACCAGACACAAATCTTCTGGTGCCTTGATCTTGGACTTCCCAGCCTACAGAAATGTGAGAAATATATTTCAATTATTTATAAGCCATCCAGTCTCTGATATTTTGTTATAACAGCCAGAATGAACTAAGACATATTAATAGTGAAAGACTGTGCTTTGTCCCCAAAATCTGGAATGTATCAAGGAAGATTGCTTTTATTATTTTTATACAATATTGTCCTGAGGGCCCTCTCTGTTTCAATAGGACAGAAAAAAATGAAAATGTATAAAGAAAGGAAAGTATAAAATACTGTTCCCATTTGCAGATTATATGATTACTCATGTAGAAAATCCCCCCAATAACTACAAACTACTAAAACCTACTAAAACTAATACTATAATATCTCAAAGTTTATCTCAAAAAGATTTCAATAAAGAAATTGAGTACAACTTTATAATAGCTTAAAATTGGAAACTAGCCAAATTTCCATCACAAATGCATGGATGAATAAAATAGGGTATAGTTCATTTTGGCTGTTATAACAAAATATCAGAGACTGGATGGCTTATAAATAATAGAAACGTATTTCTCACATAATTATTCATTTTATTAAACTTGTAACCTAATATATATTGCCTTTATTTGTTCTTATGCATATTATGTTGATTTTTATCTTTTCAGTTTTAATCTTTAAGTGAACATAGGCTATTTGTGTCTTATTCATTACCTATAAGGCAGTCACAAAACAATGTGACCTGAAACCAAGTGAATCATTAAACATCTTCTATACAATGTTTTCTTGATATCCTAGACAGTATTATAAAATTTTAAGTGACTGAATGCATGAATGCATGTGTATGTATATATGTGCATAAATTCCTTCAAATATATACTAGAAAGTTGTTTTGGAAATGAATACCTCTTGTTGGAAAAAAAATTTACTTGAAAATCAGCATATCTGAATTTCTTCAGGTTCACTTTAGTTTATTCAGTTTATTTTACTCCACTTAAAAAGGCAAGTAAAATGAAGATATTTTTATCAAAAATAAATATGATTAATAAAAATTTTTATGAAATAGGACCTATCATCACATAATAGTGTGGTCATCAAGTTTGAGATACCATGCTCTATAAAAGAAATTCTATATACCTTTATCTATAGAAGATATAAGATAATATATTTACTCTGAGATAAATTGAAATTAAATAAATGTTTCTGGTTTTGTTTCCTCTATATTTTATCATCAGTTTGATATGCTGTTTAAAAAAAATTTATATTGCTGATGTTGGTGAAAGTCAGAATTTACTTGAACACTAATTGATATATTGTTTCTATGTGGAAATTAGGAAATGGATATCAGAGATCTAAAAATATATATGTAACGTTTAGGCACCATTTGTGTTTTAAAAAAATCTTTCTCAGTAATCACACAGATATGGTTATAGAATAATTGTTCACAATAAAAAGGAAAGGAAACAACCATAATATCAAAATGTACTTTAGATACATTTAAATTATGTTACATCAAAATAACAAAATATAACACAGTCACTAACAATAGTGATATAATCCACTCTAAAATATTGATAGTATTACCCTTACCAGGTGATAACAGGAGTTAGACAGACTTTTAAGTTTTACTCCTTGCATTTTAGAAATACTTGAGCTCTTGGCAATATATGTATACTTTTAGACTCTTTTTTTAGAGAAGTTTTAAGTCCACAGCAATATTAAGCAGAAGGTACAGAGATTTCCCTCAGCCCCCTGCCTCCAAACTTGCATAGCCTCCCCCATTATCAGCATCCCCCTCTAGAGTGGTACATTTATTAAAATTGATGAACCTACATTGACACATCATTATAAGCCAAAATCCATAGTTTACATTACATCTCATTCTTTTTTTTTTTTTAAAGGAGCACTATTTTTTTAAATTAATTAATTAATTAATTAATTTATTTACTTATTTTTGCTGTGTTGGGTCTTCGTTGCTGTGCGAGGGCTTTCTCCAGTTGCGGCAAGTGGGGGCCACTCCTCATCGCGGTGCGCGGGCCCCTCACTATCGCGGCCTCTCCGGCTGCGGAGCACAGGCTCCAGACGCGCAGGCTCAGCAGTTGTGGCTCACGGGCCCAGCCGCCCCGCGGCACGTGGGATCCTCCCAGACCAGGGCTCGAACCCATGTCCCCCGCATTGGGGGGCAGATCCTCAACCACTGCGCCACCTGGGAAGCCCACATCTCATTCTTGATGTTGTACATTCTATAGGTTTGGGCAAATGTATAATCACATGTATGTACTCATCATTATGGTATCATAAATTTCACTGCCCTGAAACTCCTACATGCTCCACCTAATCATCTCTCCTTACCACCCCAAATCCTAAAAACTATGGATCTATTTACTGTCTCCATTGAATTTCCAGAATGTCATATTGTTAGAATCATACAGTACGTAGCCTTTTCAGATTGGCTTCTTTTACTTAGTAATGTGTATTTAAGTTTTCAATGTGTCTTTTCACGGTTTGATAGTTCATTTCGCTTTAGTGCTGAATAATATTCCTCAGTCTGGATGCACCACAGTTTATCAGTTTACCTATTGAAGGACATCTTGGTTGCGTTCAAGTTTTGGCAATTGTGAATAAAGATGCTATAAATATCCATGTGCAGGTTTTCGTATGGACATAAGTTTTCAACTCCTTTGGGTAGGTAACAAGGAACACAGTAGTTGGATTATACAACAAGTGTATATTTAGTTTTGTAAGAAATTGCCCAACTGTCTTCCAATGTGGTTGTACTATTTTGTATTCCCACCAGTAATGAATGAGAGTTCTTGTTGCTTCACATCCTCACCAGCATTTGGTGTGTTGTCCTTACTGTGGATTTTGTCTGCTCTAGTAGGCATGTAGTGTTATCTTGTTTTAATTTGCATTTTCCTAATGACATATGATGTGGAGCATGTTTTCATAAGCTTATTTGCCATCTCTATGTTCTTTGGTGAGGTGTCTGTTCAGATTTTGGCTCAATTTTTAATTGTTATTTATTTTCTTATTACTGAGTTTTAAGTGTTTTTTGTATATTTTGAATAATACTCCTTTTATCAGATATATCTTTTGAAAATATTTTCTCCCAGTTTGTGGCTTGTCTTTTCATATTCTTGACATTCTCTTTTGCAGGGCATAAGTTTTTTAATTTTAATGAAGTCTAAATTATTCATTCTTTCTTTTATGGATTGTGCCTTTGGTGTTGTATCTAAAAAGTCATTGCCTGCCTTTTCAATTTTAAACGTTTTCTTTGGAAAAATGGGATTTGTTAAAATATATTCAAAGCAACATATTATATTTTCTTGTGCTCCATATTTAATATATTTTGTTATTGAGAGAAAAACAAATACATGAACTCAATATTGTTCTACAAAATTTGCTATCTACTGTCAGTCATTTGATTTCAAATTAAAAAAAAAAAAACTTTTTAAAAAAAATTGCAGACTTTAACCTGTCATTAAGTTTATGTGTTCAAAATTAACAAGGAATTGAAAAGTAATGCAACAATGTAGGCAAAACATAATAGATGTTTCCAGGATAAAGTTAATGAAATTAAAGTTTTTTTCCTATTAATCTATGTTAACATGGCTGTCTCATTGCCTTTAAAATTAAACTACAATGGTAAACAGAGAGACAGTTCCCTTATAAATGAATCCAATATGTAAAAAAAATAAAGTATAAATTGTCTGGGCTATTTTCCCAGGATTTTCTAAACTTCTAAAATTTGAATCCTATATGATTTTATACGATTTAATTAATAGTTTGTAATATTTGATATACAATCGCACTTGAATTCTGTTAGTTGACTAATGCATAATGACATTTGGTTTTTAAATATAAAGCCATGAAGACTGTTGTTATTCTGGCTGCCTTGCTGTATGCACAGCTCCTCTCTCTCTCTCTCTCTCTCCATATATGTATATGAGACAAGTGAGACAAGTAATTAGGTGCCTAAGAAAGAAAAAGTACTCTGGCTGAAAAAGGACATTAATAAACTTTTTATGCTAACCATACTCCTTAAAAATATAACTATACGTTAACAATACAGGATTGTAGATATTGTCATTTGATAGAATAAGTAAACAAAGAGTAGTAACATGAAATATCCATGGTCATTAATATTGAAAGAGATTAATACATCACTGGAAATGCCATTAGGGCCCAAACACATAAAGATTCAGATAGATGTAGAGAAATGTCTTGGGCCAGCAATTTTAAGACTCTTCCTAAATGAACATATGATCTCCAAAAGCAGAGTCCCCAAAGGTCTTAGTTTCTCACTATTCAAAACACTGTAGCTGAGAAACTGTCTTGTTAATTGTCTGCCAAGCTGTCAATCACTCTATAGCACCTATCTTGTAGTAGAAATGACTTGACCTCCATTCTCAGAAAAATTGTCTCTGAGATTAAATAAGCTTCTCCATAGCATGTGATGTCATCTATTAGCAGATAATCTTCCTTTTTTTTTTCCTATTTTCATTTTCCTCCATAATAATTGTCAATTAAATAGTCATTGGAATGAATATAGTTTGTCGTCTAAAATAATCTGGGTCTAGCATTAAAGACCCTTCACATTCAACTGCCTTTCTAAAAATAAAAGTTAATTAAATCTTCACATTTAACATAATTATGTACACTGTCCAACGGTATAAAATGTTCTAACTCAGCAGCAGAAAACATAACATTACATTTGTACATTTCTTTTACCATATCTTTGCTGGTTTATTTAACTAAAAAATTAGTGCTGTGACTTGCATACCCTGAGAAATTATGTCCTAGACAATATCTTTCTGCAAAGAAAATGTCAATCCAAAGATTTCATATTTGGGAGTTGTATTTAATAAGGCATTATCCCTGAGAGATCAAATTAAGGGTTTCATAATTTTACTAAGATGCACAAATCCCTCATCTAAATGGCAAGAAGTGATAGGCATCAAGGGCAAAAGTGATAAAAAGAGAGTTTAAAGTGTTCTTTCTTAATATTTATCTTTGAACTATGTTATTTACATAATAGCATCAGAGAGTTATTTAAATTAAAAAAAATACATCTTAGAACTGTAAATTATCGTAAGTATAGCACTTTACAATGAGGAAACTAATGTGCTTTGCAATATATTTTATATTTCTAATAGAGCTAGAAATTTTTTCAAAAAATAACGCGCTATATTCTGAAAACTCAATTAAACACCATTAGAAAGCAAAGCAAATCAGTGTGAATATATTCTATACAGAAAAATGTATATTTCTATACAGAGAAAATATATATTTCTATACAGAGAAATGTATATTCTATACAGAGAAAATGTTCTTATTTTGTTTTTTCCCCAAGGAAACTGTTTCTTATTCATGTTCTACTTCCTGAAGTACCCTACTTTTGTGACTCTGGATTTCTTCAACTGCCACAGACTAATCCACTTAATTTGTAATTGAAAACTTACTTAACTTACTCAACTAATCCACTTAATTTGTAATTGAAAACTTAAGCAAATTTGCTTAAGCAAAGCACAGACTATGAGACCACTGATTACAAAAGTGTGTTGGTAATAAGTGTAAATTAGTATTTAATTTAAAATTTCTTTTTTTAATTTTTAACTTTTTTGATTTGGGGGTATCATGTATCAATAAAGTTTCTACCAAGCATCAGAAATAACAAGAGTTATCAACAAGACTTATCATTTTTTAAAGTATGGAGTCACTTTTTGATTTGACTTTGAGCCCCAGTTTCATAACTGGAATCATGGACTATCTGTGTAAGTAAGTGCCAGACCTAGGTAGTGGTTCCATTACTCCAAGATGGCAGCAGCAGGAAGTTGTTCTTGTTAGAAATTATTTTATTGAATTCCACCCTAGAGGGGAAGATTTTGCTGTTCACTGCCAGTCATCTTTGATTCTGATTGCCTACCAAATATTAGTATAATGTGTGGTCCTAGAGTCTCTCTTTGTTGGGCAATATCTGATATGTCATTTATTGGCTGCACTATTTTGGACCTCTTTGTCTGTATTTTATCTTAATCCTGAGATATCTTTTCCTAGATTTTCTCTAAACATACAGTGTCTGTCCCTCTATCATAAACCTGCTTGAATCTAGAGAGAGTTTATTTCCAGGTCCCTTTGCTATCACTGAAATAATGAACCTAATGTCAAAATCAGCTATTTTCAAATTTAATAAAGTTTTATCTATAAATGTTTATACATTAAAATTATTCTATTGCTGTTAATAATCATTTCTTAAAGTGTATTTCTTGAAACTGAATGTATTATGTCTGTTTCTATCAATACCTTCTAAGGAATGTATAATAGAGAAGACTGTAAGCTATTTGTTTTAGAAACAAGCTTATGAGACAAAAAGTGAGGACAATACAAGCCTCAGATTAGCAGTGAATAGTTTCATAGTGCTGGGCTTTCCTATAGGTTCAAGATATTGCTTGAAGTTAATATCTCTTAGCATATTTCTATTATTGGAAGGAGTGTGATAGAGAAGCATAAAATGAGAAAATAATCAAATACACACACACAAGTATATTTGTATCAAAATCAGGAAAATATACCCATAACTTTTACACTATTATTTCTGCAATTTATCACATCACTGTAGCTAATATTTGCAACTTCCTTCTTCCATTACCCATTTCATATTCCCTTTGTCTTTAGACAGCACCTTGGCTGGTCTTGGTTCCTTGCTTGGTAGGGTGACCCAAAGGTATTCTCCTAAAGCATCTGGTCTATTGCAGTCCTTCTTGTATTGAGGGGTTCCAGTTGCATATTAATTTTTATCACACAACCTGGTTGCATTAAACAATGCTTCATGGGATTCCCTTCATCTTTACGTGCTTCTACCATAGTCCTATCAAGTAGCAACAATCAGGATCAGTCAGTCTAATGAGTACAGGCACTTTCTTATTTGCCTGATGATTTGTTGGCTTGAAAAAGCCCAAAGTAGATAGGTGACAGACCCAACTTCTAGTTTAATGGAAAGATATCAGTGTCCCCTGTTGGAAGCAATCCTTTCTGGAGAATTAAGCCTTCTAGGCCAGGAAAGCCTACAACTGTGCTTATGGAAAACAAAATACTCATATTATTAGCTCTATAGAGGCAATAGTGAGCAGAGCCATTTCCATTCCTACCCTGAGATTTCCAGACCCGTGAATTGTGGCTGTAAAAGAAGCAGCGCTCTCTATTGGACTTATTTTAGCAACCACATCCTGGAAGATATTACAATAGTCCAGGAAGGTGTTGCCATCCTGCTGGTACTAAAATTCAGAGTCCATTCCACCATTATATCAGATCTTATTCAGTATGATGGTATGATGATTTTATGTGTCAACTTGACTGGAACAAAGGATATCCAGATATTTGGTTAAATATTATTCTGGATGTGTCTGTGAGGATATTTCTGGATGAGATTAACATTTGAGTCAGTACAAGTAAAGCAAATTGTCTTCCCCAATATGGTTGGGCCTCATATAACGCATTGAAGGCTTGAGTAGGATAAACAGTCTGATAAAATAAGGGAGAATCCATTTTCTCTGCCTGTCTTTGAACTGGGACATCAGTCTTCTCCTGCCTTCAGACAAGGATGAAGGTGCAGACTCGGACTAGATCTTACAACACCTTGAATTCCCAAAGAATAAACACTATACCATGCTTCATTTTCTCCAATATGAGTTCCTTCTTCAGAAGCAAACATAATGTTAAATAAGACATTCTGTACATCTACAATGGTTAGTCCTGTAGAAGCAATGTAGTCAGGAAAGGAAAACCAATATATAGCCTAAGAATCTACTCCAGTGAAAGGCACTTTGAACTACACAAAGTACTCTACTCCCATGATGAAAGTGATCCAGTCTGACTGATCTTTCTGCAGGATAGTGCTGTATCTGGAACTGAGTGTTGATCTCTGCTGACCCGGCAAGAATTGTAGCCAGAGAGATTTCATGAATGGGCTTAGTTAGCCCAAGGAAAACCTCCATCCTAGCCACTGTAGCCATTTTACTTACAAACCCACTGGAAAAGGATGCAGTGGCTGGGAAAAGAAGCAGAAGAATAGATATCTTTTCCTATCTTTTTTATCTGGTTATTAAGATTCAAGCCAAAAGGTCTTGGATGTTGACTAAAATCTGTACTTGCTCTTTGCCTAGCCCTGTGGAGTTTCACAATATGTATGCACAGCTTAATATTCTGCCAAAGATTCAAGGTGACCCCTGTACAGATTTCTGGAGCGCTTATCTCCAGAACTTCCTCCTCTCATGTACTCTTGTTGACAAATTCTAGTACTTTAGTTTGCTTGAACTCTTTGTCCTTATAGTGTGTACTTTATTCCTGAAAATGTTCACAGGCACAAAAGTTGGGAAAATGATAAGGCTCACTTTGTTTCCTTTCTGTAAGGGATTAAAGGAAACAGTAGGTAGGTATATCTCCATATATGTAAGTCATATATATATGTGTGTGTTTGTATATATACATATATATATATGTATGTGTCATACATTCTGCTTGGAAGAGAAAATCCCAAATGCTGCATGTTTTACAAACATTTTTGTTCCCAATGGCACATACATCAGGCATATTTTTACAGAGGCCAAGGTGACTAATTTTATGTAGTATACAGTATACAACTGCACTTATTATATCTTTATAAAGGGATACAGATAGTGCCAAGACCTGTAAATAATTTTTGATGTTTTCTTTTACCTCCAATACAAGTCATTAAAACGTTAAATTTTAAGAAGATTCATAACATATATTTACAATTATCCCTAAATCACTAAGACACCGTATTGAGAAATAGCTTTATCTTTTTGCAAGAGCATTTTCTATACAATCATTCCAATGTAGGTATAAAATATATAAATACTCACCTGGAGTACAGATCAAAAAATAAAGCCATATTGAACAGACATCTCATGTCACAAAATAAACAATACCTTATATTAAAACTGAAGGAAAGGTTATGTTTGATTTTGAGTGAGCACTTACTTGAGACACAAGTATAATTCCTCATCACTAATTTTTTAATCATCTACCTTCCAAGTCTTATCATCTAGCAAAATCCTATCCACTAACTATGAAACAATGTGGATCTGTACCTTTCGCCATCTCTCTGTCCTGGAAAAATTAATTTTCAGGTAAACTATTTAAAGGTCTTCCCACTGGGAGAACTTCCTTTCACCACTGTCCTTTAATGCCACCCAGGAGAAGAACTGTAATAGAACTATGTGTGAACAAGACCCAAATGACTTTCTTTCTCACTTAACTGGTTATAGGAAAATCCACATAAGGCCAGAAGTCAGCGCTGAGCAAAAAGAAGCAATCTAATATCAGTAGGGGTCCTAGCATTGGGAACCACTTTCTTGTGCAGCTTACTGGTTGCTTAGGTCCTACTTGAGGCCAATTTTGTATACATCATTTCCATTTGATGATAGTTTTATACTGTGCATACCTATCTTAATGACTTGGTGGAGCAGGCAGTGCTAGTACATTTTTGGTAGTTCCAATCACATAACTGCTTGCCAGTCCATGGTCAAGAATTCAGTCTTTACTAGGACTTAGTGGTAAGCCAGAAGCTGTTTCACCAAAGGATAATATTTCTCTAGAGAGAAAGCTATGATTCCAGAATTCTAAAAGGACTGAATTATGATTTACCTCTAGGGACTCACAGAGAAAAAGTTTAATGCGATGTGATTTAGTGATATGGCATCATCTAAATTATACATAACTGTAGTACTAAATTACGCACAGTGTAGTTAGTGTCTTATTGTGCAAGCTATAGCATACTTAGAAAGCAAAGTGATAGATACAAATCAGTGTTTTTATCATTTCACTAAGGAGGTCAAGAGAGTTGTGCTGTTAACAGCAACTTGAGTATATTTTAACATAATTAAATTATAAAAATGTATGTATTTGTAAAAGCCAGAATCTCCTTTGGGATAAATGAAAATGTTGATGTTATTTGAGCAACCTTAGTGATGCTTTTTTTGTAAGATTAAGTTAGGCAAACCTTAATGATAGTCCATCTAGCAAATTATCACTAAAGTAGAAAGCAATATTTGCAGGTTAAAATAGGAGATAATACATCCTCAATACATAAATTTCATTTTGGTACATTAGGTAAGGGCAAAGGTGCTTGAAGGGTCTGTCATTCTCAAGTCTTAATAAATATTTCCACTCTCCATAATGTGGTATATATGACAAGATACCCATACATTTCTATAATAATAGGGTATTCTTGGTTTTGATGTTACATTCTGATTCGTTAAAAACTTCATTATTGCAGCTGCCCAAATCTATATGATAAAACGTGTTTAGATTCAGTTAAGCATGATTCTCCGTGGAAGAATTAAAGAGAGACTGTACAATTTAACCAAAGATTCATTAAGGCCCATTATAATTCAGATTAACCTGAAATGTGTTTCATGTCATATATACATATATATATATATATATATATATATTATATATATATATATATATTTACACACATAATTAGGCCCCAGTAAAAAAATAACATTCTTATTTCAGATTATTTTTCAGTTTCTTTGCCTATAGTTGTTATGTTCCAAAGGAAAATAAGCAGACTTCTAAGAACACTGGAGGACTACATTATTTAAAAAATATGTGTCCATATCACATATTTAAAAAGTCTTAAATTGCTATATTTAAAAATTAAGATAAATGATTCTCTCTTATCATCTATATTTTTTACTAAATTGTGCGTGTGTGCATGTGTGTGTGTATCAAGTCAGTGTGGGATTTACCCCAGGGATGCAAGGATTCTTCAACATATGCAAATCAATCAACGTGATACACCATATTAACAAATTAAGGAATAAAAACCATATGAGCATACCCAGAGAAAACTGTAATTCAAAAAGACACATGCACCCCAATGTTCATTGCAGCACTATTTACAATAGCTGGGTCATGGAAGCAACCTAAATGCCCATTGACAGATGAATGGATAAAGAAGATGTGGTACATATATACAATGGAATATTACTCAGCCATAAAAAGGAATGAAATTGAGTCATTTGTTAAGATGTGGATGGATCTAGAGACTGTCATACATAGTGAAGTAAGTCAGAAAGAGAAAAACAAATATCGTATATTAACGCATGTATGTAGAACCTAGAAAAATGGTACAGATGAACCGGTTTGCAGGGCAGAAGTTGAGACACAGATGTGGAGAACAAACGTATGGACACCAAGGGGGGAAAACTGCGGTGGGGTGGGGATGGTGGTGTGCTGAATTGGGTGATTGGGATTGACATGTATACACTGATGTGTATAAAATTAATGACTGATTAAAAAAAAAAAACCATATGAGCATCTCAATAGATGAAGAAAAAGCTTTTGACAAAATTCAACACCAATTTATGATAAAAACTCTCCATTAAATGGGTATAGAGGGAACCTACCTCAACATAATAAAGGCTATATATGACAAACCCGCAGCAAACATCATACTCAATGGTGAAAAACTGAAAACATTTCCATTAAGATCAGGAACAAGACAAGGATGCCCACTCTCACCAGTCTTATTCAGGATAGTTTTGGAAGTCCTAGCCACAGCAATCAGAGAAGAAAAATAAAAGGAATACAAATTGGAAAAGAAGTAAAACTGTCACTGCCAATGACATGATACTATACATAGAAAATCCTAAAGCTGCCACCAGAAAACTACTAGAAATAATCAATGAATTTGGTAAGGTTGCAGGATACAAAATTAATGCACATAAATCCCTGGCATTCCTGTACACCAACAAAGAAAAATCAGAAAGAGGAATTAAGGAAACACTCCCATTTACCATTGCAACAAAAATTAACATACGTAGGAATAAACCTGCCTAAGGAGGCAAAAGAATTGTACTCAAAAAACTATAAAACACTCATGAAAGAAATCAAAGATGACATAAACAGATGGAGAAATATACCATGTTCTTGGATTGGAAGAATCAATATTGTGAAAGTGACTCTACTACCCAAAGCAATTTATATATTCAGTGCAATCCCTATCAAACTAACAATGGCATGCTTCACAGAATTAGAACAAAAAAATTACAATTCATATGGAAACACAAAAGACCCCGAATAGCCAAAACAATCTTGAGAAAGAAAAACGGAGTTGGAGGAATCAGGCTCCCTGACTTCAAACTATACCACAAAGCTACAGTAATCAAGACAGTATGGTACTGGCACAAAAATAGAAATATAGATCAATGGTACAGGATAGAATGCCCAGAGATAAACCCACGCACATATGGGCACCTAATTTTCGACAAAGGAGGCAAGAACATACAATGGAGGAAAGACAGCCTCTTCAGTAAGTTGTGCTGGGAAAACTGGACAGGTACGTGTAAAAGAATGAAATTAGAGCACTACCTAACACCATACACAAAAATAAACTCCAAATGGATTAAAGACTTAAATGTAAGACCAGACACTATAAAACTCTTAGAGGAAAGCATAGGAAAACACTTTGGGATAAACCACAGCAAGATCTTTTTTGACCCATCTCCTAGAGAAATGGAAATAAAAACAAAAACAAATGGGACTTAATTAAACTTAAAAGTTTTTGCACAGCAAAGGAAACCATAAACAAGACAAAAAAGACAGCCCTCAGAATGGGAGGAGATATTTGCAAATGAAACAACAGACAAAGGATTAATCTCCAAAATATACAAACAGCTCATGGAGCTCAATATCAAAAAAACAAACAATCCAGTTAAAAAATGGACAGAAGACCTAAATAGGCATTTCACCAAGGAAGACATACAGATGGCCAAGAGGCAAATGAAAAGCTGCTCAACATCACTAATTATTAGAGAAATGCAAATCAAAACTACAATGAGGTATCACCTCACGCCAGTCAGAAAGGCCATCATCAAAAAATGTAGAAACAACAAATGCTGGAAAGGGTGTGGTGAAAAGGGAACCCTCCTGTACTGTTGGTGGGGATGTAAATTAATACAACCACTATGGAGAACAGTATGGAGGTTCCTTAAAAAACTAAAAATAGAACTACCATATGACCCAGCAATGCCACTACTGGGCATATACCCTGAGAAAACCATAATTCAGAAAGAGACATGTACCACAATGTTCATTGCAGCTCTATTTACAATAGCCAGGACATGGAACCAACCTAAATGTCCATCGACAGATGAATGGATAAAGATGTGGCATATATATACAGTGGAATATTACTCAGCCATAAAAAAAGCAAAATTGAGTTATATGTAGTGAGGTAGATGGACCTAGAGTCTGTCATACAGAGTGAAGTAAGTCAAAAAGAGAAAAACAAATACCATATACTAATGCATATATATATGGAATCTAAAAAACAAACAAAAAAATGGTACTGATGAACCTAGTTGCAAGGCAGGAATAAAGAGGTAGACATAGAAAATGGAATTGAGGATATGGGATGGCAGGGTGAAGCTGGGGTGAAGTGAGAGTAGCATCGACATATGTACACTACCAAGTGTACAATAGTCAGCTGGTGGGAAGCAGCAGCATAGCACAGGGAGATCGGCTCGGTGCTTTGGGATGACCTAGAGAGGTGGGATAAGGAGAATAGGAGGGAGGCTCCAGAGGGAGGGGATATGGGGACATGTATATGCATATGGCTGATTCGCTTTGTTGTGCAACAGAAACTAACACAGTATTGTGAAGTAATTATACTCCAATAAAGATCTATTAAAAAAAATTTAATACATTTATTTATTTATTTATTTTTGGCTGCGTTGGGTCTTCGTTGCTGTGCATGGGCTTTCTCTAGTGTGGTGAGCGGGGGCTACTCTTCATTGTGGTGCATGGGCTTCTCATTGCTGTGGCTTCTCTCGTTGCAGAGCACGGCCTCTAGGCACACAGGCTTCAGTAGTTGTGTTTCTTGTGCTCTAGAGCACAGGCTCAGTAGTTTTGGCACACGGCCTTAGTTGCTCCGCGGCATGTGGGATCTTCCTGGACCAGGGCTCGAACCCATGTCCTCTGCATTGGCAGGCAGATTCTTAACCACTGTGTCACCGGGGAAGCCCCTATTTATTAAGAATTTTTAAAGTAGAGATACCCAGCTTTCATAGTCAATTATGTCTCACTGACAGGTATGTTTTCCCTATATTTGATGTTCCACTTTCTGTACTTACTTGACTAATTCCTATACTCTCCAGTAACCATACCATACTCCCATATAATTAATATCTGAGAATTAAAACTTTCCTTACGCCAAGCATGTTTCCAGTCAGTATAAAGTTTTGGACGTCAGTATTCCCAAGGCTTTGGTTAAAATGGTGTGTGGCTTCTTCTGTTCTGGTTTTGTGTTTTGGTTTAGTGCTCGAGATCATGCATGGTTCTTGTCAATAAACCTGAGATCCAAGGATGAGATCTGAGAATTATTCTTTCTTTCAGTTTTGAAAATTACACCCTTATCTTTCTCCTATGAGATATATATATATATATATATTTTTTTTTAAAGTAGAGGGAAGGATTTTTTTAAATTTATTTATCTATTTTTGGCTGTGTTGGGTCTTTGTTTCGTGCGAGGGCTTTCTCTAGTTGCGGCAAGCGGGGGCCACTCTTCATTGCGGTGCGTGGGCCTTTCACTAACGCGGCCTCCCCTGTTGCGGGGCACAGGCTCCAGACGCGCAGGCTCAGTATTTGTGGCTCATGGGCCTAGTTGCTCCGCGGCATGTGGGATCCCCCCAGACCAGGGCTCGAACCCGTGTCCCCTGCATCAGCAGGCAGATTCTCAACCACTGCGCCACCATTGAAGCCCGAGATATTTTAACATTTCAGAATCATTAAAACTCAACTCACCTTAAACATTTGATGTGTAGAATGAACTGTATTTCTGATGTCAGAAAAAGAATGAAAGTGAAAAATAAAAGTTGATGCATTCTTTCTTTTTTTCTGGTATCAAAATGAATCTGTGGCATACTAACTTAGCTTACAACTAGTATAATATCTCTGACCCTTAAAAGTCTTGATAAGACATAGCTGTATAACATAAAATGCCTAGAAGAAAATGTAGGAGAAAATCTTTGTAACCTTTGGTTGAGCAAATAATTTTTAGATACTATATGAAATAGTACAGTAAATTTTGTGGTGATCACTTCATAGTGTATACATATATAAAAACACTACACTGTATGCCTTAAATATATACAGATTTATTTGTGAAATGTCAATAAATCCGTCTTTTAAAAGTATAATCAATTAAAAGTCATATAATTTGAAATTTATCAAAATTAAAGACTTTTACTCTTGAGACGGCATCACTGAGAGAATGAAAAAACAGACACATACTAGGAGAAATTATTTGCAAAGCATATACTGTGGAAGGACTTATATCCACAATTTATTTTTAAAAAACTCTCAAGACTAATAAAAATAATAAAAAGAGAAAGAAAAATAAGAATTAGATTTGGATAGACAGAGTAACATATATATTTCAAATAAGCATTTGAAAAAGGCTTAATATATTTCATGAAAATGACATATATTAATTTTTTGCATACCCATTAAGGTAAGCACATTAAACATGTATGGACAAAAACTAAAAGAATAAAAGAAGAAGGTCTAACAAAAACTAGAATGGAAAAGAGGAAGTAGGAAATAAAAGAACTTGAAAATGGATCAAATAAATGCAGGTAATGTGAAAAAAAATGGTAAAGAGTAGCAAAATAAAATAATAAAGAATTTCAAATGAAACCGTCATCATAATTAATGCAAATAATTCTACATCTTAAAAGACACAGCTAGATCTTAAGTTGGTCTAAAACATTAACAAAATCCACTTTTATTCTGTTTACAATAGACATATCAAAACTTTAAGGATTGAAATTAATTGAAAGTAAAAAGAATTAAAACTGTCCTGAGAAAGTATTAAACAGAGAAAGCTAGAAAATTGTATGACAAAATATATTTTTAGTAAAACATTAAAAATATAGTAATTATATAATATTAAGAAAAGAAAAACATAAAATAAACAATTCTAAACTTGAGCATACCTAATTCCACAATCCCAAGCTGTAATAAGTAAACACGTATTATAATTGTGAGAGATTTCAAAATAATTGTCTCTGAAATTACTACATAAAGCAGAGAAAGCAACTGTACAAATACAGATGATTTGAACAACGCGTATGAGATGCTTGAGCTAAGAGATTTAAAGAATTACCCACCCTTAAAGAAAGATATGTTGTTATGGCATATGTTGAACATTTAAAAAATGATCTCATGATATGCCTTAAGGCGAATAATAACAATATCTACAAATTGGTATCATCCAGACCAAATACTCTTATCAGAATATAATATAGAAATAAATGGTAAACTTTTAAACAATATATTTGGAAATTAAAAAACAAACACACACATTTCTAAATACATAATCTATGAGGCAAAGAGAAATATTAATGGACATCATAAAATATTGCTAGTAAAAATAAAACTGTATAAAGGAAAACCTGCAGAGTACTACTTAATAAACGTAGATAAAAATTTATTATCTTAAGTTTATGGATTTCAAAAATGTTTACTTTAAAAAACCTACCTAAACTTTCTTTGTGAAGTGAAGGAAAACATCATAGGCTATGTTCAAGGAAAGCAGAAGGGAAAAGAAATATTAAATACCTCATATAATAAAATTTTAAAAAATCATACAGAGAATCAATACAACAAGGAATTAGTGCTTTGAGGAAAAATAAATTTGCAAAATTTCCAAAATGCTGATGATTATATCAAGAACAAAGGTGTTTGTGCACACAAACCTACACATAGCCATACCCCTACACACACAGTCACACACATGTGAATATTAATAATGAAAAGTGGTTCAAAGATACAGGTAATATAGTGAATGAAAAGCTTTGTTCCAAAATATTTGAAAATACACTTGAAATGGTAAATTTTGTGCAAAACACAAAATCACTCAATAAGAAGTGAATCTAAAAAGAGTGGTAAGCATTAATGATACAGAATTATTTGACCAGAATCTTCTCATGTGAACAGCCATTTTTCTCAAGTTCAGAAAAAGGCATAGATCATATTTATATGAACTATTAAATTTGAAAAAGAGAAAGCCATTTCTCCAGTTTTATAAAATGAGCAAGACATTTATATAAAAATCATAAATCATTATAAGTAAAACCCATCATTGTATAAAAAATACCTTATTACTCATACTCAATTAGAACTTACCTAAGAGATGGACTACGTTCTAACATTGTAAAATATTTTAAATATTTAAAGTAGAAAACAACTTACAACTTTTAATACATGTATAAAATTTCACTGAAATTTAACAGTCATTTACCAAGTTTCTCTTAGAGGACTAATGCTAAAGCATTTCTCCCTAATGCTAGGGAGAAATATTGTTAACCTGACAAAATACACAAAACCAAAAGCAAACAGCATTCTTTTTTTTTTTTTTTAAACATCTTTATTGAGGTATAATTGCCTTACAATAGTGTGTTAGCTTCTGCTTTATAACAAAGTGAATCAGTTATACATATACAATATGTTCCCATTTCTCTTCCCTCTTGCATCTCCCTCCCTCCCACCCTCCCCATCCCACCCCTCTAGGTGGTCACAAAGCACCGAGCTGATCTCCCTGTGCTATGCGGCTGCTTCCCACTAGCTATCTATTTTACATTTGGTAGTGTATATATGTCCATGACACTCTCTTACCCTGTCACATCTCACCCCACCCCCTCCCCATATCCTCAAGTCCATTCTCTAGTAGGTCTGTGTCTTTATTCCCGTCTTGCCCCTAGGTTCTTCATGGCCTTTTTTTTTTTTTCCCTTAGATTCCGTATATATGTGTTAGCATACGGTATTTGTTTTTCTCTTTCTGACTTACTTCACTCTGTATGACAGACTCTAGGTCCATCCACCTCACTACAGATAACTCAATTTCGTTTCTTTTTATGGTTGAGTAATATTCCATTGTATATATTTGCCACATCTTCTTTATCCATTCATCTGTCGATGGACATTTAGGTTGCTTCCATGTCCTGGCTATTGTAAATAGAGCTGCAATGAACATTGTGGTACATGACACTTTTTGACCTATGGTTTTCTCAGGGTATATGCCCAGTAGTGGGATTGCTGGGTCGTATGGTAGTTCTATTTGTAGTTTTTTAAGGAACCTCCATACTGTTCTCCATAGTGGCTGTATCAATTTACATTCCCACCAACAGTGCAAGAGTGTTCCCTTTCCTCCACACCCTCTCCAGCATTTATTGTTTCTAGATTTTTTGATGATGGCCATTCTGACCGGTGTGAGATGATATCTCATTGTAGTTTTGATTTGCATTTCTCTAATGATTAATGATGTTGAGCATTCTTTCATGTGTCTGTAGGCCATCTGTATATCTTCTTTGGAGAAATGTCTATTTAGGTCTTCTGCCCATTTTTGGATTGGGTTGTTCGTTTTTTTGTTATTGAGCTGCATGAGCTGCTTGTAAATCTTGGAGATTAATCCTTTGTCAGTTGCTTCATTTGCAAATATTTTCTCCCATTCTGATGGTTGTCTTTTGGTCTTGTTTATGGTTTCCTTTGCTGTGCAAAAGCTTTTAAGTTTCATTAGGTCCCATTTGTTTATTTGTGTTCTTATTTCCATTTCTCTGGGAGCTGGGTCAAAAAGAATCTTGCTGTGATGTATGTCATAGAGTGTTCTGCCTATGTTTTCCTCTAAGAGTTTGATAGTGTCTGGCCTTACACTTAGGTCTTTAATCCATTTGGAGTTTATTTTTGTGCATGGTGTCAGGGAGTGTTCTAATTTCATACTTTTACATGTACCTGTCCAATTTTCCCAGCACCACTTATTGAAGAGGCTGTCTTTTCTCCACTGTATTTGCTTGCCTCCTTTATCAAAGATAAGGTGACCATATGTGTGTGTGTTTATCTCTGGGCTTTCTATCCTGTTCCATTGATCTATATTTCTGTTTTTGTGCCAGTACCAAACTGTCTTGATTACTGAAGCTTTGTAGTATAGTCTGAAGTCAGGGAGCCTGATTCCCCCAGCTCCATTTTTCGTTCTCAAGATTGCTTTGGCTATTCGGGGTCTTTTGTGTTTCCATACAAATTGTGAAATTTTTTGTTCTAGTTCTGTGAAAAATGCCAGTGGTAGTTTGATAGGGATTGCATTGAATCTGTAGATTGCTTTGGGTAGTAGAGTCATTTTCACAATGTTGATTCTTCCAATCCAGGAACATGGTATATCTCTCCATCTATTTGTATCATCTTTAATTTCTTTCATCAGTGTCTTATAATTTTCTGCATACATGTCTTTTGTCTCCTTAGGTAGGTTTATTCCTAGATATCTTATTCTTTTTGTTGCAATGGTAAACGGGAGTGTTTTCTTAATTTCACTTTCAGATTTTTCGTCATTAGTGTATAGAAATGCAAGCGATTTCTGTGCATTAATTTTGTATCCTGCTACTTTACCAAATTCATTGATTAGCTCTAGGAGTTTTCTGGTAGCATCTTTAGGATTCTCTATGTATAGTATCATGTCATCTGCAAATAGTGACAGCTTTACTTCTTCTTTTCCGATTTGGATTCCTTTTATTTCTTTGTCTTCTCTGATTGCTGTGGCTAACACTTCCAAAACTATGTTGAATAATAGTGGTGAGAGTGGGCAACCTTGTCTTGTTCCTGATCTTAGTGGAAATGGTTTCAGTTTTTCACCATTGAGGACAATGTTGGCTGTGGGTTTGTCATATATGGCCTTTATTATGTTGAGGAAAGTTCCCTCTATGCCTACTTTCTGCAGGGCTTTTATCATAAATGGGTGTTGAATTTTGTCGAAAGCTTTCTCTGCATCTATTGAGATGATCATATGGTTTTTCTCCTTCAATTTGTTAATATGGTGTATCACATTGATTGATTTGCGTATATTGAAGAATCCTTGCATTCCTGGGATAAACCCCACTTGATCATGGTGTATGATCCTTTTAATGTGCTGTTGGATTCTGTTTGCGAGTATTTTGTTGAGGATTTTTGCATCTATGTTCATCAGTGATATTGGCCTGTAGTTTTCTTTCTTTGTGACATCTTTGTCTGGTTTTGGTATCAGGGTGATGGTGGCCTCGTAGAATGAGTTTGGGAGTGTTCCTCCCTCTGCAATATTTTGGAAGAGTTTGAGAAGGATAGGTGTTAGCTCTTCTCTAAATGTTTGATAGAATTCACCTGTGAAGCCATCTGGTCCTGGGCTTTTGTTTGTTGGAAGGTTTTTAATCACAGTTTCAATTTCAGTGCTTGTGATTGGTCTGTTCATATTTTCTATTTCTTCCTGGTTCAGTCTCGGCAGTTTGTGCATTTCTAAGAATCTGTCCATTTCTTCCAGGTTGTCCATTTTATTGGCATAGAGTTGCTTGTAGTAATCTCTCATGATCTTTTGTATTTCTGCAGTGTCAGTGGTTATTTCTCCTTTTTCATTTCTAATTCTATTGATCTGAGTCTTCTCCCTTTTTCTCTTGATGAGTCTGGCTAATGGTTTATCAATTTTGTTTATCTTCTCAAAGAACCAGCTTTTAGTTTCATTGATTTTTGCTATTGTTTCCTTCATTTCTTTTTCATTTATTTCTGACCTGATCTTTATAATTTCTTTCCTTCTGCTGGCTTTGGGGTTTTTTTGTTCTTCTTTCTCTAATTGCTTTAGGTGCAAGGTTAGGTTGTTTATTCGAGATGTTTCCTGTTTCTTGAGGTAGGCTTGCATTGCTATAAACTTCCCTCTTAGCACTGCTTTTGCTGCGTCCCATAGGTTTTGGGTCGTCGTATCTCCATTGTCATTTATTTCTAGGTATTTTTTGATTTCCCCTTTGATTTCTTCAGTAATCACTTCATTATTAAGTAATGTATTGTGTAGCCTCCATGTGTTTGTATTTTTTACAGATCTTTTCCTGTAATTGATATCTAGTCTCATAGCGTTGTGGTCGGAAAAGATACTTGATACGATTTCAATTTTCTTAAATTTACCAAGGCTTGATTTGTGACCCAAGATATGATCTATCTTGGAGAATGTTCCATGAGCACTTGAGAAAAATGTGTATTCTGTTGTTTTTGGGTGGAATGTTCTATAAATATCAATTAAGTCCATCTTGTTTAATGTATCATTTAAAGCTTGTGTTTCCTTATTTATTTTCATTTTGGATGATCTGTCCATTGGTGAAAGTGGGGTGTTAAAGTCCCCTACTATGATTGTGTTGCTGTCAATTTCCCCTTTTATGGCTGTTAGTATTTGCCTTATATATTGAGGTGCTCCTATGTTGGGTGCATAAATATTTACAATTGTTATACCTTCCTCTTGGATCGATCCCTTGATCATTATATAGTGTCCTTCTTTGTCTCTTGTAATAGTCTTTATTTTAAAGTCTATTTTGTCTGATATGAGAATTGCTACTCCAGCTTTCTTTTGATTTCCATTTGCATGGAATATCTTTTTCCATCCCCTCACTTTCAGTCTGTATGTGTCTCTAGGTCTGAAGTGGGTCTCTTGTAGACAGCATATATATGGGTCTTGTTTTTGTATCCATTCAGCCAGCCTGTGTCTTTTGGTGGGAGCATTTAATCCATTTACATTCAAGGTAATTATCGATATGTATGTTCCTATTCCCATTTTCTTAAATGTTTTGGGTTTGTTATTGTAGGTGTTTTCCTTCTCTTGTGTTTCTTGCCTAGAGAAGTTCCTTTAGCATTTGTTGTAAAGCTGGTTTGGTAGTGCTGAACTCTCTCAGCTTTTGCTTGTCTGTAAAGGTTTTAATTTCTCCATCACATTTGAATGAGATCCTTGCTGGGTAGAGTAATCTTGGTTGTAGGTTCTTCTCCTTCATCACTTTAAGTATATCCTGCCACTCCCTTCTGGCTTGCAGAGTTTCTGCTGAAAGATCAGATGTTAACCTTATGGGGATTCCCTTGTGTGTTATTTGTTTTTTTTCCCTTGCTGCCTTTAATATGTTTTCCTTATATTTAATTTTTGACAGTTTGATTAATATGTGTCTTGGCGTGTTTCTCCTTGGGTTTATCCTGTATGGGACTCTCTGTGCTTCCAGGACTTGATTCACTATTTCCTTTCCCATATTAGGGAAGTTTTCAACTATAATCTCTTCAAATATTTTCTCAGTCCCTTTCTTTTTCTCTTCTTCTTCTGGGACCCCTATAATTCGAATGTTGGTGCGTTTAATGTTGTCCCAGAGGTCTCTGAGACTGTCCTCAGTTCTTTTCATTCTTTTTTCTTTATCCTGCTCTGCAGTAGTTATTTCCACCATTTTATCTTCCAGGTCACTTATCCGTTCTTCTGCCTCAGTTATTCTGCTATTGATCCCATCTAGAGTATTTTTAATTTCATTTATTGTGTTTTTCATCATTGCTTGATTCCTCTTTAGTTCTTCTACGTCCTTGTTAAATGTTTCTTGCATTTTGTCTATTCTATTTCCAAGATTTTGGATCATCCTTACTATCATTATTCTGAATTCTTTTTCAGGTAGACTACCTATTTCCTCTTCATTTGTTAAGTCTAGTGTGTTTTGACCCTGCTCCTTCATCTGCTGTGTGTTTTTCTGTCGTCTCATTTTGCTTATCTTACTGTGTTTGGGGTCTCCTTATCACAGGTTGCAGGTTCGTAGTTCCCGTTGTTTTTGGTATCTGTCCCCAGTGGCTAAGGTTGGTTCAGTGGGTTGTGTAGGCTTCCTGGTGGAGGGAACTAGTGCCTGAGCTCTGGTGTATGAGGCTGGATCTTGTCTTTCTGGTGGGCACGTCCACGTCTGGTGGTGTATTTTGGGGTGTCTGTGGCCTTATTATGATTTTAGGCAGCCTCTCTGCTAATGGATGGGGCTGTGTTCCTGTCTTGCTAGTTGTTTGGCATAGGGTGTCCAGCACTGTAGCTTGCTGGTCATTGAGTGATGCTGGGTCTTGATATTGAGATGGAGATCTCTGAGAGATTTTTGCCGTTTGGTATTACGTGGAGCTGGGAGGTCTCTTGTGGACCAGTGTCCTGAAGTTGGCTCTCCCACCTCCGAGGTACGGCCCTCATGCCTGGCTGAAGCACCAAGAGCCTTTCGTCCACACGGCTCAGAGTAAAAGGGAGAAAAAATAGAAAGAAAGAAAGAAAAGGAAGGAAGGAAGGAAGGAAGGAAGGAAAGGAAGGAAGGAAGGAAGAAAGAAAGAAAAAGAAAGAAAGGAAGGAAGGAAGGAAGGAAGGAAGGAAGGAAGGAAGGAAGGAAAGAAAGAAAGAAAGAAGCTGTAATATAGTGAAGTAAAATAAAGCTATTATAAAGCAAAGCTATACAGACAAAATCTGCCCCAGAAGCATATGCATATACACTCACAAAAAAAAAAAAAAAAAGGAAAAGGGGAAAAATTAATATATCCTGCTCCCAAAGTCCACCTCCTGAATTTGGGATGATTCGTTGTCTATTCAGGTATTCAACAGATGCAGGCACATCAAGTTGTTTGTGGAGTTTTAATCCGCTTCTTCTGAGGCTGCTGGGAGAGATTTCCCCTCCTCTTCTCTGTTGGCACAGCTCCTGGGGATCAGCTTTGGATTTGGACCCGCCTCTGCGTGTAGGTCGCCTGAGGGCGTCTGTTCCCCGCCCAGACAGGACGGGGTTAAAGGAGCAGCTGCTTCGGGGACTCTGGCTCACCCAGGCCGCGGGGAGGGAGGGGTACAGAGGAGGCGGGGCGAGCCTGCGGCGTCAGAGGCCGGCGTGACGTTGCAGTAGCCTGAGGCGCGCAGTGCATTCTCCCGGGGATGTTGTCCCGGGATCACGGGACGCTGGCAGTGGCGGGCTGCACGGGCTCCCGGGAGGGGCGGCGCGGAGAGTGACCTGTGCTCGCACACAGGCTTTCTGGAGGCGGCAGCAGCAGCCCCAGCGTCTCACGCCCGTCTCTGGGGTCCGCGCTGACCGCCGCAGCTCGCGCCAGTCTCTGGAGTTCATTTCGGCGGCGCTCTGAATCCCCTCTCCCTGCCCGCCGCGAAACAAAGAGGCAAGAAAAAGTCTCTTGCCTCTTCGGCAGCTGCAGACTTTTTCCCCAGACTCCCTCCCGGCTAGCTGTGGTGCACTAACCCCTTCAGGCTGTGTTCACGCCGCCAACCCCAGTCCTCTCCCTGCGACCGAAGCCCGAGCCTCAGCTCCCAGCCCCGCCCGCCCCAGCGGCTGAGCAGACAAGCCTCTCGGGCTGGTGAGTGCTGGTCAGCGCCGAGCCTCCGTGTGGGAAGTGCGGGAATCTCTCCGCTTTGCCCTCCGCACCCCTGTGGCTGCGCTCTCCTCCGTGGCTCCGAAGCTTCCCCCCTCTGCCACCCGCAGTCTCTGCCCGCGAAGGGGCTCCTAGTGCGTGGAAATCTTTCCTCCTTCACAGCTCCCTCCCACTGGTGCAGGTGCCGTCCCTATTCTTTTGTCTCTGTTATTTCTTTTTTCTTTTGCCCTACCCAAGTACCGGGGGAGTTTCTTGCCTTTTGGGAGGTCTGACGTCTTCTGCCAGCGTTCAGTGGGTGTTCTGTAGGAGCAGTTCCACGTGTAGATGTATTTCTACTGTATCTGTGGGAAGGAAGGTGATCTCCGCGTCTTACTCTTCCGCCATCTTCTCTCCTCCCTCCGCAAACAGCATTCTTAATGGTGGTGATTTAAAAATATTTCTATTGAAGTCAGAAATAACAAAGTACATTTCTAGCAACATTTCTCTTTCTGTAGGATTGTAAAAGAAGGGAAATTAAGAGGTACAAACCTCCAGTTACAAAATAATGAACCATGGAGATAAAATGTACGGTATGTAGAATTTAAAAAATTGTAATAAAAGAAAATAAAGTTGCTGTTTTTTGTATCTCATATATTTTTTGCATATGATACCCAAATTGCAGACAAATTTGGAATTCATGAGAGAGTTTAGTAAGCTTGCTTAAATAAAATCAGTATAAGAAGTCAGAGTGTTCCGGAGCTATGTGCCAGCTAGCAGCAACCATATGGAATAAAGGATTATTATGAAAAATATTATTCCTTCCGAAATGACAGAGAAATACATTAAGTTCCTAAGAATAAATCCAACAAAGCTCAGAAAAAGCTTTTTTAGGGAAAAAAAAAAAACAAACTACTGAAAGATATAAAATGACTGAGTAAATATAAAAATGTACATAAATGTTAATAAAAATATGTACATTCCTTTAATTAAATTTTAAATGCCATACCATTTTGGTTATAATTCCAATATAGTTTTTGTGGTGGTAGTCAAAGTGTCCCTAATATTTACTTGAAATAACTAAGGCAATTTTAAAGAATAGAAAGAGGAAAATTGCACCTACCAGTCTTATTAAAAAGTAATAATTAAAATACTGTGGTATTGAGATGCAAGAGGGAAGAGAAATGGGAACATATTGTATATGTATAACTGATTCACTTTGTTATAAAGCAGAAGCTAACACACCATTGTAAGGCAATTATACTTCAATAAAGATGTTTTAAAAAAAAAAACAAACTGTGGTATTGGTGTGACTGTGAGAGAATAGATGACTAGTCTGCAATATGGAGCTCAGAAGCAGATTTTTTTAATGTGTGGACAAGTCATAGCTATCATAGGGGATTAAAATGAGATAATGTTTGGCATTTATTGAGGCTTGCCTTATTGCTGAAAATATGTTTACTGTTACATTCAGTAAGCGCATTGGAAGGTCTTTTTTTTTTAATGTTTATTTATTTATTTATTTATTTTCTTATTAGTCATCCATTTTACACACATCAGTGTATACATGTCAATCCCAATCTCCCAATTCAACACACCCCTACCCCCCACCGCTTTCCCCCCTTGGTGTCCATATGTTTGTTCTCAATATCTGTGTCTCAATTTCTGATCTGCAAACCGGTTTGTCTGTACCATTTTCTAGGTTCCACAGATATGTGTTAATATACAACATTTGTTTTTCTCTTTCTGACTTACTTCACTCTGTATGATAGTCTCTGGATGCATCCACATCTCTACAAATGACCCAATTTCGTTCCTATTTATGGCTGAGTAATATTCCGTTTTTTATATGTACCACATCTTCTTTATCCATTCGTCTGTCAATGGGCATTTAGGTTGCTTCCATGACCTGGCTATTGTAAATAGTGCTGCAATGAACATTGGGGTGCATGTGTCTTTTTGAATTATGGTTTTCTCTGGGTATATGCCCAGTAGTGGGATTGCTGGGTCATATGGGAATTCTGTTTTTAGTCCTTTAAGGTTCCATACTGTTCCAACAGTTCCATACTGTTCTCCATAGTGGATGTATCAATTTACATTCCCACCAACAGTGCAAAAGGGTTCCCCTTTCTCCACACTGTCTCCAGCATTTGTTGTTTGTACATTTTCTGATGATGCCCATTCTAACTGGTGTGAGGTGATACCAAATTGTAGTTTTGATTTGCATTTCTCTAATAATTAGTGATGTTGAGCAGCTTTTCATGTGCTTCTTGGCCATCTGTATGTCTTCTTTGGAGAAATGTCTATTTAGGTCTTCTGCCCATTTTTGGATTGGGTTTTTTTTTTTTTAATATTGAGCTGCATGAGCTGTTTATATATTTTGGAGATTAATCCTTTGTCCGATGATTATTTGCAAATATATTCTCCCATTCTGAGAGTTGTCTTTTTGTCTTGTTTATGGTTTCCTTTGCTGTGCAAAAGCTTTGAAGTTTCATTAGGTCCCATTTGTTTGTGTTTTTATTTCCATTACTCTAGGAGGTGGATCAAAAAAGATCTTGCTGTGATTTATGTCAAAGAGTGTTCTTCCTATGTTTTCCTCTAAGAGTTTTATAGTGCCTGGTCTTACATTTAGGTCTCTAATCCATTTTGAGTTTATTTTTTGTGTATGGTGTTAGGGGGTGTTCTAATTTCATTCTTTTACATGTAGCTGTCCAGTTTTCCCAGCACCACTTATTGAAGAGACTGTCTTTTCTCCATTGTATATCCTTGCCTTCTTTGTCATAGATTAGTTGACCATAGGTGCGTGGGTTTATCTCTGGGCTTTCTATCTTGTTCCATTGATCCATATTTCTGTTTTTGTGCCAGTACCATATTGTCTTGATTACTGTAGCTTTGTAGTATAGTCTGAAGTCAGGAAGTCTGATTCTTCCAGCTCCGTTTTTTTCACTCGAGACTGCTTTGGCTATTCGGGGTCTTTTGTGTCTCCATACACATTTTAAGATTTTTTGTTCTAGTTCCATAAAAAATGCCATTGGCAATTTGATAGGAATTGCATTGAATCTGTAGATTGCTTTGGGTAGTATACTCATATTCACAATATTGATTCCTCCAATACAAGAACATGCTATATCTCTCCATCTGTTGGTATCATCTTTAATTTCTTTCATCAGTGTCTTATAGTTTTCTGCATACAGGTCTTTTGTCTCCCTTGGTAGGTTTATTCCTAGGTATTTTATTCTTTTTGTTGCAATGGTAAGTGGGAGTGTTTCCTTAATTTCTCTTTCAGATTTTTCATCATTAGTGTATAGGAATGTGAGAGATTTCTGTGCATTAATTTTGTATCCTGCTACTTTACACAATTCATTGATTAGCTCTAGTAGTTTTCTGGTGGCATCTTTAGGATTCTCTATGTGTAGTATCATGTCATCTGCAAACAATGGCCTTTTATTTCTTCTCTTCCAATTTGTATTCCTTTAATTTCTTTTTCTTGTCTGATTGCTGTGGCTAGGACTTCCAAAATTATGTTGAATAATAGCAGTGAGAGCGGGCAGACTTGTCTTGTTTCTGATCTTAGCGGAATAGATTTCAGTTTTTCACCATTGAGATTGGTGTTGGCTGTGGGTTTGTCATATATGGCCTTTATTATGTTGAAGTAGGTTCCCTCTATGCCCACTTTCTGAAGAGTTTTTATCATAAATGGGTGTTGAATTTTGTTAAAAGATTTTTCTGCATCTATTCAGATGATCATATGGTTTTTATTCTTTAATTTGTTAATATGGTGTATCACATTGATTGATTTGTGTATATTGAAGAATCCTTGCATACCTGGGATAAATCCCACTTGATCGTGGTGTATGATCCTTTTAATGTGTTGTTGGATTCTGTTTGCGAGTATTTTGTTGAGGATTTTCGCATCTATATTCATCAGTGATATTGGTCTATAATTTTCTTTTTTTGTAGTATCTTTTTCTGGGTTTGGTATCAAATCTGGGTTTGGTATCAGGGTGGTGGTGGCCTCATAGAATGAGTTTGGGGGTTTTCCTTCCTCTGCAATTTTTTGGAAGAGTTTGAGAAGGATGGGTGTTAGCTCTTCTCTAAATGTTTGATAGAATTCACCTGTGAAGCCATCTGGTCCTGGGCTTTTGTTTGTTGGAAGGTTTTTAATCACAGTTTCAATTTCAGTGCTTGTGATTGGTCTGTTCTTATTTTCTGTTTCTTCCTGGTTCAGTCCTGGAGGGTTATACCTGTCTAAGAATTTGCCATTTCTTCCAGGTTGTCCATTTTTTTGGCATAGAGTTGCTTGTAGTAGTCTTTTAGGATGCTTTGTATTTCTGCGGTGTCTGTTGTAACTTCTCCTTTTTCATTTCTAATTTTATAGATTTGAGTCCTCTCCCTCTTTTTTCTTGATGAGTATGGCTAATGGTTTATCAATTTTCTTTATCTTCTCAAAGAACCAGCTTGTTATTTTATTGATCTTTGCTATTGTTTTCTTTGTCTCTATTTCATTTATTTGTGCTCTAATCTTTATGATTTCTTTCCTTCTGCTAACTTTGGGTTTTGTTTGTTCTTCTTTCTCTAGTTCCTTTAGGTGTAACATTAGATTGTTTATTTGAGATTTTTCTTATTTCTTGAGGTAGGCTTTTATAGCTATAAAGTTACCTCTTAGAACTGCTTTTGCTGCATCCCATAGTTTTTGGATCATTGTGTTTTCATTGTCATTTGTCTCTAGGTATTTTTTGATTTCCTCTTTGATTTCTTCAGTGATCTCTTGTTGTTTGTTAGCGTATTGTTTAGCCTCCATATGTGTTTTTTTTTTTTTTTTTACGTTTTTTTCCCGTAATTGATTTCTAATCTCATTGTGTTGTGGTCAGAAAAGATGCTTAATATGATTTCAGTTTTCTTAAATTTACTGAGGCTTGATTTGTGACCCAAGATATGATCTGTCCTGGAGAATGTTCTGTGCACACTTGAGAAGAAACTGTAACCTGCTGTTTTTGGATGGAATGTCCTATAAATATCAGTTAAATCTATCTGGTCTATTGTGGCATTTAAAGCTTGTGTTTCTTTATCAATTTTCTGTTTGGAT
The DNA here is from genome assembly GCF_009873245.2 of Balaenoptera musculus. Lineage (NCBI taxonomy): Eukaryota > Metazoa > Chordata > Mammalia > Artiodactyla > Balaenopteridae > Balaenoptera > Balaenoptera musculus. The sequence goes on from NC_045788.1 coordinate 42,393,648, forward strand.
GATCTGTCCATTGGTGTAAGTGAGGTGTTAAAGTCCCTCACTATTATTGTGTTGCTGTCGACTTTCTCTGTTAGAGCTGTTAACAGTTGCCTTATGTATTGAGGTGCTCCTATGTTGGGTGCATATATATTTATAATTGTTATATCTTCTTCTTGGATTGATCCCTTGACCGTTACGTAGTGTCCTTCCTTGTCTCTCGTAACATTCTTTATTTTAAAGTCTATTTTATCTGATATGAGTATTGCTACTCCAGCTTTCTTTTGATTTCCATTTGCATGGAATATCTTTTTCCATCCCCTCACTTTCAGTCTGTATGTGTCCCTAGGTCTGAAGTGGGTGTCTTGTAGACAGCATATATATGGGTCTTGTTTTTTTATCCATTCAGCAAGCCTGTGTCTTTTGGTTGGAGCATTTAATCCATTGATGTTTAAGGTAATTATTGATATGTATGTTCCTATTACCATTTTTTAAAGTGTTTTGGGTTTGTTTTTGTATGTCCTTTTCTTCTCTTGTGTTTCCTACTTAGAGAAGTTCCTTTAGCATTTGTTGTAGAGCTGGTTTGGTGGTGCTGAATTCTCTTAGCTTTTGTTTTTCTGTAAAGCTTTTGACTTCTCCATCGTATCTGAATGAGATCTTTGCTGGGTAGAGTCATCTTGGTTGTAGGTTCTTTTCTTTCATCACTTTAACTATATCATGCCACTCCCTTCTGGCTTGCAGAGTTTCTGCTGAGAAATCAGCTGTTAACCTTATGGGAGTTCCCTTGTATGTTGTTTGTCATTTTTCCCTTGCTGCTTTCAATAATTTTTCTTTGTCTTTAATTTTTGCCAATTTGATTACTATGTGTCTCGGCATGTTTCTCCTTCACTTTATCCTGTATGGGAGTCTGCGCTTCCTGGACTTGGGTGGCTATTTCCTTTCCCATGTTAGGGAAGTTTTCAACTATAATCTCTTCAAATATTTTCTCAGGTCCTTTCTCTCTCTCTTCTCCTTCTGGGACCCCTATAATGTGAATGTTGTTGCATTTAATGTTGTCCCAGAGGTCTCAGGCTGTTTTCATTTCTTTTCACTGTTTTCTTTATTCTGTTCTGCAGCAGTGAATTCCACCATTCTGTCTTCCAGGTCACTTATCTGTTCTTCTGCCTCAGTTATTCTGCTATTGATCCCTTCTAGTGTAGTTTTCAATTCAGTTATTATATTGTTCATCTCTGTTTGTTTGTTCTTTGATTCTTCTAGATCTTTGTTAAACATTTCTTGCATCTTCTCGATCTTTGCCTCCATTGTTTTTCCGAGGTCCTGGATCATCTTCACTATCATTATTCTGAATTCTTTTTCTGGATGATTGCCTATCTCCATTTCATTTAGTTGTTTTTTCTGGGGTTTTATCTTCTTCCTTCATCTGGTACATAGCCCTCTGCCTTTTCATCTTGTGTATCTTTCTGTGAATGTGGTTTTTGTTCCACAGGCTGCAGGATTGTAGTTCTTCTTGCTTCTGCTGTCTGCCCTCTGGTGGATGAGGCTATCTAAGAGGCTTGTGGAAGTTTCCTAATGGGAAGGACTGGTGGTAGGTAGATCTGGATGTTGCTCTGGTGGACAGAGCTCAGTAAAACTTTAACCCGCTTGTCTGCTGATGGGTGGGGTTGGGTTCCCTCCCTATTGGTTGTTTGGCCTGAGGTGACCCAACACTGGAGCCTACCCAAGCTCTTTGTTGGGGCTAATGGTGGACTCTGGGAAGGCTCATGCCAAGGAATACTTCCCAGAACTTCTGCTGCCAGTGTCCTTGTTTCTTAATGAGCCACAGCTGCCACCCGCCTCTGAAGGAGACCCTCCAACACTAGCAGGTAGGTCTGGTTCTGTCTCCTATGGAGTCACTGCTCCTTCCCCTGGGTCCCGATGTGCATACTACTTTGTGTGTGCCCGCCAAGAGTGGAGTCTCTGTTTTCCCCAGTCCTGTCGAAGTCCTGCAATCAAATCCCCTAGCCTTCAAAGTCTGTTTCTCTAGGAATTCCTCCTCCCTTTGCCGGACTCCCAGGTTGGGAAGCCTGATGTGTGGCTCAGAACCTTCACTCCAGTGTGTGGACTTCTGTGGTATAAGTGTTCTCCAGTTTGTGGGTCACCCACCCAGCAGTTATGGGATTTGATTTTATTGTGATAGCGCCCCTCCTACCGTCTCACTGTGGCTTCTCCTTTGTCTTTGCATGTGGGGTATCTTTTTTGGCGAGTTCCTGTGTCTTCCTGTTGATGATTGTTCAGCAGTTAGTTGCGATTCCGGTGTTCTCGAAAGAAGGAGTGAGAGCATTTCCTTCTACTCAGCCATCTTGAACCAGTCTCCTGGAAGGTCTTTAAACCAGTTAATGAATGAAAAATATATGCCAAATAGATCAAGCTTATTAACTGTGTGCCAGTTAATAACTGGGTGAATATGTTGAAATCTCAGTGTTGGTGGAATTGTCAGTTTTTCCCTACAGTCAAATTAAAATTTTCTGTATTCCCTTTAAGTCTTTTTTGGTTAAATTTATATTTGAAAGCCGTGATGAATTAACTTCTTATCATTGCATAGTGTCTGTTTCTCCATACTGGTTTTCTCCAAGTACATGATTTATTTGATGAATTTAGATAAATATAGATTGTGGTTAGTATCTGCCTGATACAACTTTTAATATTTCTTTACTTTCAACATCTGTTGATGTTGTTATGCTCTAGGTTCTTTTCCTATAAACTGTATGTAGTTTTGGAAAATATGAATAGATAAATAGGAATAGAGATAATGATATAATATGAAAATCTGTTACTTTTAAAAGTGACTTAATTCATTTATATTTATTGTGATTACTTATCTATTTTCACTGACTACCATTTTACATGCAATTTATACGTTTTCTGCATTTTTATCTTTTGTGTTTCTTGTTATTGAAAATTGATGTGATTTTGTTGCTATTATTTATTCCCTCCCTTCTTTTGAAGACTTTTTGAGAGCTTCTGTCTTGATGGTAAACCACCTCAGGTTTGACCTTAAATGTTTATTTTCCTTTATATTTTAGGACAATGGTTTTGTATTACTGATATCTTTTATTAATTTGGAAAATGCTCAGTCAGTGCTTCTACGAATGTTGCTTCTGGCCATTTCCATTTCTCTAGTTTTCTTATGGAATGTAAATCAAAGTAATATATTTTGTAATTTTTGCAAGAGAGCTGCATATTTTTATCCTCTGAGTTTTTCTTCTTGTTTCCCTCTGTCTTTGGGTTCTCTAACCCTGTGTTCTGCTTTAAACAGTGTGTTTGCTGTTACACTCAAGTATTGACAGTTTAACTTCAGGAATATGTTTTGTTTGTTTGTTTTGTTTTAATCTGTTCTAAAATATTTACTTGATTTTTTGTTTAGATTCAGATTTTCTGTTGGAATTTTCTTTTTGTTTCTTTTGTCCATTTTTCTCTACTCTCACAAACTATCAATAATAATTGTTTTAAAGTCTTATGTGAAAAATTCCAATATCTAAATCTTCTGTGGATCCATTTCTACTTCTTGGTTCTGTCTTTTGGTTTTGGTCATTGTGTCCAGTTTCTTCTTATGCCACTTAATTTTTTTTTCTAGGATACTGGAGATTGTGGATGAAAAACTGTAGGAAATATGGATAAGGTTTTCTTCCTCTAAGAAAGCTAATATTTTTTTCTGGCAGACAAATAGAGCACCTTGGTTGACTGTAATTGTTTTGGGACTTGATTGTGGTCTACTGGGAATAGGTCTATTCAAGTTTGTTTTTATCCCTAGACTGTAGCATTTTCTTACAGGGCATGCTCTATGTCCTGTGCCCTATTTACATCATGTTTAAGAAGTCTTCACTATTTAAAGTCATGAAGGTATTATTCTGTGGTTTCTTCCAAAATGTTTAATATTTACTTCTTACATCTAGGTCTGCAATCTATCTGGAATTTATTTTGGTTTATTGTATGAGGAAAGGGTCAATATATGGTGTGTTGTTTTTTTTTTTTTTTCTATATGGTTGTTAGATTGACCCTGCACAGTTTTTTGAAAAGAGTGTTCTTATCTACCATACTATAGTGTACCCTTTGTCACAAATCACATTATCACACAAATGCGAGGGTTTATAGTGAATGAAAGTAAAAGTCTGACTCTTCCATTGGTCCTTTAACTGTCTCTTATTTTGCACACAATATTTTTTATTAAGGAAATAATCTTCACAGTTATCCCAAGAGTTGTATGTTTGTGTCTCTTTTTTTAAGATTTCATACAAAATCTAATTAATTGTAAGGAGAATGAGCACAATATGATTCAAATGATCATTTTTGAAGTTAACATACTCCTGCACACCTGGGAAGAGACAGCAAATACCTGAATTAGGATTTGCCAAAAAAAAGGTAGTGTGAGTGAAATCTGCTACACTGACATTCTAAAAACAAAGTACCCACAATCTTACATATCCCTTACAAGGCAAGAGCTTGTCAGTATGACTTCAGATTAAAGATATTTGACACATTCAAAAAGAAGTTTTATTGGTTAGCTTTTGGAATATAACTCTACACAAAAACTATCCCCAAACTATGAGCTGTCCTATAAATGTTAAGCTCCTAGGACCTCAGCTTAACCTGGGTAGGCTCTGCTCCAGGTGAGCCAACTCTGAATTGCTTGGGGTAGATTGATTCCACATGTCTAATTCAGACGTCATGTTGAAGAGTCAGTACCTGCTCTGGGCATTCTTCTCATGGTGAAGATTGGGAGCTTCTAGGGGACCAGCCAAGATATATAATGGCTCTTATGGCCCATACTCAGAAATCATACTTTCATTTCCATTCACATTTCATTGCCTAAAGCAAGTCACACGGCCAGGCCCAACGTTAGTGAAATGGGAAAGTAGAATCTTCCTATCAGGTTAGTGAAACGTAAAAAATATATGTGCAAAATAATTTACCATAAATATGTTGCCTTTAGTGCAGTCTTTCTACTTGAAGAAGTAGTAAAGCAAAACATGACTGTGAGCCAAAATGACAGACATCATGAGATTTAGATATCAATAGGTACAATCCAAGAGAAAAGTGAAAAGAATGCAAGACACTACCTGGGTAGAACAAGAGACCAAAGCATCCAGATTGGAACAGGAGAATGGAAGACTTCAGAGAAAAGGTGTATTTGATCAAATAAGTTTTCTTGAAGATTTCAGACGATGGAAAATTGGTAACAGAAAGTAGTACAAAATTTAAAAAATTAAAATGATAGGAAAACAAAAAAAATGTAACAGCTGGGTAAAAAAGCCTTAGTTCATTTATGTAATATAATTATTAATAAGGAACAGAGTAGATTACAGAATTCAGAACATTATAATGAAGAAGGAAAGATGCAGGATAGCTGAACAATGCTTCTTTTTGTAATATGATTTTGGCAAAAAAGAAGGTATTTTACTAATATCACATTAACTCTGTGAAATAAAATAAGAAATGATTTATATTAGAAATAAATTAAAAATTAGATGATAAAATGTGGTATGTGAAAATAATTTTATTATTGTAAAATAATGGCAGTTTTATTGGCAGCAAAAATACACGTTACTATACAAAAAAACAAAGTCATGTTAGTAAACTTAAAATTAAATTGAGTAGGTAAGCATTGTAAACATCTTTTTGCACTTTTTGCATAGTTTGTCCTTATTTTATAGAAGAAATATGAGTAACAAAAATGTCATAAAATTATTTTAAAAGAATATAGTTACGATTTCTCATGTGTATATGAGAGATAGAGGAAACTGCTTTCAAGAGAAAAATAATTTAGATTGGCTTATACACATGTGCATAATACCTATGTAATAATTTGGTTTTAGAAAGGTCTTTGCACCTTTAGTCCAAGGTAAGGTTCATTTACAAATCTGTTAATAATAGTACAAAAAAAAAAGTTATCTACTAAGCTCTCACTAATTGCTGAGATATATAAATAATCCTACAACATTGTATGATTTAATGTTACTTTCCCATATACTCTGCAAGTCAGATGTTATCATGCTTAATAATAAGTAGTCAGAGAAATGTTGAACACTTAGACCAAAGTAAGACACTGTTTTAAGTGGCAGAAGCAGAATTCAAATCTTATTTTTCTGACTCGAAAACATGTATTCTTAGTCATAGCAGTGCAATTTCTCTAATTTACTTTACTTATTCATTCATTTATTTGTTCAGTTGTTTGTTCAATACCCATGCATTGGAGAATTTCTTAAATGGCAGACAATGTATTAGGCAACGGAAGACTAGGGGGTGAAAATAAGTCCTGTAGATACTCTGTGATAGTTACTTTTATTTGTCAACTTGCCTGCATCATGGGATGCCTAGAAAGCTGGTTAAACATTATTTCTCAGTGTATCTGTGAGAGTGTTTCTGGAAGAGATTAACATTTTAATTGGTAGACCTAGTAAAGCAGATTTCCTTCCTCAATGTAGGTGAGCCTCATCCAATCCAGTGAGGGTCTGAATAGAACAAAAAGGTGGAGGAAAGTTGAATTTGCCCTCTTTTTGTGCCTGTCTGCATGAGCTGGAACATGGATCTCTTCCTGCCCTTGTCATTACTAGTTCTCAGGTCTTCGAACTCAAACTGGAATTTATACAATTGGCTCTCTGCTCTCAGGCCTTCAAAATATACCAACGGCCTTCCTGTGTCTCCAACTTGCAGATGGCAGATTATGGGACTTCTCAGATTCCATAATAATGTGAGCTAATACCTCTAATAAAATCTCTTTAAATATAATTATATATACACACATACACACACACTCTGTTGGTCCTGTTTCTCTGGAGAACTCTAATACAAGTTCCTTAGTCCATTGGGAGGCATAAACATATAAATTGTAACGTGGGCAAAAATGATTAAAGTAAAATATTCATTTTCTTTGCTCCTCAAATATCACTTTCCTACTCGACACACACACTAAGTGTGCACTTTCTTTAAAAAAAATCTCTCTTACTTGCTGAGTTCTCTATTTTATCTTGCAGAAACAAAGAATAAAGATAACGGCTAGTTATTGAGAGAAAAGAAGTATAACTGGGAGACCAGTATGTAGCACCCAGGGAGTAACATAGCAGAATGTGTGTTTGTGTGTTGTGTCTGAGAGAGAAATGGAGAGAAAAGAGATCTAGTCAGAGGCATAAATGAAAAATGAAAGCATGAGACATAGAGGTTGAATTTAATGAAAAATTGGAGGAAGACTACAGAAAGAGTTTCAGGAGCAGCTGCTAGAAGGAAAGATATTTGGAACTATTATATATGTGTGAGAGCTGTTTAAATTTGTTTAAAATATTTTTCTTTGCAGTTATTCTCTTCACTTTCTCAATTCCTAGGTCAAATGATTGTGGTTTTACATTTCAATTATTATCAGGGTTGTTTCCTTCTACATGATATTGCATAAACATTGAGTCTCAAAAGACCCCCAGTATACTGCAGCTATTTACATAATTGTAATAAAATATTGTAATTCTGAGGTGACAGGTATGGGCAAATTGAGAAGAATTACAGTGGAGAAAACAATGGTGGGACGAATGCCAAGATGTCTGGCACAAAGCCTGTGTACAGCTTATTCTACTGAGTTGTTCACCACTTTCTTATGAAATTCCAAGAGTCCTCCTTTTTCAGAGAAAACCTCTCTTTGGGTTAAAGTTGTGAATTTTCCCAATATTTCATTTTCTCTTTGTTTATATTAGTATTACTACTTACGTTTTTCATTGTAGCCTGTCAGATTTACCAATCTTTTCCTGTTTTTAAAATTTTTCCATTTGAGTTTTTCCTTCAGATGGCCAAAACTCTTTCCCAAGTGTTGTTTATATTTGTTTTGGGGTTTTATTAAATATACAGATGAAGTTAAAGTGAATGGTATTTTTATGAAGCTTAATCTTTAAATCCACAACCATGATATTCTTTTCTAAATGTTCAAGCATTTTTATGTCCCTTGAGACTGTAATAAAACTCCTTTCATATAAACAGATCTTCCACATTACTTGATAAAGTTAATTTCTAAAAATTTTTGTAATTTTGAAAATAATTTTTAAATGTATTTCTGTAAGAATTGTATACGATGATTTGTAGGTGTCAAAGATGGGAAGTCAGGAAACTAGTTAGGTGTTTACTAAAATGGTTCAAGAGAGAAATGGTCAGAGAATTAATAAAAAGGATTATGCAGGGCACAGACTTGAAACCTAAGTTGCAGTTGCCATTAGACCAAATTGTTGGCAGATAATTTAGTGTCCTGAAAACTGTAGGGAGTGCTCAAGGATGGTGCAAGCATTATTCTATGACATAGTTTTGGATGCTTAGCCTTGAAGCTAATTCTTCAGCACCTCCCCTGATTCCATTACCTATGCAAAATAATTTAATTTTTTCAACATAATGATGAGTCATCTTCTATTACTTACAACTAGGAACGCTGACAAATACCCACAAAAATAAAGGAAAAATAGCTTTGGGGTGGAATTCAGGACTGAATACATGGTAAAGAGACAAAATTCTAAATGAAATTGTCTCATGCTTCCTTGACTTTTGAAAATATCTGATTTGATCTTCATATATGTCAAACTCAAGAAATACAAATATAACTCAAAACCGTCTCTCTCAAACCTGCCCCTTATTCATGTTATTACTCTATATCCTTATGGCACTGCCTAGTTAAACTCTCACTTTCTCTCACTAAGACTATTAAAATAACATTCTATGTCATCTTTCTGCATCAAGTTTTTGTATCTCACATCTATCTCCTACAATACCTACAGGCTAAATTAGTTGAAAAGGCAGATTTGATAATGTCTCCTCTCTTCTGAAATCTCTTCAGTAGCTTGCTCTCTTCTCTGCAGGATGAGGCGAGTATAAAAGGCCTACTATGTCTCAACATTATCTCCCGTGACCCTATGCTCTGTCCTTTAGTTTTTAGGTCCATGGTCTGGTTGTGGCTTGCTATACATACTTCACTATGGTATACATTTGAACCTTTATTCATGCTATCCTTTCTTTTAGAATAACCTTCCTTGTCCATTCGTTTTGCTAGCTTTAATAGATGACACTAGGAACATTTCTCTCAGGTAGATGATCCTCAGGTGGGAATAAGTGCCTTTTACAACTTTCTATCATTCCACATTTTATGTGTACTTTTCCATGTGTAAAATATTGATTTCTTTGATTCTCCTAGAATTTGACTGTTTCTGATGGCAAGAACTTATTCATGTTTGGTACCGAGTGTCTAGTAACATTAACATTAACATTATGTGGCATCATAATGCTTAAGAAATGATGATTCTGTAATCTGTAGGTTGTAGGAGACTGATTAAAATACAAAGATGAAATTGGTTAACGTATCTGAAAGCACATTACAAACTCAGAAGTGTCATCTACATCTTACTTCTCATTGTGGCCATCCTTAGAGCACTTTTGACTGAAAAGGGAAGGTAATATTAACACATACGTACATGTTTTTAGGGATTAATTATCTGTATTCCACAATGTGGAAATAAATTTAGTGATTTTACTTACAAAATAATGTGTAGAACATTTTGATGAAATTTTGGCATCTTAATGTAGTTACACAATATAATGTTGCATTTAAATTTTTTTTTATCTTTAAATATATTTTTGGTTCAGAAAGAAATATCATTGCATGATGAACTATTGCTTGCTTTTGTCAGTGTGTCAGTATCCTGTGACATTTCCATTCAAGTATTATGTTGGAGAGTTTTATCAGAATTCCATATGAAATAAACATTATGCCTAAAATACTGAGTTTTTCAGAATTATAATAGGTTTTGGAAGTGCATAATTTATTGTGTGAGTATAAGACACCAAAATATAACCATATCTCTAAGTTCATATTATATTGCCCTTGTTTTAGGTGTTATAAAATGACTTTTTGACCCATTTTATTACCTGAGGCAAATTAGTTGTAATATTGCTGGTGGCATTTTGATACTCATACTTTTATAAGTTCATATTTGAATCTTCCAGACACAAGCACCAATAATTATTTTCCAATACAGGAAGTTAATCTAATTGCTTCTCAAATAATTTTAAGAAAACGGTGCAAATTAGGCCTGTTTCCTCTCTAGAATCACTTGTGTTCTGATTTTCTCTGACCTTGAATAGTACAAGTCTTCCTATTGCTTTACTTAGTTTCCACCCCTTTTTCTTCTTTCAATTTTCTTTGAAACTAAGGTCAGCCCTGCTATATCAGTTCCGTACAGAGTAAGAAATGGCTTATGAGAAAGTACAGAAGCTATTTGAGGTTAGAGATATAGCTTAAAGGGAAACATCTAAAGACAAAAAAGTTGGAAAGGCCCAAAGGTTTCACGTGCAATCCTTAAAGAAAAAGAAAATAAAGGTCACATTGATACTAAAACTGTATATGAGTTGATTTCAACTTTGATAGAACGTTGTTTCAGAGTCTGAGTAAAAGAATTATAAGTAGTTACAATTTTAAGAGTTTTGTTTATTGTTACATCAGAACTGTATTATATATTTTACAATATGTAACATTTTTCACTATAATATTCCTCATTGTTTTTGTTGTTCAAGTGTGCAAAATCTGTTTCATCTGCTCGTATAGAGTCAATGATAACAACTCAGTTTATAAACATTTATGGTTCTTACATATGAATGAACAGGGAATGAGAAGTAAATCACAGTGCTCTTTGGCTCCTGATGCCTAAATCTAAAATAAAACATGTTAGAAACACAGGCACACACACGTTTTTATACAACACAGTTTTATAGTTGCATAATTTTCAAGGGTGAAATAAATGATATAATAAAAGTAGGAATCAAACATGGATGTCACATGCTATAGAAAAATGTTTAACCCAATATTTAGTTTCTTAGGGCTCCCTAACAAAGTTTCATAAAATGGGTGACTTAAAACAATGGAAATTTATTCTCTTACAATTCTGGAGGGCAGAAGTGTAAAATCAAAGTGTCAGCAGTACCATACTCTCTCTGTAGGCTCTAGGAAGGAAGCTTCTTTGCTTCTTTCTAGCTTCTGGTCTTGCTGACAATTGGCATTCCTTGACTAATTGCTCCATCACTCCAATTTCTGCCTCAGTACTCACTCATGTGGTTGTCTTCCCTCTGTGGGTGTGTCTGTGTACAAATTTCTCTCATAAAGATAGCAGTCATTGGATTTAGGCTCCTGTTAATCCAGTATAATATCATTTTAACTTAATTGCACTTGCAAAGACCCTATTTCCAAATAAGGTCATATTCACAGATACTGAGGATTAGGACTATACCGTATCTTGTGGAAGGACACAGTTCAACCCAGTACACTGAAAGTTATGAATAGCTCTTTGAAATTTGGTGTCACTTAGCCTATTTGACAAATGAGTTTCACCTTCTCCAAACTTAGTGAATTTTGAGTCAAAGTGATGTTAAGAGTTCAGTGTAGTTCTTAACTCTTATATTAACATTTTCATATGAAATTATATATTGATAGGGCAAATTTATGGCATTTAAGAAATGGGCACACAATAAAGAATGATTTTCTACAAAATACCTTACTATTCAGACTAGGTTTTTTTTTTTAATGAATTAGGTTTTGCCCAAAGTCACAAAAATACAATTTTTATATGATGACTTTTTTTCATCGCATCTACCATCCTTCATTCCCTTCCTTCCTTCTGAAAACATTTTTCTATTATTATACAGACTAACAATTGTGTGAAGGTGATGATAAAATAAAATACTGCTTTTGTCCTCAAAGAAAGTACAGACTAATGGCAAAAAAGGGAGGAGGAGATACATTAAAATGTAAATATAGTATTAAGATTTGTGATAGAAGAAAACAACTTAATGCCATGAGAATACAGAGGAAGTGCTTCTTAGATGGTGAGATGGAGGTTTTCCTGGAGGAGGTGATATCTGAGCTGATTTTAAAAAAGAAAGAGGAAAGTTAACATCTGAAAAGGCATAAACTTGTGAAACTACATTGAAAACTCAGAAAAATATTTTGCTGGTGTGTAGGAAGTGAGTACACCTAAGGAGATGAAAATTGGGCAGGCGCCAGATTCTGAAGGGCCTTATTTATACTATGAATGTGTATTTTTCTGTTACTTTCATTAATTCAATGCACTTACTACTCCTAAACAAATTAAAAACTATAAAAAGCATCAAAATCAATTGTATAAAAGTTTTTGTTAATAAAAATTAAATATATTTTCACAAGTGCCAACTTACAGCCCAGCTGACAAAGTACTATCTGTAAAAGCAATCGGTGTAACCACATCAGCTTCTTTTTCTTGTTTTTATCCTCACCTGAAATTTTTCTCCTTTATTTTTGATAAACTCTAACCATTTCAAAACCACTAACTCATGTTTTTAAATAAACTTTGTATTTTATAGCAGTTTTACATTTATAGAAAAACTGCAAAGATGATGCAGATAGTTCCTATATAACCATTACCAGTTTTCCTGTTATTAATATTTTACATTAGTATGATATATTTGTTACAATTAATGAGCCAATATTACATTATTATTAAGTAAGTCCACACAATGCAGATTTTCTTATTTTTACCTAATGTCTTTTTCTATCCTTGTATCCCATTCAGGATACCACAGTACTTTTACTTGTCATGCTTCCTTAAGCTCCTCTTGGTTGTGACAGTTCTCAGACTTTACTTGTTTTTGATGACTTTGGCAGTTTTGAGAGTACTGGTCAAGTATTTTGGAGAATGTCCCTTAACTGGAATTTGTCTGAATTTTTAAATCATGTTTCTCAGGTTGAGATTAGAGTTATGTGTTTTGGGGAGGTAGACTCCAGAGGTAAAATGACATTTTAATTATATTACATCAGTGGTACTGTCAACATGCTATCAATCACTGTTGATGTTAACCATGATAACCTGGTTGAGATAGTGGTTGTCAGGTGTAACCACTGTAAAGATTCTATTTTTCTTCCTTTACATACTGTATTCACTGAAAAAAAAACGTCACTATAAGTACTCACACTTAAAGAGTGGGGAGTTATACCCACCTCCTTGAGGGCAAAGTATCTACAAAAATTATGTGGAACTCATCGAGGGAGATTTGTCTTTTTTTCCCATTTGCTTCTTATTCAATCATTTATTTATTATAATATGGACTCTTGGATATTAATTTCATACCTTGGTTTATAATCCTCTTCTACTTTATTTATTTTGTTAAATAAATTATTCCATCTTTGACCATTGGCCTTCCTTCCTTCCTTCCTTCCTTCCTTTCTTTCTTTCTTTCTTTCTCTCTCTCTCTTTCTTTCTTTCTTTCCCTTCTTTCTTCCTTTCTTCCTTTCTTTCCTTTCTCCAGTTATTCCAATGCAATTCGTTGAAAACACAATGCTTTCACCACTGAATTGGCTTTATACTTTTCTCAAACATCACCTAATTATGTATGTGTGTGTTTACTTTTAGGCTCTCTGTTCTGTTCTATTGATCTATGTATCTATAATTTTGCCAATACCACACTGCCTTGATTTTTGTAGTGTTATTTTAAGAATAGCATCTTGTAGTGTGAATCTTCTAAGCTAATCCTTCTTCAGTATTGTATTGGCTATTATAGGCCATTTGCCTTTCCAGAAAAATTTGGAATCATTTTTTCAATATCTGAAAAAGAGAATGTTCAGATATTTATATTGCATTGAATCTGTAGATCAAGTTAGGAAGAATTGATATCTTAACATATTGAGTCTTCCAGCTCATGAGGACAGAACATCTATTTATTAAATCCTCATTGATTCGTCTCATTATTAATTCTTTATCAGATACATATTTTCAAATATTTTCTCCCATTCTGTGAGTTATCTTTTCACTCTCTTGATAGTCCCCTTCAGTATGCAAAAGTTTTTTATTTTGATGCAGTCCAATTTATGTATTTAAAATTTTGTTCCATGGGCTTTTAATGTTTTATCTAAGAAATCATCATATCCAATGTCACGGAGATTTTCTCTTATTTTTCTTATTAAGAGTTTAGTGGTTTTAGCTCTGATGTTTAGGTCTTTGACTCATTTGAGTTAATTTTTATATGTAGTGTAAAATAAGGATCCATCTTCATTCTTTTGCTTGTGGATATCCAGTTTTTCCAGCATTATTTGTTGAAAAGCCTGTCCTTTTTCCATTGAATGATCTTTGCACCCTTCTCTAAAATCACTTAACTGTATATGTGAGGGTTTATAGCTGGGCTTTGTGTTCTATTCCATTGGTCTATATATCTGCCTCTATATCAGTACACAATATTTTGATTACTGAAGTTTTGTGGTAAACTTTGAAATCAGGAATACGAGTCTTCGAAATTTGTTCTTCTATTTCAAAATTGTTTTGGTTATTTGGGTTTCCATATAAATTTTAGCATTTTTTCTGTTTCTTCAAAAAATGCCATAGGAATGTTGATAGGGATTGCACTGAATTTGTATATCACTCTGGGTAGTATGGGCATCTTAACCATTTTAAATCTTTTAGTTCCTGAATATAGGATGTTTTTTCCATTTATTTACATCTTCTTTAATTACCTGTAGCAATGTTTTTGTAGTTTCGTAGTCTTTTGCCTTGGTGAAGTTTATTCTTAGTATTTTATTCTTTTTGATGCTATTATAAATGGGATTGTATTCTTAATTTCCTTTTCAGATTTTTCACTGCTGTTGTATAGAAATGCAACCTGTTTTTGTGCATTGATTTCTTATCCTACAGCTTTGCTGAATTTGTTTATCAGTTCTAATAGCTTGTGTGTGTGTTGTATGTGTGTATGGTGTGCAATTTTTAAAGTTTTCTACATCGTTTGTGAACAGAGGTGATTTTACTTCTTCCTTTCCAATTTGAATGCCTTTTATTCTTTTTTCCCCGCTTAATTTCTCTAGCTAGGACTTCCAGCACTACACTGAATAGAAATAGTGAGGGTGGGCACCCTTGCCTTGTGGTAAACTTAGAGGAAACACTTCCAGTTTTTCACTATTAAGTATAATGTTGGCTGTAGGCTTTTCATAAGTGACTTTTATGAGGTTGAAGTAATTTCTTTCTATTCCTTGTTTGAGTGTTTTTTTACAGAAAGAGTTTTGAATTTTGTCAGATATCTTTTCTGTATCAATTGAGATGACCGTGTAGTGTTGGTCCCTCATTCTGTTAATGTGGTGTATCCCATTGATTTTCATATATTGAAACATCCTTGCATTCCAGAAGTAAATCCCACTCGGTCATGGTGTATAATCTACTTAATGTACTGTTGAGTTATTTTGCTAGTATTTTATTGACTTTTGCATCAATATTCATCAGAGATATTGGTCTGTAATTTCCTTTTATTATAGTGTCTTTGTCTGGCTTTGGTAGTAAGGTAATGCTGGCCTCCTAATGAGTTTAAACGTATTCCCTCCTATTGAAGTTTTTGGGCAAGTTTGAGAATAGTCAGTATTAATTTTTCTTTAGCTGTTTGGTAGAATTCTCTGGTGAAGCAATCTGGTTCTGGGTATTTCCTTTGTTGGGAAGTTTTGATTACTAACTGAATCTCCTTACTTGTATATGTCTGTTCTGGTTTTTTGTTTTTTGTTTTTTTTCTATTTATTGATTCAGTCTTGGTGGTTTGCATGTTTCTAGGAATGTATTTATTTCTTCTAAGTTATTCAACTTGTTGGCATATAATTGTCCACAGTTGTGTCTTATAATCCTTTTTATTTCTGTAGCATTAGTTGTAATATCTCTTCTTGGATTTCAGATTTTGGTTATTTGTCTCTTCTCTTTTTGCCTTAGTATAGTTAAGGGTTTGTCAACTTTGTTGATCCTTTAAAAAAAACTGACTGTTTTGTTGATTTTTTCTATTCTTAATTTCATTTATTTCAGTTCTAATCTTTATTATTTTCTTCCTTCTGCTAACTGTGGACATAGTTTGTTCTTCATTTTCTAATTTCTTTAAATGTAAAGTTAGGTTGTTGTTTTATGTAAATGTTTTACACATTTACCACTATAAACTTCTCTCTTCGTAGTATTGCTTCTGCTGCATCCTAAGTTTTGATATGTTGTAGTTTTGTTTTCATTTATCTCAAGATATTTTCTAATTTCCATTGCAGTTTCTACTTTGACCAATTGATTGTTCAAGAGTGTATTGTTTAGTTTCCACATATATGTGAATTTTACAATTTTCCTCTTGCTATTGATTTTGCTTTCCATTGAGTTTAGCATGGTTATTTTCAACTCTTTGTCAGTCAATTCGTAGATCTCCATTTCTTTAGTGGAAGTTTCTGGAGATTTTTTTTTCCTTTTATTTCCCTGTTTCTTCTCATACATTGTTATTTTTTGCTGGGATTTAGGCACTTGAAAAAAACAGCCAACCCTCGACAGTCTTTACAGAATGGCTTCCTACAGGATAAGATTTTTACCAATAAGCCTGGGTAGAGATTCTGGGGTGCTCTCAAACATTTTCTGATCTGGGGATGTGTTTTCTCTAGGCTTGTGCTTGTAGTTTCCCAGTCTGAGAAATTTTCCTTTTTTTAAAAATTTTTTCAGGAGCTCATATTCTCTTCTTCCTGCTGGTGTCTGTCTGCGGTACTGCAGTATCTGGTGCTACAAGAAGTCAGTCGCTGAGCTCTCATTAGCTGCTGGCAGCCAAAGTACAAGGTTACCCATCAGCACTCTAAATCAGGTGAGTCAGCCTCCGGAAAACCTGGAACATGGAACGTACATTCTACTCTTCTTCCCTCCTGAGGGAGAATCCACAAGCCGCACACTTTCTCCAGTTGAGCTGAGCTGACCCACCTTCAGGTAAGGGCTCTTTTGGATAAGATGCAAGAGCTTTTGTTTTTAAATCCTTTTCAATGCAGTAATGGTTTTGGCTTCTTGGCTTTGTGCTCTTGGCTTTGTGTTTGCCTGAGATACTGAGGCTTCTTAACTAGTTTCTGGAGTTCTCATAAAGGCTTTTTTTACACTGTTATGAAGTCAGTTTCTCTGTGGAGGAACAGGGTCTGGGCCTTCCTGTTATGCCATATCGTTGACGTCACTCAGGTTTTGTTTCTCCTGAGGCCTTTCTCCTTGGCTTGCATATTCTTGCTTTCTCCCTATGTCCTTGTATGGCCCTTTCTAGGTCTGTGTTGTCTGTGTCATGTTCTCTTATTATAAGGACATTGGTCATATTGGACTGGGGCAAACCCATATGACTTCATTTTACCTTAATTACTTATTTAAAAGCCTTGGCTCTAAGTATAGTCACATTGTGAGATACTGGACTTAGGACTTCAACATGTGAACGTTGAGAATTCAATTCAGCCCGCAAGAAAGTCTGAATAAAATTTGGAGCGGTATATATTTGGTAAATGTATAAATAATGCAACTAACCACTTTAAATCTAGTAATTGCCAGTAATAAAATATAGACTTATGTAACAAACAAAAATAGAAATAAAATAGTTAAAGAGGCAGATATATTATTTAATGTTAAATATGCATTAAGAGCAATTTTAATGCATGATATATTTCTGAGCTATATAATTGCCCACAATACTGAAAACTATCAAGAAAACAAGTAGATTGATGATGGAAATGAAAATTCAAGGCCTGAAATTTTTTGGTTTTTGACATTTGATTCCAGAGTATATATTTGCTTTTGTTGGCTACTTCAAATTTATAATTGATAGCATCTGAACTTTGAACAACTAACATAATATAGACCCTTCTCATTATATTTTTAAGAGAAGATCTCCTTAAATGTTTTATTGAATAGTGACAGTGAGAATAGAACAGAGAATGTAAACATTTTATGCAACTAATTTTTTAATTTTTATATGCTCTGGGTTTTTTCTGAAAACAAAATCTTCATAGACTTTACAATAGATAATACAAGAAAACTTCAGGGTTAAATATAAGCCAAAATCAAAAGAGTAAACATTTTTTGAGAAAATGAAAGTGATATAGATCATCTCCAATAGTAACGTTGGACCTTTGATAAAATTTAAATAAAACACAAGTTGTATTCCTGAAAATTGAGGCTGAAAGAACCCCCAATGACCTTAAAGCATAAAGCTCAGTTTGTATACTCTCTAGCCCATTGTGGTTCATCATCTCTTTTTGAAAAACAGACTTGATTGTGAATGCTAAATCTCATTGCTCTGTTGAATGTTAATCAGTCAGTAGTATTCCCATCTTATGGGAAGAAGCCAGAATAGAATAAATGATTTCAGAGTAAGTTTTGAACTCTCGGGCTTACCTTTCCTTCTTTAGTCTAGTGTTAGGTAACATTAATTTCAGTGCCCAAATAGTTCATTAATAATGAGAAAAGTAATTTGAGTTTTAATCTAAAAGACTCATTTCCACTGTTGCATAGTGAAAGTAGTCACTCATCTTCAAATAGCAGCTGCTGACATCTATGGAAGAATTTGGAAAATTCTATTTAGAAACCAGTCTGCTTTCACATAACTTATGTAAATTGTTTACCTCATTCTTTATTGCAGAAAATATCTGCATAAAAAAGGAACCCTTATTTTCCCAGAATTCATCTGTGATCAGTGTTTTGCCACCTGAAATGGTAATTTTTTCTCTGTGGCATCAAAACTGGTAGCTTTGGAAAGACTGGGACTTGCAAAAATGCTTTCATTTCTACACAAATAATACATACTATCTCATCAGAGCTACTTCCATGCTCTTCTTCATATTTACTATTTCCATGACACTGTTGTAAGGTTTCTCAATAAAATTTATTTGAGACACTTTTATATTTTTGTTTATTCTCAGCATTCACTCATGAAAGTTTGTGCCCATTGTAACTAATGTTCATGACATATTATTTTATTGTTTTTGAAAATATTTTAAAAATTGTCTGTATATCATCTCCTTTTATCATCTCAGCAAATGTATAAGATAGGTGTTATTTTCATTACTCATGAAGAGATTGAGGCATTGACATCCAAAACTTGACCTTCTGATAATAAAGTTCAAAATCTGCCAGGCATTGCTTCTTTAGGCATTATAGTTAGAAAAATTAAAGAAATGCATTAAGAAAGATGAGTAATGTAAAAAAAAAAAAAACCCGCAAAGAAACAAGCAAACAAAATCTGGTCATTTTTTTCATATTGGTTGCAATTTCCTTGAGGGAAGAGACTGGTTTACGCTTACTATTGTATCCCCAGAATCAAGCACTCTATCTTTCATTAAACATACATGTAATATGTGCTCTGTTTTTCAGAAGGCTTAGAGAATATATTATATAAACTACAATGTTTGAAGATAGTTATAAAAGAGTGAAATTGTACTACTAATAACAGAAATAAAATTATCCTATAAATAATATTTTATTAAAAATTGAATAAAATAATATTAAGAAGTGTAAGATAAACTGAAAATTGTACTATAAACTATGTGAAAATCAAGACACATGAATCTCCAAAAATAATTAAATCTAACCCAAATGTTACATCTGACTTTCATTTTTGCACAACCTGTTAGGTAACTTCCAAGAGAACTATAATTGTGAAATCATAACACTTTTTTAATATCTCTACTGGAGATATCCTTAAAAGCACAAAATGGATGCATTATTTTCATCTCTGATATTTGAAAAAAGTGGGATGTAATCACAGCCTCTACTACACAGCACAACTTGGGTGGTACTGAGCACAAGGAACCAGACACAACAGAACAGATGTTGAGTGACCGCACTTAAATGGCATGTGGTCTTAGAAGTCTCTCTGGGGTTTTGACTGAAACAAGAGGCTTTTCTATAGTTATGCAAATGATCTCTTTCTTGATCTGGGTGCAGTTTCATTGTGTTAACTTTGTGAAAATTATTTATGCTGTATGCACATTTAATATCTATGAGCATATATGTGTTGCACATCAATGTAAAATGTGGTAAATAAAAATTTGGTAGAATTTAAAATATTTTCATAGCATTCACATATGTAGCCATTTTTAAAAGCTTGAAATAACTAACGGGAAAAGAACTAATACATTTATCAAGTCTTTCCCTTAAATCTCTGCAGTGTGATATATCTATGGCTCTCTCATTTTTTTCCAATTACTTTTTTCACTCAGTCTCCCCTAGGGTAATCAATAATAATATAAAACTAAAGAAAACTGTATTTGTAAAGTGCATTATTTAAAACATTAGTTCCTAATTCTTAATTAAAAGCAGATTCATTAATATTTTCCTTTGCTTTAATTGGTTTTCCTTTTATGGTCTTGATCTAAACTCTTAAAAGTAGGATATAAAGGAACAGAGTATAAAGAGAAAAAATAGAATTACTTTTTTTTAATTGTCTTATGATGTAACATATAAAACAGGAGTGAGGCTGAAGCTTAAACTTGAACATTTTATCTTTGCTTGTAAAATGTATTATTTTATTGGTCTTTTTCATTATTGTCACTTTCAAGGTCTAGATATTTAGTTTCATTGAATACATTGAATTTGGTGCACATAATTTAAAAAACGTCAGAAAACATTTGTGAACTGAATTTTACCACATTAAGTTGTTTTTAGCTTTCAGTATTTAAAAAAACAAAATCTCAATTGGTTGCTCAAATTTAAAAGTCAACGGATTTCACATAAATTCCTGGATTTGTTTGTTTTTTTAATAAAATATCTGAACTGACGTTGACACAATTTCAAAATTTGTTTAACCTGAATTGTGTATGTTTTCCCTAAGTTGTAGTTTTGGTCTCTAGTCCATTATCACCCTCACTCCATGCATCAGTACTTATTTTGATTAGCCCAATATTTCCTTTTACTCATTTATATTGCCCCCCTACCTCCAAGCATTTGACGTGTAATGCCATAGACTATATAGATAATCGTATTCCTCTGCTGGGGGTTGCATAACAAAATGACACAGACTAGGTGGCTTAAACAACAGAAATTTATTTTCTCAAAGTTCTGGAGGCTAGAAGTCCATAACCAAGGTGCCATCAAATTCAGTTTTCAGTAAGGTTTCTCTTCCTGTCTTGCAAAAAGCTGTCTTCCTTCTGTCTCCTCACACAGCCTTTCCTCTGTGCATGAGGAGAAAGATGTGTGGTGATGCTTCCTTTAATAAGGACACCAGTTCTATTGGGTCAGGGCCCCACTCTTACGGCCTCATGTATTCTTAATTACCTTGATAAAGGCCCCATCTCCAAAGGCAGTCACATTGGGGATTGGGGCTTCAACGTAAGAATCTGGATGGGGGAATTCAGTCTATAATGACAATATCATTTACATTCTGTTATTCATAACATGTTATTCATAACAAAACTGATCCTCAGTGACAGTCCTTTCAGCATAGTTTTCCCAGTAATCTCTTTGTGTGGTATATTTAATGTTCACTAGTATTTTTACCCTAAATTTTTTAGGCATCTCTTAGTTCAAGGAATATTATTGTGTTATTCTATGTCCAAATACTATTCTATGAGTTGAAAAATTTCATGAATAAAAAAGGTGAAAGAAAAAATTCCTGCTTTCAGAGATCTTCCATTCTAGTGAGGAGGTGAGACACAATGAATAAAATAAATAAGAAAATACATAACAAGTTAAAAGGTAATAAATACTATGGAAAAATATAGATGGGTGATAGGATAAAGAATAATGATGATGGAGTTACAGTGTGCAATTTAAAACAGAGTAGCTGATTAGATGGTTCCACCCATCTTTGGAAAGTTGTCATTAAAGGGAATTGGAAGAAGTGAGGGACTGAATCAAATGGTCAAAACTGTCTTTGCCTTGATAATTTTATTGAACCAATGTGTGTCTGGGTATAAAATTATTTGGTCACACTTTTTAAAGGATATCTGCAGATGTTCTTCTATTGTATTCTACTGTGGATTTTTTCAATGGAAAAGTTTGATGATAGTCTCATATTTCTCCCCCACATTTCAGTGAAAGTTTATTTTGATTCATTTCCCTGAGAATTATGTTTTTACTTGTGAATCCATGGACTTTTAAAAAAAATTACAGAATACAATGTACTATTTTAAAACATACTAATGTATATTTTCTTTAAATTTGGGTAATTAAAATGTTTAATTTTTTTATTTTATTGTTTTAGTTATATTTTGTTTAATTTACTCATTCTATTTTTCAGTATCCCTGCTTCTGTTTAAAGAAGTATTTATTAGCCTGGTGCAATTTATAATTTTACTTTCATTTGTGTAACGACTATATTGTTTACGTCTTCTTCTTGGAGCTCTTCTAGTTTACATTTCATTTCCTTTGCTTTGGCCAAGGCTTTTGTTACATGAGCTGTTGTAACTCTGCTTTGTATTCTTGCCTCATAGAAGCAACTGTGTGTGTGCATATGAGGGGCAAGATGTGTAGGTATGTTTATCTTTATATTTATGGAGAATTACTTGGCCGTAATTTTCTCAGGCTCCATGAAATTATTTTTCTAGTGATTTTATTTGCTCCCAAATGTTTGCATATATTTCTCCTTTTTTTCGATTATCTATTTGTGAATTCTGTGCTGCTTTTTTCCCCCAGGAGAGTTACTTATAAAATGTTTATGTTAGGTGCCTATAGCAGTAGTTGGGAGCTGTGCAAGATACTCAGAATCATGTAGGACATTTTCCAAGGAGGAGAAGGTTTGAGTGTGTGTCCAATTTTACCTTTTAAACTCCTCAGCCAAGAATTCAGAGAGATAAGGGACATTAAATTAAAAAGTACCTCTTATTGTCTTAACAACTAACACTCAGATCACTTTCTGAAAATATTACTTGGTTAAGATATTCTTTATTGAACTCTGAATCCTATAGTCTTTTGAGCTAAAATATTAATTTTCCTCAGAGGCAAACAAAGGACTTTGCTTTGTACTCCTGTGAATGCCAGTTAATTTTGAGATATCTGCCTTAGATTTTGCCATCTGTAGCCATGGGCCTTTCTCTATTCTTCTTCGTGAATTTACTTTTGTATTTATTGCTTTTGGAATTCTTTCTATCTTTTTTATAGTTTTGATATTTATCTGTCAGTTTCTCTATTTTTCTCCCCATTTTTTGCCAAACATGAAATTTTTTTTGTTTCTTGTTGCGTGCTGCTTTTGGGTAATATTTTTTTAAAAGAGGAGGTGAGCGTGGAATGCAACTTCTGATTTCAGTTGGTTTTTTCAATATTTCTTACCCATTGTTTTACTATACTTTCTCCATGTATCTTTGGGTGAAAGAATTTTGTTCACTATCTGTTTCTTCTGTAGAGGTTCATTATAACAGTATTCTCTAAATGTTGTCATATAGTAGTATATTTATCTGTTGCCTTTATATCTGAATAAAAGGTTGACAGGATTTTGAAATCCTGGATCTTGATTCTTTTCTCCTGAGGACATGGTAGACCTTACTCCAGTATCTCTATACAGTGCAAGTCACTGTAAAGACATTTTCCCTAGATTATTACTGTGTCCTATTCAAGAGCATAACTTTTAATAGATTATGTCCTATTTTAACCACGATACACTTGATAGCCCAGAAGAATTTATATGCACAGTCACATGTGGGATAAGTATAGAAAGCAAAGCTGTAGAGAATCTATTCCTAATAACAAAATTCCAAAAATTAACTCCAAAAGTTATCATATTTTATACTATATTATTAACACTAATGGTGTTATATGTATGTTTTGCAGAATTTTGCAAGCCTATTATAAGCAAGACATTATTAAAAATTAAGAAACCAAATTAAATTATATTAATAACAAAAATAAGTACTCAAATCCCATCACACCTGAGTACTTAACCACATTTACTATTATCTATGCTCTTAAAGTTGTGTCTGTTGTCTGTTGTGGGAGTACTATAACTACTATGCCTCTCTACCTCACTGTACACTCAGTAGTATCATATTGATAGCTTGATCAGTCACAGTGGCAGTATTTGCCCCATGAAAATAAGCAAAAACTACAAAACAAGGCTTGGTTTATTTTGTTGTTTTTGTGTAGACTTAGGTAAGTGATGGGGAATATGTTAATAATGTAGATGAAACCTAACTGTGTGTTGTATCTATAGCCTACATTGTGGAAAGCACAGACCATTGAGGAAATAATCTTCTAGTATACAGAATAGGTTATTTAGTTCAGGAAAGAAGTCATACACATCACTGACAGATGAGTGAAGTTTCTACGTACTTAGAGCTGAAGCTGAAAGAGGTTTGAGCTTAATGAGTATAATTTGTACAATCTTGAGAGATTTATAGTAGATCACATACCAGTTTTAATGGCAATAACTTCACTGGGAGAGGAATTTATGGATTGGATAACAATCCCGTTTGTCATGGATAAACTGCAACTATAGGTTGACTAAGAATACAAGAGCTCAGCAAAAACCTAAGAGACTTCTTGTTAGAATCAATTAGCTATTTACAGTAAAGTATAGGACATTTTATTATTTCTAATAATCCTTTTTATTAGTACAAGTTTTAATACATTTACCTATGTGTATACATAGACACATTTTTTCCAGAGAGCCAGTTATAAAACACCACTGTCAACATCATAACAAGATCCCTAGGTAATTCACACATATCAAACTTTGTAAAATGCTGTGGCAATGACCATTACATAGAATCATTTGGTATAACCCCTCCAGAAATCCCTAAATACACTTCTCATTTGCTGCATGGTTAGGCTAGGTGAGCTCGGTGATTCACATGGGAATATGAACATGAGAGTCTCTTCTCTTAACTTTGAAGAATTTCAGAAAATTCCAAAAGAAAAAGAAAACATTTTCTTGACTGCCTCAATGTATCACACTGATAAGCTGAATATCATTTAGTTTCTTTCTCCATTCACTAATCCACCAACCATTGTGCTTCTTAAGGTCTTTCAAAAAATAGAGATGGCCCATATTTCATTTAATGGTTGCTCCCATTGTTAAAAAAGAAGAGTGTTCATAAGAACTAATGAATGTATTTATCAAGAAGACCATGTTCTTTACTCAGGAGTTCTTATTTTCTCAGTTTAGATGAGCAAAGGAGGCAAGATGATATATTCTATTAGCAAATAATGTCAAGGACTTGAATGTGAGAAACCTGTTAGCTTCTCTGACCAAAAATTTACAAAGGCTTGAAAACTAATCTCTTGATTTGTGTGATGCTTAAAACATTTCATTTATACGAGGAATAACAAATTGATGAAATAAAAAAGAGAAACTGCTTTATTGATATTTCCTTTAGCTGCAAATATCTTAGAGTCTACATAGTCAAATATTAATAGCATAGCAAATATGAATACAACATTGTCTTCTTTGGAGGGCACCAATTCAAACAGATTATCACACTCTTTACACAACCCCCCCCAAAAAAAAATTCTGAAAAGACAATCTACGTAAATTTGAAAACACATTCACTGTAGGACTGTGGATGTTTTCTATGAAATAAACATTGACTTAAAAACTAACAGATAAAACAGCAGCTTTTTTGTTTGTTGTTTACTGCTTACTATATTATACTAGAGAGTGCTCAGGTCTTTATGTGTAAAACATACTTTCACAGATTGTGAGGATCAAATAAAAGTCATTTCTCTAATTATACATCTGATTAAGTATCTTCAACATCTGTATTAAGCATTATACTCTTCCATAATTGATTGATTAATAAATTCCAAGCAAAGACAAACATTTTTCATGGAGTTCCGAAATTTGTGAGTTTTCCAACCTCCTACCCATCTATACTCCCTCTCCTTTATCACCATGTAGATACCTGGTATTTAACTAAGGTAAAATAAAAATCAAGCATGTTATGGCAAATAACATATTTTTCTATTCAGTGGGAATGCAGTATATAAACAGGAGAAATCCTAATATCCAAATACTGAGATCATGCAGCTAGAAAGAATAATTAATAGGATTATTAACAAATATAGACTGTTTATACCTTTCCATTGTCTAATATATTTTCTGCTCAAATCACAGTAAGAAAGTTTCTCTTTTTACAAGAGGATATGAAATATAGTACTTATCACTGGTGAAACAAATAGAGCAAAAAAGCTTTAAATCCACTTTAGAACATCAAGACAAACCAGGTATAAAATATCTACTCTGCACATATCTACAGAGCAAAACCTAATACCTGAGATGAAGCAATTTTACAAAGAATACTGAAAAAAAAGCAAAACTATTTTAATCAAATATAGATAGTAATGTTTTTATTTAAAAGCTGAAATATAAGCAATCATAGAAATACATAGAGAAATTTCTCTGTAATTTTCATAACACAAGTATATGAGATTGTGGGAGACACAAGCATAAGTTTAAAAACCTCATAGAATATAGGGTGGAAGATGGTTACAACTTGGCCAATGCAAGGAGAAAGAATTTCCAACCTAATGCCTAATATTGTTGTGATCAAGTTTTTCATCACTTCTTTAGTAAGGAGTAACCATGTCCATAAAATGAAATATATTTGTAAAACTTTTGCAGCCTGTTTTAATCAAATTTACTTCTACATAATTCTCATTCTGTGGTATGAGTTCAATCATACACAAAGAATGTCTTAATCCTTCATAAAAAAATCCCTTCATGGGTTCTTAAAGCATGTATTATTTAAATTGGTGGTAATTATGGATTCAAGAATGGAAAAACAAATTAGGTAAACAGAGCCTTTCACAGAATGTTTCTTTTATAAGACTTATTTTGGGGTGGTTTGATATATATAATTTTGGTGAAACAGTCTGTTTCACTTTTCAGCTTTTATATGTACATGCTTAAGAGGGACATATTCTATAAATTCATTTTAAAATAATGGAAAAAAATGTAAAACCATGCAAACAATGTAAACTCTTAAAATATAAACTGTTAAAACACAAACACGCACACAGAAGTATATGGCAAAAGCTTTGTATTACTAATTATAAAGTGTTTTTTAAAACATCAAATACATCAAATACGTCTGTTTTCTCATACAGTTGAAAAAATGTGTATTTGAACATATTTTTTCCAAATTGTATGTTTTTTAAAACTTGCTGCATAGACCACTATTTACTTACACTTAAAAGATCAAATTGATATTCTGGTGGCTGCTGAATATCGAAGTGAAGCAGAAAACAAAATTCCATCAACTAAGATTTTAAAAATATGGAGTACTTTCTATTGATGAGAGGATATTAATATTTCTATATTCTTTATTCCATTCTTTCTATCTTTAGGAAGTTATATTGATCACATTTTCCAGTTGTGTTTAATCTCCATTAATCTTTTTATATAGAAACTTCTAAAACTGCTGAGTTGAAATGCCTGAATTTATATTTCATCCGCTGGTTTTATTGAAATTTCAAGAAACAAAGGCTCACTTTACAATGCAGAAAGATATTGGTTGGAAAAGTTGGGATGACTTATTCCAAGACAAGACTTCACAGAGGAGCATATTTGGACTTTATTGGCGATGTTGGCACACTCAAAATTTATTCATTTCGTAGATTTCTGTGTTCACTTTAAGCAAGATTTCAAGGTTGAACGATAAAGACAGAATGCAGTCTAGGATTTTACTATGAGAAATATTACTATGTGGGAAAGAATATTCACATTAACATGACTAGTACCTTTTCTGCCTCTGGGAAGACTTACACAGGTGTTAGAACGTAATATAGAGGTTGCTCTGTTAAGGAATCTGAATAAGAGTCTATATAATCTGATGAATAAATTATTGATGCTGTACAACATAGTATCTATATTTAACAATATGGTATTGTGCACTTCAGAATCTAAGAGGGTATATCTTGTGTTAAGTGTTCTTGCCACACACACACATGAAACACAAGGAAACTCTGGGAGGTGTTGAATATGTCTATTACATTGATTCTGGTGATGGTATCATGGATGTCCATGGATAGATTAATGGATATATATATATATATATATATATATATATACACACACACACACACACACACATTCAACCATAAAGTAGAATGAAGTTTTGCCATTTAGGACAACATGGATGGACCTAGAGGGTATTATGGTAAGTGAAATAAGTCAGACAGAAAAAGACAAATACCATATGATTATACCTATATGTTAAATCTAAAACAAACAAACATAACAAAACAGAAACAGTCATAGATACACAGAACAAGCAGGTGGTTTGTCAGAGGGAAGGGGGTCAAGGGGATTAGTAATATAGGTGAGAGAAATTAAGAGCACATTCGAGTTACAAAATAAATTAGTCATGGAGATAAAATGTACAGCATGGGGAATATAGTTGATAATAATGTAATATCTTTGTATGATGACAGATGGCAACTAGACTTATTCTGGTGACCAGGATCTAACATAGTGTCATTGGTCAATTATACATCAGAGGACAAACAAACAAATGATATCATAGAAAAAGAGATCAGATTTGTGGTTTCCAAAGGTGGGGAGTGGGGGAAGTGAGAATTGGATGAAGGTGGACAAAGGTACAAACATCCAGTTACAAGATATATAAATACTAGGGATGTAATGTCCAACATGATAAATATAATGAACACTGCTGTGTGTTATATATGAAAGTTGTTAAGAGAGTAAATTCTAAGGGTTCTCATCACAAGGAAAAAAAAATTTTATTTTGTATCTATATGACATGATGGATGGTAATGATCACTCCATAATATATATAAGGTGAATCATTATGCTGTATACCTTGAACTTATACAGTGCTGTATGTCAATTATATCTCAGTAAAACTGGAAGAGTAATAAATAAACTAATTAATTAATTAATTTTAAAAAAGTTTTTCTCCAATTATGGGAACAATTTTCTACACATGTCTAACAAATCAAGTTTGTTAAATATTCTCTTCAAATGTTAATTATCCTTGATTTGCTCACTTCCTGATGTATCATTTGCTGAGAAATATATATTAAGATTTTCAACTAGGATTATGAGTTTTCTATTTCTCTTTATAGTTCTTTAAATTTTTGTGGTATTTTTAATCTTTCTACACTAGAAATGGTATACCTGCCATTACATATCTGCTCAATTTTATTAGGTGTTTAGGACTAAAAAATGCTTAGAATATATGTTTTGTGTGTGTATTCCTGCCAAATTGAATATTTTGTAGTTACTTAGTAACTCTGCTTATCTCTATTAAAGGTTTAGATATGTTTTGTCTGATATCATTGCAATTACATCAGCATTATATTGCTTAGCATTTACAAAGTGTATGTTTAATAAATGCCTTGACTTCCAGCCTTTCTGTGTCCTTATATTTCAGGAATGTCTTTTATAAACATCATGTAGCTGGAGATTTATAATCCATTCTGACATTCTTTGTCCCAAAACTACAAGTTTTAGTCCTTTATAAATAGTTGGACTTATTTTTATCATTTCATTATGCACTTCCTTCTCCCAGTTTAGGTATGAATGGTTTCTAACACTCTGGAAATTCTGAAAATTTCTTTTTGGAGAGGTATTTTTACTGTTGATGAACCACCTTTAATTATTATATAAAAGACTATTAACTATCCTACTTTTGCTTGAGCCCAGTCTCACAAATTATGTTATTTTCTAGGATTAAGAAATTATTCATAAACATATTTATTTGCTTGATTTTATTTTAATCACCTCATTAATTTTTCATTGTCTGTAATAGCTTTAGTATTTTTTTCTTTCTAATTTCTGTTATTAGTTATTTGTGTTTCTCATTGTCTTTTCTGATCAATCTTTCAATTTTTTTTGTTTTAAAAAATCTGATTCTAGTTTTCTTAATCTTGTACAATGTATATATGTTCATTTTTAGTTATTTTTGTTTTAATTATTATTAGTTCTTTAAGTTTTCAATTTTCCATTTATTGATGATTTTTTTTACCTTCTTCAAATAATCATTACTACTTCATTTTTGTAAGTACTTCAGCTGCATTCAACACATTATAATATGTTTACTATAACACCATATATTTAATATACAATGCTATTATTAGTTAAAACATCCTAGTTTTTATTGCTATTTATTGATCCATATGTTATTACAATCATTTCTTATTTTCCAAAAGTATGAGGTATTTCTAGTTATTATTTTGTTATTGATATTGAGCTTATTTACATCTGGATTAGAGAATTCTTTATGGTCAGTTCTTTCAAAAGTTTAGAAACTTAAGTTAAATATTCTTAAGGTAAATACTATGTTGTTTGCTTATAAAGAATCTTTATTCTTCCATTGAGATTAGCGTTATTTACATGGCCATTGAGCCAATTTTTTTTCATTATATTCTTAAAATCTTTTCTGTCCTTACATATCTAAGATCTCTCTTTCTGTCTCTTTGTCCCTCCGTCTATTTCTGTCTCTGTCTCTCTTCATGATGAAGCAACAATTTGTAGTAATCTATTTTATTTGATATTAATTTAGCTTTCTCAAATTTTTTTGTTTTAGTTTGAATTTGAAAGCCATACTTTTAAATTTATCCTTATAATGTTCTTATAATGCATCTTTTATAATGGATTATAATTCCATTCTTCCCCAATTCAGTTTGACAAGCCTTGTCTTGTAATTAGATAATGTTAACATAATGACACTTATCTTAGGAATTCAATTTATCATTCAATTTTGTCCTTTCTTTTTTTTTGCCTTAATCTGCATTTATTTTCTTATTCCAGTCCTTGTTTTCCTATTACTATTTTGGAAATTACATCCACTTTTAATTATTTTATGGTTATCACTGAATTACATTATTGATTATATTCTCCAAATGTACTATTAATAAAACATTAGCTCTCCATATGAATATAAGCATCTCAGTGCAGTTTAGTTTCTCTTCCTAAAGTATGCACATTATTTTTTTATAAATTGATTTTAATATATAATCAATTATGTTTTCTACTTCTTTTTAAAGGCCTTGCTTCTGAGACCATACATCTGAGAAAATTTTAGTTCTGCCTGAAGTACTTTGAATACTTTAATAAGTGTGTATTCATGGTCAACTCTCTCAATTTTGTTTTCTTTTTCTCTTCTTCCTTCTCCCTCTGCTGTCCTCCTCCTTTTCCTTCTTGTTTCTTGTGCTCATTCTCATTCTTATTTTTCTTCTATTTGGACTGAACTTGTCTTTATTTTAAAAAATATTTTGTCTGGATATAGTGGTCATTTTTCTTTTTGAAATTAATGTCATTCTATACTCTTCTGTCATTGTTACTGTTGAGAATTTAGCTGTATACATAATTTCCAGTCTTTTTAAGGTAATCTGTCTTTTCTTCCACATCTGATTACTTTAAAAATCTCCTCCTATTCCTTGTTTTTCTGCAGTTTTGCTGTAATGTTTTTAAGTTATCTTATTTTATATTAATTTGAATTTATGTCTTTGTCATGTAAAAAATGTCAGCCAGTATATCTACAAGTATTGCTGCTCACTCATTAATATCTAATATTTCATTTTGTGAGTTTAATTAGTCTTATAATAAATATATTTTTCTGTCTTTTATTATTTCTTGCCCTCTCTTACTACATTCCAGGTTATATTTAATCATCTGTTTCACTAATACTTTATTTAGCTGTATCTAATCTGCTGTTAAACATGTAAAGTAAGTTTATAATTGTTGTTATTTGCATTTTATTTCTAGAGATTGTCCAAATATTATGTGTCATTATTGATAGTTTCTTATTCCTTCAAATCATACATTTCAAACTTAAACTTTAGTTTTTTAAGCATAGTAAGTCTAATTGTTTTATACTCTGTAATGAATGGTATCAGAAGTGTTACAGATATTCTGTTGTTTGTTTTTGTGATGGTTTACTTTAACTTACACTCTTATATGTCAGGTTACCTTTAACAATGTATTAGTTATTATGAAATATTTTTTAGAAATAATATGAATCCTAACATGTATATACTTTCATTCAGAGAATATTTGCTTTTGCTCCTCTTAGAAAATTAGGATTATTTTAATCTAAGTTCAGATTTTAAGGTAACATGGGCCATGCTCTGATGGGAATATGTGGGGAAAATTCCTCAAAACAGCTGTTTTGCATCTGGTCTATCTGTCTCTGAGTTTGTAGAACTTTATGTTCTCATTTCAGTTTTGAAGGAGAGTGCTTTATTATATTTCCATACCTTGAAAGGTTCTATAATTTGTTTTCTAATCCCCTTGCATTGATGAGGCTATCAAAATGAATTTAAAGTTGTCAGTAATGGCAAATGCATTGAAAGCAAAAGTTGTAAATGCTTCATTCAAGTATCTGTGTTTAGTTTATCTCATCTTTGGCTAAATATTCCCTTAATATCTTTTCATCTTCATAGTATGTTCAATTTTTTTAAACAAATTTTTTAAGCATTTTTACATTTCATTAGAGAGGTTTTTTTTCTCCTGAATAATGTAGCTCCTTTTTACTGGAAACCAGAAATTTCATAGCATCTTTATTCTGACCTTTTCCTCCCTTTTCTTATATTTAATGCTTTCTGTAATGTTATTAAGAATAAATATTTCATTTTAGAATCTCCATTTTGGGGAGAATCAGTTTATGTGCTCATATAGAAGGACTTATTTGATTTCTCAGATTGAACATCTTCTAAAATATACATATATACATTAGGATTAGATTTGGTTTCTTAAGTTTGAAAACCCCAAATTACAGTGTCAAAACCCACATAAAGATTTATTTTATATTAAGTGGTAAGAATTCTGGATATTGATAGTCTAGAGATGTGATGATGCTGAGGATATTAAGACATGGGCTTTTTTTTTTTTTATGCTGTAAATAATGCCACATAACATTTGTTCATTTCAGGATATAAAGTTTCTGGAGTTCCTGCTATCATGTGGGTTTTTAAAAATAAAATGTAACAAACATGGGAATAGAAAAATGCCAGTAGTAATCTTTATTCTCATATCTTTCATTCCATAAACACAGGCTTAAACACCTAGTCACATGGATGGGACAACTGTGAGAGATATTACAAAACATAGTTGTTTACTGGGTTCAGTGTAACCCTCAATAATACAGGGCTTCTGTTAGAAAAGAGGAAAGGAAGACTGGAGGTTGGATAGGTGACTGGTCATCTCTGCTACCAATGGTCTAATGAAATTTGCTAAATTGATCTCAGGTATGGTGAAAAGACTTCTCCACTTTGAAATATATTACTTATTAATACTTTTTATACAAAATATTGAGAACTATTATTTACAGAAAGATTTTCATGAATAATTAGAGATACCTATTAATCAATGTTGGTTGTCAGTGAGTTATTAAAATTCCCACTACTGAGCACATTCATGCACTAACAATTACAGATTTAAAAATTGCAACGTTAGAAAGTGATGTTTAAGACCAGAATCTTATAATTTTTCTGGTTTCCCACTAAATGCTCCAATTTGAAATGTCTTGCCTTGACAGGTGATGAGTAAAATTTCATTAGAAACAAGTCAGATGCTTCACCTCTGCATTATTCTGATCTGAACCCTCTCTTTTCCATTAATGATAACATTTCCAAAATGCATCATGGAGTCTTGACAATTTAAAAGGCATTATGTGAGAAGACATCATTCTGCAACTGAAAAAGCATAACTGTTGTCTTGACTGTGGTGACATTCTCATCAATGAGGTAATGGTCTGAGTCACCAAAGAAGTTGTTCTTCCTGTTTGTATCATTTATACTCACTTTAAAAAAAATCAGTGAGACTCAGAAACATCTTAAAAGTATTATCTGTCTCTTCAACTTCTCTATATTTGTCTTTGATCTAGTAATGCATCTTAAATGAACATTAAGTGAGGTATAAAAAATAAATCCACTCAGTAATTGCAACTCAGAGAAAATAATGAAGAATTCAGCAGAACTGATCTAACATTTTGATGAAGTCATTTAAAAAAATCTTTTATGTCTTTTTTTCTCTCAGTTTTATTGAGATATAATCGACATATAATATTTTATAAGTTTCAGGTGTACAACATAATGATTTGATATGTATTTATTGCAAAATCATTACCACAATTTGTTTAGTTAACATCACCACCTCACATAGTTAAAATTATTTTCTCTTGTGATGAGAACTATTATCTTAGCAACTTTCACATATACAGTACATTATTATTAACAATAGTCTCCATACTGTGTATAAATCCACATAACTTATTTATCTTATAACTGGAAGTTTGTAACTTTTGAACATCTTTGCCCACTATCCCTACTCCCCACTCCTTGTCTCTAGCAAACACCTATGTGTTTTCTTCCTAAGAGCTTGTATTTTTTTAAATTCCACATATAAGTGAGATCATATGGGATTTGTCTTTCTCTGTCTGACTTATTTTACTTCACATAATGCCCTCAGGGTTTATACATGTTGTGGCCACTGGCAGGGTTTCCTTCTTGTTTTCTATGGCTGAATAATATTCCATTGTGTGTGGTACGTATGTTACATTTTCTTTATCTACTCATCCATGATGGACACCCACATTGTTTCCATGTCTTGACTAGTAGTGAACATGGGAGTACAGATATCTCTTCAACATAGTGATTTAATTTCCTTTAGATATATACCTAGAAGTAGAATTGTTGGATCATATGGTAGTTCTAATTTTTTGAGGAAACTCCATATTGTTTTTCATAATGGCTGCACTAATTTACATGCCCACCAACATTGTTCAAGAGTACCCTTTTTTCCACATTCTCAGCAACACTTGCTATCTCTTATCTTTTTGATAATAACCATTCTAAAATATGTGAGGTAATAACTCATTGTGGGTTTGATTTGCATTCTCCTAATGATTAGTGATGTTGAGCACCTTTTCATGTTCCTGTTGACCTTTGAGTATCTTCTTTATAAAAATATCTATTCAGGTTTTTTGCCCATTTTAAAATTGGATTATTTGTTTGCTTGTTTGTTTTTGCTGTGAATTGTTTGAGTTTCTTGCATATTTTGAATATTTCCTTACCAGATACGCATTTTGCAAATATTTTCTCCCATTCTGTATGTTGCCTTTTCATTTTTTAATCATTTCTTTTGCTATGCAGAGAAGTCATGTTTTCTATATGTGAGGTGTTAAAACATTAAGACATGTTAAAACTCCCCTAAAATAAAAACTATAATCCAGGTTTGGTGATTGCAATTTCTAAGCCTCACAAACTGGAAAATGCTATCAGTTATTGACATCTCATTGAAAATAATAAAATGAAGTAATTTAATAACAGGAGATATAAGGAAGTATCCAAACAAATAAATGAGACTAGGCCAGTACTACAGGTAGTAATGCTACTTTTGGGGGAAGGCTAAAATCAGAACTATAGGTATGCGTTCAAGAAGACACAAGACGATGAGAAAGCAATAAGATAGCTCTAAAGCCTTTTGAATGCCGTATTAACTTTGAATTGACAATCTATGAATGTGTATCTTGCTTTGGATTTGTGATCTTCAAGGAAATAGTGGAAGATGGCACATATTTGATTCAATGTACCTGGATAGCTCAAGATTATTTTTTCAAAAAACACGTTATTCCTCTGAATTTAACAGGCCCACAGTTGGGTCTAGTTATTCTGATAACTGCTATATCAGTTTGGTTTTATTTGCTTTATGAAAGAGACTCTTTCAAAAAGGAAAAATTAAAGAAATTAAAAAAAAATTAAAAACCTGTGCAACTTTAGCTTTTCTCTTGAGTAAAGGATTGATTTCCAGTGATAATTCCTGTGTAACTATGAATCCTACACAGAAAGCATGTAGTCTCTGTATCTGACCTCAACGAGGCTAAATAATTTTGGCTGTGTAAGATGACCAGGCATTATGAACTCTGCTATATACAGTCCTTGCAGTCAATGTCTCTATGTGTAATATCCCAGTCTAGTGAATGAAAAAAGTGAACATCAAAAATATTAAGTACCTTAATTATGGTCACACGGCTGGTAATTGTCAGAATCTGGACTTGAACATAGTCTGAATGACTCTAGAGTTCATACTGCTATACTAGATTAAAAAATAAAAAGTCGTTTAGTGCCCAAATATCATTTGCTTTAATTATCATTATCATAATTATGGTCAAAACCCATTTATGTATAAAACACAGGGTGAGGGAGGAGAAGGAGAAAGGAAGGGAGGAAGAGAGAGAGAGAGTCCATTATAATTAAACTTGATTTTATTGTTTGACTTAGTCCTCATAATACCTAAATCGATAAATTTCTTACCTTATATATAAGACTTGGCACCAAGTGATAGCTTCAAAGGATAAAAATTCAAAGGACAAAAAGGTTAAACATGTGGAAAATTACCCTGTAGGCATGTACAATAATCTCAAAAAAGAAGTCTCAAAACCATTGAAGTAATGGCTTCTTGATGCTTTGAACTGCGCCACACCTCACCAAACATTACTGAAAGATTAAACACTGTTTTGAATCTCTTTTTCAGATACATTTGAATTATTATTTATTTTCTGTAATGTTACTACTTAGATCTACTCTGTATTTTAATGGAATATATATAGTATGTGCAATTTATTATATATGTATACAATTTATATATGTATGTTTCTCTCTTCATATTTAAAATGGATCTCATAATAGTACTTAACACAAAGCTTACTATGATGAAAAAAATGAGTAAATATGTATGAAAAAAACATAAAACAGGGCATAGGACATAGAGTCCACTTACATAGTGGATAGTATCATTATAATGATGATGATCATATTATCAGGTGTTATTAGCAGCAATCTGGTGATAATGTGTAGAATAGTTTGAAATGGGTAAATATGGAATCAAGGAGAAAACTTAGGAGGTACTGCAGTAATCCACATAATATATATTATCCAAATAAAATTAGGGCCTTCTGTGAAGAAGTGGATGCCAGTGTTGATATCAAGATAGACCGTAGAAGCAGAATGTGGTGGAGAGAACACAGAGTATTATCTGTGAGATTCTTAAGGTAGAGGATTATTGATAGATGAACTAGGAAAGAGAAGTTTTGCTACTATCTAGTGTGGTGTGGTTCATAGTCTATAGTTTTAGTGGGATCTGGAGAAGAAACTACTAATCCCAGCCAAGTAGATGGACTACATGTGGTAGGGTTTGGTAAAAAGGCTGTACATAATTTGATCAGCTGGGTATCTATGGCACTCAATTTCATGCTGTATTATAAGATTTAAGATCTGAAGGCACCCTACGCTGGTGAGGAGAAAAGTCTAAATCTATTTAGTCTATTGTCTTTTTTGTTCTTTAGAAAGATTGGATTAATTTTCTCATTATAATACCAAAGGATATCAGTCTTGAGGCAAAAACAAAATGAAATTTCAGTCACAACATTTTATTCCTCACAACCTTTTAGTGGCTCACCTTTTGCTTTCCAAACTAATTTTTTTAATCAACTTGCTATTCAGTGGTCGAATTTACCACACAGTAGTCTCTCCTTGCACATTTAAATTTAAACAGTGTAGTCAGTTATACTTGACTGCCTGTGCTCATTTATACTTGCTTCTCTCAAGAATTATAACACACAACCTTGTCCTACTTGCTACATGGTTCTATTTACATTCTTCTTTTTCTTTACTCTTTGAAATTATGCAAGTTAATTGATTTATAGAAAAGTATAAAGAGATGGATATAGATAAAACAACTCAAAATTTCTCAACCGTTTAAATATGACAAAGAACATTTATTAATAGTATTTAATCTCCATGTATGCAGTTCATGCTTTTCTTATCTTAAACAAAGCATATTGAAGACAATCTGACTAAAGTCTTATTGATACATTTGTCCCTGCAATATCCAGCATAGAAATTTATCAATGGATGAAGTTCACCGTATACTTTGAGTTAAATGTAAGAATATCTAGGCAAAGGAGGATAGTAATAAAAAAAAGAAAGCTGTCTTTTAAGAGCTGAAAATTAAAGTATGTGTATTTTTGATTTCCAAGTTTAAGTATTTTGTACAATGTGTTATACACTGACTTTCAAATGCTAGTAGAGAATTTAGGAATAACACCTCGGTGACAGTGAGATAAAAGTACTTAAGCAACCGATGGAAATAATTCCACCTTTTTCATTTAAAGTTTTAAACCACATTGTGCTCTAAAAATGGGGAGATAAAAATGTTAATTATTATAAATGAAATTATAAGAAAAAGTAAATTTGGGGAATTAAAAAAAAAAGACGTAAGGGGATAGACCCTTACCAAAAAATACTCCTTATAATGAAGTCTTACACAATTTTACTCAATTTACATGCTTTTGTCTAGTGGTGAGTAAGATGATGATTACTAAATATAAGGTAGAATTCACCAGTTGAGATGGATTGGTCTCCTTAGGACCAGTAACCTCAGGAAAGCTAGGTATATATAAAAAGTCTCCTGTGTTGGGGTGTGCCTGGAATTGCTGGCACTGTTGTATTTTGGTTTGGTCGTCATTTGAGACATGGCACTCTTCATTTCCACAAAGTTCATGTTATTCTTTTTTTCCCCATTTTCCTTCTTTTTTCCCCCTGGGTTTATTCCTTATTCCAGGGCACAGGTACTGGAAAAGGAAAAAGGACGAGCTTATAGTTATTATAATATCCTCGCCTCCCAGAATGCATAGATGTATTTTTCTTTTTGCTTTAGTTTTAAATAAGGATTTATAATGTCAACAGCAATATTAATTAAGAATACTGAAATCAGCTTAAGGATATGCACAATAATCACATATTATCATTCATTCCAAAAACAGTCCCAAACTATTCTTATACCAAATTTCTTCAGAAATGCCATATCTTATATTAGGACCCTTGTTTTATTTCTTTAAAAATGTTTAAATATCTTTATAAAATTAATATATTTACGTAGATTGAAATATATCAAATATATATGCAATTTAATAATAGTATTAATAATAAAAATAACAGTAATAATAACTGCAGTCTCCTGTCTGGATCTCATTACCAGTCCTAAGATACACTGACTTTTAACAATTTGAAGGTGGATATTTCTTCTGATATTTATGGCTGCATGATGTGGTATAGTATGTTCATATGGCAGTGTCGATTGATTTATTCTGTGGAATTTGAGGATTTTTACTACCCTACCCTCACTTTCCTTTCTTCACTTTCCTCAGAGTGATACAACACATTATTTGGTTAAATTGGTTTACATTATTTTTCATTCTGAAATTAAAATGATAAACTAAATTTGTATCATTTGTACACTAAATTTTTACATTTTTTTGCATTTCATAGACTTAATGATCACCTTCTTAATTTTCACACTTTATTATTAATTTTTCAAGTGCTCAGTAGAACTGTGAAATGCCTAATGACAACTTTTCCAATCTTAAGACACTTAAGAAAATCGCTTAATTCCATTTTATTTTTCCTGGCATCCTCCCATGCATCCAGCCCTTCACCATTCTCCTCAGTCTCTATTGATTGCTGTCTAGACATGGCACATAATTCTAATGTTGTACGTCTCTTCCCCACCACTTGTTTAACGCATACCATTTCCTTTTATTCCTATGTTATTTTGTCAATGCACATCTTCCACTAGTGGAAAAGGAAAAACAGAAAGAAAAAAAGTTACATGGTTCCACCTTCATAGCTTGGCAATCAAACTGCGTAAGTTGAAAATTAAAAAAAAAAACAAACATCAGAAATGTGAAGAGTTAAGAAGTTTCTTAAGATCAATTGCTACTGTTGAGAAGCCGGATATCATAGCATTCTCATTCAAATTCCACTTAATGTGACTTTTATCCACCTCTGAAAGATTTTAGTATCTGCCCACTATGTGTGGTATACTGAAATTCTCATTGATGTACCTTGATGTACCTATGGACACACACATACATTAACTATTTTCACATACATATTCCTAATTCCAATTATGGGAGAGATGGATGGGCCACATTTTACACTTTTAAAATTCTCTCATTCTCTTTCTCACTCTCACTTCTTTCTCCCTTCCATAACTGAAAAAGCAATTTCGTGATGAAGACATTAATTCAAAAAAAGGAAAGATTATGACAAGAAATATATTGATTTTTTTTATTGCACCCTGGAAAGAAGAGGGTTTCAAAGTTTAAGAGAACAGATATTTGGTACAAAAATAATGGTAAGAATGACCTTTCATTTTGTAGGCTATATATACTTCCTTTATAAAGAACAAATTAAATTGCTTTTATTTTTATTTATTAATATAGTTTATGATAAAGTTATTTTATTTTATAATTTATTTCTGATGTATGAAGTGAAATATAACTTAAATTTTGAATTAGGAGAAAGTATGATTTTTGACACATAAAACAATATAAGTTGAATCTGAACATCATGGTTATGAATAAACAAAAAAATATAAATTTTCTTTATAGGGTCTCATTTGTTTCTAACCACAGAGTTTGGTTCCCTTGTTTTGTTTGTTTTTAGGTAATATTTAAAGGTAGAATTATATAAGAATTAGAAAAGGAGGTATGGTAATAATTCTGATCTAATTTTTTAGATTTCTTCATTACTGAATTTTTTTAATTACAAGATTTAGTTACTTTTTGTGTCCTTTTTACTTAAAAAAAAATCTATGAAGCAGGGCTTACATCATTCCTTTATCTTTACATCTTATTTTTTATTAGTTTCTTTAAAAGTTTCGAGGTCAATACAAAAGAAATTCAAGATCATCCAAAGTGCTTAATTGTATCTATATTTCTTTACATACAAAAGCAGACAGAATTCTGGCTTTTTGAATTGTTTGCCTTTAATGGTCTACTTTACAGACAATATCTAATTCTGGGTTAAAAGTCCCTGGGCATAGTCTTTATGCCCTAAATGAGTCATTGTCTACAAATTCTTAGACCAAATTCCCAGAGAAGATGGCTCTAATATGGATATAATGACTTCATTGCCATTTTAACTCTCTAAGAGCAAAGTCTAAATGGATCGTTTACTGGTGAAAGGGAAAATGAGGGAGAGAGGCCAGCCCCAGTGGAGATTTGACCCTGGGATAAAAGTAATTGTGTTAGAGAAGATCTTTAGACTGGCATCCTTCTGGTGTTTAAGGGAGGATTTAAGTCTTGATTTCAGAAATTTTAAAATAGACTAGCTAGGTCTTTCACTGAAATGGAATTTAAAGAAAAAAGTTGAACATTTGCTGTATAACTGGGAATTATCAATAACTGCAGAACACATACCTATACATCACAAGACTGAAAAGGATAGGTAGTTGCTATGTGGTAAATAAGGACAGAGATTTTAGTAATGAAAGTAACTTGGGTTTGAAACTTAGCTTCACCAATACCAGAAATGTGAATTTAATTTATTTACTCTATACACCTACTTCCTTCTATGTCAATAAAATGGTCTCTTAATATGTACCATACATTGTTGTTTTAAATATTAAAAAAAGATATAATAAATGTAAAGGGATATTACGTGTCTGGCTTAATAGATTGTAGCTGCTAATGTTTTCTTATCAACAGAAATGTTATTATGTACAAATGAGACACAGGATTAGATTTTATACTTTGGAGGAGGGACTGGCAAACATTAGACAGAATTTGAAGGATAACATTGAAGAACATGCACATGTACTTGTGGTGCTTTTCCTTGATTCATTAGAACTTAAGGAGATTTCTGGGCATATCAAACTACTCAGATGCAATCTGGGAATAAATTCTGCCTCTCAGAATATATACTGTCTGCCAACAGGGAGAGTGAAGTTAGGAAGAATCACTGGACACACTTCCTACAGTGTCAGAATATGTTGACCTTGGTTTAAATTAAGACTAATCATCTTTCCATTCAGTTTAAAAAGTTAATAGTTTACTTAGAAATATGAACATTTGATTCCTCCTTATTCTTTTAAGCTCTTTGTTTATTCTGTACTGCAAATTTGAAAAATCACTTTTAAGGATCTTTGATTCATAATTAGCACCAGTTTCAAACTTAGGTAAATAAATACCTTCAAGCATTTAGAACTGCATTTTTCGTTGTAATAGCATTGATTTGGTTTTTAAGAACTTCAGTGATTGGACTAACAGAAATTCCAATCATGTAAAAATTTTGTTATAGCAAATAATTTAAGTTTATAAATACAGAAATTGATTTTCCAATCCTGTATGTCAGCTTAGTAGAGTGGTAACTTAAATGTATTTGTGCTTTTTTAAAATTGAATTTTAAATTGGAATTGCCGGACTTAAAATAATAGCTAATAACTGCTGAATCTTTACAAATATACATTCAAATTGACAAGATTTCTTTACAAATGTATTGATGCTATATGTTTTCATTCTCTTAAACATTTCCCTTTGGTGGTGTGAAAGTTCAGTCTCCCTATCTGGTCCTTGCTGGTAGCTTGCTGTAGAAAGTGAAGGACTGATGCTTAGTTGGGGGGAGGGGGCGTGTCAGCCAATACCCGAGTACTGCTGACAGGAGATGGGGAAGCCCACTGGGTTCCTCAGACATCGGTATAGACGGAAGGGGAAGCTGATTGCCAACTAGCTCACATGATTCCTCGTTATGGACTCCAGGTAGATGTGGAGGCTCAGCTCCCTGCTGAGCATCACCAAAACCAGAAGGGAAGTCAGTCACCAGTTAGCCTCATATCCACCTCACTTGCTCAATCTCGTTGATTCTTAATGAGGGTGAAGGCTCAGTGCTCTACTGAACCCTGCTGACACTGTGCGGAGGAGACAAGCACCAAGTACCCTGCCTCCTACTGCCTGGTTCAGTCTTTTTCCTGCCAAGTGGTTGTGGAGGTCTAACTCTCCACTCTGCTAATGCAAGAGATAGGGGGACATTGGAGTGCTAACCCCAATTGGCATCGCCTTGTTGAATCTTGGCATTGGAGTGCTAACCCCAATTGGCATCGCCTTGTTGAATCTTTCTGCTACTGTTCCCTGCTGACTCTGACACTACCCAGGCTGGCTAATCAGAGCACTGTCTGGTTAAATCAAAAGGGGATGGAAGATTATCTTGCCACGGGGTCCTGACAACACCGCCCAGTCTGAGAATCAGGATGCACCACCTGAATCTGTGGGATGGGGTCTGGGAGTGAGGTGGAAGATGAGCAACTAATATGGACCCATTTGACATCATAGGGGAGGGAAATGCTTCCACTGATGTTTCACTGAAGATTTATGTTCTGTTAGGCCACTCACCTGCAGATTCTTTGACTGGGGAAGCTGGCTTTGCTGGGAATTTTTGTCTGTGCTTGTTGGCAGTTCGGGTTAGAAGACTCTGTAGAGATCAGTCTGGTATATATGGGAGGCAATAAAGAAATCCACAGAACTATCATCATATCATTCCCTAAGTCCTGATGTCCCTAGGTAGTCTATCTTCTTTCCACCTTTCTGAGATTTCTAATGCTTTTTTTTTTGTTATATATAAGGATTTTTATCCATGAGAGTGTAAAACTTAAGGAATAGGAATGTATCATCTTGGTGGGAACTGGGAGACCATAACCAAAGATTTTAATTTACGTGATAACCTGATTTGTTGATGACCATGATGAGATATGCTGATCACCATTTAAAGTTATTTCATTAATAGCTCTATAATTTTATTGTATTATTTATTTATATTTTAACATGTTTATTGGAGTATAGTTACTTTACAATGGTGTGTTAGTTTCTGCTTTATAACAAACCGAATCAGCTATACATATACATATTTCCCCATATTGCCTCCCTCTTGCGTATCCTTCCCACCATCCCTATCCGACCCCCCTAGGTGGTCACAAAACACCGAGCTGATCTCCTTGTGCTATGCGGCTGCTTCCCACTAGCTATCTATTTAACATTTGGTAGTATATATAAGCCCATGACACTCTCTCACTTCATCCCGGCTTAACCTTCCGTCTCCCCGTGTCCTCAAGTCCATTGTCTACATCTGCGTCTTTATTCCTGTCCTGCCACTACGTTCTTCAGAACCGTTTTTTTTTTTTTTTTTTTTTTAGATTCCATACGTATGTGTTAGCATACGGTATTTGTTTTTCTCTTTCTGACTTACTTCATTCTGTATGACAGACTCTAGGTCCATCCACCTCGCTACAAAAAACTCAATTTCGTTTCTTTTTATGGCTGA
Organism: Balaenoptera musculus; assembly: GCF_009873245.2. Lineage (NCBI taxonomy): Eukaryota > Metazoa > Chordata > Mammalia > Artiodactyla > Balaenopteridae > Balaenoptera > Balaenoptera musculus. The sequence continues at coordinate 42,437,474 of NC_045788.1, forward strand.
GTAATATTCCATTGTATGTATGTGCCACATCTTCATTATCCATTCATCTGTTGAGGGACCTTAGGTTGCTTCCATGTCCTGGCTCTTGTAAATAGAGCTGCAATGAACACTGTGGTACATGACTCTTTTTCAATTATGGTTTTCTCTTGGTATGTGCCCAGTAGTGGAATTGCTGGGTCGTATGGTAGTTCTATTTTTAGTTTTTTAAGGAACCTCCATACTGTTCTCCACAGTGGCTGTATCAATTTACATTCCCACCAACAGTGCAAGAGGGTTCCCTCTTCTCCACACCCCTCCAGCATTTATTGTTTGTAGATTTTTGATGATGGCCATTCTGACCATGGTGTGAGGTGATACCTCATTGTAGATTTGATTTGCATTTCTCTAATGATTAGTGATGTTGAGCATTCTTTCATGTTTGTTGGCAATCTGTGTATCTTCTTTGGAGAAATGTCTATTTAGGTCTTCTGCCCATTTTTGGATTGGGTTGTTGTTTTTTTTGATATTGAGCTGCATGAGCTGCTTGTAAATTTTGGAGATTAATCCTTTGTCAGTTGCTTCATTTGCAAATATTTTCTCCCATTCTGAGGGTTGTCTTTTGGTCTTGTTTATGGTTTCCTTTACTGTGCAAAAGCTTTGAAGTTTCATTAGGTCCATTTGTTTATTTTTGTTTTTATTTCCATTTCTGTAGGAGGTGGGTCAAAAAGGATCTTGCTGTGATTTATGTCATAGAGTGTTCTGCCTATGTTTTCCTCTAAGAGTTTGATAGTGTCTGGCCTTACATTTAGGTCTTTAATCAATTTTGAGTTTATTTTTGTGTATGGTGTTAGGGAATGTTCTAATTTCATTCTTTTACATGTACCTGTCCAGTTTTCCCAGCACCACTTATTGAAGAGGCTGCCCTCTCTCCATTGTATAATCTCGCCTCCTTTATCAAAGATAAGGTGACCATATGTGCATGGGTTTATCTCTGGGCTTTCCATCCTGTTCCATTGATCTATATTTCTGTTTTTGTGCCAGGACCATATTGTCTTGATTACTGTACCTTTGTAGTATAGTGTGAAGTCAGGGAGCCTGATTCGTCCAGCTCCGTTTTTCTTTCTCAAGATTGCTTTGGCTATTCAGGATCTTTTGTGTTTCCATACAAATTGTGAAATTTTTTGTTCTAGTTTTGTGGAAAATGCCATTTGTAGTTTGATAGGGATTGCATTGAATCTATGGATTGCTTTTGGGTAGTATAGTCATTTTCACAATATTGATTCTTCCAATCCAAGAACATGGTATATCTCTCCATCTGTTGGTATCATCTTTAATTTCTTTCATCAGTGTCCTATACTTTTCTGCATACAGGTCTTTTGTCTCCCTAGGTAGGTTTATTCCTAGGTATTTTATTCTTTTTGTTTCAGTGGTAAGTGGGAGTGTTTCCTTAACTTCTCTTTCAGTTTCTTCATCATTGGTGTATAGGAATGCAAGAGATTTCTGTGCATTAATTTTGTATCCTGCTACTTTACACAATTCATTGATTAGCTCTAATAGTTTTCTGGTGGCATCTTCAGGATTCTCTATGTATAGTAACATGTCATCTGCAAACAGTGACAGCTTTACTTCTTCTTTTCATATTTAGATCTCTTTTATTTCTTTTTCTTCTCCGATTGCTGTGGATAAAACTTCTAAAACTGTGTCGCATAATAGTGGTGAGAGTGGACAACTTTGTCTTGTTCCTGATCTTAGTGGAAATGGTTTCATTTTTTCATCTTTGAGAACAATGTTGGCTGTAGGTTTGTCATATATGCCTTTATTATGTTGAGGTATGTTCTCTCTATGCCGACTTTCTGGAGGGTTTTTATCATAAATGGGTGTTGAATTTTGTAGAAAGCTGTTTCTGAATCTATTGAGATGATCATATGGTTTTTCTCCTTCAATTTGTTAATATGTTGTATTGCATTGATTGATTTATGTATATTGAAGAATCCTTGCATTCCTGGGATAAACCCCAGTTGATCATGGTGTATGATCCTTATAATGTGCTGTTGGATTCTGTTTGCTAGTATTTTGTTGAGGATTGTTGCATGTATGTTCATCAGTGATATTGGCCTTTGGTTTTCTTACTTTGTGACATCTTTGTGTTTTGGTATCAGGGTGATGGTGGCCTCATAGAATGTGTTTGGGAGTGTTCCTCCCTTTGCTATATTTTGGAAGAGTTTGAGAAGGATAGGTGTTAGCTCTTCTCTAAATGTTAGATAGAATTCGCCTGTGAATCCATCTGGTCTTGGGCTTTTATTTGTTGCAAGATTTTCAATCACAGTCTCAATTTCAGTGCTTGTGATTGGTTTGTTTATATTTTCTGTTTCTTCCTTGTTCAGTCTCAGAAGGTTGTGCTTTTCTAAGAATTTGTCCATTTCTTCCAGGTTGTCCATTTTATTGGCATAGTGTTGCTTGTAGTAATCTCTCATGAACCTTTTTATTTCTGCAGTGTCAGTTGTTACTTCTTCTTTTTCTTTTCTAGTTCTATTGATGTGAGTCTTCTCCCTTTTTTTCCTGATGAGTCAGGCTAATGGTTTATCAATTTTGTTTATCTTCTCAACAAACCAGCTTTTAGTTTTATTGATCTTTGGTATTGTTCCTTCATTTCATTTATTTCTGATCTGATCTTTATGATTTCTTTCCTTCTGCTAACTTTGGGGTTTTTTTGTTCTTCTTTCTCTGATTGCTTTAGGTGTAAGTTAGGTTGTTTATTTGAGATTTTTTTTTGTTTCTTGAGGTAGGATTGTATTGGTATAAACTTCCCTCTTGGAACTGCTTTTGCTGCATCTCATAGGTATTGGATCATCATGTTTTCATTGTCATTTGTTTCTAGGTATTTTTTGATTTCCTCTTTGATTTCTTCAGTGATCTCTTGGTTATTAAGTAGTGTATTGTTTAGCCTCCATGTGTTTGTATTTTTTACAGATTTTTTTCCTGTAATTTATATCTAGTCTCATAGCATTTGGTTGGAAAGGATACTTGATATGATTTCAATTTTCTTAAATTTACCAAGGCTGGATTTTTCACCCAAGATATGATCTATCCTGGAGAATGTTTCCTGAACACTTAAGAAGAAAGTGTATTCTGTTGTTTTTGGATGGAATGTCCTGTAAATATGAATTAATTCCATTTGGTCTAATGTGTCTTTTAAAGCCTGTGTTTCCTTATTTATTTTCATTTTGGCTGATCTGTCCATTGGTGAAAGTGGGGTGTTAAAGTCCCCTACTATGATTGTGTTATTGTTGATTTCCCCTTTTATGGCTGTTAGGATTTGCCTTATGTATTGAGGTGCTCCTACGATGGGTGCATGAATATTTACAATTGTTGTATCTTCTTCTAGGATGGATCCCTCAGTCATTATGTAGTGTCCTTCTTTGCCTCTTGTAATAGTCTTTATCTTAAAGTCTATTTTTTCTGATATGAGAATTGCTACTCCAGCTTACTTTTGATTTCCTTTTGAATGGAAAATATTTTTCCATCCCCTCACTTTCAGTCTGTATGCCTCCCTAGGTCTGAAGTGGGTCTCTTGTAGGTAGCATATACATGGGTTTTGTTTTTGTATCCATTCAGCCAGTCTATGTCTTTTGGTTGGAGCATTTAACCCATTTACATTTAAGGTAATTATCAATATGTACATTTCTATTACGATTTTCTTAATTGTTTTAGTTTGTTATTGCAGGTCATTTTCTTCTCTTGTGTTTCGTACCTGGAGAAGTGCCTTTAGCGTTTGTTGTAAAGCTGGTTTGGTGGTGCTGAATTCTCTTAGCTTTTGCTTGTCTGTAAAGGTTTTAATTTCTCTGTAGAATCTGAATGAAATCCTTGCTGCGTAAAGTAATCTTGGTTGTAGGTTTTACCCATTCATCACTTTAGATATGTCCTGCCACTCCCTTCTGGCTTACAGAGTTTCTGCTGAAAGAACTGCTGTTAACCTTATGGGGATTCCCTTGTATGTCATTTGTTGTTTTTCCCTTGCTGCTTTTAATTTTTCTTTGTATTTAAATTTTGATAGTTTGATTAATATGTGTCTTGGTGTGTTTCTCCTTCGATTTATCCTGTATGAGACTCTCTGCACTTCCTGGACTTGACTGACTATTTCCTTTCCCATATCAGGGAAGTTTTCAACTCTAATCCCTTCAAATATTTTCCCAGTCCCCTTCTTTTTCTCTTCTTCTTCTAGGACCCTGATAATTTGAATGTTGGTGCATTTACTGTTGTCCCAGTGGTCTCTAATACTGTCCTCAATTCTTTTCATTCTTTTTCCTTTATTCTGCTCTGCAGTAGTTATTTCCATTAAATTATCTTCCAGGTCACTTATCCGTTCTTCTGCCTCAGGTATTCTGCTATTGATTCCTTCTAGAGAATTTTTCATTTCATTTATTGTGTTGTTCATCACTGTTTGTTTACTCTTCAGTTCTTCTGGCTCCTTGTTAAACATTTCTTGTATTTTTTCTATTCTATTTCCAAGATTTTGGATCATCTTTACTATCATTACTCTGAATTCTTTTTCAGGTAGACTGCCTATTTCCTCTTCATTTGTTTGGTCTGGTGGGTTTTTACCTTGCTCCTTCATCTGCTGTGTGTTTCTCTGTGTTCTCATTTTGCTTAACTTACTGTGTTTGGAGTTTCCTTTTCACAGGCTGCAGGTTCCTAATTCCCGTTGTTTTTGGTTTCTGCCCCCAGTGGCTGAGGTTGGTTAAGTGGGTTGTGTAGGCTTCCTGGTGGAGGGGTCTAGTGCCTTTCTTCTGGTGGATGAGGTTGGATCTTGTCTTTCTGGTGGGCAGGACCACATCTGGTGGTGTGTTTTGGTGTGTCTGTGACCTTATTATGATTTTAGGCAGCCTCTCTGCTAATGGGTGGGGCTGTGTTCCTGTCTTGCTAGTTGTTTGGCATAGGGTGTCCAGCACTGTAGCCTGCTGGTCGTTGAGTGGAGCTGGGTCTTAGCGTTGAGATGGAGATCTCTGGGAGAGCTTTCACTGTTTGATATTATGTGGAGCCGGGAGGACTCTGGTGGACCAGTGTCCCTACCTCGGCTCTCCCACCTCAGAGGCACAGGCCTGACACCTGGCTGGAGCAACAAGACCCTGTCAGCCACACACCTTCTTTGTGGCTTACACCACCCTGGTGGCTACATCCCGGGGAGGTAAACACTTGCATTTCCCAAAGATAACCCAGTATACCAACCCGGAGGTTACCAATAGTGTATTCCAGCCTATACTGCTAGGAAGCCAGTTTCAGCAAGCTCAATGTGGGGACCAAACTGTGTCTTACTTTCCAAATGCTCCATGCCAAAATCTGACTCCCTCTCCAGCCCCTATATCAGTGTGAGCCGAACCTCTGAAAAGACGCTTCTTAAGGGCGACACAGGGTCGGCTTACTACTCCATAATTTTAAAATGGACATTTCACATGGAATGATAATTCACTTATTATTATAAATGAAACTATATCCTGAATTGTTTAGATGCATTATTTAATGTAAATCTCATAAACTTCTGGAGACTAGTATGGAGAAAATTACTAAATGAATTATATACTTTGACTCAATTGTAGGAATTTATTCTAAGTAAAAAAATCATTGAGTAAAAAGAGATGCCCCAGCCCCATATAGCCCATTGAGCTCAGGCCAGTCTCTGGATTGAAACCACTTTTGAATCCATGACGAACTCCACAGAGAGACCACACCTGCTGCAAGTTCCAGTTCTGGAGAATGGCAGGTACATGTCTTTAGCCTGGCTCAATTTCTGGTTAAAAAAAAAAAAAAGATAGATAAATAAATAAAAATATATCTTCCTTGTATGTGAGCACAGTTATATATTCATAGTGCTTTCTTTGTAGATTTTATCCCTTACATGTGGTAAAGAAGAATCATTTATTAAATCATAAATCCACTGAACCATCTTAATCTGGAAATATATTTCTTTTTAATAAGAAACAAATATGTGTACAAAGTTATAAATTTTAAGATCTTTTAAAATTTTATTACCATTATATTTTTATGTATTCTTAGTTATACTTTATTTTATGGAGCAAGGAATTCATTATTTACTTACTTTGGTCTTACAAGAAGTAGTTATGTAAATGGATCACATATCTGATAATAATTACTGTCAAAGTATATTTGAAAACTGCCATTTTAACAACATTATATCAAATAATGTGCTAAGTCAAAGGATTACAAAATATTACTATGAAAAAATATATTTTGGCAATGCTGTGTATAATCTAAAATTGATAGTGTTTTCCTATAGAATTTTATTCAATTAAAATGTATACAATGGTAACATGAAATTAATTTCACCACAGGATTTTTTTTATTGATAGTTAAATTCTGTTCACATTAAGAATTCCTTCAGCTATAAATATCAGGGAAACAAACTAACATTGGATTAAATGCATTTATGGTTCTTAAGAAAGTCAGATTTAAAGACCCCAGAACTTAATGAAATAATACAGAATTTAGCTAGATGATGATGATGATGAGTACCTTTGCTCTACTCACCTTAGCTTGTTGATTTTTCATTTTCCTGTTTTACCCACATGTACATAAGGTGACTGCTCCATTTTCTAATGTCAAAGTCAAAGTCATGGATGGCAGAATGGGGGAGTATAGCTCTCCAGTTTATTATTACCTTGTTTGTCACATTTATTAAGGCCCCAAAGTTAAATTTTATTTTAGAAGGCCCCTGATTTTTATTCATCAGAATTCAGTCAAATATCTGAGGTGAGGTGAAAAATCACTGACATTTTTAGCTTCCATTAAAGGAAGCTGGTAGAGGAAAAGTGGATCGAGATTATTTTCTCTTTGGTCAAGCAAATGACTGAAGAGAAAATAATATACTTTAATTCCCATAACTGGTTATATGAGTCCACCACTGAGGTAAATATAAAATGATTATAAGCAAGTCCAAAAAGAAAATATAACTTCATATTTCCCTCTGCCATATGCGGTCTGGTATTGTACAGTATTTCATCAAAGGCAGATGTAATGAACTCAAATAACCTAGGACTATTACCTTTCAAATCCTTTTGTCAGTTTTCCATTTCAATATCTCATAATTACTATAAACTCATGAGTTTTCAAAAACTGGGAATCAACATATTTTGGGCTTTCCTCTCACCTCCCTTTTCCCCCACATGTACAAATCTCTTACCATCTGCAGGTAACTCCCTCAGTTAATGGTGTCACAATTTATCCAGTTTCTTATACCAGAAATTTGGGCACCATTCTTAAAATCTTCCTTTTCCTTGAGTTACCTTCATTCGATCAAATATCAAATTTTATGGATTTATCTTTAAAAATAATCTCATAAATGAGAAACTCTAAGCAGGGTGCCCAGTGGGATGTGGAGGCCCCAGGACTAAACCCGCAGAGCAAGAGCTTGAAGGATAAAGTTGGTGTCACTAAAAGTGAGCCAGGGCATCACTTTTAAAAACCACTAACATGCCACATTAAAAAAAAAGAAATCACTTCTCTATAACGTCTGTGATAGCAGAGGTTATTTACCACCAAAAGAGAACTATAAATAACTACACCAGCAACGAGAATTTTGTTGCACTAAAGTGATGTACATAAGCCAGGATGAAGGTGGGCAGTAAGAAGGCATCTTTAGGAGTCCATTCTGATATCACTGTTGTTCAATAATATCTTTGGAAGCTAACATCTGCTTGTCTAGACATTGCATTAGGCTTTGGAGAACTAAACAATTCTGATAAATATTTCTTACCCTAAGGTAAAGATATTTGCAATTAGTTTTGACAAGAAAAAAAGTGTACTTTTTAAAGGTCATTATGTATGGAAGAAATAGGTGTCAGAAATTGTAGGATGTCACGAGAAACTCAAGATATTTTAGATGGTTGATTTTTAGTCAGTTGTTTATTGGGTATGGCACTATGACAACTTACATAAAATTGGATTTTTTAGAGAACTTTGGTGGATATTGTTTCTTTGTACCACAGGTGGCAGAATCTTAGAACTGTCAGTGATAACTGGTCATGAAGTTACACTAAGGAGCTATTATGAAATCTTTACATATATCTGAATATGCTAATTCATATAAACATTGCCTTATTTTCAAATTTCATATTTGGAGAACTAGAGAGACCATTGACTGAACTGTTAGATAACAGATCAGTAAATTCCACATGAGTATGACCTTGGGAAAGCACAAAGGATGATGTAAATCACTTTTAACCAGATTTCTGCAGCTGTGAAATATAAATTTATTGTGAGAATCAAATTTCTGTCCAATAGAAATGGGTCCACCAACTAATTATTGTCACAGTTTTATAGATAGCTTGACAGGCTGATATCTTTTCAAGTTAGGAATTATAGACACCTTTTTTTCAACTTTTAACTATAGTTTTGTGATTTTAACATATTTGTGGGATTGAAAATATTACAAAGTTTCCAAGGAGACTTTGTTGAAAAGATATTCAGAGGAATAAAGAGGCTTGTAAAAAACCTTCAAGTAGATTGTCAGTGACCAATTTATTATACCTGGGAAAAATACACTCAGTCAATAGTGTAAGTTCTCAAACACGTTGATAGGAGTTTGTCAGTGCTAGATCAGTGCTTTTTTTACATCCAAAAAACGGGTTAGGGTTAAGGTTAGAGTTAGACTTTATCAGTGCTTTAACAGTAAAATTTATTAAGCCAAATAAAATATAAAACTATTCCTCTGTAAATGAGTTAAGATCACCTTTCTAATAGAAATTTTTTTAAAAAACTAGCAATATCAACATGTTACCTAGCAATATTAACATTAAGATATAATCCACTATAAATCATTGAAGATTAAGAGATAATTTTAACTGATTATGAAATAAATAGTTTAGTATAGGATTTCCTGGGTAATACATTAATAATATTTTAAATAAAGTAATAGAATTTTGCTTTTACCACACATATATTATTCAGATGGAGCATTGAAGATATAAATCAAATCAAGAGCTGGCAGATTAAAAAAATGTATTTTATGAATACATACCCAGTGGGGTGCTGGTAATTGTTTAAAAACAAGCACTCAGGGGAGAGGACCTTCAAGATGACAGAGGAGTAAGACATGGAGATCACCTTCCTCCCTACAAATACATCAAAAATACATCTACATGTGTAACAACACCTACAGAACACCTACTGAATGCTGGCAGAAGACCTCAGACTTCCTGAAAGGCAAGAAACTCCCCATGTACCTGGGTAGGGCAAAAGAAAAAAGAAAAAACAGACACAAAAGAATAGGGACGGGACCTGCATCTCTGGGAGGGAGCTATGAAGGAGGAAAAGTTTCCACACACTGGGAGGCCCCTTCGCCGGTGGAAACGGAGGGATGGGCGGGGGGCGGGGGGGAAAGCTTTGAAGCCACGGAGGAAAGCACAGCAACAGGGGCACAGAGGGCAAAGTGGAGAGATTCCTGAACAGAGGATCGGTGCCAACCAGGACCAGCACTCACCAGCCCAAGAGGCTTGTCTGCTCACCTGCCAGGATGGGTGGGGGCTGGGAGCTGAGTCTTGGGCTTTGGAGTTCAGATCCCAGGGAGAGGACTGGGGTTGGCTGCATGAACACAGCCTGAAGGGGGCTAGTGCACCACAGCTAAACAGGAGGGAGTTGGGAAAAAGTCTGAAACTGCCTAAGAGTCAAGAGACCATTGTTTCAGGGTGCACAAGGAGAGGAGATTCAGAACACTGCCTAAACAAGCTTGAGAGATGGACGCGAGCCACAACTATCAGTGCGGACAGCAGAGATGGGCATGAAATGCTAAGGCTGCTACTGCAGCCACCAAGAAGTCTGTCTGCAAGCACAGGTCACTATCCACACCTCCCCTCCAGGGAGCCTGTGCAGCCCTCCATTGCCAGGGTCATGTAATCCAGGGACAACTTCCCTGGGAGAACACATGGCATGCCTCAGGCTGTTGCAATGTCATGTGAGCCTCTGCTGCCGCCAGCTCGCCCCACATTCCATACCCCTCCCTCCCCACAGCCTGAGTGAGCCAGAGCCCGCTAATCAGCCACTCCTTTAATCCCCTCCTGTCTGGGCGGAGAATAGACACCAGAGGGTGACCTATATGCAGAGGCAGGGCCAAATCCAAAGCTGAAACCCAGGAGCTGTGCGAACAAAGAAGAGAAAGGGAAATTTCACGTGCAGCCTCAGGAGCAGCGGATTAAATCTCCACAATCAACTCTATGTACCCTGCATCTGTGGAATATCTGAATAGACAATGAATCATTCCAAAATTAAGACAGTGGAGTTTGGGAGCAACTGTAGAATTGGGGTTTGCTGTATGCGACTGACTAGTCTCTGATTTTTTTTTTTTTTCTTAAATTTATTTATTTATTTATTTAGGCTGTGGTGGGTCTTCGTCTTTGTGCGAGGGCTCTCCCCAGTTGCGGAGAGCGGGGGCCACTCTTCATCGCAGTGCGCGGGCCTCTCACCGCCGCGGCCTCTCCCGCTGCGGAGCACAGGCTCCAGACACGCAGGCTCAGCAGTTGTGGCTCACGGGCCCAGCTGCTCCGCGGCATGTGAGATCCTCCCGGACCAGGGCACGAACCCGTGTCCCCTGCATTGGCAGGCGGACTCCCAACCACTGCACCACCAGGGAAGCCCTAGTCTCTGATTTTTATGTTTATGTCAGTATAGTTCTTAGTGCTGGTTATCGTTGGTGGATTTGTTTATTGGTTTGGTTGCACTCTTCTATTATTTTTTAATTTTCTTAACTATTTAATTATTTTTAATTTTAATAACTTTTTAATTTAATTTTATTTTATTTTTCTTTCTCTCTTTCTATTCTCTCTTTTCTTCTGAGCCATGTGGCTGACATGGTGTTGGTGCTCCAGCCGGGTGTAGGCCTGAGATTCTGAGGTGGGAGAGCCAAGTTCAGGGCATTGTACCACCAGAGACCTCCTGGCCCCATGTAATATCAATTGGCAAGAGCTCTCCCAGAGATCTCTGCCTCAACACAAAGATCCAGCAAGCTCCAGTGCTGGACACGTCATGCCAAACGACTAGCAAGACAGGAACAGAACCCTGCCCATTAGCAGAGAGGCTGCCTAAAATCATAATAAGTTCACAGACAACCCAAAACACACTAACGATGCAGTCCTGCTCACCAGAAAGCCAAGATCGAGCCTCATCCACCAGAACACAGGCACCAGCCCCTTCCACCAGGAAGCCTACACAAGCCACTGAACCAACCTCACCCACTGGGGGCAGACACCAAAAACAATGGGAACTACGAACCTGCAGCCTGTTAAAAGAAGACCACAAATACAGTAAGTTAAGCAAACTGAGAAGACAGAGAAATATGCAACAGATGAAGGAGCAAGGTAAAAACCCACCAGACTGAACAAATGAAGAGGAAATAGGCAGTCTACCTGAAAAAGAATTCAGAATAATGATAGTAAAGATCATCCAAAATATTGGAAATAGAATGGAGAAAATACAAGAAATGTTTAACAAGGACCTAGCAGAAATAAGAGCCAACAAACAATGATGAACAACACAATAAATGAAATTTAAAATTCTCTAGGAGGAATCAATAGCAGAATAACTGAGGCTGAAGAACGGATAAGTGACCTGGAAGATAAAATAGTGGAAATAACTACTGCAGAGCAGAATAAAGAAAAAAGAATGAAAGGAATTGAGGAGACCTCTGAGGCAACATTAAATGCACCAACATTTGAATTATAGGGGTCCCAGAAGAAGAAGAGAAAAAGAAAGGGTCTGAGAAAATATTTGAAGAGATTATAGTTGAAAACATCCCTAATATGGGAAAGGACATAGTCACCAAGTCCAGGAAGCACAGAGAGTCCTGTATAGGATAAATCCAAGGAGAAACACGCCAAGAAACATATTAATCAAACTATCAAAAATTAAATACAAAGAAAAAATTTTAAGAGCAGCAAAAGAAAAGCAACAAATGACATACAAGGGAATCCCCATAAGGTTAACAGCAGTTCCTTCAGCAGAAACTATGCAAGCCAGAAGGGAGTGGCAGGACATATTTAAAGTGATGAAAGGGAAAAACCTAAAACCAAGATTACCAAGCAAGGATCTCATTCAGATTAATCGGGGACCTTAAAAACTTTACAGACAAGCAAAAGCTAAGAGAATTCAGCACCACCAAGCCAGCTTTACAACAAATGCTAAAGGAACTTCTATAGGCAGGAAACACAAGAGAAGGAAAAGACCTACAAAATAAACCCAAACAATTAAGAAAATGGTAACAGGAACATACATATTGATAATTGCCTTAAATGTAAATGGATTAAATGCTCCAACCAAAAGACATAGACTGGCTGAATGGATAGAGAAGACCTGTATATATAGTATCTAAAAGAGAACCACTTCAGACCTAGTGACACATACAGAATGAAAGTGAGGGGATGGAAAAATATATTCCATGCAAACTGGAAATCAAAAGAAAGCTGGAGTAGCAATTCTCATATCAGACAAAATAGACATTAAAATAAACACTATTACAAGAGACAAAGAAGGACAGTACATGATGATCAAGGGATCAATCCAAGAAGAAGAGATAACAATTGTAAATATTTGTGCACCCATCATAGGAGCACCTCAATACATAAGGCAAATCCTAACAGCCATAAAAGGGGAAATTGACAACAACACAATCATAGTAGGGGACTTTAACACCCCACTTTCACCAATGGACAGATCATCCAAAAGGAAAATAAATAAGGAAACACAAGCTTTAAAAGACACATTAGGCCAGATAGACTTAATTGATATTTATAGGACATTCCATCCAAAAACAACAGAATACACTTTCTTCTCAAGTGCCCATGGAATATTCTCCAGGATAGATCATATCTTTGGTCACAAATGAAGCCTTGGTAAATTTAAGAAAATTGAAATTGTGTCAAGTATCTTTTCCAACCACAATGCTGTGAGAGTAGATATCAGTTACAGGAAAAAAGCTGTAAAAAATAGAAATGCAGGGAGGCTAAACAGTACACTACTAACTAACCAACAGATTACTGAAGAAATCAAAGGGTAAATTAAAAAATACCTAGAAGCAAATGACAATGAAAACATGACAACCCAAAAACTATGGGATGCAGCAAAACAATTGTAAGAGGGAAGTTTATAGCAATACAATCCTACCTTAAGAAACAAGAAACATCTCAAATAAACAAACTAACCTTACATCTAAAGCAATTAGAGAAAGAAGAACAACAAAAACTTAAAGTTAGTAGAAGGAAAGAAATCATAAATATCAGATCAGAAATAAATGTAAAAGAAATGAAGGAAACAATAGCCAAGATCAAATAAAAAGCTGGTTCTTTTCACATCCTTCTCCCATTGTATATTTGTGACTCTTTTGTTGTAATTTATTTGATCATATACACATTGATTTATTTCTGGGCTGTCTATTGTGTTCCATTGATCTGCATGTCCCTTTTTATACCCATTGCAAAATGTTTTGATTACTATAACTTTGTAATGTAGTTTGAAATCAAGAAGCGTGATGCCTCCAGCTTTGTTCTTTCCCAAGATTGCTTTGGCTATTTGGGGTGTGTTATGGTCCCATGCAAATTTTAGGACCTTTTTCCTCTGAAAAATGCTATTGAAATTTGAATTTTGATACCAATTGCATCTAATCTATAGATCTCTTTGAGTAGTATGGACATTTTAACATATTAATGCTTCCAATTTATGAGCATAGAATATCTTTCCATTTATTTGTGTCTTCAGTTTCTTTCATCAATGTCCTATAGTTCTCAGTGTAGAAATCTTTCATCTCCTTGTTAAATTTATTCCTAAGTGTCTTATTCTTTTTGATACAATTGTAAATAGGATTATTTTCTTAATTTCTATTTCCAATAGTTAGTTATCAGTGTATAGAAACACAACTGACTTTTGTGTATTATTTTTGTATCCTGAAACTTTACTGGAATTGTTTTTTAGTTCTAGCAGTTTTATGGTGAAGCCTTTAGGGTTATCTGTATATATAAAATCATGTCATCTTTAAATAGAGACAATTTAACTTCTTCCTTTCTGATTTTGGTGCACTTTGTTTCTTTTTCTTGCCTAATTCCTCTGGCTAGAATTACCAGGAATATGTTGAATAAAAGTGACAAGAGCACACATCATTGTTTTATTCCTGATCTAAGAGAAAAAAAAGTTCAGTGTTCCACAGTTGAGTATGATGTTAACTGTGGGCTTGTCTTATATAGTTTTTATTATGTTGAAGTACATTTCCTCTAAACCCAGTTTTTTGAAAGTTTTTATCCTAAAAGTATGTTGAATTTTGCCAAATTCTTTCTTTGGATCTATTGAGATGAAAAAATTGTTATCATTAATTTTATTAATGTGGTCTATCACATTTGTTAGCTTTGGATGACAATCTCCCTTTAAATCCTAGGGATGAATCCCACTTGATTGTGGTATATGATGTTTTCAATGTACTGTTGTGACTCAACATAATGATCTAACCTGGAAAATGTTCCATGTGTCTTGACAAGAATATATATTCTAATTGCTGTTAGATGGAATATTCTGTATATGTCTGTTAGGTCCATCAGGTATAACTTGTAGTTTAAGTCCAATGATTCCTTTTTAACTTTCTGTGTTGATGATCTATCCATTGTTGAAAGTTGGGTAATGTAGTCCTCTACTATTATTGTATTGCTGTCTATTTCTCCCTTAAGGTTTATTTATTTGCTTCAGATATTTTGGTGCTTCATTGTTGGGTGCATAAATATTTACAGCTGTTATTTGCTCTGGATGAATTGACCCCTTTATCATGATAAAACTACCTTTGTCTCTTGCTTCAATTTTTGGCCTAAAGTCTATTTTCTTTGATATACGTATAGCTACACATGATTTCTTTTTGTTTCTATTTTCATGGAAGTACTTCTTTGTTTGCTGTAGTTCTCTGGGACTTGTAAATGCAAGTCCCATTGGTTTTCAAAACTAGTTGATTTTTGAAGTCCATCCCTCCAGTGAGAGCCTTAAAAGTTGGGACACTAGATTTGTGATCTAAATACTGCATTCCTCAGGGAAAAATGGGAGTTGGAGGTTCCCTTTTCGATTGCGCTATTCCAGGCATGGGGTTAATGAGAATGTGTCTCAGCCTTTTCTACTCACTTCAGTGTGGGTGTTTTCTCTGTTGCCTGATGTATAGGAATCACTCAGCTAGTTTCTGAATTTCCTTCACAGGGAATTTCTCCATATGTAGTTGTACATTCAGTGTGTCCATGGGTTGAGGAAAACTCAGGAGCCTCCTATATCATCACCTTGGCCTGGAATTGGAGTCAAACCTTTCCTTCTGAACTTATCCTTTTATAAATTATAATATAAAGTAAAAAGGACTGATCAAAAGTTTTTATTTAGTTGAAAGCTTGAATTTCTTTGAGATTTTCACGTTTTACATTTGGGAATATGACAACATTGTAATATAAGGGTAAAATTACTACAATCCATTCGATAGGCAGACTTCGTCTGCTATCATAGATTTCAAAAGGGAGATAAAAGAAGGGTGATAGTAACTTTGAAAAGCATTTATTAATGCAACATGGAAGTTTGTATAGCTCTTAAGCTAACTGGGTTGAATTGAAAAATAAAAGAAGTTACATGTTTGTTCTCTCTACTAGTACCAGAGGAGTAGTACACTTTAAAATAAAACCTTACTTGTGTGAGTTAATGTTTGGGCAGAAGTTTTACAATATTTACAAAACTTTCTCTTCAGGGAAAGTATATCACTTCTGGGTTCCTTTTTAAGTACAAAACAAGGTATAATAACATTAAATATCAGCGTATCTGTAATTATCCATTATTATATCTATAAATTATGTGTAACTGTATGTGTGTATATATATATATATATATACATATATATACATACAGACATTCCTGACATGATTTTTGAATTTATGATGATGCAAAAAGTGATACACATTCAATGAAATATATTTCAGTACTTCAAATTTTGAATTTTGATCCCCGGCTAGTGATATGTGGTATGGTACTCTCTCTTGATGCTGGCCAGTTATAGCCAGTCACAGCTCCCAATCAGCCATGCAATCCCAAGGGTAAGTAAATTACATACTTACAACCAATATGTACTCATACAACTATTCTGGTTTTCACTTTTAGTATAATATTCAATAAATTACATGAGATATTCAAACTTCATTATAAAATAGGCTTTGTGTTAGGTGATTTTGTCTAGCAGTAAGCTAATGTTCAGTGTTCGAGCAGTTAGGCTAGGCTAAGCTGTATTTGGTAGGTTAGGTGTATTAAATGCATTTTCAACATATGATATTTTTAACTTAATGATGGATTTATCAGGATGTCACCTCATTGTAAGTTGAGGAAGATCTGTATATAAAACTTGCAAAATATGCTTTTTCCTTTTAAGTTTGTCAAAATAAAATGGAAAGTATATTAATGTACAATACTATGCTCATAAATATTATTTTTCATAAACCATTTCAAAGCCATAAATGAAAAATATATATGTGTGTATATTGATTGAATTTAGAATCATCTTTTATTATTTCACACCCCACCTTACCTAATTTCAATACTGATCGGCACCATTCTTCTCCTAAAATCCTGAGTACCACAGTTTGAGTAATTGAGGTTTTTCAGAAAAGTGAAGATGTGAAGATCTATGGAGAATAACTGATGAGGTAGATAAAACCTAATTCAGTTGAAGAAATTATGTGTTTTATTTTGTTACATTGTAAATTACTGAGCTAGATTTAGTAATGAAGAAATACTACAATTCTCAGAGACAACCTTCATGATTCAATTAAATCAGTTTTGATACCAGACCCTTTTTTTTTAAAAAGGAAGACTACTGTTGGTTGTGCTGATTAAAAGAAGAGACAAACCTCCTCCTTAACACAGCATCATGGTAGTGTACACTTTTGATTCTAGACTGAGAGAGTTCTCAATTTATTTCCCCTCAGCTTAAATGCACTCTTTATTGCTTGCTCTGTGATAATGGAGATAGGCCTTGTTAATATTTCTCCTTTGCCACTTGGCACAAATGGTATTCTTTGTCAGTAGGAGCTGAAGTGACACTAGAAGAGGAAGAGATATCTGTTCCTGGTTCTGGTGTACTTTTCTCACCATGGATCTGCAATATGTGCAGTTTCTCTAGAACCCAACTTCTGTCAAGAGTGCCACTTCTCTAGCATCTGGCTCTTGTGGTGTGGCAGCTAGCAGTACCCAGTAACCAGCAGCTTCACAGCCGAGTGCCTCCAGCAAGGCATCTCCCATTAACGATAACTCCTGATTTCATCTAGGGTGGTTTTCCCAGGTGTTGTAAGTGTGGAAACTCCCTCTGAATGTTTTCCCCTGGGACCTCAGAGGATGAATTCCCAGCAAGTTCCACCAGCATGGCACCTCAGTGAATGTTTTTTTACCCAGTGAGCCATGCCCACACTCTCCAATGGAGTGCAATTGATATTTATTGTTTCTTCTGTCACTATCTATTCTATATATTTATGACTTCAGCAGGATCTTCAGCTCATTAGTGTTTTTGACCTGTTATAGTGACTCAAACTTTCATTCCTGAAAGTTCTGAGTCCTTGATTTTTCTGCCTTTCTTGCTTGTTATTATTCTGCATTAACCTTCACTATTAGGCATGGGAATATCAAGAGGCATCCCAGAGACTCTCCTTGGTGCAAGACACAGTTCTCCTTGCCTCCATTGTTTAGTAGCAACACAATCTCTTTGTAATGGGATCAATCGCTCTATCCCTTAGAGCACATCCTTTTTCTGTTTTTTGGTTAAGTGTCATAAAGAATTAAAATGGTCAACTTGTACTCTTATCGTTCAATTCAGTGGAACCACTGATGCACTCATAGATTGGAGACTTACACCTCCAAACCAGCAGAGCTCAAGTTTGGTGGAACAGGAAACAAAAATTCTGCAAGTATGTTATTTGGTATAATAGTAAGAGGAGTCACTCCCACTTCTACTCCTTGATTCCCAGACACATGTATTCTGTGTATGGGGAAGAGAGCACCAAATAATGGTTCTAAATCAAAACATATAGCAACTGTAAGACAGCATCACATCCTTTCAAAATGTTGTCTTTCTACTGTCCTGTAACTGAGTCTTCAGCAAGCAATTCCACCTTTCAAGTATAAATATATGGAAGCTTTCCATTGCTTAGGTCATATATAGATTCCATCCTTGTCACATGGCCAGTATGTTGATGGACCCATTGAGTAAGCATTGGAATAGCTGGAGAAAAGACTTACTGATATCCACAGAAAAAGTTATTTTATCTGCATGATTTTTAAGAACCTTCTCTATTGTGGTTCTCATTTGTTGGGCAAGCACATGGAACACAAACATCTTTACAGTGTTTGCCCACTCTGAAAGTTTCATGCCAATGCCTCTTACCCAGATTTTCTTATTACTAATCTTTCAATCATGTTCCATCCAACCAGACCATAGCAATTGCCCACAGTCAGTTTAAATCTGTATTTCTGGCCACCTATCACTTCAAACATAGTAGACACCAAAATGTACTACTAAATTTTCTGCTCACTAGAAGGATTTTCCTTCACCACTATCCTTCTTGGTCACCTCTGAGAGTCTGTAGTGCTTCATCTGTCCTCTTTCAGATAGCACCAGCATCTCATGCATACCCATCTGTAAACCATGCTCAAGATTTTCCATCCTCAGTCAGCTGGTCATAAAGAGTACCCCAGCAGTACATAAGCAAGAAGTGAGGGAAAAGAGTTGGTGTTGAAGGAGTCTGAGCCACCAACTCATGCAACTTACTCTTACCTTCCAGACCTACCCATGCTCAATATCTTCTGTGTAATTTCCATTGATATAGGCAGTTGAGTCAACATCAAATTCATCATGGGACCTTCAGGCTTACATGGTCACCTGATGCCCTGCCTCCTCAGCAGGGTGTTCAAAGGAAGAATATTGTTGGATATTTTTGGGAAGTTCACTAACCTAAAGTATTGACCATGTTTCATCAAAGTGATGGAAACATTATTCTAGTGAATTTTTGTTGATACGTTACAATATATTATAGATATACAATGGCTTTTGAGTAAATATTTTTATTGAGTATTTTATTTTATGATTCTAGCATATAAGCATGATTTTTACATATTTTAAAAAGATAAAAATATTACAATATACTTTTGAGAAACTCCACTATGAGAGTTTAGATTTTTAATAAAAATGTCACCACCTTCAATGTTATATAATCACAAAGTAAATATTATGAAACCTACCCCACTTTTATTAAGTCAGTCTGGAGATGCTCAACTTTCTAAAACTGCCTATATTGTCAAAACAAATTCAAGAATAAAATTGATGAATGTGTAAATATATTTTGTTTATTAAAGGACTCAAATTTGGTTTATTAACTTGGAAATGTACTGATTTTGCGATAGAATAAACCTATTTTATTCTGTAATAATAATAATTATTTACACTCTGAATAATTTTAAAACATACATATTATGGTCTCATTTAGTTACTAATTATGATGCCATGAATGATAATCTGTTATCTAAATAGCTTCACTTATATCATTGTATAGATTGAAATTTTAAATATTTGAAAGAATAATATATATTCCTTTATTTTTCATCAATTTTTCCTTAAATTATAATTAAGAATTTAGAAAATAAAGAAATTTCACATAACTGATACAAATGGTAAGCCTATATTATATTATGCCTATAGCATAGTAAATAAATTGGCATAAAAAAGTTCACTTAATGAAATGCAAACATTTCAAGTATTATGTGATTAACAGGAAGCTTTCTGTGCCTCAATACAAAATGACTGTGCCTTAAGTTCTTAAGCCCTGTGGAGTTTACCACAAAATGGGCTAGAAGGGCTAGCTCAGGTATGCAGTTTTACATTATTGGGGGAAATAGATGCCTATCACAGTAGCCTTGGTCCTTCTTAGTTTTGATTCAAGACTCTATTCTCTATTGAAAGCATATTTTATCAACTTCAAGAAGCGACATTTATACTGACTCTCTTTCTTTTGTCAGAAATTTTATACCTAGTAGGGAAATTTTGCTAGTTACTATGTGTTGAACTGGACACCAGTTTTAGATGTGAAAAGGACAGTTGTGCCAACAATTAGGCCATGTGGGCCAAACATCACCAGTCCTGATAAGGCATTAACAACCCAACCTTAGGATCTCAAGATGCATGAATGAGTAACTATTACAAATGTAATAGTTATAACTATTACAGAAGGTGTGTGCCAAAGAGAATGTTTATTTCCCTATTGCAGATTTTGCATGGTATTCATAAATATTCCATACAGTTTAATTTATACCCAATTCTCAGAAATGTTATGATCCTCCAGTCCATACCAGAACTAGTACGGCTCAGAAAAATACCTCCTAGCCATCCTGATTTCTTAGGCATTTATGGTATCATGTTGTTTTCTGGAATGAGAGCACAGAGACCTGGCTCTATAGTTGCATGCTTGCTACTAGTATAAAGAAGGGTTATATATAAACCCTTCCCAGAAAACCCCACAGAGATAAATTTTTTGAAAATCGTCATGTGTTTTCTACTTCCCAGAACACAATGTCTGCTCTTCCCATTGAATATTAGCCAAGAGAGCCTCATCTCTGAAATCTGCCACTCTCACTGCTCATGCAAGCAGTTATATCGCTGTCTTACTAGAACCTATAATCCTGAAAGCACACAATTATAACTGATTTGGAGCCTCAATGCATTACAGCTAGACGGCTGGGCAATCCACTATCTTCAAAGATTTGAATTCCATTTATTTAACTGCACCTGGAGAGAGAACAAATCTGCTTCTAATTCTCCAACGTTTTAAAAATACATGATACATATCCGAGTATACACTCTGGTTTTATAAGCATCATAATTATATTTTTATACTTAGACACAGCAATCCTACTCTGAAAAAATAACTTAAGAAAATAAATCAATATGAACATAAAGAACACCAGAGGATATTCAACAGGGCATTATCTGTAATAACAGAAAACTACATAAAATCTAAATGTGTGGGACAGGTAAATGCATCTATTATTATGGCATATCAGCTCAGTGAAAAGGTTCAGCAATAAATTATTATGAAGACTAAAAATATTAAAAATTGCTTTTACAGTTCTAAATAAGCAGTAAGTATTAGCCTCATCTTTCTTTCAAACTATATCATCTTACATATGCATATAGACAACATTTTTGTATTATACACAAATGAACATGAGTGTACTAGTTTTGAAGGATTCTGTATAAATTTTTTTTATATCAGTTTTTTCTTTAATGGAATGTACTATTAATACTATAAAAATATATTTTCAAAAATGTTTGCTAAAGAAACCACATAGATACATTGGTATTATAATTTACCATTACTTATGATCAAGTTACAATTGATGGCTAAGTTACACATGTTTAAAGTACTCAGGTTGGTTAAAAAGCAGTCTGTGAAATATCTCCTTCTTATTAAGAAGCCCAGCGTTGACCACAAAACTTAAATTAGTTCTGTGGACTTTAGGCATATTCATTTACTACTCTGCACCTCAAATTTCTCAAAGGTAAAATAAGTTTCTACTCCCTTCTAGTGTTATAGAACATATATATTTGAATATGTGTGGCGTGTATTTGAATATGTGTATATGTGAGTGTGTATGAATTTGCTATTTAATCCTTGTTTCACAAACACTTTGCTAGGTATGTAAATATGTTTATATATGACACTTCTAAAGAATATTATAAAGTTGCATTTAAAACATTTCTAGGTGAAGTTTCTCTTAATATGCTGCAGGTAGTTTCAGGAAGCAAATGTTTCTGCAATGTGGAATAAACAGACTAAAGTTTATTCATTAAAATCCAGTTGTCCGCCAACAGCATTCCAGTCACTTTGCTAAACAGGGGACAGAAAGATTAATAAGACATGATCTCTCTCCTTGAGAAGCTTCCATTGTGGTGAATGAAGACAAATAAAAAGAGAAGTCCTTGTCTGTGAAGTCCAGAGCTATGGAAGAGGCATGGACAGAGTGCTGCAGAAGACTTTAGGGCATGCACTGGGCCTTGAGGGAAATGCAGATTTCAAATTAGAGCCTGAGAAGGAAAACACTCAGGAATTAAAAAGCACTCAAAATAATTTGTTTCATCCTTTATGATTTTTTGGCAAAATATGCATTCTTTTAATCAATGAGAATCCATGCCACATAAAAACTTTAACGTTGTCAATATACAATATCAAAGCTTGCTTCAAAGGATACATTTCAGCAAGAAAATTCAATTAAATGGAAAGTCATTACAACTGAAGGGGTGAGGAAATTTTCACAAAGACCTGAATTTTTAAACAATTCCAAATAAAGTAAAGAGGAATACTGAGAGTTTTTTTATTTATTTCAATGAAACAATGACCTTTGGGGAGTACAAGGTTGTCAACTGTTACCTCACCTCTCCCTAGTTTCAGTATTTTTGAGGGTTTGGGATTGTATCCCAAATAAAGCTCAGCTGACTGTTCTTAGGTTAGCAGTCAAATTAGTCAACTCAGGCTGCTATAACAGAATACCACAGACTGAGTGACTTAAACACAAAAATTTTTCTCACAGTTCTGGAAGTCCAAGATCAAGGTATCAGCACGTTTGGTTTCTCCCGAGGCCCCTCTCCTTGGTTTGCAGACAGCTGCCTTCTCTCCGTGTCCTCACTTTGTCTTTTCTCTGTGTCCGTGAACCCCGGGTATCTTCCTTTTGTGCCCAAATTTCCTCTTCTTATAAGGACACCAGTTAGATTGGATTAAGGCCCACCCTAATGAACTCATTTTAACTTAATTGCCTTTCAAAAGACCCTCTCTCCAAATACAGTCACGTTCTTTGGTACTTGGAATTAGGGCTTCAACATATGAATTTTAGGAAGATACAATTCAACCCATGACAACAGTGGAATATGAAACCTCCTGCAGAAGCAAGACTGTGGGTTGTTCAAGATTTAGGGCCCAGATACAGAGTTGAAAAAAGAATTCTTGGTATCATGTTTGAGAAAGAGAGAGGAAAATGAACCTTCACTGTGTAAGCTCTTCTTCCTTCACTCCCTTATGATATTCTTCACTATAAATTCTTTCTCAATCTATTTTCTACCTATTTACTATTGATCTAACTGTCAATAATTCTTCTCTCCTACTTATTCTCTTTTTAATTCTAAATCTGTTTTCTTATCCCTTGGTTTGCCTGCTCAGCACTGAAATCAAAAAATATTCATTTCCTGTATATACAAAACATGTATCATAGCTTAATGCCAGTTTTTTTGTTCTTGTTTTTAAAAATTAATGAAGAGAAAATTAATTAATGAAGAGTAATTAATCATTACTATTTAATTTGACAAATTTTTGAAAGCCAGATTATTATAAATAGAATCAAGGCAATGTTACGTTGAGAATTTATTCATATATTTTTATGTAAAGATGCCAGAACATGCATGTATTATAGAATATTATCCACGTACAGTTTGATGTATAGTCCATTCAACATTTGTAATTCTGTTATGGCCCATTCATCAGCACTGTCTTCTTATAAGTCTCTTCTATGTCAACTTTTAGTCTTTGCTAGAGAGTTTATATTCTTTCATTAGATTACTCAGTGCCAATTTAAGTATTGGCAAGGTTTAACTTTGTTTTTCTAGTTCAAAGTCCTAAAAAAGGAGCCCATTTTCTCCCTTGCTAATCAGAAAAATGTTAAAGATTCCCTTACTTCTGTAGAATGGTCCAACTTTTGTTGCTCTGACTTTTGCTCAGCTTTATGTACTTGGTTTTTATGGTAGCAATGGTTTGGTTGACTCCTAGAGTTTTGCAAGGAAAAGTAACCCCAACACTGATTCTGAACTCAAAAAACCTTTCTTGTTGAATGAAATGTATGAAAGTGATTCTAATTCCTGCTTACACTTTTAAATAGCTTTCTGATTGCAGCCTCCCTGCATTTCATAGTTTAATAAGTACATTCTATCTAATTCCAAGGGGGCAGTGGACCACACAGGACACACCAATTTATACCTCTGGTGCTGTTGTTAGGAACCAGAGGATTATGTTTACTGTTTTTATTTATTCCAAGTCCACTTTCATCAGTCCTTTTAAAAATCAGTTTTTCTTTGAAATAGTCAAATTAAAACTACCTATCTCCTTGGAGAGTGCAGTGTAATCCCTTAAAATTCCCAGACAAGAGTACAAGATATTTAGAATATTCCTTTTCACAAAGGCAAATAATCTATTGTGGAAAAATAAAGCAGTATATGACTCATAATTTCTAACCATTAAATTAATAGGTAAAAATTACACGGATAATATAGCCATATTTGTTTATTTTTCATTTGTACTATATGTATGCAGATACTAAATATAATAACTGTTTTGGAATTCATTATTTACAAACTCTGCTAACTGTTGGGGCACATCGAGTATACAATGTCTGTTAAGGTTTTGGGCCCATATTTAAGTCCGATTGTTTTTTTTATTGTTGAATTTCAAGGTTTTTTTGTATATTTTGGATGACAGCCTTTTATTAGGTGTGTATTTTGTAAATATTTTCTCCCAATCTGTGGCTTTTCTATTCATTCTCTTGACACTGTCTTTTTCAGAGCAAAAGTTTTTAATTTTAATTAAATCTAGCTTATCGGTGATTGCTCTCATAGATCATGCCTTTGGTATTACATCTAAAAAAGCATCACCATACCCAAGGTCACCTAGGTTTTCTCCTAGGTAATCTTCTAGGAGTTTTATAGTTTTTCATTTTACCTTTAGGCCTGTGATCCATTTTTTTGTTTTATTGGAGTGTAGTTGCTTTACAATGTTGTGTTCGTTTCTGCTGTACAATAAAGTGAATCAGCCACATGTATACATATATCCACTCTTCATTGGATTTCCTTCCCATTTAGCTTACTACAGAGAATTCAGTAGAGTTCCTTGTGCTATACAGTCTATTCTCATTAGTTATCTATTTTATACATAGTAGTATATATATGTCAATCTCAGTCTCCCAATCCATCCCACTCCCCTTCCTGCCTTGGTATCCATACATTTGTTTCCTATGTCTGTGTCTCTATTTCTGCTTTGCAAATAAGTTCATCTATACCATTTTTCTAGATTCCACATATATGTGTTAATATACGATATTTGTTTTTCTCTTTCTGACTTACTTCACTCTGTATGAAGTCTCTAGGTCCATTCATGTCTCTGCAAATGGCACAATTTCATTCTTTCTTATGGCTGAGTAATATTCCATTGTATATATTTTCAAATTTTGGTTTTCTCTGGGCTGTGATCCATTTTGAGTTCATAGTGAGTATATGTTCTGTGTCTAGATTCTTTTTTTTTTTTTCTTTTTTACATGTGGATGTCTAGTTCCAGCACCATTTATTGAAAGACTATCTTTGTTCTACCACATTGCCTTGCTGCTTTGTCAAATATCAGTTGACTGTATTTATGAGGGTCTGTTTCTGGGCTCTCTAATCTGTACCATTGAACTATTTGTCTATTCTTTTGCCAATATAAGTGTCTTGCTTACTGTAGGTTTATAGTTAGTCTTAAAGTTGGGTAGTGTTAGTCCTCCAACTTTGCTCTTCTTTAACCTATTGGCTATTCTGGGTCATTTGCGTATAAACTTTAAAATCAGTTTGAAGATATCCATAAAATAATAACTTACTGGGATTGCATTTGTATGGAGTTAGTCTTGGCTGCCACAGGAGCTTTTTTTTTTTTTTTTGATTTATCATCTATGACACATACTGATGCATAGGCTATCACCTAAGCCTTGATCTGGATGATTACACGGATGCACTCAGTTTGTTAAAATTCATCAAGCTGGATATTCAGAATTTGTGCATGCTTTTGAAATGCATGTTTCAATAAAAAGTTTGCTTAACCCATTCTTATAATGTTGAATTTAATTGATTGATTAGTTTAAAGTTAATTTTCCCCCACTCAGATTGTTGGGGATTTGTAATAACAGATCAGATATAAAAATAAAGGTGTTAACTTTTACTTTTCTTATCTATGTGTAGTGATCTGTTTAGGTTTATAGTCATATATGTGCATATTCGTATGTAACTGAGGTGTAAAGAAAGAACTTTATATTGAGTCTGAATTTATTGTGAATCCAGTTTTGTCAGACAAAATCAAGTGACTTCGTGTAGGCTGTTAGAATTTCATTTCTTCATCTTTAAAAAATATGTAATCTTACCCTCTGTAGATGTATTTGAGATATTACTGAAATAATAACTGAAAGACTGGATACATGATAGGCACTCAATAAATGTCACTTCCCTTCCCCTTTGTTATTTTTTTAGAACATTGATTGATCTGTTTACTTACAAGGACTATTTTATAGAGCAGTTTTAGGTTCATAGCAAAATTGAGAGGAAGGTACAGAGATTTTTTTTGTTGTTTAAAGGATTTGAAGTTGTTCATATTTCTATTAAAACTCTATTCCTAAATTTTCATCTCTGTAATCTGGATGAAAACATTATCAAATATTTTCAAACTCTTAAAATCACCCATTATACAGTAGAAAAAGGAAAGTTCTCTCTAATTTTGTTGGCTAACAACACACTGTTAATCAACAGGTTTGTCTAGATATCTCTGCCAGAAGTAGCAGTTGTGGTATAACAACTGGGTCACTTTCTTAGCAGCTTTATTATACCATAGTTCCTGTATTTTCTTGTTGACAGATTTAGAGCACTTTGTGAAAGCAATAATTGTACTCGGACTACAGCTGGCAGGCTTCCTTAATAAAAAAAAAAAAAGTAGAATGAGGTTGCTACAGTACTTTTCGCTGTTAAAAGGCAAATGAAAAAGGCTATGTAGTTTCATTAAGGAATTACACTGCATCTAACACTGGGACTAATAAAATTGTTTTGAATAGTGAATTGTCGTCCAATATCTTTCCAAGTATAAGTTATGAGTCATCATGAAAATGTGTTTTTTTGCTTGTTTGTTTTGTTTTTTGGTTTGGATTACCAGTATCAGAGGGGTGCTGTGAACACACCAAATTAAGGAGCCACACAATGAATCATGTGGGTGTATTTAATTCATTGAAATTCATCTTTCAAATAAAACAAGGCAAATATTTCTGATCCCTTAGAAAAGACCTAAAGGAAAGGTAGACTTGGTGTTACATCTCTATTTCTTTCCTTCTTACTATAGTATCTTGCATACTGGTCATTATTGTTAAATAAATATCATGTGCACAGAGGTACAATGACTCTTCCTACACAAACTTAGCTGTTCATGCTTTATGGTGGAATAACTCCTTATTCTTTACAAATTTTTTTCTCACCTGATCACCAAGGATTCATCATTCTCTAATTTGGGGAAAAGATGATAATTTGTAATTCAGTATTTAATTGATATGCCTACTCTCTTAGGACAGGAAAGCTTTGGTAGATGTGCTAAAGTATAAATGTTTGAAATTATATTATTTTATGAGAGGGTACTGATAGAAAGTTTCTGTATCCTCTAGAACTGGGGTGAGAGTGCATAAATGGTAGATTTGGCACAGCAAAATTGACTAACTTCATAGAGCAGGAAATATCAATTTTCTAAAAAATTGCATGTCGCAGAAATATTCAATTTTAAAATGCAATAGATATCGTTTCATATTCATTGAGAATATGCTAGAAATGTGTTGATATGTTTAGAGTCACTATTTTAAAATAATATGTCATTGTATAAACTTCAGAGTGAAAATCTTTCAACAAATACAATGGGAGCATGATATTCTATACAATTTATTATAAATATATGTGCATAAACAAATAAAAATTCAACACATATTTATAACTTTATGGAATATTAAGGACTGTACAATATTGGATCATTCAATGAATACCATTTGTGTGTGTGGAGTGTACCTTTTATATTGTTGCTTTTTTTTTGTATATTCAATATCCTTTCAGTTTTAAGATTCTTTGCAAGCACCAATGACTTTAGATATTTCTCCAATGTTAAATTATGAAATGTTACATTATTTTTTATATTATTACATTAATGTAATGCCTCACCACTTTTAAAGCTCTTCCCTATATGTCTCAGAAATCTAGTTGTCATTAATGTAATTTTCATTCAGATTTTTTCCAGTTTCATATTTTTAACATGAGAACATAATAGAGCCTCTTATAAACTTAGCTTGCTAAAGAGAGACTATTATAACTTCAAGGTGATTATGGAATGAGATTTGAATAAATATGAGTTTTTAAATACATATTGAGTCACTGTTACATTTTGCAGACTATCTTGACATCTAGCCTGGTTAAAGAGTATTAGCCAACTTTAAAAGTACGTTTTTTTTCTTACATTAGTCTATATATATATATATATCTGTAAGAGATATATTTTGTATATTTTATAAAATTACACAACTTTCTTGAAGATTATTACGGAAATATTCCTAGAAACATGTGATGAAACTGAAGAAAAAGAAGAGGAAAGTTTCTCCAGAATCTCCATCATCACTGACATCTAAGTCATTCAAGGAAGATAGAAAACTTAGATTCTGGAGAAAAAAAAAATAGATTCTGGAAATTAGAAAATACCATAAATAGCTGCATTAATACACTTGCTAAAATTAGTTTATGTATTATTGATAACTGATACACAAAATTGCACACTTAAGAGTTTACAGTTTACTGCAATTAATGACAAAAAATTATCCCTAATATACTATTGATTATGGTCATGAAAAGGAATAAAAATAGAAATTAATCTATAATGTTATTAATATGAATTGGTATCTTATATCAATAGTGATTTTACTAACATGGAATTTATAATAATTCACACATTTAAAAAATTTTAGTTGTATTTTTGGCTTGCTAAAAGAAAAAAACAGAGAGAGAATTTCTTCTTCTACCCAAAATGAAGAAACAGAAGTAGTGTTTTCCCTCTAAAACAAGCAGAGAAGAAAACAGACAAAATACAGTCAGCTCTCTGTATCTGCAGTTTATACATCCTCAGTTCAACCAACCATAGATCAAAAATATTTCCCCCCAAAATTCCAGAAAGCTTCAAAAATTTTGTCCAACTTGATCTTTATATTAAAATTTTGCAATAAAAAATTTCACCAAACTTTTTTTGATGAAATTGAAAATCTGATTTTAAAATTCATAAAGAAATGCAAAACCTAGAATAACCAAAATAATGTTGAAAAAGAGATATTTGGCAGATTAACACTAAAAGATTTTAAGATTTATTATAATCAAAACCATCTGGTATTTGTATAAAGACAGAAAAATATATCAATGCCACAGAACATAGCTGAAAAATAGATCCACACATATATGGGCAATGGATTTTTGACTAAACTGCCATGGCAGTTCAGTGGAGTAAAGATAGTCTTTTCCACAACAGGTGTTGGAGCAATTGGATATTCATAAGCAATAAATGAACTTCTGTCCATACCTCATACTGTATATGAAAATTAACTCAAAATGGATCATAGAACTAAATGTAACACCTACAACTACAAAACTTCCAGAAGATAACATGGGAAAAAAATATTCGTGGCTTTGGTTTAACCGAAGATATCTTATATATAACATCAACAGAATGATTAATGAAAGAAAAAATGATAAATTGGACACCATCAATATTAAAAACTTCATCTCTACAAAAGACATTTTTAAGAGAATCAAAAGGAAAACCACAGATTGTGAAACAATATTTGTTATGCATATACTTGACATAGGGGTTGTATCTACAATATATGAAGAACTATTAAACTAAATAAAAGGGGAGGGGGAGAAAGCAACCATATAAAAATGGGCAAAATATTTTAATAAGAATCATAGAAAATATATGGATGGCAAATAAACTCATGAGTAGATGCTCAACATCATTA
Source organism: Balaenoptera musculus (assembly GCF_009873245.2). Classification (NCBI taxonomy): domain Eukaryota; kingdom Metazoa; phylum Chordata; class Mammalia; order Artiodactyla; family Balaenopteridae; genus Balaenoptera; species Balaenoptera musculus. Next base: position 42,467,345 of record NC_045788.1, read on the forward strand.
AATGGTAGAAAATAAAAGCTAAAACCACAATTATATATCTCTATACACATATTAAATGGCTAAAATTAAAATGCTACACCATACCAAGTGTTGGCAAAAATGTGGAGGAACCAGAATTCTCATACTTTTTTGGTGGTAAAAACGTTAACTCATATAACCACTTAAAAATTGGCAATTTCCTAAAAGGGTAAATATATCGATTATATAATTTAGCCATTCCACTCATAGGTATTTGTCTAAGAGAAAAGTAAGTTTGCATCTTTACAAATATTTGTGTATGAATGCTCATCGCAGCTTTATTTGTAATGGCCAAAAGATGCAAGCTATCCAAATATTCATTAACAGATAAATGGATACAGAAATTGTGGTGCATTTATACAATAGAATACTCTCAGTAATCAAGAGAAATGAACTGTTGATACTCAAAACAGAATGGACCAATATCAAAAAGTATTAAGCTAAGTGAAAGAAGTTAGACAAAAGAGTACAGATTACATTCTCATTCATATAAAACTCTGGAAAATCCAAACTACAGGGACAAAGAGCAAAGCAGTCATTGCTTGAGGGAAGTAGTTGAGGAGGGCAGAAGGAAATGACTATAAAAGGGCATGACGAAACTTTTGGGGGTAAAAAATTTGCTCAGTATTGTAATTTTGGTGATAATTTTATTGGTGTATACATTTGTCAGAACTTATCAAATTGTACACTTGAAATATGTGCAGTTTATTATGTATAAGTTATATCTCAGTAAACCTGTTAAGTAATTGGTAAGTTAAGCAGGAGATGGAGGGGGAGCATTTACCTCTACAGGAGGGCTAACTGCTGCTTTCAGTTACTTTAGAAGTACTTATTCATATTTAGGGGCTTTACAATGTCAAGAGACATTAGCCTATCCTTAGATTGTTGGGTAGTTTTTTCTGGTAACTACATGGAAAAATAGGATTTTCATCAAGTGACATTTTGTCCATTTACTTATGTGGTACAATAAATATAATTAAAAGTAATAATTTTAAATATGTCGATTGAAGTAGCTTATTGTTAAAATTTAATGATAACTGCAGTATGATATTAGTGAAAACATAGGCAAATTGATCAATGGAACAGATTAGAGGGCCCAGAGATAGACTCATAAGTATAGTCAACTGTTCTTTGACAAAGGAGTAAAGGAAATACAAGGGAGCAAAGTTTATCTTTCAACAAACAGTGCTGTAGCATCTAGACATTTACATGTGAAAAGAATGAATCTAGACACAGACCTTACACCCTTCACAAAAATGAACTCAAAAAGGATCATAGACCTATTGAAAACAAAACTATAAAACTCCTAGTTTTGGTGAATGGATAAACTGTGGTATATATTCAGAAAATGGAATATTATTCAGTGATAAAAAGAAATGAGCCATGAAAACACATGTAGGACCCTTAAATGCATATTGCTGAGTGAGAAAATTAATATGAACTCTACGATTCCAACTACATGACACTTTAGAAAAGGCAAAACTATGACAACAGTAAAAAGATTAGTAGTTGATAGGAGTTAAGGGGGAGGGAGGGATAAATAGGCATCTCACAGAGGACTTTTAGGGCAGTGAGGGCAGTGAAACTATTCTGTGTGATTCTATAATGGTAGATACATATCACTATACATTGGTCCAAACTCAAACCATGCAGAACACCAAAAATGAACCCTAACGTAAACTATGAACTTTGGGTTATAATGATGTGTCCACATAGGTTCATCACTTGTAACAGATGCATCATTCCGGTGGAGGAAGTTGATAATGGGGGAGGCTATGTGTGATGGGGGAGGCAGGTAGTATACTGTTACTTTCTGCTCAACTTTACTGTGAACCTAAAACTTCTCTAAAAATGTATATTAAAAAATTAATGATAGTTCCAATAGGTCTTCGGTCTTAATTTACATAAACATTTTTATTAACTACCAAATTTATAATTAAAATACATTGATAACATATTGATAAAGAAAACACTATGTGTCTGATATTATGCAGAACACTTTCTACAGATTGTTGAATATATGCAAAATGTGTAATTCTATGTAAATAGGTAACTGGAAATGTTAACCAAATATTTATTCCGTAAATCAATACTATCGTAGTTGTACAGTTTTGCTTTCTAAAAATTCAGAACCTACATTGGTGTGTATATATTTTTCCTGAAAAAAATACTCAATGAAATTGTCATAGTGTACACATTTTTTCTTATTGTCTACATACCAGAGTTTTTTAAATGCTGTATTTTAATTGTTTACATTTTATTTTAAAAATATTACTTAGAATTACCTTGTGTTTAAAAATGAATATACTGTAGAAAAGAGACATTCTCATTTATTCTTGATGAAAGTGTGAATTTTTCAAACTCTTTGAAAGGTAAGCTGGCATTATCTACTTAAATGTGATAAGCATACCTTGTGATTATATGTTATATACATACGTGTGTATATATGAGCACAAATTATTACTCTATTGATATATGTTTTATAATAACAATCTATATGTCCTTTAATAGATAATTTATTAAATAACATAGTCATGAAGTGGATGCTATCTGGTTTCTGACTATAACTAGGCACATTTATGTATTTGTCTAGTTATCTACCTCCCTCACTTTATATCTGTATATTTTGTTATAGAATTAACTACTTCATGGTTAAGAATGGGAAAAAAGAAAGATGTAAAACAGTGTGAAACTATCTACCATTTGTGTTAATAAAAAAATTAAAAATTACATACACACATATGTAGAAATATATAAAATAAGATAGTGATAGTGGTTGCTTGTGAAAAAAGAAAGTATAACATTGGGGAAATTGGAGATGAGGGACTCATTTTTAAATCCATATCCTTTTTTTACTCATTGAAATTTTTTTCCCATATATGTATATATTTCCTAATAAGTATCCTATGATTTACAAATCGTTTGAGGGACATAAAGACATTAAAAGAAAAGTTAATACAACTCAAAGGCAAAGAAGTAAAAAAACACTTCTAAGAATTGCTACTCTAAAAGTATTTCTCCTGAGCAGTTTGGTCAGCAAGTTCAGTCATCAAGGATAAATCAATTTTCAGCAGCTGTAGACAACTATTTAAGTCAAAAGTCTGAATCACTCCAATGGGAAATATAATAAAAGATAACATGCTGATGTCACTTTGGGATTTATGTCTAAGTGAAGGAAACACATACAGCCCTGTGTTTCAGATCTCAGGGGCCAGAATAACCTCCCCATGCTGGGACTGAAATGCTCTAAGATAACTGGATGAAAATTGATAGTACATTCCTTTGAAAGCACTGAATTCATTCAAAAGTTATACTGTATTTTTTTTTTTTTACCACAAAGGGAAATTTCTTACCTCAATATGGTGTTATTTAATTTCACATATTTTTAAACAAAGTTTGAAAATACATTCAAAATAATATAACCAAGTAGTACTGATAAGGATGTTTTCTTAAGTTATATCTCAGTCACAAAGTCCTTCTGGTGTTGGACATATTACTTACCTTCTTCATGTCTGCAGATGTTTATCTTGCATGGATCATCATTGTCTGTCCCTAACCAGTAATTGCACCTGTTTTCCCCATGAATCCTAAAAATTAATGATAGCCTGAAAAATAAGGCATAGGTAAAGATCATCTTACCTGTAGCTTAAGTCTACCTGCTTGTTCCATTCTATGAAAGCTGCCACCATCTTCTAATCTAATGACACATGATGTATAACTTGATTCTTGGTAAAAGGATAAAAAACAGAAACATGGATTTAATTAATGGCTAACTCTCTGTCCTTAGCCAATCAGTTGACCTTTTGCAATCAATTTTTGCTAGATCCAGTAAAAATTAAGTACTCCCTTCCTGAGGAAGGCCATACTTTAATATTTTATGATTATAATGAACCAAAATACACATACACAGCTAGAAATGAGCCCAAAATGTTTCATTGTCATTTTTTTCCCCATTCAACATGATGCACATATATTATCTGTAGTGCTCCTGCCTTCTTCTTGATGGTGAAATGTTCAATAACCTGGATAGCCCAAGGCTTCACTGCCAATTCAGCTTGTATGACCAAGTGAGCATTAATGGAAAGAATTGTCCACTATCAGCCAATTAGAACTAATCCCAAATCTAAAGAAAAAAGTTCTTTTATCACTTTTATTGTATTATTTGTCACAGAAATTTTTGGTTAATTGAAAATATCCCCTTTGACACAATGAGATTTCTATTATTATTAATTTTATAATACATATTTTATAATATATATTTACATAATGACAATTATTGTTTTAGATATGTAAAATTTAATGTTCATAATTTTTAAAGAAGGATTACAATTTCAAATTTTATAGATATTTTCTTCCTTTTAGCTGATATACTGGGAATAGGTACACTTAATTTGATCTATTCTTCTTAAAAACAAAAGATAATAATCACAGTGTTTTAATTCTATCTTATATCAGAATAAGGTACATTTGGTACTGGGTTGGGCCAGAGGTTTTGGACTCCTTATTTTCATTTATAAAACACAATAATTCCATGGGGGATGAGTTAGTACATACCTCCTAAGAGTTGGTTGTGTCATATGAGATAATGCCCATTGACAAGGTCCATAACAAATAGTAATTGTACCACAAATGCAAGCGCTGAGAAAATGGAATGATTTATTGCTCTAGTAACTATGATCCCTAGCTTCAAATGGCACTCCTGTCTCTAAAAGTGTGTTAGACCTATGAGTGTACCTCTAAATAATGCAGGAGTGATATCAATATTTATTACTTACTACTTGCATACTTAGATTTGGGTTTTGTGCATTAGCAAACCATGGTCTTGTTGCTGAAATACAACAGCAAATTTTTTAAAAATCACAATATATAAGCACTTTACTCAATTGATCACTACTAATGTACTTTCTACAAAGAGAGCAGTGGTTTCTAGAGCTAGATGTTGGATGGGGAAAATAAATCATATAGTGCTCTAATCTCAAACAGATTTCAAGTCTAGACAAATCATAGCAAGGATGCAAGGCTACAAGAACTCTAATCTATTGTTGGTGGGAATGCAAAACGCTACAACCAGTTTAGAAGACAGTTTGACTACTTCTTATAGAATAACTGCAGTCCTACTGTACAACCTAACAATCATGTGCCTATTTACCCAACCGATTTGAAATTTTATGTCCACACAGAAATCTTCATGTGAATGTTTTTAGTAGCTTTATCACCAAAAACTGGAAGCAATCAAAGTGTTCATCAAGATGACTATATAAACAACTTTTGGTATACCCGTACAATGGAATACTATTCAGCAAAATAATAGAATAAGCTGTAACCCGTGCAAAGACATAGTTGGATCTTGAGTGAATATTGGTAAATGAAAGAAACAGTCTGAAAAGGCTATACATAATATGATTTCATTTATATGACACTGCTAAAAATGCAATTCTGTAGAGATGCTGACTGGATCTTTGGTTGCCAGGGATTCAGGGTAGGCAAAATTGAGGGTTGGATGTGTGAAGCAGAGGGAAAATTTTTAAGCCAGTTGAATTATCCTGTATAGTACTATAATAATGTATACATTACACTATATATGTCAAAAACCAAAGAACTCTACTGCGTAAAGACATAATCTTAATTTATAAAAAAGTTTAAAATTCATTTAGAAGGTTGGGGAACCTTAGGATGGACATCAAAGTGTGACAAAGAAATCTAATTGCATTACAATGATGGAGGCACGTGCACTGATGGGGTGGGGAGAAGAGTGCTGACCTAAGTAACTATAGAATTAGGTGGAGTCTGTAATTCTAAAGACAAAAGGAATTGGATATAAGCACTCTACTCAAGTCGATGAAGTGTTTTCCATGGGATTAGGAGTACACAATTCTGAAACTACTCTATATGTATACTGGAACTGAGCAATTAAATAAATATGTGGCAGATATTGGGAGCCATGTTTCTCACTGATAGAGTGAGAGGTTAAAGATAAGCAAGAAAAAAAGGTTAAAATGATCAATATAGTAATGGATTAAAGTTGGAGGTATCAGTATGAATTCATAGTTAGCTCAGTGTGATATACATGATTACATAGAAATAATTATAGATATGTGTGCATATATGGTTTAGTATATATGCATATATTTCCCTCCCTTGTCAGCAGAGAAGACCAAGAGGTAATGAAACGCTGGTAGCAATAAGTGTGTCTAGTTTCCAGATCTTGGTTTCATTACCATTTGCCAGTAAAAGAAACCAAGTCTGCTTGGAGAAATTGTTGATTCTAGGAAAGACCAGGGAATATACAGGATGAATCTGAGTGTCTTGTAGTGCAGGAGAGTAAGGAGGTTCTCAAAAAAAAAAAAAGTTTTAAAAAGAGAGAAAGAAAAAAAAAAAAAAAAAAAAAAAAAAAAAAAAAAAAAAAAAAACCTAAATCATGATTATGGATGTATATTAATGGCACATAGGAGCAAACTGAAGGAACTCTGAATTACCAAAGCTGAAACAATTTGAGCAAAAAAATAAAGTGATGCTAGATTGTAACTACATATAAAATAAATGATCATGAATATGTGCTTTTACAAATGAATGATTAAATAAGTAAATAAATGGAGGAAACTAGGCAAATCTCTCATGTAGAAGAATTCCAAAGAATGTATGTAGTTTACCTTGTCCTCAAATAAAGTGGAGCATAACTCCTGACTACTTGAGTATGGGCTGCACATAATGACTTCCTTTCAAAGACTGCATTATGTGTGTGTGCATGAGAGGGAGGGTGGGACAAGAGAGAAAGAGTAACTTACAGTGGATATACTTGACAAGTACTACCTCAGCCAGGTGATCCAGTTCAATGTCAACAGTCAGAAATCATGTTAATGGTATATATCCTTGTTATGATGTAGTGAGAATGGCACCTTATCACTGCAGTCTTTCCTGCAATTTCAGCTTGCTGTCTCTTCCCTTTCCCTTTTTTTCCTTTCCAGATCATTTTAAATCTGTACCATATTCTCTGTATTCTTGTGCCACAGAGGTAACTGTTGTAATCTGTTCCAATGTATTTTTTTTGCACGCCTGCAAAATATGTATTTTTGCATTGTATACACACAATTTTAAAGTTACATGCATGGTATTGTCTTATATATCTTATGTTTTTCATGTTTCTCCATTAATTATGATTTTATGATCGACTCATGTTTCTATGGCTGCTATAATCTGTTGTATAACACTCCAGAGAGTGCATTCCTATATTTTTCCTGTTCATTTTTACATTGATGTACATTAAAGGTACCTTCTAATACACAACAAGTAATGCTTCAATGAACACCCAGTACATGGATTCTTGTAGAAATGCATTTGTTAAATTTCTTTCGGATATCTAATGAGTGGAATTTTCCATTATAGATAGATTGGCCATATGCTTTACTTTCTAAAATAGAACCTATTGGTGAGTGAAAGTAAACTGTGGTTTGACTGTCACCCTGGTGATAAGACATGCAGGGCTGGTTTCATGGTAAAACCAGTGCAGTCTCACAAGTCTCTGCAATTGTAGTTTGAATTCTCTGTGGCTGAAATTCTTAATAATTTTATCTTTGAATTTATGATTTGTAAAATAAGTCTGTTGTATTAAATTTGCAGGGGTTTGGGGGAAGGGAGCAGGGAGTGGCTTGAAGCCTCAGTTGATTTGCTACCCTGTATCCTACCACCTCCCTACTTCCTTGGGATGAGTTATTGGTTGCTTGCTCCCCACCTCCTTCCTCCACTGCCCTCATACACTCACATTCCTTAGTCACAGCCTGACCTCACATTAAAGGTCCTGCCCCAAGACGACTGCCACCATCTCAGGGGCAGCAACAGAATTGCACCAGTAAGGGGAGGTATGGATGCTGCAGTCACCAGATATCTCCAGCCAGGGCCTGGACTCTGGCACAGAGGAGGATGGTAGTCTCAGCATGGGTACTCTTTGCTGCCCCAGGCTGCCAGTGTCACAGTTTTGGTAGATGACTGTTCTAGAGGCACCCTCTCACTCACCCCCGATTCAAGTAAGGAGAACATCTTGGTGCAGAGGTTGCAATCTCTTCATGGTTTAACGGAGGCAGGCCCACAGAAAGAGGAGATGGATTTCTCTGCCCTAAGCCACAGTATGATATGTCATTCTGGCTGTTGACAGGAGTGAAACCTGGGGTTCTCCTTGTAAATTCCCTTTGTCTCTTCCTTGGCTTAGTGTTGTACCTTATTCCTTTATCTGCATGTTTGAGATATTTATATGATTTTTCTTATTGAATTTATTAATGTGGGAATTACATCAACCTATGTTTTTTAATATGGAACATTCCTTATATGCCTTGGATAACACTCAATTTAACAACAGTATTTTAAAAATATCAGGTTTATAAAAAGTGTTCAGCGTAAGGCCTATATAAAAATATAACTCGGGCAAAAAAAGTAATAAATAGAGAACTTTGGGTTATGAATATGTAGCCAAACATGATAATAAAATTCAGCAAAAACAAATAGTCATTTAAAAAGGTAAAATAGAGGAAGTGAAATGCATTTCAATAGCAGAATGGTTCAATGTTAGAAAATTTACTACCAAATATATTACATTAATAGGGCAATAGAAAAAGGTAAAATGTCAAATAATTACATGTAAATACAGTTAGTAGATAATAAAAATTAATTTAATAAGAGTTAATTCACAGCACTGCTTAAAACTCTCATTAAAGTAGATAATACTATATTAGAATTATCTTTAATATGGTCTAATATAGTAGTAATCAACAGACACTCTCAAACTTAATTGTTAATCATTAGAGTCATTGTCATTAAAATTCAGAGGAAGATAATACACAGGGACATAATATACAGAGTTGCTGTGTTCAAACCATTGTGATAAAAACAAATATAGAAATGTAGCAATTATCTACTGGACAAAGTGATAATATTTTAAACATGTATAGGTTGTTTAATTTTATAACAATAAAAATCCAGGTGAGTCAATGAGAAAAAATTATTATTATTAAGTGTTCAGTAAGTGAGCATATTCACAAACCATTAACTTTATTTGGAAATAAAATTGTAGTAACTTATTCTGAACAAGTGTGAGACAACACATAAAATGTGAATATATGGAACAATATACCTAGTTTCTGACTAGATGAAACAATTTTTTAATAATTTTAAACTAATGAGGTAAATGCTTTGCTATAAGCTCCATAAAGACATATATCAAATTAATAGAACAGGGTTGAAAGATTAACATGGAAAAATTATCTTTAGCTATATTTAGATCAATTTCATATGTGTGTAGATAGATTGATGTGTAGAATATACTTATTTAGTCATATTTTTGCCTGTTATATTAATTTGCATAATGGTGGTATGTCATCTCTATAGAAAAGGTAGATATGTCAATTGATGACATAATTTGCTAACCTTTATGAAAACAAAAATAGATCCTATGGCTCATACATTATATCAAATTAGTTCTGAACTAATTAAAATTTTCTATAAAAACATATAATAAATTAAAGGTTGTTTTTGTTATTTATTAATGTAGATGTCTTATAGTCTTTCTTTTTTAATGATATAAATATCTGAAACCAGACATGCTAGAAATGACATATTTGATCACATTAAAATGTCCTTAAAATCTGTGTTCCCAAAGGCATATAAATTTTATAGCAAAATAATGAAATGAATCATATTTTAATATAAATACATATTCCCTGTAATATATAACAAGATATGATAAACGAATCAGAAAAAGAGGTATATCCCAAATTAGAAATAAACAGGGAGCATCAAGAGAAAAGTTATAAAATAATTAATACAAAACACTATGCAAAGTCCAACATCATAAGAAATTATAAATATGTAAATTATTATATTATGCATTGATAATAACCTAAAGTGAATAATTATACAAAAAGGCACTGTTAAAAATGATTCTTTTATATACCAGTTTTGTGAGTATAAACATGCATACAATTTCTGCTTCCCCATCTATCAATGTATTGAACAAAAAACAAACCAACAAACAATACTAAATAAACTTTAAAGTATTCCTATCTTTTGATGCAGAAATGCTCCTTCTAAAATTTTATCCCAGGTAAACTCTTAAGGATATTAGAGATATCAATTGAAAAGGCTATTCAGAAGTAATGAGAAAAACATGGCAGTGTTGCTTAAATATAGAGGTGTTTATTTTATTTATTTAATGATGTAGTTGTTGGCTTGTTCCAGTGTATCAAGGATGATCATCATTAGAGGCACTGGTTGTTTCAGTCTTTCTGCTCTACCTTTTTCAGTGTGTGAAAATTTTCCATCATGCTTATTTTCTTATAGTCTTGAGATGGTTTCTAAAGCACTAGATATTATGTCCACTTTCAAAAGGAATAAGAGGAAACAGAGGCAGTTATATCCATATACCTCTCCTTGTATAAAAAAAGCAAAAGCTTTCTTCTCAGAATCCCCAAGCAGAATTTTGCCCATATGTCATTGTCTAAAATTGTGACATTGACACTCCTAACTGGAAATATTTAACTTTTACAATTTTTATAAAAGATGGGAGAAAGGGTGAGTTGGGAATTGATGATTGTTAACACAATTTATAGAATCTGACATAGTGAGGGAAAGGATCTCCAAGATGGACCCCAATAGTTCCCTCTCATGTTATTCATGCCATTTTATAATGGCCTCCTGTCAAATATGGACTGAATCTCTTCTAATGAATAGAATATGGCAAGAATTATTGATATCATTTCCAACATTAGGCTACAATTATGATTTTTTAGATTTATAAAACTAAAATAAACAGTTATCAGAAACTATAAAAAGATAACAGCTTCTATCTTGGGCACTCTGTCTCATTCTGTTGCTTGCTGGCTCTGAGGAAAGTGAGCTTCCATGCTATTAAGTTGTTCTAGGGAGTGACTCATGTATCAAGGAACTGATATCTCTGGCCAAGAGCCACATGAGAGAAATTAGAAGTGGATCTTCCCTGACGTGAGCTTTGAGATGACCACAGCCTTGCCCAAAACTGATTGTAGTCCTCTGAGAGACCCTGAGCTGAAGGACCCAGCTAAGTTGCACTGGCAATCCTGATCCATAGAAAGTGTAAGGTAATAAAAGTTTGCTGTTTAAAGCAGTTAGCTTTTGGGGATAGTTTGTTACTCAGCTATACATAATAAATGTTGATTTACAGCAATGGATATTCAGATAAGAGATAGAGAAAAATGTTGGAGAATCTTTACAGATGTTTAAAAAAAAATTTTTTTGATCTTTTCTATTTTGCTTTACCATTTTGCTGATTGTTTTAATGAACATAAAGATGTCTCTCTGTATCTGTGGGGGATTGGTTCCAGGACCTGCTGCAGATACCAAAATCAAAAGATGCATAAGTCCCATAGGTGGCCCTCTGTATGCTTTGTTCTGCATATCTGGATACAACCAATCATGGATCATGTAGTACTGTATGTATTCATTAAAAAAATTTACATATAAGTGGGCCTGCAAGTTCAAACCCATGTTGTTCAAGGGTCAACTATATATTGCTTGTGAAATTAAGGCATACAAAAGACACAGCTATACTTTGACAAAATATTTACAAACCCAAACAAAATTTTTACTCTTACCATCAGAAGATGATTAAGAGGGGATAGCCAAGATGTTGGAGTAGGAAGACTCTGAACTCACCTCCTTCCATGTACACACAAAAAATACAACTACTTACAGAGAAACCATCTATGAGAACAACCTGAAGACTGGCAGAAAATATTTTCCACAACTAGAGACATTAAAAAAGAAACCACAGCAAGGTTAATAGAAGGGACATATTGTCAGGACCCAAACCTCAGTCAGCGACCCATAAATGGGAGGAATATCACAATCATAGAGGTTCTACCCAAGACCTAGAGGTCTAAGCCTCACTTTGGGCTCCTCAGTCTGGGGGCCCTGCATTGGGAAGATGAGTCACCAAAACATCTGGCTTTGAAAACCAGCAGGGCCTACATTCAGGAGACCTAGAGGGCTAAAGAAAACAGACTCTGCTCATAAAGGATGCATGCAAAATCTTATATGCTCCGAGTCCTAGTGCAGAGGCAGTATTTGAAAGGGCTCTGTGTCAGACCCACTTGCTGAACTTTGGGAGCCTCCCAGAGAGGCAGGAGGCAACTGGGACTCCTGCAAGGGACAGAAATGCTGGCAGCAGCCATTTTTTGGAGCTTGCTCAATTATACAACCTGAGCACTGACAAGCACCATTTTTCAATCCTACTTCTAGCCTATTAGCACCAGAGGTCTGGCCTCACCCACCAGTGGGCCTGCACCAGCCTAGTGCCCCCCGCCCCTGGACATACAGCCAACTGCAAGGGAAGCCTATTCCACTTTCCAGTGGGCCCATGACCACCACATGTAGCAGGACCTTGCAGCCAACCTAGCTGGGGCCAGCCCTGCCTACAAGCACACCTACAGTATTTGGCCCCACCATGACAAATGGGCTCACAGAGCCCACATAGGGTACACCCCTAGAACATATAACACTGGTGACCAGATATAAGCAGCTGCTGTGCCCCATAGGACATCTCCTATATAAGGCCACGTCTCCAAGATTGGAAACCATAACTGACCCACCTAACACATAGAAATAAACACAGAGAACGGGGCAAAATGAAGAGATGGAGGAATATGTTCCAAAGGAGGGAGCAAGATTAGAAAGAGTGGTGATAAGCAATCTACCCAATAAAGAATTCAAGGTAATGGTCATAAAGTTGCTCAATGAACTCAGGGGGAAAATGGATGAACACAGTGAGAAGCTTAACAAAGAGTTAAAAATATAAAGAAAAACCAAAGAGAGCTAAAGAACACAATAACTGAAATGAAAAATACACTAGAAGGAATCAAAGGTAGACTAGAGGATACAGAGGATGGATCAGCAATCTGGAAAACAGAGTAGTGCAAATCACCCAAGTTGAAGAGGAAAAAAAAAAAAGCCCAATATTAAAACAAAATGAGAATAGTTTCAAAGTCTTTTGGGGCAACATCAGGTTATTAAAAATTGCAATACAGGGGTCCAAGAGGGAGGAAAGAGAGAGAAAAGGTCAGAGAACTTATTTGAAGAAATAATACCTGAAAACTTTCCTAACCTGGAGAAGGAAACAGACGTCCTGTTCCAGGAAGAACAAAGGGTCCCAAACAAGATGAACCAAAGAAGTCCACACCAAGTTACATTATTATTAAAATGGAAAAAATTAAAGATAAAGAGAGAAACTTACAGACAACAAGAGAAAAGCAACTCATTATGTACAAGGGCACTCCCATAAGACAATTAGCTGACTTTTCAGTAGAAACATTGTAGGCCATCAGAGAGTGGCATGATATATTCAAAGTGATGAAAGTAAAATATCTACAACTAAGAATACTTTACCTGGCAGGTTATCATTCAGATTTGAAGGGGAGATAAATAGTTTTACAGACAAAAGCTAGAAATGTTCATCACAGCCAAACCAGCTTTTCAAGAAATGTTAAAGAAACTTCTCTAAGTGGAAAAGTAAAAGTCATAACTAGAAATATGAAAATTATGAAAAAACTTCACAGGTAAAAGCAAACATACAGTAAACTAGTGGATCAACCACTTTTAAAGCTAGTAGGAAGGTGAAAAGAAAAAAGTTGTAAAATCTCCACAAAAAATAGTTAAGGGATACACAAAACAAAAAGATGTAAAATATGAATCCAAAAACATTAAATGTGGTGAAGGGAGTAAAAATGTTGATGGTGAGAATGTGTCCAAACTTAAGAGATCATCAACTTAAAATAATTAATGAAAACATCATGGTAACCACAAACCAAAAACCTGTAACAGATACACACACAAAAAAGAGAAAGGAATCCAAACATAACACTACAGATAGCCGTCAAATCACAAGAGAAGAGTCCAAAAGAAAAGGAAAGGAACAAGAAATAAATCGTAAAACAACCAGAAAACAGTTAACAAAATAATAGGTATATACCTATCAATAATTACTTTTTGTAAATGGACCACACCACAAGACATAGAATGGCTAAATAGATTTAAAAAAGCAAAAACAAAATAAAAACAAGACCCATATAAATTCTGCCTACAAGAGAATCACAGATTTAAAGACACACATAGACTGAAAGTGAGGGGATGGAAAAAGGTTTTCCATGCAAATGGAAACAAAAAGAAAGCTGGAGTAAAAATACCTACATCAGACAAAATAGATTTGAAAGCAAGGACTATAACAAAAGACAAAGAAGAACATCACATAATGATAAGGGATCAAGCCAATAAGAAGACAAAACAATTGTAAATATGTATGCATCCAACAGGGGGCAACTAAATACATAAGAAAAATATTAGCAAACATAAAGGTAGAAATTGACAGTAGCACAATAATAGTTGAAGACTTTAACACCCTACTTACATCAATTGTCAGTTCATCCAGACAGAAAATCAGTAAGGAAACTGGCCTTAAATGATGCATTAGAGAAGATGGATTAATAGATATATGTAGAACATTTCATCCAAAACCATCAGAATACCCTTTTCTAAAGTGCACATGGAACATTCTCCAGGTTAGATCACATGCTATGCCACAAAACAAGTCTCAAAACTTTAACAAGATTGAAATCGTATCAAGAATCTTTTCCAAGGATAAAAGTTTGAACCTACAAGTCAACTACAGTTAAAAAATTTCAAAAACCACAAACACATGGAGTCTAAACAACCAATGAGTCAATGAAGAAATCAAAGAGGAAATTGAAAATACTTAGAGACAAATGAAAATGTAAACAAAATGATCCAAAATTTGTGGAATGCAGCAAAAGCAGTTCTAAGAGGAAATTTTACAGCAATAAAAACCTGCCTCAGAAACAAGAAAAATCTCAAATAACAATCTAACCTTACATTTAAAGGAACTAGGGAAAAAAAAAAAAAAAGAAAACACCAACAAATTCAAAGTTAGGAGAAGAAAAGAATAAAGACACTCGAATGGAAATAAATAAAGAGTAAAATAACAATAGACAAGATCAATGAAACTGAGAGCTGGTTCTTTGAAATGATAAACAGAATTGATAAACCTTTAGCCAGACTCATCAAGAAAAAAGGAGAAAGGACACAAAATTGAAATGAAAAAGGAAAAGTTACAGCTGACACCACAGAAATACAAAGGATCATAAGAGTGTACTACAATTATACACCAACGAATTGGACAACACAGAAAAAAAATGTATAAATTCCTAGAGACATATAATCTTCCAAGACTGAATCAGCAAGAAAGAGAGTATGAACAGAAGGAACACTAGTAATGAAACTGAATCACTAATCCAAAAAGTGAATTATACCAAACATGTAAAAAAAGAGTTAATACCTATCCTTCTAAAACTATTACAAATTATTGAAGAGTAAGGAACACTTCAAAACTCACCCTTCCAGTCCAGCATTATCCTGATACCAAACCCAGATAAAGACCATACAACAAAAATTATAGGCCAATAACCCTGATGAGCATGGATGCAAAAATCTTTAACAAAATATTAGCAAACTGAATTCAACAATACATTAAAAGGATCATGCATCATAAACAAGTGGGATTTATTCCAGGGAGGCAAAAATTGTTCAATATCTGCAAATCAATCAATGTGATAAACCACATTAACAAAATGAAGGATAATCATATGATCCATTCAATGGATGTAGAAAAAGCATTTGACAAAATTTAACATTCATTTATGATAAACTTTCAACAAAGTAGGTGTGGACAGAACATACCTCAATGTAATAAAGGCCAAATATGACAATCCCACAGCCAACATCATACTCAATGTTGAAAACCTGAAAGCATTTTCTCTTATTAGGAGCAAGACAAGGATTCCCATTCTCACCACTGTTTTCCATGTAGTCACACTGTTATTCCATATAGCCACAGCAATCAGACAATAAAAGGAAAAGTCATCCAAATTATGTAGGGAGAAGTAAAACTGTCATTGTTTGCAGATGACATGATACTCTATATAGAAAATCCTAAAGATACTCCTGAAAATTACTAGTACTAGTAAATGAATTCAGTAACATGATACAGGATAATTTTGCAGGATACAAAATTAATATACAGAAATCTGTTTCATTTCTATATACTAATAACAAACTATCAGAAAGAGAAATGAAGAAAACAAATCCATTTACAATTGCATCAGAAAGAATAAAATGCCTAGGTATAAATCTAATCAAAGAGGTAAAAAATTGTACTCAAAAAACGGTAAGACATTGATGAAAGTAATTGAAGAGGACATGAACAAATGGAAAAGTATACCTTGCTCATGGATTGGAAGATTTAATATTGTTAAAATGACCATACTACCCAAGTCAATCTACAGATTTAAGGCAATCCCTGTAGAAATAGCAAAAGCTTTTTTCACAGAACTAAAACAAATAATTCTAAAATTTTTATGGAAACACAAAGACCCCGAGTAGCCAAAACAGCCTTGAGAAAGAAGAACATAGCTCGAGGTATCACACTCCCTGGTTTCAAACTATACTAAAAAGATGTAGTAATCAAAACAATATGGTGCTGGCACAAAAACAGACATATAGATTAATGGAACAGAATACAGAGCCCAGAAATAAACCCACACTTACGTGGTCAATTAATCTATGACAAAGGAGATAAGAATACAATGAGGAAAAAATAACCTCTTCAATAAATGATGTTGCAAAAACTTGACTGCTACATGCAAAAGAATCAAACTGCTGGACTACTTTCTCACGCTATATTTAAAAATAAACTTAAAAGGGATTAAAGACATAAATGTCAGACCTGAAACCACAAAACTGTTAGAAGAAAACACAGACATCTTTAACATCAGTGTTAGCAATATTTTATTTTTTTGATCTGTCTCTTCAGGCAAGGGAAACAAAAGCAAAAATAAGTGGGACTATGTCAAACTAAAAAACTGCACAGAAAAGAAAACTATCAAGAAATGATACTATCTCCACTATGGAGAACAATATGGAGGTTCCTTAAAAAACTAAAAATAGAATTACCATATGACCCAGCAATCCCACTACTGGGCATATACCCAGAGAAAACCGTAATTCAAAAAGACACATGCACCCGAATGTTCATTGCAGCACTATTTACAATAGCCAGGTCATGGAAGCAACCTAAATGCCCATCAACAGACGAATGGATAAAGAAGTTGTGGTGCATATATACAATGGAATATTACTCAGCCATAAAAAGGAATGAAATTGAGTCATTTGTTGAGACGTGGATGGATCTAGAGACTGTCATACAGAGTGAAGTAAGTCAGAAAGAAAAACAAATATCGTATATTAATGCATGTATGTGGAACCTAGAAAAATGGTACAGATGAGCCAGTTTGCAGGGCAGAAGTTGAGACACAGATGTAGAGAATGGACATATGGACACCAAGGGGGGAAAACTGCGGTGGGGTGGGGATGGTGGTGTGCTGAATTTGGGCGATTGGGATTGACATGTATACACTGATGTGTATAAAATTGATGCCTAATAAGAACCTGCAGTATAAAAAAACAAACAAAACAACTAATACTAAACTTTCATTGGGTTATTTGTATGGAAATATGTTAATATAAATGTTTCAGACATTACATGAAATTTCTAAAAATCTTATATTTGTATGTGTATGGAAATATGTATGGAAATATGTTAATATAAATGTTTCAGACATTACATGAAATTTCTAAAAATCTTATATGTTCTGGTATAATGTTATATGTAATAATCCTAGTTATTACTTTAAAATGTATATCTCAGAAATAACTAATTTTCTTGTCAACTGCATTATTATGAACTTTCATCAAATCTTTAACCGTGGTCATTTTTAAGTCTTTTGTCATTTACAGACAGTTCTGGGTGTACTCTGATGATTTTGCAAATATGTTCCTATAAAAGGGTTAAAAAAAAAAAAAAAGAAATGAAAAAGCTGCCTACTGAATGGGAGAAAATATTTGCAAACAATATATCCAATAAGGGGTTAATATACAACATATACAAAGAACTCATGCAACTCAACATCAAACAGACAACCTGATTAAAAAATGGGAAGAGGACCTGAATAGACATTTTACTAAAGAAGACCTACAGGTGGCCAACAGACACATGAAAAGATGCTGAACATGAATAATCATCAGGGTAATGCAAATTTAAACCAAAATGAGATACCAGCTCACACCTGTCAGAATGGCTGTCATCAAAAAGACCACAAATAACAAGTGTTGGTGAGATGTGCAGAAAAGGAAACCCTTGTGCACTGTTGGTGGGAATGTAAATTGGTGCAGCCACTATGAAAAACGCTATGAATTTCCTCAAAAAATTAAAAATAGAACTGTCATATGATCCAGCAATTTTACTTCTTTGTATTTACCTGAAAAAAAAAAACCAAAACACTAATTCAAAAAGTTATGGGCACACCAGTGTTCATTGCATCATTATTGACAATAGCCAAGATATGAAAGCGACCTAAGTGTCCTTTTATAGATGATTGGATAAAGAAGTTGTGTGTATATATATATATATATATATATATATATATATATATATATATATATATACACACACACACACAATGGAATATTACTCAGTCATTTGAAATATAAAATCTTGCCATTTGCAACTACATGGTTGGATCTAGAGGGTATTATGCTATGTGAAATAAGTCAGAGAAAGACAAATACTGTTTAACCTCACTTACTGAATCATAAAAACAAAATGAAGAAAACAATAAAAACAGATTCACAGATACAGGGAATAAGTGAATGTTTGCCAGAGGGAAGGGTGTTGAGGGAGAAAATTGGTGAAGGGGATTACAAGGTACAAACCTCCAGTTATAAAATATATAAGCCATTGGGGTGTAATACACAGCAAAAAGAGTATGGTCAATAATATTGTAATGACTTTGTAATGGGATGGGTTGTTACTAGACTTAGCATGGTGATCATTTCACAATTTATGCCAATGTCAAATCACTGTTTAGTATACTTGAAGTATGCCTGAAGTCAACATTGTACATCAACATTGTACTATTACTAATAACAGTCAAAAACAAACTCACAGAAAAAGAGATCAGTCTTGTGGTTCCCAAAGGTGGGGAGTAGGAGGAGGGGAATTGGAAGGAGGTGGTCAGAAGGTAAAAAATTCCAGTTATAAGATAAATAAGTACTAAGGATGTAACGTAATACAACATGATGACTATAGCTAACACTGCTGTATGATATTTAGGGAAGTTAAGAGAGTGAATCCCAAGTGTTCTTACTAGAAGGAGAAAAATATTTTTCCTTTATTCTTTTCTTCTTTCTTTCTTTTTATTGTAGCTATATAAGAAGATGGATAATAGTTGAACCTATTGTGATAATCATTTCACAATGTATGTAAATCAAACCATCATACTGTATGCCTTAAATTTATACAGTGATGTATATCAATTCTTTCTCAATAAAACAGGAAAAAACTATACAAAATAATAACAAGTCAAAGGAAACCACCTTTCTTTTAAGTCCAATCATAAACTTAGGAATTCCTATGGAGCAAAGGTAGCCATTATGCTAAGAAAAAATAGAATTGAGAAAGCTACCCTGTTTTGCAAAGTGTATAGAATAACACCAAACTGATACAAAATAAAATAAAGTAACAAACAAACAAAACACCAGAGTAGAAATGAAGTGGAAATTTCACTGAGGATTCTGTCAATATACATTCTTACCACTATCATATACCAAGAATTACAATGTATCTCTTCAACATATTCTTATAAGAAATAATCCTCATGTTAACTCCCAAACATCAATTGGTGTTGAGCTTGGAATTTCTACGCCTGATTCTTCAATTTGCTCTAAGTTATCAAAAAAAATTATTTCTCCAAAACATGTGTTGCATTTATTAGCTCATCCAGAAATGTCTCAATTTTTATTCAATGACATAGCGTCCTTCAGTAAGTGGTCATTTTAGTAAATATTTTTGTGAAAATTTCACTGTTAAAATTCACTTGATTATCAGGTAAGGTGAAGAGAGTAGATAATATTTGTATAAAACTAATCAGAATTAGTGTATAGAAACTTCAGCACATGAAAAATCAGCATGAATAATAATGATAACGTAACATCTCTTACCTATAACTTAAAAATATGTTATATACCATAAAGTACAAACAGAAAACAATTATGTCTTTAAAACAATGGCAACAATGACAGCCCTGCTCCATTCCATTTCTTACACCTCACTTCCAAATATTCTAACATTCTCCATTCCATCTCCTTCCCCTACATTTTTGTTTTTGTTATGGATAACCACCCATTACTATATATATAAAACGGGCCTTCCATCATATGCAGTCTGTCCCACTGTTTACATTGTCCAATATACAATTATGGTTACTACATGGTTGCTTGCACTTCAACCAGTGTCTTTAGGGTCTTTCAATATCCATATCCTATCCGTGTCCTATCCTATTTTGTCCCTCATATAAGTGAGCAGGCATGCCTTGTTTGTGG
Source organism: Balaenoptera musculus (assembly GCF_009873245.2). Taxonomy (NCBI): domain Eukaryota; kingdom Metazoa; phylum Chordata; class Mammalia; order Artiodactyla; family Balaenopteridae; genus Balaenoptera; species Balaenoptera musculus. The sequence goes on from NC_045788.1 coordinate 42,487,889, forward strand.
GCATTACTATGTAATCCTAAAATGCCCCTACTGATTATGTACTCAATATTAAGTACCTAAAAGTTTTCCTGATACCATCTTTTGTCAGAATAAATGGAAAAAAAAGAAATTTCATACCTGCCTTAAGAAACTAAGAAATACATATGTAAGTAAAATAAACAAATATTTTATAAGTAAAATATACGGGTATAGTTCATTCAGTCTCAAAATGAACAAGAGCAATTATGAACCTATGAAAAATTGGTAATTTAAAAAAATAATCTCATTATAATTTAATCACAATTCATAAAATGCCACATATAGCACCTAGAATAATTCAGTATATCTTAATTCTACTCCTTTTCTCTTATATGGAAAGAATAGCTGGGGTTTTCATTAATACATCTCTAGATACACACGCAAAAAATAATGCCGGTAAGAATGCCAACTTGATGGGCTTCCCTGGTGGCGCAGTGGTTAAGGATCTGCCTGCCAATGCAGGGGACACGGGTTCGAGCCCTGGTCTGGGAAGATCCCACATGCTCGCGGAGCAACTAGGCCCGTGAGCCACAACTACTGAGCCTGCGCGTCTGGAGCCTGTGCCCCGCAACAAGAGAGGCCGCGACAGTGAGAGGCCCGCGCACCGCGATGAAGAGTGGCCCCTGCTTGCCGCAACCAGAGAAAGCCCTCGCACAGAAACAAAGACCCAACACAGCCAAAAATAAATAAATAAATAAATAAATTAAAAAAAAAAAAAAAAAAGAATGCCAACTTGAAATAAAACAGAAATACTGTACCTTAAAATTATTGTGCAACATTATAATTTTTTCTTACTAGTTCTTACCAATTTGCAATGACTGTCACTTTGTCCTACAGAATTGGGGCATGTGCTACAGTTTTCGTTTTGAAATAAACTTGTATTTTAATGAGCAGTATGAATCTTTGATATAGTTTCTTCTCTTTGGAAAAATTGTTTTGATGTGAATACAAAATAATGAAAAATATTGAAGAAACCACAAGGTATTAAGATCTTCAATTTAATGTATTAGAGAAGTGTTCAGCAATTAAAATAGCTGTACTTGAGAAATACTTTACTAATATGTAGCATGCAAGTAATTTTGTCTTGTATATGAGATTTGATTGTGAATTGAGTTGGTTCAGATAAGCACACCTGTTACATTTGCATTTTACTGAGGTTTTAGTTCAAGCAAGCTCTATCAACTACTTAAGGTGTTTTCCAATTTAGAATCAGAACAATCTCCTGGAAAACTTTCAAAATATACTATTCAGCGATAACTAATTGAAACCAAATACCATTCAATATAGTTTTTTAATCCTAAATCCATCTGATTACTTCTTGAAAGACCTTTACTATGTTCCCTGATAAATCAAGCAATTAAAAAATGTTACCATCAGGGACATGAAAGCTTGCCTGGAAAACATTCATCACCTTTTCTTAGAATGAATAAAAGGACTGTCTGTCGTGACCTTAAAGTATATTTAATAGAGAGAAATACATTTTCTAGAGGTACTAAGAGGTAGTAATGAGTTGTGAAAAGGAAGATTATAATATTTTTCTAAAGAATTCTTACATGAAGGCCCATTCTATTTTTTTTTTTTTAATGGAGAATTTTTTAAGTGTAGATTCTGACTCCGTGGTTCTGAGGTGGGGCTGCAGATCTGCATTTTTTTTAAAAGAACTCCTTTATTTACTTATTTATTTATTTATTTTTGGCTGTGTTGGGTCTTCGTTTCTGTGCGAGGGCTTTCTCTAGTTGCGGCAAGTGGGGGCCACTCTTCATCGCGGTGCGCGGGCCTCTCACTATCGCGGCCTCTCTTGTTGCGGAGCACAGGCTCCAGACCCGCAGGCTCAGCAATTGTGGCTCACGGGCCTAGTTGCTCTGCGGCATGTGGGATCTTCCCAGACCAGGGCTCGAACCCGTGTGCCCTGCATTGGCAGGCAGACTCTCAACCACTGCGCCACCAGGGAAGCCCCCATTCTATTTTAACAAGGAGAAAGTAGAAGGATGGTAAAAAGATTCAATGTAATCAGCAGCATCAATAACATTAATTACCTGCTGCCCTGCAGATGTGTATATTAGAAACACCAGGCCAGACGGGTTTCACTAAAGCAGGGCAAATCCCTGAATCATACAGCCATGAAGGGCACGCTGTATCATGCAACCAATTAAAACTGACTTTATCACTGAGATAGACATACAACCAAATTAAAATGCAAATCATGCCATCAATGCTGCATTTCTAGACAACACTATTCAGAGGAGAGGTGCTCTATGTACAAAGTGGCAAATCTCAAGTCCATGGAATGCTCCACGCATTTTGGAAACACATCCGGAGAATAACACTGCTAATGATGGTCCACGTGCTTAAATGACTACTCATTTCGTACTTTAGTCTTTTCAGGATCTTGTATATAACAGATTTCAAGAATGCCTTTCAACATTCTTCGTTAACTTATATGCTACCCAAATTGACTATTTTTGTTGTTAGGTTCAGTGGGAATATAAAGTGGTAATATTATACTGTATTGACTTAAAGAGATGCATCCAGTTTAGTTAGTAAATATATTTATCTAACAATATCATAATTAAAAAGAGAATTATCTGTTCCTTCATGCAAGAACATAAACATAAAAAAACAAAGAGTATAATAAACATGATAGCATCACATTTTTGGAAGCTGCAAAGAAGATGGATGATAAGTTACTGCATGAGGAGACCAACAAGAGTGATACCTATCTTCTCTTCAGTCTCCTCATCTATAAAATAGGAGTAATAATAATACCTAACACAGGGGTTGTTGGGAGAATTAAATAAGTTAGTAAGTACATAGCCCTCAAAACAGTGGCATGTGTGTTTGTTGATATTATTATTACCAATAAAGTTTACATAAAAAGCATTTAGTTAAATGCTAGATTCCATTCTTTACTCCTGTCCCAGCAAGGCAACTGCACCACATGGCATACAAAGGATATAATCTTTCCAGAGAACATAAACTAGAAAGGCTGATGAAAACTTTATATATAGCTGAGTGTGGGAGAGAGGACTTAATGAAAAGTTAATCTAGAAGTAAAAGTCTGCACACTGAATGTGAAGTCCTTAACCATTTCAAGTATTGGCTTCCTGGATGCTGGCAATATTTTTATATCTCCTAGGCAGAAAAGTGGGAAATACTTCCCTAGTTAAAATGACTTGTTAAAAAGAAAAGGTCTTACAGCGTACTCACATTTGGAGAAACTTGAATGACAAAGAAAAAATCATTAATGGCTTTATGATCAGACAGTGAAATCCACAAGGTCAGGTCCTTCAACCTTTCTACCCAAAACAGAAATACAAGTTCTAAACAACATCTGTCACCTAACTCATAAATAGGAAGGGAGAGCTGAGGATCAATAGATATTTTTAGAAATTTCGAAACAAAAAAGGGAGGTTGTGTTAATTATCTATGGCTACAATAAGGCTTTGTAATAAATTACCTCAATATTGAAGGGAAAACAATATGAAGCATGTCTTTCTCATTTACCCGTCTGCAGATTGGATGAAGTTCACATGACTTAAGCTGGACTTTTCTGGGCTTTGCTCCAAATTGAGGGCTAAGTACTGGTCTGCCCCGATATCTTCCATTCTTCTGGCTCAACAGGCTACCCAAAGCCTGTTCTTATCATGGAAATAGTACAAGAGGGACAAAACACATGATGCCTCTTTTTTTTTTTTTCTTTAATTTATTTTTGGCTGTGTTGGGTCTTTGTTGCTGCGTGTGGGCTTTCTCTAGTGGTGGCGAGCAGGGCCTACCCTTCGTTGTGGTGCATGGGCTTCTCATCGTGGTGTATCACCAGGGAAGCCCACGTGATGCCTCTTAAGATCTAGGCTTAGAAATAGCACATTGTGGGGACTTCCCTGGTGGTGCAATAGTTAAGAATCTGCCTGCCAATGCAGGAGACACAGGTTCGAGCCCTGGTCCGGGAAGATCCCACATGCTATGGAGCTACTGAGCCTGCGTTCTAGAGCCCGCGAGCGACAACTACTGAAGCCCATGCACCTAGAGCCCGTGCTCCACAACAAGAGAAGCCACTGCAATGAGAAGCCCACGCAATGCAACAAAGAGTAGCCCCTGATCTCTGCAACTAGAGAAAGCCCGCGAGCAGCAACGAAGACCCAACGCAGCCAAAAATAAATAAATGAAATAAACAAATAAATAAAAAAGAAATAGCACATTGTAACTACCACCCACATTCCACTGTCGAAAGCAAGTCACATAGCTAAGATTAAAACGAGTAAGGTGGGGAAATAGCTTAGCTACTTTCAATTTAATTCTTACTAATTAAATTGAAAATTTGTTTCTTGTATACCCCCACCTATTACCACTTACCTAGTACAACTGGACACAGTTATTGTGGTTGAATCCATATTCAATTTTTGCATTTTTTTATTATAAATATTATAGTATAATCAAGCTATGTACCATACTATCAATGTATTTTTATCATGTACTACTTTTTGTTTTATAAGTAGTTAATAATTTCCTTACTGGTTGCTTAGTGTATCTATATATGTATCATTATTTTTCACCCCTTTTCTGCTGGATCTAAAAACTCCTATCCATGAGGAAAAACACATTATGTAATCAACTACCCAGTGAAAATGGCTGAAATTGAAAGAGAAAAGAAACAAGAGATAACAATATGGTATTTAAAAATATGGGGGTAGGTACTAGAGAAATCAGAAAAAAATAGATTCTTCTGAAGAAAGAGAACTAGAGATGAGGAAGGATGGAGCAATAGAATACTCTTTGACATTTTAAGTTGTATGTCACTATTTGGATATTTAAACTATGTACAAGTATTATCTGTAACAGTTATTATCTAATTTAAAAGTATATGAATTACTAGAAATAAAATTAATTAAATCTGTAAACTTAAGGGGAAATATGCCAGTCACAGAGAACAGAATATAGAAAATAAGGAAAAAAAGAACTGCAGGTGGCTTTTATTTGTAACCCATCAAGAAATGAGAAAGCTAGGCACACAAGTGCGATGTGACCAAACTGATCAGAGACCACCTAACATGGAATTGAGCACTTGCCAGTCGCAGTGATCTTGGCAAGGCTATTTTATGATAGTGATATTATGAAGTTTCTCCCACTGATTTTTGGAAAGCAGAAATAGACACCATAGGTATTAATTAAATGATGACTATGCCTGTTTAAATTCTTTTACCTGCTTTACCTATTGGCATTACTACAAAACAACATTATATTTGTCCTCTACGTAAACTGGCTAAGACTGGTGATATTATAGCAGCCTGAAGCATTCCCTACACTTACTATCAGTCAGGCACATTGAATCTTCCCTGAGGGAGAGTAGAAATCTAAGAGTTGTTTAATTATGTTTTCTTTTTTGTCCTAATAACAATGTATCTACATTTATTATCTTATTTCCTTTTCCCATTTTCTTCTCCTCTTCCTTACCTAATTTCTCTTACCCTTTTCTATGTCTATTTGTCATGACACTCATGAATGTTTATGCGTAATTTTTAGGACAAGGACCTGAAGTAAATTAGGTATACTCTTGTTTCTCTATTGAATAAATCTACTTTTTTGATTCTTAAGCTACTCAACCAAATTTAATTTCCTTTTTTTATAACTAAGAGAAGAGATTCTTACAGATTTATCTTTATAAAAGAAAAATGAAATACCAATATCTTGGAGTTCTTTAAGAGTAGGGTTAACTATTTTTTTTAATTAATAGACTTTATTTTTCAAGAATAGTTTTAGATTTGAAGAAAAATTGATCAGATTATACAGAGAGTTCCCATATACCATCGGTAACCCCATTCCATAGTATCCCTGTTATCAACATTTTGCATTACTGTGGAACATCTGTTACAATTAATGAGCCAATATTGATATATTATTAATGAAAGTTTATAGTTTACATTGTGTCACTCTTTGTGTTGTAGTGTTCTATGGCTTTTGACAAATGCATAACATCTTTTATCCACCACTACAGTATCATGTAGAATAGTTACTGCCCTCAAAGTCCCCAGTGCCTTGACTATTCTGACCATCCTTTCCCTTCCCTCAAATTCCTAAAACACTGATCTTTTTACTATCTCTAATAGCTATGCCTTTTCCAGAATGCTGTATTATCAGAATAGCATAATATGGAGGCTTTTCAGTCTGGCTTCTTTTACATAACCATGTGCATTCAAGATCCCTCCATGTCTTTTTGCACTTTGATTGATCATGATTTTTTATTGCTGAATAATAGTCCATTGTATGAATGTACCACAGTTGGTTTATCCATTTGCTTATTGAAGGACATCTTGGTTGCTTCCAGTTGTGGTCAATTATGATAAAGCTTCTATATATTTATGTGCAGAATTTTGTGTGGACATAAGTTTTCAATTCAATTAGGTAAATACTTAAAGGTGTGATTATGGTCTGTATGCTAAGACTATAAGAAGCTTTGTAAGAAGTTGCTAAACTGCCCTCCAAGGGACTGTACCATTTTATATTCTACCAGCAATGAATGAGAGTTCTGCTACTCCATATTCTGGGTAGCATATGGTGTGGTCAGTGTTTTGGATTTTAGCATTATAAAAATGTGTAGTGATATCATATTGTTGTTTTAATTTGCAGTTCCCTAATGTTGAGTACTTTTTCAAATGCTTATTTGACCCCTTTATATCCCCTCGATGAGATGTCTAGTCACATTATTTTCCTATTATCTAATTGTGTTGTTTGCTTTCTTAATGTTGAGTTTAAAGAAATCTTGTATATGTTACATACAAGTTTGTATTCGAGTTTTTCAGACAAACAGACAATAGGATTATATGAGGAGATATATAAATCGTCTCATGTAATTTTGGAGGCCAAGAAGTTCCATGAGCTGTCATCTACAAACTGGAAAACCATGAAAGCCAGTGGTTTAATTCAGTTCCAATCCAAAGGTCTGAGAATGAGGAGAGCTAATGGTAAAAATCCTGTTTGAAGTCTGAAGACCTGAGAACCAGGATGGCCAATGTCCAAGGCAAAGAGGAGATGGAGGTCCCAACTCCGAAAGAGAGATAATTCACCCTTTTGCCTTTTAGTTGTACTTAGGCCCTCAAGGGGTTGGATGATGATACCCAGTTCATTGATGAGGAGCAATCTGCTTTACCCAGTATATCAATTTAAATTCTATTCTTGGGACTTCCCTGGCAGTCCAGTGGTAAAGACTTCACCTTCCAATGCGTGGGGGTGCGGGTTCGATCCCTGGATCCCACATGCCTCCTGACCCAAAAAAAACCAAACATAAAACAGAAGCAATATTGTAACAAATTCAATAAAGACTTTAAAAATAGTCCACATCAAAAAATATTTTTAAAAAATTAAGAAAAATTCTATTCCCTTCCAGAAACACCCAGAAATAATGTTTTAGGAGCTATCTGGGTGTGCTTTAGCCCAGTCAAATTGACATTATAACGTTAACCATCACAAAGTTCTTTATAAGATATATGTTTAGAAAATATTTTCTTCCAGTCTGTGGCTTGCATATTCATTCTCTTAACAGTGCTTGATCACAGCTGTGATTCTGTGTATCCACCAATCTCTATGGTTTTGGGGTTGGGAGTTTGCCTTGTGACATCAGTTCTCTAATTGATCTAAGAATAATTGTTGATTTTTAGTTTGTTCAGCTTTTTGTTTTTATGAGAATATAAGTGATAACTTCCAATCTCTTTACTTGTCATAACTAAAACCAGAAGTTGGCTTATCTTTTCAAAATTCTTTCAAAACTACTTTTAAAAGACAGACTTCTTAATCCAAGATCACATGCAAGCTACATCCAAAAAAAAAGTAGTAAAACAAACAAAAAAAATTATATAGTCACAGGATAATTCAAAGGAGTATTATTTTTCTAATTTACATACTTCATTTTTTAGAACACTGTAAGATTTACAGAAATGTTGAGCAGATAGTATTGAGTTCCTACATATCCCCTTTCCTCTGCACAGTCTCCCTAACCATCAGTATCCTGAATGGGTGCGATATATTTGATACATTGAACTAATATTGACTCATCCTTATCAACCAAAGTCAATAGTTTTCATTAGATTTAAATCTTTTAAAAAATATATTTATTTAAAAAATTTAAAATTTTATACAATTTTTTAAAAGTTACTTTCCATTTACAGTTATTACAAAATATTGGCTATATTCCCCATGTTGTACAGTACATCCTTGAACCTCTCTTACACCCAGTAGTTTGTACCTGCCACTCCCCCACATCTATATTGCCCCTGCCCCCCACTGGTAACTACTAGCTTGTTCTCTATATCTGTGAGTCTGTTTCTTTTTTGTTACATTCACTAGTTTGTTGTATTTTTTTAGATTCCACACATGAGTGATATCATACAGCATTTGTCTTTCTCTGACTTATTTCACTTAGCATAATGCTCTCCAAGTCCATCCATGTTGCTGCAAATGGCAAAATTTCATTCTTTTTTATGGCTGAGTAGTATTCCATTGTATATACATACCACAGCTTCTTTATCCATTCATCTGTTGATGGACACTTAGGTTGATTCCATATCTTGGCTATTGTAAATAATGCTGCTATGAACATTGGGGTGCATGTATCTTTTCAAATTAGTGTTTTTGTTTTTTTCAGATATATACCCAGGATTGGAATTTCTGGGTCATATGGTAGTTCTATTTTTAGTTTTGGGGGAAACCTCCATACTGTTTTCCACAGTGTCTGCACCATTTTACATTCTTACCAACAGTATATGAGGGTTCCCTTTTCTCCACATCCTTGCCAATATTTGTAGATTTAATTCTTTTTGTAGAACATTCTATGGGTTTTGACAAATGTATAATGGCAAATATCCACTATTATAGTATCATACAGAATAGTTTCACTGTCCTGAAAATCCCTTGTGCTCCACTTATTTCTCTCTCTCTCTCCAAACCACTGGAAACCATTTGTTTTTTCATGTTACCCATAGTTTTGCCTTTCCAGAATGTCATACATTTGGAATCATATACTATGTAGTCATTTCAGATTGGCTTCTTTAACTTGGTAATATACATTTAAGGTTCCTCCCTTTATTTTCATGGCTTGATAGCTCATTTATTTTTATCACTGATTAATATTCCATTGTCTGGATGTATCACAGTTTATCCATTCACCTACCAAAGAATATTTTGGTTGCTTCAAAGTTTTGGCAATTATGAATAAAGCTGCTATAAACATTTGTGAGAAAGTGCTTGTGAGTACATACATTTTCAACTAATTCAGATAAATACCAAGGAACAAAATGTCTGGATCATATGTTAAGAGTATGTTTAGTATTTCAGGAAATATATAAACTTTCTTCAAAAGTGTCTATCATTTTACATTCCCACCACCAACCAATAAGAGTTTTTGTTGCTCCATATCTTCACCAGCATTTAGTGTTATCAGCATTTTGGATTTTAACTATTTTAATAGGTGAATACTGGTATCCTACTGTTCTTTTAATTTGCATTTCCCTGATGACATGTGATGTGGAGCAACTTTTCATATGTTTATTTGCCATCTGCATATCCTTTTTGGTGAGGTATCTGTTCTGATCTTTTGTCCACTTTTAAATTGTTTTTTATTTGTTTATTTGTTTTCTTTTAAGAGTTTTGTGTATATTCTGGATATGAGTCCATTATCAGACATGTGTTTTACAAATATTTTCTTCTAGTCTATGGCTTGTCTTTTCATTCTCTTAACAGTGTCTTTTGCATGTGACAATTTAAATTTTAATAAAGTCCAGCTTATCAAATTTTTCTTTCATGCATCATGGTTTGGTGTTGTATCTGAAAAAGCATCATTATACCCAACATCATCTAGGTTTTCTCTGTATTATCATCTAGAAGTTTTATAATTTTGTATTTTACATTTAGGTCTGATTCATTTTGAGTTAATTTTTTTGAAGGGTGTAAGTTGTGTCTAGATTTTTTTTTTCAGCACTATTTGCTGAAAAAATTATCCTTTCTGCATTCAATTGTTTTTTGATGCTTTGTCAAAGATCAATTAACCATACTGATGTGGATCTACTTCTGGGCTCTCTATTCTGCTCCCTTAATCTAATTGTCTCCTATTTAGCCAGTAATACAATGTTTTGATTGCTGTACCTATATGGTAAGTCTTGAACTTGAAACTTTATTAAAGTAGTGAAAGATTAACAAATATAAATGTAGTTCAATTAGAGATTTGTTAAGTGAACTATGGTATTTTAACTCTTTGAGGTAGTTTGTAACTCCAAAAATGAATGTGGGGGCTTCCGTGGTGGCACAGTGGTTAAGAATCTGCCTGCCTATGCAAGGGACATGGGTTCAAGCCCTGGCCTGGGAAGATCCCACATGCCGCGGAGCAGCTAAGCCCGAGCCCGTGCACCACAACTACTGAGCCTGCATTCAAGAGCCTGCAAGCCACAACTACTGAGCCCACATGCCACAACTACTGAAGCCTGCGTGCCTAGAGCCCACGCTCCACAAGAGAAGGCACCACAATGAGAAGCCTGCACACCACAACGAAGAATAGCCCCTGCTCACCGCAACTAGAGAAAGCCTGTGCCTAGCAACAACGACCCAACATAGCCAAAAATAAAAACAAACAAGTAAATTTATTTAAAAAAATGAATGTGGAATATCTTATATAAATTTAAAACTGAGTGATCTTCAGGGCATTCTGTTAAGTCAAAAAAATCAAAGTGAAAGAGTGGAAAGGAAAGAATGGGTAAGAACATGGGCGTTGGGAAGGGTGATGGAAGACGATGCTCAGGTACCTATTACATAAGACCTAGAAACACTACTCCTGTAGACTTCTAGTCTTTATTCCTAGTTGATTCATATTACTAAAATCTTTTCAATCTGTGTGATTTTTTCCTCCAGTGTTCTATTTATTTTTTCCTTTTCTCTTTCTTCCTTTGTCTTCTTTTCAGGCTTCTATAGAGAGACCACACTCATTAGAAAGGTCTGTGCCTATTTAAATTTAAACTTGTTAGTGAACTTGCACTTCCTCACACACAAAAAGCCTGTAATAAAAATAAAGGATAGGGTATGTCAGTAGAAAGAAAGTGAAGGCATAGATCTCCAAAGCCCTTTTCATTAACCAGGACATGCTTAGATTTCAAATAATGAACTGCCAAGATCTGTAGATGAAATCTTGGTTTCAGGCAAGTTCAGGCAAAAGTTTCCAGTGGCGTTTTCATAGCCCATTCACACTGTAGTCAACTTAGTTTGTGTAACCAGTTAAACTGAGTATAGACCATCAGTTTATACATCCCCAAACAATGTAGACAAGCAGGACCTGGGGACTGCTAGAGGCTATTCAAACATTAAATAGCACAGTATAAATTACCAGCTAGCCTATCTAATCCTTATTTTGGCCATGGGTTGGCACCAGGCATACCAGTGTTGCCTGAGATAATTGTAGAGCTGTCCCAGTGCATCCTTAATTCTATGTTACCCATCATTGATAATGACATCTCCTTGTTGAGACCACTGTTCTCTGCTGTGACAAATCAATCCAATAGATTGGTATCATGGAATCAACTAAAGTACCATTTATTGTGTAAAAATTCTCCTAACATTCTCTGAAAATATACAAGTGCTTTTCCATTTCTTTGTAACTTTACATAGATTCCAAATTCCCTAAATAAACATTTATCACTTTCACAAGCAAACAAATATATGCTTTAAAAATTTATTAAAAATAGTTATTGTACCCCAGTAGCATTAGGAACACTTAGAGTCCAATTTTTGTTTCTAATACCATTTTCTAGTAAAAGGGACCACAACACATTAGACAAATGGCTGATTCTAGGGCTCAGGCAAGAAAAATTCAAGATGAATCTAGAGCATTATGAAGTATCAGGAAGTAAGGAAGTATTTAAAAAAAAAAGAATAGGGGCCTGTAAAAGTATATAACAGCCAATTAAAATACTCCCAATAGCAAAAGCTGAAACAATTTGAGCAACAAAACAAAAAACCATTAACTTATACACAAAAGTATAAAACCAATATCTATAAGTCCATAGTAATATAAATAAATTATTGAATAAATAAAGTCAAGAGATAAATCCTCTTTGTAGAATTCCAAATTCTTCTTCTGCTTGAGTACTGTGGGCTGTACTTAGGTTAGTTCCAAAGAATAGAGTATGGAAAAAAAAAAGAAAATGTAATTTTATAATGGACAAACCAGGCAAACGGTACTTTGGTCATATAATCAAGGTTTAGATCATCAGTGAACAGCTTTTACCCCCGATATGATATGATGAGAATTGTACTTCCCCTCTGTGGTATTCCCCCAACCACATAACCCTATCTAATCATGAGATAAACTGCAGAAAAACCAAATTAAGAGATGTTCTATGAAATACTTTTTAATGACTTCTCAAAATTGTCATGAAACAAAAATTGTACAAAACTGTCACAGTGAAGACTGAGGAGACATAATGCCTAAATGCAATGTGGTATCTTGGATGGGATCCTGGAACAGAAAAAGGACATGTGGGGAAAACTAGTGAAGTCCAAATGAAGTATGGAGTTTTGTTAATAGCAATGATCTAATTTTGGTTGCTTAGTTGTGACAAATATACCTTACCAATGTAAGATGTTAACAATTGGAGAAACTTTGGTGAGGGGTATACAGAAACTTACTGTACCATCATTTTAACTTTTCTCTAAATCTAAAACTCCTGTAAACTTAAAAGTTTATTAAAATGAATTATTTCCTTAAATTTTTATCTCTTTCAAGCAACTGTTCCTTATATACCATATGTGCACTCTATTAATACTATTTATTATTTATTTCTAAACCAAATAGGGCATATATATACAAGTATTAACCTTAATCCATTAGATTTCCATTGTTGCCTAGCAATTAACTACAGACACAGTGGCTTGAAACAATGTCTATATTTTAGCACATAGTTCTGTTGGTCAGAAGTCTTGCACATCATGACAAGATTCTCTGGTCAGTGTCTTACTGGGCTGAAGTCAAGATATTGGTAGGGCTTTGGCCCAATCTGGGGTTCTTTCAAGCTCACTGGTTATCAGAAGAATTTGTTTTCTTGCAATTGGAATATTGAAGTCTCCCTTTCCTTGCTGGTCATCAGCTGGGGCCAGCCTTAGCCTATAGGGGTTGCCCACATCCTCATGTCCTCATAACATGGTGGCCTCCATCTTGAAGTCAGGAATAGCATGTCCAGTGCCTTGCACTATTTATTCAAATATCTCACTTTATGCTCTGCTGCTTGCTGGAAAAATTTTGCTTTTAAACGGCTCACGTAATTATATTACCTTCTCCCTGCCTGAAAATCGAGGATAATCTTTCTGTTTTAAGAACAGCTGATTAGTAACCTTAATTACATATGCAAGTCCATTTTGCCATGTAAAGTAACATATTCATGGGCATGAAAACACATAATTTTCTCAGTCCTCAATATTAGAGTGGGAAACAATGAGGGGAAGCATTTTTAGAATTTTGCCCAGTACACCTGACCACAAGCCATATTTATTATAAGGTCATTATTTCTTCAGAATAGTTGACCTCAAGCAACAGTTTTATCTCTCTCTCTCTCATCTATAAATCTATATTTTCTTACCTCATTTTCATTTACCTATATACACAGATACATGTTATAATTTTTCTAAATGTTAATAAAAATAATTCTGCTTGAGAAATGAATTTAAATTTCTTTCCCCTTTCCATGTATAAAAGAGGAGCCTATTACTAACATGTGAACACCTCCAATAATTTGGGTAACTTTATTAGAAAGAAGGTTCCTGGAGGAACTTATATTTTCAGTGGGTGGATTATTATTTTGTAGGATTGTATAATACCAGGCAAGAGTAGGCCCTCCATAAGTGTTTGAAAATTTTGCTCTGCTGGAAGAGGGGTACTGTTTTCTGTAATTGTCTTTACTACCTTCTTCCTGGCAAAACTTAGTGAATACCCATATTTAAAGTTTTGTGCTGGTCTAGCAACTCTGGATACTTTGCCTTATGTTCTTATTTTCTTTGTATTCTATCTGTTTCCTAACATTCAGTTTACATTTCTTGATAATTATTTTTCTTTGTGTCCTTGACATTGCTTTGTCTTGGGCCCCTTCTTCTAGTCTTACATTACTCAGATTAGAACTTGGAAAGGCTCTTTGAATTTTCCACTGCTTTCCTAGTTTGCATATTTAAGATTTAGAACTTTGCCTATTAATATATTTCATTTGTAAATCTTTTCCAGGTTACTGAATTTCCAGTTTACTGAATTTCCAGTTATTATCAACTATCTGTTTCTTGCCTGCTAGCAAACACTCTTAAATATGAATTGATATCCCACATTATCACCCATATAATTGCAAGACCTACATCTGACCACTTTGTAGAGTCATTGTCAATTCAATACATATTTCAGTGATCTTGCCCTTCATTCCTTGTCATGGGGTGACAGTCATCACCCCATGTGGCATAGTGATAAGCACAATATTAACCTCTTGAAACTAAAAGCTGTGATAGTCTATTCATACTTCAACTAAGATTATGGAAGGTCCATATCCAGTCTTGTTTTGGTTACACATGAAAATTTAATAGAAATAGCTATTTTCTTTCATCCTCTTACTCCTTCAATCAGTTTGATCTGGGTATTGGACAGGCTTGAGGGATGTACATGGTTAAGTCCATTGTCTAAACTCCAAGAAGGAAGTTAAAAACTAAGATTGCTCGAGGTATTCAACTGGGTAGTACAATTTTTCACTATAAACCAAGTTAAAAATAGCAATATACTTTAATACTCTACTTACAGTTGTGAAAGTAAATATCTACTTGGCATTTTGAGCCTTTAGTAGATATATTCATCTTAGAGTTGGACAGTTCGTATCTCATAACAAATATAAATGATGATGATCACCAGCAGCAGCATCTAACAGCAGCATCTAGCAGATGAAGTGGCAACAGGAGAGCTTGCTATGTGTCCTGGTAAACAAAAGATTCCAAGAGGGTCAACAGCTAAATGAAGAATGAAATTCAGTTCATTTTATTTAGTTCTCAACCTTATTTATTGTTGATCTGAATATTATACCTAATTTACTTAAAAGATGTCATTTGGAATTTCTGTAGGAGATGAGAAAGAATTAAGTAACATGAATATTTGTATTAAGATTTGTGCTAAATTTTGCATATATTTTCTACTTTAATTCTAAAATATTCTGTTTTGAATATTCTATCTATTTTATTTATGAGGAATTGGAGTTTGAGAAAGATTATCTTATAGTTCTTAGGGTAATAGATACCCCACCTCTGTTTGAATAGAAAGCTTTTGCAAACTAATATAGAATGAGAATCAAAGTTCATTTTCTGTTGACCAAAATAAAAGCATTATTACTCAAATTCAGTGGGGCATCAAAGTATAATTTTTTTTCAGGAAAAATCAAAAAATGGTTTTATTTCCTGTAGCATATTTTTGTGAATTTTATTAAATAATAACATACATAAAAAGTGTGAAATTGTAAGGTCAGTGAATTTCACAAAACAAACACAATCTTTAAGCAGCATCCACAATAAAATATAGGACATAACCAAGTAATTCAGAATCTCTCCCCTGTTTTCTTCCCAGACAAAACCATCTCATAAGCTAATCACTCACTATCTTTATTATAACACTATCGATTAATTGTGTTCATTTTTGGACTTTATATAAATAAAGTCATTCTATATTTACTCCTTCATCACTAGCATCTGTCACTGAAAATAATGTATGTGAGATTCATACATGTGGTTGAAATAGTTGTGATTTGTTCATTCTAATGACTGTGATATATCAATATTTTACTGTTTTGTAATTCTCTTTTGTAATTTTTTTCCATTAAAGATTACTACACTTATGGTATGTTTATTCCACAGTTATTAGATACTTACACTATTTCAAATTTCTGGTTATTCCAAGTAAGCTACTGTGATAATTCTTGTACACATCTTTTGACAAATGTATGTAAGCATTTCTCTTAGATAAAAATCTATGATAGGAATTGACAGGTCATAGAGTATGATGATCAGCTTTAGTAAATAGCAGAAAACAATTTTTCAACCTTGCTGTAGGTCATAACCATTTATATTTCATTTGTTCCTCATTCTTGCTATTTATTTATTTATTTACTAGTTTAACAATTCTATTGTGTATGTAGTGTTGCATTGGTTTAAATATGCATTTAGCTGATGACTAATCAAGTTGAGCAGCTTTTAAAAATTTTATTGGCTATTTATATATCCACTTTTGTAATTCTTTTCCCTTTAAAATTATTGTTGCTCATTTGTATTGCTTTTTTATTGGTGTATAAAATTTTTTTATATATTCTACCTGTGATCTTGGATGTATGCATTTAAAATATTTTCACCCAATCTATTGATTGGCTTTCCACTCTCTTAGTAGTGCCTGGTATAAATAGTATTTGTTAATTTTTATATTGTTTAATTTATACATTTTTATTTTCCTTCCTGGCTTGCTCTTTTCTTAGTCCTATTTTTAATAAATCTTCGCTTACTGTAAGGTCATGAAAATGTTCTATGTATTCTTCTAAATCCCTTGTTGTTTATCTGTTCACATTTATATCTGTATTCTACCTGGAATTTACTCCTAGTTATGCTGTGAAATAGGGGTCAAGGTTATTACTTTTGTATTTGAATGTTTAACTAATGCAGCACTACTATTGAAAACGTTATTTCTCCACCAAACTGCAAGCTTATCCTTGTCATTGTAGGGGAGGAAAAATTTTTCTCTATACTTCTAGGTTCTTTTGGCTGATCTAATTATCAGATGGACATAAAACGGATTAACAGGAGACAAACATTTAATTTCATATGTATGGAGGTCCCATAATTATAGGACTGAAGAAATGACCAAAACAATCTGTTTTTATAACTTCTTAGACAAAAAAAATCCATTATTTGTGAGGATTCGACAAAACAAAGGGGTTTTTGCTTGGGGTACAAAATTAAAAAAGAAGTAACAGGGCTTCCCTGGTGGCGCAGTGGTTGAGAATCTGCCTGCCAATGCAGGGGACACGTGTTCGAGCCCTGGTCTGGGAGGATCCCACATGCCACGGAGCAACTGGGCCCGTGAACCACAATTGCTGAGCCTGCGCGTCTGGAGCCTGTGCTCCGCAGCAAGAGAGGCCACGATGGTGAGAGGCCCGCGCACCGCGATGAGGAGTGGTCCCCACTTGCCGCAACTAGAGAAAGCCCTCGCACAGAAACGAAGACTCAACACAGTCATAAATAAATAAATAAATAAATAAAAGAACGTGAATTTCAAAAAAAAAAAGAAGTAACAAAGTGTGTTTATACAGCTTTCTTGGCCTGGAATTCCCTATCTATGGTAACAAGGATTCCCTCCATCCTCCAGGCATAATGAGGAAACCTTCCCATGTGGGTTTTGTTTCCTGCTTTCAGGGGAACAAAGAAAGGTCAGAATAGTCTTCTTGTACTGGCTGTTTCTCAGGTAACTTTAATTCAAAATAATCAATATGCCACCTTGGCATATTTTGGGACAGCCTGCTGCAAGACCCTTCATCATAAATTATTCTATTACATATGTGTGGGTCAGTTTTTTTAATCGATATTCTGTTCAAATGTGTTTTAAATGACATTGCTTTAGTATTTTCCTGATTATTAAAGCTATATATATATATGTGTATATATATATATATATATATATATATATATATATATATTCCCACACAGAGTATATATATACTGTGTATGTATACTGTACATGTATATACACAGCATATATATACAGTACGTATTATATAGTTGCATATAATATTAACAATTATTCACACTCCTAATACTCAGTATTAACTATTATAACATTTTGATGAGTATCCATCCAGTCAATAAAACACAGTGCACACACACACATGCACTATATGCCTAAATCATCTCTAAGCTCTAAACCAAAATTAATTTGGCACACCTTGATCTTTTCCATTAATACATCTGTATTTTTCTAACTTCTTATTTTAGCCTAACTTTGATTTGAAAAGAAAGAAACATTATATTTTTTTAAATAAATCGTCTTCTTAGCTTTTTATTTTATTTATAATGCAACATTGATTATAAACTCTAATTCAAGGAAATTTTATGTGACTGCACTTATGCATTTGATAATATATTAACAAGGCAGCAAAATCTTAGCATTAGAAACTGCAAGATGGATGGAGTTCAGGAGTGAAGACAGCAAGCTGCATTTTACAGAAGGTCAGACTTAGAAAGCAGCGTTTCTTAACACAGACAGTATTGGTATTTAAGGATGGATAACCTTTGCTGAAGCAGACTGTCTTGTATATAGTCTTGTGTTTAGCAGAATCCCTGGCTTTTACCCAGTAGATACCAATAGCACTCCTCAGTTGTGACAACCAAAAATGGTTCTAGATATTGCTGGATATGTCCTGGAGGAAGAGAAGAATTGTCCTAGGTTGAAAAGCACTGCTGTAGGAAAAGAGTATAATTTGTTTTGGCTGTAGGCTCATCATGTAGTCTTCCTCCTATATCCATGCCTATGGGCCAACTGAAATTGCAAGTTATCAATTTGAAGAGACATAGAAAGTTTTCTAAGAGGGAAGGAAGTAAGGCCCACATTCCATTCTTCTGAAATTTAAAGATTGTCTTTGATAAACTCATCATGCTCTGACCACAATCTGACAAGAATATATGGCAGAACCTGAAAATGTGTTGACAGTATTTAACAATAGTGTATGTTACAGGATAGAGCTTGTGTCTAACTGCATTTCTGATGCTAGAATGTTCTGTGTCCTGCCACTTTGGAAAAACATTAACCAAAATTATGTTAAAACCCTGCTTCAAAAATTGCTGATACCTGAAGGTCTAGCTTATGTATGGACAGAAGGGAGATGGTGTGCTTATATGGGCATAATTCTGGAGATATTTGGGAAAGACTGACTTGTAGATTATCTCATCTCCCCTCTCACACAAATAGCATAAAGAATTACTGGTAAACCTGAAGGTGTAATCAATCATTAGTTTCCACATTAGCTGTAACAATAGTTATATCCTGTTGAAGGCTCCCCGTGATGGAGAAGAGCAGACCTTGTTGGCTACAGTACTCTGCAGAGACCAGGGCCCACATGGCCAGGCTGTAAGCTTCAGTTGTCACAACACTTGGTACAAGGGAAAGTCTTTGCCTTATCCAGTTGAATATCATAATTCTGATGACAACATCACTGAGTGGTGGAAGCATTTAGTGAAATGGGAAATAGGACCTTTCAGGGTATTGATGTAGCCAAATGAACTCTATAAAGCAAGGAATAACCATAAATGAGGCTACTTAGCTCAATAGTCAGCCTTTCCGTTTTTTGCTTAATGAAACAAGGCACTCAAGACCTGACCTGACTGATCTGTGTTATTCCTTGGAGTACCTGGGATTTTCGAGGTGTGGTAGTCTGAGCAGGCAGGTGTTGCTAGACATAAAATACAAGCTTTCTGTAATTTATAGACAAGGATCCCAGAATCATTTAATTAGGACACTAAATGAAATGAAAACACATTTGATTACTGAGCTAATTGGTAGAGTTGGACAAGAGTTACACTAATCCATACCAAATAAGGCTGATAAGCTATTTAAACATTTGTAGTTCACTTTCTGTTTAGATCTGGAAACTCAAATGGAGAGATTTATGACTTAATCTAAGAAATGAGGTACAAAATAAAGCACTTCTACTGTGTATAATCTTTACCCTTTCTAAGTTTGCTTCATCTTTCATAAGAGCTTAAGTGATTTCAAATCAAACTCCCATCTCTTTTGTAACTCTCACCATGACTTAACCAACTGCTGTATTTGAAATTCTCTGGTAATTAAACCAGAGAACTTTTGTCCTGGATTTGCTCACATATTTTTTGGTTACAACTTTAATGGTTTCTCTCTTTTCAAATTGAGTTATAAATTCTGGCTGGATAATACAGTTTGTTTTGGGAGGTGTGTGTGTGTGTGTGTATGTGTGTTTGGTTTAATAATCATAAACCAATCTGAATTTTGTAAGATGGAAATAAAAATTGTTATTGCATTACCTTGAATATCTCTACAAACTATGGTAGCTTCAGTTTTTAACCAGGATTAGGCTTGTTTGCTCCTGCTTCAGTTGCATTATTCTCTTTACTACTGTTTTTGTAATTATTTTTTTAAATCTTCATGTGTTTGGTCTCAGTTATAGAACTTCCAGTTGAAAATTCTAGTACCATTCAACTCCCTTTTTTTGCTTAATTTCATATATACCAAGTTCATAGATAACCATGTGTATGAGCTCAATCTATATAAAACAGAATTATTGGCTGTTTTCCTACATCAACATTCATTTTTTGTTTGTTGAGGTTTGTTGTTTGTTTTTGTTTTTGGCAATGGTGGTAAGGGGTTAGTGATCAGTTTATGTAGAACATATTGTGGTTATTTTTTTTCAACTCTGAGCAATCGCTGAAAATGTGGTGTTTTTAAAAATTTTTTTCATTTTCTAATCACATCTTTGATCTTGAATGATGTTGTCATTTCTCACCATTTATATGGCTTCCACACTCATGTTCCCAATTGTACAGCACAAGGGAAGCTTCAGAAAGTTGTGCAATCTTCATTAATTAATATTCCACTGAACTGAGCTCTATATCATCTCTCAGAGTATGGGCTACAATAAGCCTTATGTAGGCAGCATTTCAATTCCTGCTGAAATCCTTTGTCTAATTCTAGATGGACCTCTCAGTCCTTGGCACACATAGTTGTAAACACCCCATTGCCACTCTAGAACTCACAGTTTAGCAACACTTTATAGTAATATTTTTGTTCCTACCCCTAGACCTGAAATGTTTGTAGCTAAGAGAGGAAAGAAATCCAACTCTATCCATACCTTCTGTGTGTGTGTGTGTGTGTGTGTGTGTGTGTGTGTGTGTGTGTTAGGGGTGAGAGATATCTCCCTTTTATCTAAGTTCTGAATCACATTGAAAAATAGAATGTGATATTTAATGTAAGGAGACTTTACATTTTGTTTTCTCTGCTTGTTATTAAGAAAATGAATATTGGCAAATACTTAACAATTTTCTCATCAGTATTACTAAGGTATAATGGTTAATATAATTAACTGCTTGAACATTGTCAAATAGACAGTTGGAAAATACTTTAAAATAGTTATACTGTGATATTGTTTTTTCTGTTAGCCTAGGTCAAATGCACATTAATTGAATATGTTGTAAGCCTTCATTAAAATTCGTTCTCAATCCTCTTCTGATCAAAAACCACATATATTTTGTATTATCATTCCCCTTTTTCAGCATACTTAAAAACAAGATATTTAAAATAGACCAGGCTTCATATTTCCTTTGAGCTCTTTCAACACCCTTTCACAAAACAGAATATAGGTGAGAGTTAAAATAAACTGCAATATTTCCTTTTAGCTATATGGTGGATTTTATCAAGGTTACCAAGGATGGTCTTACCATCTAATTTTGATTTGCCTGAAATAATAATAAACTTGTACTTCAAAACACTTAAACTTTGTAGGGAACTGTGGAAGTATAACTTGAAGGCAATTATGCAATAGAAATGTCAAACTATAGATGATTTAACCTTGAGGAAATTTGATTGTATTCTAATGTCGTTTGCTTATTTGCATAATGGAAGAAGTATTACAGTTTTGGATTGCACAATGATTTAGGTATATGTAGTTTATGGTATGCTTCTGAAATCAGTGCCAGAGATTGGATATAATGTTATTTGTTTTTTTAAAAAATCTATCTCAGTAAATTGTTGAAAGAGAACTTGGAAAATTAAAATTTATTCTTCATCACTCTTTTTTTTATCATTTACAATGATTTTTATGTTATTGCAATATGGCAAGAAATCCTTAGCTAGTTTTCTTGATATATTGATAAAACTTACTTTAAATATTTTGTATATGCTAATAATTCTACTGTGCATCTATGTTATACTAAAATACCTGGCTGAATAGTAAATAACATACAGATGTTTGAAATGATGTATAGTGAAAAATATTCTGTTTAGTGAATGAATGCTCTACTTTTTCCTCAGATTTATCTGAAAAGCATGAAATGCATTATTTCCCTCCCTCTCTCCCTCTCTCTCTCTCTCTCATCCTTCCTTCCTTCCTTTCTTTTTCTCTTTCATTTTACTTACATAGATGCTTTTAATTATAGAACTGAGTATAGAAACAGTAAGATTTAAGCTCCTTTCTTGTTTTATGAGCACTAATATGTCAATAGGTTTAGAAATTAAACAAAAGTCCAACAAATTGAGGTTTTGGAAATACTATTATTTCCATATTTATCTTTCTCAAAATTAAAGATGTTGCTTTGTTCTTAAATTATTCCAAGTACTCAAAATTAACAAAGGAAATGTTTCTTTTGAATTTAAAAGGATTTACTGAGAGAGCAGAGGTAGGTCAGTAGAGTCTAGTATAAAAAATGAATACACACAGTACTTAATTTTGGAAAATGTTCGGAGTACAGGTAAGTGGCTTGCCATAATTAAATAACTTAGTATATGACATCTAGTTAGTCAATATTAATTATTTTTATTTTTAATTGGGAATTTTGATTAATAAAACAAAAAATCAAATTATAAATTATTGTGTATTGATGAAAGCTGCAGTTTTCTTTATTTCTCATTGTACTTGTAACTTCAAGTTCTCTGATGTTATATAATGTTCCAGTTTGTCTATTAATTTATCATACATTTGTCTAGTTTCTATAATAGTTCTAGAAGCTAAAATAATCTTTTTTATAAAGGAAGAGAGAAAATGAACACTGCAAATGATAACATGGTAATCTTCCTTAATATGTAAGTGCTAGTGTGATTTAGCAATCTCAAGTTCTTGTGGAAAACAATATATTTTCTTTTGCGTCTCTTAATCACATGACTAACCATTCCATAAATGGAAAAAAATTTCAAACTACAATTAGGAACCCTCAATGAAATAATGCTACAACTTCATTTTGGGAAGAATAACCTTTTCTGGGCGAGTATTGAAACGCTCATGACCATACATAATATGGTTTTTGATTTGTGCGGGAAGGAATTATTCAGATCCTGGCATAGTGCTTGGTGTGTAGTACTCAATTCATAATATTGAATGTATCAATGAATAAAAGTGTACATTGTTGTTTCTGACTTACAAATGACTTTTTGGAGCACAACCCAATAATTGTCTCACTCTGTTATAAAATTCACTTTGGAATATGGAATATTTGAACAGACCTAACAATTTAAAAAAGGTCTCAGAAAAATCTTATAACTACATCAACATTTTATCATTGAAGGAAAAATTTGGAGAGTAATGTTGGAAATTAGATACCAAGAAGATCTGTGTAACATTATGGATGTCTTTTTGCCACATGGTCACTGTGCCTAAAGACAGGTGAATTTGGATACCTTGAATTTGTCTGAATTTGGGACATAAAAGTAATGAAGTAAGATTCTACACTGATAAAGAAAATTTGAGGAAAAAACTAAATCTAATTTGTTTGGTTTTAATTTTTAATTTGGAATATTCATATTTTACATTTGATTATTTACACATAAACGACATCCAATATACTATTTCTCAAATAAAATGAAATATTGTTTGCCTATTTTCAGTTAATTGATTAAATAGCATTTTGGAATTGTTATTTCATAGGTGGACATCATGTTTTATGCTTTCTTTTTTTTTCCCATCTGCACATACAGTCTGTGACTAGACATACGTTCATTGAGAGGTAACTTATGCCAAAGGAAAAGGTCTAAATGAAAGTGTCTCAGCATTGCCTTATGGTTGAATTGACCCCATTGTCATTCCGTGCCCATAAGTGTCCAATATATTTCCATATTTAGAAATATGTAGGGGAGATTAACCAAGATGGCGGAGTAGAAGGACGTGCTCTCACTCCCTCTTGCGAGAGCACCAGAATCACCACTGGCTGCTGGACAATCATTGACAGGAAGACCCTGGACTTCACCAAGGAGGATACCCCACGTCCAAGGACAGAGGAGAAGCCACAGTGAGACGGTAGGAGGGGCGCAATCAGAGTAAAATCAAATCCCATAACTGCTGGGTGGGTGACTCACAGACTGGCAAACACTTATACCACAGAATTCCACCCACTGGAGTGAAGGTTCTGAGCCCCACGTCAGGCTTCCCAACCTGGGGGTCCGGCAACGGGAGGAGGAATTCCTAGAGAATCAGACTTTGAAGCCTGGTGGGAATTGATTGCAGGACTTTGACAGGACTGGGGGAAACAGAGACCCCACTCTTGGAGGGCACACACAAAGTAATGTGTGCATCGGGACCCAGGGGAAGGAGCAGTGACCCTGGGGGAGACTGAACCAGACCTACCTGCTGGTGTTGGGGGGTCTCCTGCAGAGGCGAGTAGTGGCTCTGTTTCACCGTGGGGATAAGGACACTGGCAGCAGAGGTTCTGGGAAGTTCTCCTTGGCGTGAGCCCTCCCAGAGTCTGCCATTAACCCCACCAAAGAGCACCGGTAGGCTCCAGTGTTGGGTTGCCTCAGGCAAAACAACCAACAGGGAGGGAACCCAGCCCCACCCATCAACAGTCAAGTGGATTAAGGTTTTACTGAGCTCTGACCACCACAGCAACAGTCAGCTCTACCCACCACCAGAGCCTCCCATCAAGCCTCTTAGATAGCCTCAACCACCAGAGGGCAGACAACAGAAGCAAGAAAAACTACGATCCTGCAGCCTGTGGACCAAAAACCACAGTTACAGAAAGATAGAGAAGATGAAAAGGCAGAGGGCTATGTACCAGATGAAGGAACAAGAAAAAACCCCAGAAAAACAACTAAATGAAGTGGAGATAGGCAACCTTCCAGAAAAAGAATTCAGAATAATGATAGTGAAGATGATCCAGGACCTCGGAATAAGAATGGAGGCAAAGATTGAGAAGATGCAAGAAATGATTAACAAAGACCTAGAAGAATTAAAGAACAAACAAACAGAGATCACCAATACAATAACTGAAATGAAAACTACACTAGAAGGAATCAATAGCAGAATAACTGAGGCAGAAGAACGGATAAGTGACCTGGAAGACAGAATGGTGGAATTCACTGCTGCAGAACAGACTAAAGAAAAAAGAATGAAAAGAAATGAAGACAGCCTAAGAGACCTCTGGGACAACATTAAACGCAACAACATTCGCATTATAGGGGTCCCAGAAGGAGAAGAGAGAGAGAAAGGACCAGAGAAAATATTTGAAGAGATTATAGTCGAAAACTTCCCTAACATGGGAAAGGAAATAGCCACCCAAGTCCAGGAAGCGCAGAGAGTCCCATACAGAATAAACCCAAGGAGAAACACGCCGAGACACATAGTAATCAAAGTGGCAAAAATTAAAGACAAAGAAAAATTATTGAAAGCAGCAAGGGAAAAACGACAAATAACATACAAGGGAACTCCCATAAGGTTAACAGCTGATTTCTCAGCAGAAACTCTGCAAGCCAGAAGGGAGTGGCATGATATACTTAAAGTGATGAAAGGGAAGAACCTACAACCAAGATTACTCTACCCGGCAAGGATCTCATTTAGATTTGATGGAGAAATCAAAGCTTTACAGACAAGCAAAAGCTAAGAGAATTCAGCACCACCAAACCAGCTCTACAACAAATGTTAAAGGAACTTCTCTAAGTGGGAAACACAAGAGAAGAAAAGGACCTACAAAAACAAACCCAAAACAATTAAGAAAATGATCATAGGAACATACATATCGATAATTACCTTAAACGTGAATGGATTAAATGCTCCAACCAAAAGACACAGGCTTGCTGAATGGATACAAAAACAAGACCCATATATATGCTGTCTACAGGAGACCCACTTTAGACCTAGGGACACATACAGACTGAAAGTGAGGGGATGGAAAAAGATATTCCATGCAAATGGAAATCAAAAGAAAGCTGGAGTAGCAATACTCATATCAGATAAAATAGACTTTCAAATAAAGAATGTTACAAGAGACAAAGAAGGACACTATATAATGATCAAGGGATCGATCCAAGAGGAAGGTATAACAATTGTAAATATTTATGCACCCAACATAGGAGCACCTCAATACATAAGGCAACTGCTAACAGCTATAAAAGAGGAAATCGACAGTAACACAATAATAGTGGGGGACTTTAACACCGCACTTACACCAATGGACAGATCATCCAAAATGAAAATAAATAAGGAAACAGAAGCTTTAAATGACACAGTAGACCAGATAGATTTAATTGATATTTAGAGGACATTCCATCCAAAAACAGCAGATTACACGTTCTTCTCAAGTGCGCACGGAACATTCTCCAGGATAGATCACATCTTGGGTCACAAATCAAGCCTCAGTAAATTTAAGAAAATTGAAATTATATCAAGCATCCTTTCTGACCACAATGCTATGAGATTAGAAATGAATTACAGGGAAAAAAACGTAAAAAAGACAAACACATGGAGGCTAAACAATACGTTACTAAACAACCAAGAGATCACTGAAGAAATCAAAGAAGAAATCAAAAAATACCTAGAGACAAATGACAATGAAAACACGACAACCCAAAACCTATGGGATGCAGCAAAAGCAGTTCTAAGACGGAAGTTTATAGCTATACAAGCCTACCTCAAGAAACAAGAACAATCTCAAGTAAAGAATCTAACCTTACACCTAAAGGAACTAGAGAAAGAAGAACAAAGAAAACCCAAAGTTAGCAGAAGGAAAGAAATCATAAAGATCAGAGCAGAAATAAATGAAATAGAAACAAAGAAAACAATAGCAAAGATCAATAAAACTAAAAGTTGGTTCTTTGAGAAGATAAACAAAATTGATAAGCCATTAGCCAGACTCATCAAGAAAAAGAGGGAGAGGACTCAAATCAATAAAATCAGAAATGAAAAAGGAGAAGTTACAACAGACACTGCAGAAATACAAAGCATCCTAAGAGACTACTACAAGCAACTTTATGCCAATAAAATGGACAACCTGGAAGAAATGGACAAATTCTTAGAAAGGTATAACCTTCCCAGACTGAATCAGGAAGAAACAGAAAATATGAACAGACCAATCACAAGTAATGAAATTGAAACTGTGATTAAAAATCTTCCAACAAACAAAAGTCCAGGACCAGATGGCTTCACAGGTGAATTCTATCAAACATTTAGAGAAGAGCTAACACCCATCCTTCTCAAACTCTTCCAAAAAATTGCAGAGGAAGGAACACTCCCAAACTCATTCTATGAGGCCACCATCACCCTGATACCAAAACCAGACAAAGACACTACAAAAAAAGAAAATTACAGACCAATATCACTGATGAATATAGATGCAAAAATCCTCAACAAAATACTAGCAAACAGAATCCAGCAACACATTAAAAGGATCATACACCACGATCAAGTGGGATTTATCCCAGGGATGCAAGGATTCTTCAATATACGCAAATCAATCAATGTGATACACCATATTAACAAATTGAAGAATAAAAACCATATGATCATCTCAATAGATGCAGAAAAAGCTTTTGACAAAATTCAACACCCATTTCTGATAAAAACTCTCCAGAAAGTGGGCATAGAGGGAACCTACCTCAACATAATAAAGACCATATATGACAAACCCACAGCAAACATCATTCTCAATGGTGAAAAACTGAAAGCATTTCCTCTAAGATCAGGAACGAGACAAGGATGTCCACTCTCACCACTATTATTCAACATAGTTCTGGAAGTCCTAGCCACGGCAATCAGAGAAGAAAAAGAAATAAAAGGAATACAAATTGGAAAAGAAGAAGTAAAACTGTCACTGTTTGCGGATGACATGATACTATACATAGAGAATCCTAAATCTGCCACCAGAAAACTGCTAGAGCTAATTAATGAATATGGTAAAGTTTCAGGATACAAAATTAATGCACAGAAATCTCTTGCATTCCTATACACTAATGATGAAAAATCTGAAAGAGAAATTATGGAAACACTCCCATTTACCATTGCAACAAAAAGAATAAAATACCTAGGAATAAACCTACCTAGGGAGACGAAAGACCTGTATGCAGAAAACTATAAGACACTGATGAAAGAAATTAAAGATGATACCAACAGATGGAGAGATATACCATGTTCTTGGATTGGAAGAATCAACATTGTGAAAATGAGTATACTACCCAAAGCAATCTACAGATTCAATGCAATCCCTATCAAATTACCAATGGCATTTTTTACGGAGCTAGAACAAATCATCTTAAAATTTGTATGGAGACACAAAAGACCCCGAATAGCCAAAGCAGTCTTGAGGGAAAAAAATGGAGCTGGAGGAATCAGACTCCCTGACTTCAGACTATACTACAAAGCTACAGTAATCAAGACAGTATGGTACTGGCACAAAAACAGAAACATAGATCAATGGAACAAGATAGAAAGCCCAGAGATTAACCCACGCACCTATGGTCAACTAATCTATGACAAAGGAGGCAAAGATATACAATGGAGAAAAGACAGTCTCTTCAATAAGTGGTGCTGGGAAAACTGGACAGCTACATGTAAAAGAATGAAATTAGAATACTCCCTAACACCATACACAAAATAAACTCAAAATGGATTAGAGACCTAAATATAAGACTGGACACTATAAAACTCTTAGAGGAAAACATAGGAAGAACACTCTTTGACATAAATCACAGCAAGATCTTTTTTGATCCACCTCCTAGAGTAATGGAAATAAAAACAAAAATAAACAAATGGGACCTAATGAAACTTCAAAGCTTTTGCACAGCAAAGGAAACCATAAACAAGACGAAAAGACAACCCTCAGAATGGGAGAAAATATTTGCAAATGAATCAACGGACAAAGGATTAATCTCCAAAATATATAAACAGCTCATTCAGCTCAATATCAAAGAAACAAACACCCCAATCCAAAAATGGGCAGAAGACCTAAATAGACATTTCTCCAAAGAAGACATACAGACGGCCACGAAGCACATGAAAAGATGCTCAACATCACTAATTATTAGAGAAATGCAAATCAAAACTACAATGAGGTATCACCTCACTCCTGTTAGAATGGGCATCATCAGAAAATCTACAAACAACAAATGCTGGAGAGGGTGTGGAGAAAGGGGAACCCTCTTGCACTGTTGGTGGGAATGTAAATTGATACAGCCACTATGGAGAACAATATGGAGGTTCCTTAAAAAACTAAAAATAGAATTACCATATGACCCATCAATCCCACTACTGGGCATATACCCAGAGAAAACCGTAATTCAAAAAGACACATGCACCCGAATGTTCATTGCAGCACTATTTACAATAGCCAGGTCATGGAAGCAACCTACATGCCCATCAACAGACGAATGGATAAAGAAGATGTGGTACATATATACAATGGAATATTACTCAGCCATAAAAAGGAACGAAATTGAGTCATTTGTTGAGACATGGATGGATCTAGAGACTGTCATACAGAGTGAAGTAAGTCAGAAAGAGAAAAACAAATATCGTATATTAATGCATGTATGCGGAACCTAGAAAAATGGTACAGATGAGCCAGTTTGCAGGGCAGAAGTTGAGACACAGATGTAGAGAATGGTCATATGGACACCAAGGGGGGAAAACTGCGGTGAGGTGGGGATGGTGGTGTGCTGAATTGGGCAATTGGGATTGACATGTATACACTGATGTGTATAAAACTGATGCCTGATAAGAACCTGCAGTATAAAAAAACAAACAAAACAACTAATACTAAACTTTCATTGGGTTATTTGTATGGAAATATGTTAATATAAATGTTTCAGACATTACATGAAATTTCTAAAAATCTTATATTTGTATTTGTATGGAAATATGTATGGAAATATGTTAATATAAATGTTTCAGACATTACATGAAATTTCTAAAAATCTTATATTTGTATTTGTATGGAAATATGTATGGAAATATGTTAATATAAATGTTTCAGACATTACATGAAATTTCTAAAAATCTTATATGTTCTGGTATAATGTTATAAGTAATAATCCTAGTTATTACTTTAAAATGTATATCTCAGAAATAACTAATTTTCTTGTCAACTGCATTATTATGAACTTTCATCAAATCTTTACACCGTGGTCATTTTTAAGTCTTTTGTCATTTACAGACAGTTCTGGGTGTACTCTGATGATTTTGCAAATATGTTCCTATAAAAGGGTTTCATCTTCAAGAAATTCATGGAAAAGACTCTGACAAGTACAGGTTTCTGGTAACTGACTGTACTGCTGAACTGAATGAATAAGCATTTTCAGAACTCTAATGAAAAACTGATGAACTCATAAAAGTGCTAACAAAAGATCAAGATGAAAAAAAAAATTAATTACATGGGACTGAGTGAACTGATGAGGATGAGTATAATTTTTGTGACTTTCTGTCTGAATTAAAAAAAAAAAAAAAAAATCCCACAAGGACTCAGAGGCAAAGAATATACAAATCAATTTTCACTGCAAAGTAAAGGAGCTGTTACAGTGGAGGATTACTGGACTGAATGTCAATATTATGACATAGTATGAGTGTGTTTCATGTTTGGTAATTGCAACCATTGTTGCTTTTGTTGTGGTCATCCATGTACAATGCTTGGTGTCAGTCTATTTATGTCTTGTAAAAATAAAATACAGTGTGTGTGTGTGTGAAAAAAAAAAAAAAAAAAAGAAATATGTAGATGTGGAGTACTCAATTGTGTTGGTATCGTCACAGCTGTTCTACTTTTTGGCAGATTCTGTCTCTTGGCCAATTCACAATGAGACAAATTCAAGAAGTTTTAATTGTTCAATATTTTCATTGTGTTAGGAGATACAAATGTAAATGGCGTCAGTATCAAAGGACATGATTCCAATTTTATATTTTTATATATAAAATGATGTAAATAAAAAGCCAAAACCAAAGAAAACATTTCTTCTCAGTAATATATACATGATCCAAGAGTGGAAAAGTTTCAACTCATAAAGTTTTTATTCAGACTTCCACTTAGAAAACAAATATATTGAGCTATGGATTTTTTAAATTAATAATTAATAGTCTGCAGTGCTAAGGATCCAACTTTTAAAGCAGGCTAATCAGTGGAGAGAACAGCATTTAGCATTGACGCCTACAATTAAACAAATAAATAATTAACATATTGGAGTTTTTAACTATTGATATTTTTAACAGAATTTTTTTAGCTAATAATGGTTACTTTTTTCTGGTTTCACTAAACAGGAAACCAGTAGAAATTGTTTTATATGGTCATGTGACCTCATAGGATACAACTTTCTCATATGAACCTAGCTCTAAAAAATGTAGTTTGGGAATTAAAACAGCATTTTTTCCATGGTAATATGTGTATTTAATCATTATGGTTATTTTTCAGAGAGTGTACAGAGTAATTTTTCTCAATCATAATTTCATTTTAATGTGCATCCACATGGACATGTTTCTTCAGTCTTATAAGAGGGTGATGTAAAATGAGTTTCTATTATCAACTATTGAGGAATAGAATTCTCTTAAATGAAATGAGCGCTCATTGATTATGAAACCGTGTTCTATATATCCTCCTGCAATAGACCCCACTATTGCATTCTCAGAGGAAAACAGGAGAGCTTCTTGAGTTTTTCTGAGTTTCTCTTCAATACATTTAGGCAAAGGAGAGAGAGACTTACAGCCAAGAATTCAGTGGTTAGCCTATATCCAGCAACTCAGTTTAAAGAAACACAGTCCCGCATGGATGACCTTCAGTCATCCCTGGATGAATTTTCAGAGACTTATTTTCCCCTTGAGCAGCAGGAATTCATGTTAGATCTAGCCTTATTGTTTTATAGGTCCTGAATAAGTAAGTTATCTGCTAACAGGAAACACAGTGCAAGTTAAAAAAAAAAAAAAATCAGGTGTTTTAATTGCACAAATATTAATTTTCTCAAGAGCACTCTATTGCAGGCAAGTAAATTAGGTAGAATAATATGTATATAATCCATACGCATTTGAGAGTTAATTTAGTAAGAGTCCTAAATTTACCATTAATTACTGTGTAAGGAAGAGAAACAGGTGACAAACTAATTCCTGATTTTAATGTTTAAAATGGAATGCTAATGATTGACTATTCCTCTTATTATCACCAACATAAAAGTTTAAAATAGGAAAAAAGAATTGTGAATTAATATGGCTTACTATTATCAAATGTATAATAAAATCTCAAGAGTTTAAATTATATACTTCATCAGTGAAATTCATAGTACTAAGTTCAAACTTAAAATTTTCTTCATTTGGTGAATTTAAACTGAGTTCTGTACTTGGCCCAAAGAATAGGTGAATATATATATATATATATATTCTGCAGCAGGATTTTTAAAAACTAATCACATGAGGATCTCTTTAAAAATTCAGAGTTTGAAAAAAAAAAAAAAATTCAGAGTTTGATGCAGGAGATTCTGCATTTGATATAAGGTCCCATGTTGGTCCACCAACCTCTCTTTGCTGTATCAAAGTCCTATAGGCTCTTATAGTCCATTTGATGACACAAAGGTCTTAAAAATTAATGAACATAAATATGGTAAGTTTTGTTATTGTAGAGAATTAAGTGTTAAGAACATATCAAAGACTGGGAAACCAAATCTTTCTAGGGGGTATTAGGGAAGGTTTCATTGTGCTGATAACAATTGAACTCAGTCTGAGAGGACGTATAGAACATTGCTAATCAAATTATTAATTATTACTGTCAGTTATGGCAGAAGGAATAATATATATAGACAATGACTCATGAAAATGTCTGAAACAGTGTCATATTCAGTGTGGAATGAGCATAGGTGTGTCTGTGGGAACTGATGAGCTAGAAGGATACTGGGAGAGTAGTTTGGACAAAATGGTAAGGATCAAATTAACAAACAGCTTTTATGCCTTATAATTTGCATAAACAAAAAAGGTTTACAGTAGAGTAAAATTATTGTTTTCTTTTAAAAATAATTTTGAAAGTCATTTTCGGAATGCATTAAGCTAGAAAGTCTGGTGACAGTGAAACAAGATAGAAGACTCTTAAAATAGTTCAAATGAAGAAAATAATGGTCTACATTAAGGCAGAAGTGTGAGGAATGAAAAGTAGCCAATTTTAACAGATATTATTGAGTTTTAATAGTAACTGGTGACTGATTTGGTATGGGGATCAGAAAGATGGAGCAATAAATTATGATACAACATTTTCTATTTAAGGAGACAGGATTAAATGATGACAGCGTTAAAAATGATCATATGTCAAAATTTTTGTAAAATACAGCTACCACTACCCATAAACTCAGTAATTATTCTATCTCTATGTTGTTAAAGTTAATAGATAATAATTACCAGTTCACATATTACAAATCTTCATTTTTTTAACATCATGCTGATCAAAATATTTTTATGTTTAAAAATAGAAATGATTTCCATAGGCCTCAGAATTTTAAACAAACACATTTTCTTCGGTGTGATAATTAAAAAGAAGAATATTTTAAATTGTATTGTTTTATTTTGCATGTTTCTATTCATTTATTTTTCTCCTGGGCCTTTGGTAGTTTTATTTTCAACTTAAAAAAGAATAATTTTCTGATATAATTGGACCATTTCTACTTTTACTGGACTCTGTAACTGCATGTTCAGCAATGAGAGTGAAAATATTACCAAAAAGTTAACATACACAGTTGTAGGCATATGGAAGATAAGGGGGTTTTTGGTTTTTGTAGATAATAACTAAGATTAAAAATATGTAATAAGGGGAGGAGCGTCAAGATGGCGGAAGAGTAAGACTTGGAGATCACCTTCCCCTCCACAAATACATCACAAATACATCTACATGTAGAACAATTCCTACAGAACACCTAGTGAATGCTGGCAGAAGACCTCAGACCTCCCAAAAGGCAAGAAACTCCCCACGTACCTGGGTAGGGCATAAGAAAAAAGAAAAAACAGAGACAAAAGAAGAGGGACAGGACCTACACCAGCGGGAGGGAGCCGTGAAGGAGGAAAGGTTTCCACACACTAGGAAGCCTCTTCGCGGGCGGAGACTGCAGGTGGCGGAGGGGGGGAGCTTCGGAGCCACGGAGGAGAGCGCAGCCACAGGGGTGCGGAGGGCAAAGCGGAGAGATTCCCACACAGAGGCTCGGCGCCGAGCAGCACTCACCAGCCCCAGAGGCTTGTCTGCTCCCCCGCCGGGGCGGGCGGGGGCTGGGAGCTGAGGCTTGGGCTTTGGTCGGATCCCAGGGAGAGGACTGGGGTTGGCTGTGTGAAGGGGGCTAGTGCGCCACAGCTAGCTGGGAGGTAGTCCTGGAAAAAGTCTGGAGCTGCAGAAGAGATAAGAGACTTTTTCTTGCCTCTTTGTTTCCTGGTGTGCGAGGAGAGGAGATTAACAGCGCCGCTTAAAGGAGCTCCAGAGTCGGGCGCGAGCCATGGCTATCAGCGCGGACCCCAGAGACGGGCATGAGATGCTAAGGCTGCTGCTGCAGCCACCAAGAAGCCTGTGTGCGAGCACAGGTCACTATCCACACCTCCCCTCCCGGGAGCCTGTGCAGCCTGCCACTGCCAGGATCCCGTGATCCAGGGACAACTTCCCCGGGAGAACACACGGCACACCTCAAGCTGGTGCAACGTCATGCCGGCCTCTGCCGCCGCAGGCTCACCCCACATCCATAGCCCTCCCTCCCCCCGGCCTGAGGGAGCCAGAGCCCCCGAATCAGCTGCTCTTTTAACCCCATCCTGTCTGAGCGAAGAACAGACGGCCTCAGGGGACCTACACACAGAGGTGGGTCCAAATCCAAAGTTGAACCCCGGGAGCTGTGCGAACAAAGAAGAGAAAGGGAAATTTCTCCCAGCAGCCTCAGGAGCAGCGGATTAAATCTCCACAATCAACTTGATGTACCCTGCATCTGTGGAATACCTGAATAGACAACAAATCATCCAAAATTGAGGAGGTGGACTTTGGGAGGAAAGATATATATATATTTTTACCTTTTTCTCTTTTTGTGATTGTGTATGTGTATGCTTGTGTGTGTGAATTTGTCTGTATAGCTTTGCTTTTACCATTTGTCCTAGGGTTCTGTCTGTCCGTTTTTTTGTTTGTTTGTTTGTTTTTAATTACTTTTCAAAAATGTTTTCTTAATAATTTTTATTTTTTATTTTAATAACTTTATTTTATTTTATTTTACTTTATTTTATCTTCTTTCTTTCTTTTTTCCCTTTTATTCTGAGCCGTGTGGGTGTAAGGCTCTTGGTGCTCCAGCCATGTGTCAGGGCTGTGCCTCTGAGGTGGGACAGCCAAGTTAAGGACACTGGTCCACAAGAGACCTCCCAGCTCCATGTAATATCAAAAGGCGAAAATCGCCCAGAGATCTCCATCTCAACACCAAGACTCAGCTTCACTCAACGACCGGCAAGCTACAGTGCTGGACATCCTAGGCCAAACAACTAGCAAGCCAGGAACACACCCCCATCCATTAGCAGAGAGGCTGCCTGAAATCATTATAAGGCCACAGACACCCCAAAACACACCTCAAGACGTGGACCTGCCCACCAGAAAGACAAGATGCAGCCTCATCCACCAGAACACAGGCACTAGTCTCCTCCACCAGGAAGCCTACACAACCCACTGAACCAACCTTAGCCACTGGGGACAGACACCAAAAACAACAGGAATTAGGAACCTGCAGCCTGCGAAAGGAGACCCCAAACACAGTAAGTTAAGCAAAATGAGAAGACAGAAAAACACACAGGAGATGAAGGAGCAAGGCAAAAACCCACCAGACCTAACAAATGAAGAGGAAATAGGCAGTCTACCTGAAGAAGAATTCAAAATAATGATAGTAAAGATGATCCAAAATCTTGGAAATAGAACAGAGAAAATACAAGAAAC
The DNA here is from genome assembly GCF_009873245.2 of Balaenoptera musculus. Lineage (NCBI taxonomy): Eukaryota > Metazoa > Chordata > Mammalia > Artiodactyla > Balaenopteridae > Balaenoptera > Balaenoptera musculus. The sequence goes on from NC_045788.1 coordinate 42,523,823, forward strand.
GTTTAACAAGGACCTAGAAGAACTAAAGAGCAAACAAACAGAGATGGACAACACAATAAATGAAATTAAAAATTCTCTCGAAGGGATCAATAGCAGAATAACGGAGGCAGAAGAATGGATAAGTGACCTGGAAGATAAAATAGTGGAAATAACTACTGCAGAGCAGTATAAAGAAAAAAGAATGAAAAGAATTGAGGACAGTCTCAGAGACCTCTGGGACAACATTAAACGCCACCATTATGTGAATTATAGGGGTCCCAGAAAAAGAAGAGAAAAAGAAAGGGACTGAGAAAATATTTGAAGAGATTACAGTTGAAAACTTCCCTAATATGGGAAAGGAAATAGTTAATCAAGTCCAGGGATCACAGAGAGTCCCATACAGGATAAATCCAAGGAGAAACATGCCAAGACACATATTAATCAAACTATCAAAAATTAAATACAAAGACAAAATATTAAAAGCAGCAAGGGAAAAACAACAAATAAAGGGAGAAGACTCAAATCAATAGAATTAGAAATGAAAACGGAGAAGTAACAACTGACACTGCAGAAATACAAAGGATCATGAGAGATTACTACAAGCAACTCAATGCCAATAAAATGGACAACCTGGAAGAAATGGACAAATTCTTAGAAATGAACAACCTTCCAAGACTGAACCAGGAAGAAACAAAATATGAACAGACCAATAACAAGCAGTGAAATTGAAACTGTGATTAAAAATCTCCCAACAAACAAAAGCCCAGGACCAGATGGCTTCACAGGCGAATTCTATCAAACATTTAGAGAAGAGCTAACACCTATCCTTCTCAAACTCTTCCAAAATATAGCAGAGGGAGGAACACTCTCAAACTCATTCTACGAGGCCACCATCACCCTGATAACGAAAATCAGGCAAAGATGTCACAAAGAAAAAAAACTACAGGGCAATATCACTGATGAACATAGATGCAAAAATTTTCAACAAAATACTAGCAAACAGAATCCAACAGCACATTAAAAGGATCATACACCATGATCAAGTGGGGTTTATCCCAAGAATGCAAGGATTCTTCAATATATGAAAATCAATCAATGTGATACACCATATTAACAAATTGAAGGAGAAAAAACATATGATCATCTCAATAGATGCAGAGAAAGCTTTCGATAAAATTCAACGCCGATTTATGATAAAAACCCTCCAGAAAGGAGGCATAGAAGGAACTTTCCTCAACATAATAAAGGCCATATATGACAAACCCACAGCCAACATCGTCCTCAATGGTGAAAAACTGAAACCATTTCCACTAAAATCAGGAACAAGACATGGTTGCCCACTGTCATCACTATTATTCAACATAGTTTTGGAAGTTTTAGCTACAGCAATCAGAGAAGGAAAAGAAATAAAAGAAATCCCAATCGGAAAAGAAGAAGTAAAGCTGTCACTGTTTGCAGATGACATGATACTATACATAGAAAATCCTAAAGATGCTACCAGAAAACTACTAGAGCTAATCAATGCATTTGGTAAAGTAGCAGGATACAAAATTAATGCACAGAAATCTCTAGCATTCGTATACATTAATGATGAAAAATCTGAAAGTGAAATTAAGAAAACATTCCCACTTATCATTGCAACAAAAAGAATAAAATATGTCGGAATAAACCTACCTAAGGAGACAAAAGACCTGTATGCAGAAAATTATAAGACACTGATTAAAGAAATTACAGGTGATACAAATAGATGGAGAGAGATATACCATGTTCTTGGATTGGAAGAATCAACATTGTGAAAATGACTCTACTACTCAAAGCAATCTACAGATTCAGTGCAATCCCTATCAAACTACCATTGGAATTTTTTATGGAACTAGAACAAAAAATTTCACAATTTGTATGGAAACACAAAAGACCCCAAATATCCAAAACAATCTTGAGAAAGTAAAACAGAGCTGGAGGAATCAGGCTCCCTGACTTTAGACTTTACTACAAAGCTACGGTAATGAAGACAGTATGGTTCTGGCACAAAAACAGAAATATAGATCAGTGGAACAGGATAGTAAGCCCAGAGATAAACCCACGCACATATGGTCACCTTATCTTTGATAAAGTAGGCAAGCATATACAGTGGAGAAAAGACAGCCTCTTCAATAGGTGGTGCTTGGAAAACTGGACAGGTACATGTAAAAGTATGAAATTAGAACACTCCCTAACACCATACACAAAAATAAACTCAAAATGGATTAAAGACCTAAATGTAAAGCCAGACACTATCAAACTCTTAGAGGAATACATAGGCAGAACACTCTATGACATAAATCACAGCAAGATCCTTTTTGATCCACCTCCTAGAGAAATGGAAATAAAAACAAAAATAAATGGGACCTAGTGAAACTTAGAAGCTTTTGCACAGCAAAGGAAACCATAAACAAGATGAAAAGACAACCCTCAGAATGGGAGAAAATATTTGCAAATGAAGCAACTGACAAATGATTACTCTCCAAAATTTACAAGCAGCTCATTCAGCTCAATATCAAAAAAACAAACAACCCATATCATGTCACACCACTCAGAATGGCCATCATCAAAAAATCTACAAACAGTAAATGCTGGAGAGGGTGTGGAGAAAAGGGAACCCTCTTGCACTGTTGGTGGGAATGTAAATTGATACAGCCACTATGGAGAACAGTATGGAGGTTCCTTAAAAACTAAAAATAGAACTACCATACAACTCAGCACTCCCACTACTGGGCATATACCCTGAGAAAACCATAATTCAAAAAGAATCATGTACCAAAATGTTCATTGCAACTCTATTTACAATAGCCAGGACATGGAAGCAACCTAAGTGTCCATCAACAGATTAATGGATAAAGAAGATGTGGCACGTAATATACAATGGAATATTACTCAGCCATAAAAAGAAAGGAAATTGGGTTATTTGTAGTGAGATGGATGGACCTAGAGTCTGTCATACAGAGTGAAGTAAGTCAGAAAGAGAAAAACAAATACTGTATGCTAACACATATATATGGAATCTAAAAAAAAAAGGTCCTGAAGAACATAGGGGCAAGATGGGCACAAAGACACAGACCTACTAGAGAATGGACTTGAGGATATGTGGATGGGGAAGGGTAAGCTGTGACAAAGTGAGAGAATGACGTGGATATATATACACTATGAAACGTAAAATAGGTAGCTAGTGGGAAGCAGCCGCATAGCACAGGGAGATCAGCTCGGTGCTTTGTGACCACCTAGACGGGTGGGATGGGGGGGGTGGGAGGGAGGAGATGCAAGAGGGAAGAGATATGGGGATATATGTGTATGTATAACTGATTCACTTTGCTATAAAGCACAAACTAACACACCATTTTAAAGCAATTTGCTCCAATAAATATGTAAAAAAAAAAAATGTAATAAAATTTAAAGTCAGAAGTCAACTATGTACTGCCATTTGCTTTTTTTAAGAGGGGAAAAAGTTTCATAAATCTTTATTACATACTTTCTGAACTCAGCTGTAGTTTGTAGCAATGTAAAAGGCAAAATATTTTGTACAAAATATGAGTATAAATGTAAAGCATTCTTTTCAGTAGCATACTGCAATATTTACAATAGCTAACAGCATGACTTTTGGAAACTTGAGCATATAATAGCAATTTGTCATTTTTCTCCGAGTTCATTGACATTGTCAAGGCATATTTAACTGAGCAGGAGAATTTAAATTTCATACTTGGTGATTTCATGAAGCATTCTTCTTACCCTGAGGTTTCATCTAAAAACTCCCTTTTCATTTCTTTCAATAAATTAACCATCTATTCATATCTCCTGGCTTCATTAGAATGTTCAGAGCCAATTAATCAAAACACCACCTGTTTTGAAACTATATTTATATAAAAGTTTACTTCTGATTTGTAATTTGGATAATGGCTAAGGAAACGTTTATGAATATAATCTCTGTGGGCAAGCATAGTTAGAGAATTTGGTCAGAATCTCTTGTGGTATAACCTGGTCGTTTTATCAGTTGGCTTGGATTTAAATTGGTTTTTTGTGTTAGACTGTCATTACCACTGGGGAAAAACAAAACTAGGTAAGACAAAATGGAAAAATGGCATTTTAATTTTAATAACTAAAAGGAGACGAAAACTATTTCTTTAGTAGGAATTGTGTGCTCCTAGTCGTTTTACTCTAATTCCAGTTGATGGAGAACATCCCCTTCAAACCAGGTATTGATATGTAATATTTTGTACTATAATTCCGCTCCACCTACCCTAGCCCCAGACTGGATGTCCTCTATGTTCTTATGAATTAAAATTATAATACAGTCTTCCAATTCATGAAGCAATGAGGCATAAATTTATTTTTCATTATGTCCTTTCCTTAATGTTCACAATGCTAATACCATTTATTAATCTATATGTTACCGAAGTTGTGGGCTAAGTACTACACATACTATCCTTGTACTGGCAATCAAAGACCAAAAAATAAATAAATGGTTAAAATTAAAACAAAAGCTAGATCTAATAACAAATTTAGTAATTATCATCCCAGTAAGTATTATCTTGCCCATAGTATGCCACCTATATTTTATAGAAAAGGAAACTGCACTTTGGTTATTTATCTTGTGCTATCAAGGCACAAAACAAGTAAAAGCCAGAGCTGAAACTTGAACCATTTCTTTTCACTGTATTATATTGTTTCCATTCCTTATACTTAAACTTTGAAAATGTCATAAAATTATATTTTGTTTTATTCTAATATGACTTGGATTCACTTTTCTTTTCCATTTGTACTTCATGGACCCAGATCCAGAGTCCTGACAGTTCACACTTTATTTGCTTCCAAACCTGATCCAAGCTCATCTCCCTACTTCGACCCTCATCCATTCTTCCATTCTGCTTTCCACTGCCAGCTAAAATCCCTTAGGTCTAAAAACTGCATTTTCTTAGTATAATGCCATAAAGCATGAAATTTGATGTTTACTTTCAAAGCCTTTCTTAATTTTGTTCTATTTCTTATTAAATACATTTCTCATTTTTATTACTCTTAGATGTGTAAAAATTAATAAAGGGGAACCTCACTAAAATGAGGTTGGGAGGCCAGGGTGGGGAACTCTCATGCAGTACCACTCCATGTCAGTTACAGGAAGAATTGCCAATTATAGACCCCAAATCAAAAATCATCAACAGAAAAGAATCATTAATTATAGGCCCCAAAAGGGAAAGGTATATATTCCATCCCCTACAAGAAACTGACTACCCCAGCAACTCGGCCAGTGAGAAGCCGTCATCACCCAGAACTCTCACTTTTCTCCAATGAACTTTTGTTCAAAACAACCCCTCTCAGCTTCTTCCTTTTTCTCTGTAAAATAATGACTCTCTCCTTTGTTTGTTGTACTGGCCTATCGTTTTTGCCATGGCTTGATTGCAATTCTCTGCTCTTTTAGAATAAACCCATTTTTGCTGATAAAAGAACTGACTTTTTTTCTAAGGTCAACAAATATTAGGTATCTCATACTACTTTTATTGCTGTCAGCAGGACAAGTAGGCCACTATGACTAGTGTGATTTTTTTTTTTTTTTGGATCTCTGCTAACGGACTTTTTTTTTTTTAATATCTTTATTGGAGTATAATTGCCTTACAATGGTGTCTTAGTTTCTGCTGTATAACAAAGGGAATCAGCTATATATATACATATATCCCCATATCTTCTCCCTCTTGCGTCTCCCTCCCACCCTCCCTATCCCACTCCTCTAGGTCATCACAAAACACCGAGCTGATCTCCCTGTGCTACGTGGTTGCTTCCCACTAGCTATTTTACATTTGGTAGTGTATATATGTCCATGCCACTCTCTCACTTCGTCCCAGCTTACCCTTCCCCCTCCTTACGTCCTCAAGTCCATTCTCTACATCTGTGTCTTTATTCCTGTCCCGCCCCTAGATTCTTCAGATCATTTGTGGCTTTTTTTAGATTCCATATATATGTGTTAGCATACGGTGTTTGTTTTCCTCTTACTGACTTACCTCACTCTGTATGACAGTCTCTAGGTCCATCCACCTCACTACAAATAACTCAATTTCGTTTCTTCTTATGGCTGAGTAATATTCCATTGTATATATGTGCCACATCTTCTTTATCCATTCATCTGTCGATGGGCACTTAGGTTGCTTCCATGTCCTGGCTATTGTAAATAGAGCTGCAATGAACATTGTGGTGTGAATTTTGTATTGAACTCTAACCTTGCATTCTCTCCTATCATTTTTATCTCCATCTATAGAAGTCCTGCCCATCCCACAAAGCACAAATTAGAATCTGTCACTCACACAGACATCAGTTTGACTGTTGCTTCCTATATTTAACTTGCCTGTTTATAATGTTGATCTAGCCTTTATAGTGAGTTCTGCATATTTTTCTATAATTAGCTATAGTTTATTAAGTGATTTAACATGTGTTTAGAATCCTGATAACTGTACTATGTGTTTTAATCATCATGATATCCCAATGAGTTATGCACAATGATTAATCTTATTTAAGAAGAAGAAAAGTAGTTTACTCAATGTTGCATAATTACTAAATAAATACTAAATTTGTTATTAAATTTAGCTTTTTTTGTTTTTTGCTTTTTGATTGAAGGATATTTGACTTTGTTCTCCATAAAGAGTAGAAATGGCTTTAGAAACCTTAGAAATCGTAGTCTTCATACCTCCTTTTAACCAATGTTTTTAAAAGCATTCCATTGTGATCACTGAGTAAATAGGGTTATTCATAAAGAAAATGGAAGCCAGTCATATATTATAATTTTAGGAGCACTTGGTTATGTAGATTTATAAAAACAGACTTGTAAAAAGGAAACATTTATTCTGAGAAAAAAAAATACACCTGGTTTTCAAAAACTAAATTTATGCTACTATTGACAGACCACATGATTAAATCTTGTCCTACCTGAGAATGCATCAGAATATAAATAACAAATCCATTGTTTCAAATATTTATTAATCAGGTCTTTTCTCTTATGAGGGGGTGGAAGTGAAGATGAATTGGAAATTAGCATATGGCCTAAGTATAAAACCAAGAAAAATTTAATTCATGTGGATAGCAAATTTTTAAAAATTCACCAACATCATTTCCATAATAAAACAGCTGCAAGATTTGTCTTTCAATCAGTCACCACTGCTAAATAAAAATGACATCCTAATGTCCTCTAAGACAGGCTTTGGCAAACTATATCCTGCAAGCTAAAGATAAAATGGAACATCTATATAGGGCAAAGGACAAAGAAAAATCATCTCTATCATATTTCCTCTTTGGAGTAATAGAAATAGCATCTTAAAATTTTAAAGATTAAAAAAAAAACAAAAAAAAAAACTTTAGTAACCTTCAAGCTTTCAATGTCTTGAATAGGTTCAAAATCCAATGTGGCATCCAGTTTACATTTGTATACTCCTTTGAGACTGTATTTCTGGTTCAAAATATAATCAGAGAATGAGGCCAATGAGCTTTTGTTCAAAAATATTGTATGTGGCAGAAGTGAAGAAGTCACTTAAATTTCAGCAGTAATTAGTTCCTTTAATTTAAAGTGCATCCTCTAAGGCTTTTAGTATTGATGATGAGACACTTTTGGTCTGACACTAAGTAAAGACGACAACGAATGTGGAAAGAGAGAAGACATCCCAAAGTAACAATGTTTTAAATTAATTATGAGAAACAGTGAGCTGGCCAGCCAACTAAGAAAATAACACTGTTTTTACATTTGATGTTCTTTCTTGCTTGTTTGGTTGTTCAGTTTTATGCAAATAGCTTTTTAAAATTATGGTGTCAAAGAAAGTTGGCTATATAGTAAGATTTTTCACAGTTGTATGTACTTAGATCAGGGGGTAGCTCTAGATATGTAACACTGAATCTGTATGTTTCATAAAGAAAATAAGCCTCATTAATTTATGTGTCTTATAATTTATGTATTTTTGCACAAAGTATATTTTCATAAGAAAACTCTTTTTGTTTAGAAATTATAAGTCATTATATGAGACCTCAAAATTTTTAAAAAATCCATAGAATAATTTGGTTTTAGAGCTATGGTAAGAACAAAACAAACCAACAAAAAACTGAACCACTATTACTTTCCCCATCTCTAAATCTACCACAGTGTCTACTCTGCTTTTGCCTTTTTGAATTAGCTTTTTTAACCCCCAAATTCAAATGCCCATGTTTACAACACTATACTGGATTTTTAATTGTTATATTGCATTTGTATTCTTTCTGTAATCCACTCAGATTTAGTTTTGGATAGGTTGCTAAATTGAAGGATAATACATGATACTACTTTCTACCATAAATAAATATCTTTGTTTTTTTAACTCACACATAAAACAGACAAAACGTGTGGGCTAGGATAATAGGTGTATAGAGAGAACCTAGTGTGTTTCCCTATTTCTGGCTAAAGTGACATTTGATGAAGTCTAAATATTTCTGCCGTTCTATCTAATCATATTATTCAAATATAAATCATACTCTATTTGAAATTAAGGTGATTTTAACCTAATAAGTTTTACATTGAATCACATGAAATTGCCTATAATAAATTATTTTTGGTCTACATTTGACCATTTCATAAGGTTATACCTAAAATTTATGTATCCCATTTGTTTAACTTTGGTCTATAAATTTATTCTTAATAGATTAATGTTAAAATGTGAATGATCTGGAAAGAAGGTACTTGCAATGCCAGTGATTTATATGATTTACACATAATAGATTCTATTAAAGAATAAGTGTAAAATAGGAAAACCAAGTATAATATTTTATATTTTCTTCCTACTTTTCTTATTATCAACATAAAATGTCCAAGCAACTAATACCTAAAGCAGCTAAATTATCTCAGGGATATTAAGAATCCAAAATATATTGGATTTTTTACATCAGACTTGAAATGTAGAAGGGACAAAACAGATATCTAGAACAAGTAGCTAGAAACTGGGGACAAAATACATTCACATGCCAATTTATGTGATACAATACATTAAAATATTAAGAAATACAGAAAATAGATAAAAGGTGAAAGTCAGTGGTAGAAACTTCAATGTATAAAGTAGAATTTGAAATGTGTTATTTGTTTTTAAATGGAGACTTTAGTTTCTAGAATGAGACATAGATAAATAAATCCACTTATTTATTTCAAGAAGCTCACATTTGAGAAATGGTCACAGCTTTGCCTACCATACATTTCATACCAGGCTGTGTATAGTGTTTCGTGATTAGAGTATGTTTACTTTTGCTGGTCAACACCAACTACTTTAAAAATATTTCCACACTTTAAAAGTACTTTAGGCTCACTATAAAACATCTAGAAAATATAGGAAATACAACAGCTCATTGGAAGCTGGACCACATTGGACTGGTCTGTTTTGCCCAGACTTTTATATCTGAAACAGTGGTTTGACCTTTTTATTTTCCTCTAAGACTCACTGAGAAATTCTAATTACTATACTATATAAGGAGACAAAACTTGATTACAAGTAGAAATAAAACTTTGCTTCAGCCAGCTTGTACTGACTATGAAATTCTCTTGATTTTTGTTTATTTTAAGCCAAATCATTTTCACTATCTAAAAAAGCAATATGGAATGAATTTTTAGAAATCCTTACCTTTCCTCCTCACCACCAAAATTAAAACATTTTAAAAATTATGATGCCTCATACCTGTTCAAATGGGAAATTTGAGCACATTTGCCTTCACTTCCCCGTTGCAAAATTTCGTTAAAATTATAGAAAAATATCTCTTATTTTAAATATTAAATGTATAGTACTACTGAAATCAAGAATGCCTAATTGAACGTTTGAAGAGAAACAGGACTTGACTAAATCTCAGAGTTTCTCCTTCAAGATATTAACTACAAAATGAAAAATAGTAACCTTACAGGGAGAAACTCAGAAAACATCAGCTGAGCCATGTGATGAATCTTAACATCACCAGTAACGACATTTTAAAATCATGGACCCCTGTATATGATGCACTGAGAAAGACAAACATCTCTGTTGTACTATTATTGCCAAACATGCCTAACTTAATTCCAATCATGAAACATCAGATGTTTATAAATTGAGGGACATTTTACAAAATAACTCATCAGCACTCATGAAAAGTGTCAAAGTTGTGAAAGATAAGGAAAGGATATGAAATTGTTACAATCTGGAAGAGACTAAATAACAACTAGTGTGGGATTCTGGTTAGGACCCCAAAACAGGAAAATGATATTAGAGAAAAAAATGGTAAATTTTGTATAGTGTGTGTAGTTTACTAAGTAATAATGTACCGGTAATTTTTGTTCTTTATAATTGTAATATGTTTATATATATTAATATTAGGGGAAGCAGGGTGAGGTGACTCCCTAATTTTTGCAACTTTTTTATTAGTCTAAAATAAACTCAAAATGAAATGTTAAAAAAGAACTTTAGCAGTCTACAAAAAAAAGGGGGTGGAGGAGAAAGGTGGAGGGGAAAAGTGGAGAAGGAGAGGAAGGCCCAGTATAAGCAGAAAGGTTTTTTTTTTTTCTTTCTTTTTTTTTTTTTTTTTGTAAGACTAGAAAGATTAGGAATCAAAACAGGCAAGAAGCCAAAATCTCTTTCAGTCCCTAAACAGGAGAAAGCCAATAGAGCAAAGACCCTTCATTATAACAAAGCTTAAGCACAATCATCAGATGCAAGTCCAGGGTAATTAAAAGTACAACCTTAGGCGATATATTTTATGTCTCTCTCAGCAGTTACCTGGTAATAAAGTGTCAGGAACAGCATTTTAGGCTATGTTAAAACATCTGCCTGACAGTCCTGAAGTATTAGTTTTAGACAATTCAGAATTTTCTTCTACATTGGAGATTGTGACTAAGTTGATGTAGAGTGGGTCCAGGCATTGGTATTTTAAAAATGGAGAGGGTCGGAGGGGGGGGGCGTTAGCATAATTTTAATTTACAGTCAGATTTGTATTCTATTCACTTTTCTATGAATAGTTGATTTTTCCTTGTAGGGCTACCCTTTCCAGAATATAGACATTGCACTAAAATGTACACCCTCTATCTTTCTACTGTATTGTTTTCTGTTATTAGTTTGAACAACAAATAAAAGGAAAGACATTGCCTTGATAATCTTAAGAGCAGCACTCCTGCCATTGAATTCTCCTTCAATGAGTGTCTGATCTAGGCAACAGAGAGTGGAACATGGCAAAATGTCTCCATCCATTTTTTTGGTGGACAGGGCTTCCCTTGTTAGCTAAGACATCTTATCTATCAAGTGATACCTATTGAGTCTCAATACAGTTTCATCAGCCTTAGAGTTGAGATTCTGCTCAGACACCAGCACTAAGTTGTCTCTCTGTCTTCTTCATGGAACACTTAAATGTAAGTTTTTTACATTTTATTTGTATATTCATAAGTGCTTCTCCTAAGAAGTTTGGGGAACATAATTTATGGACAGCTCACAAATTCCATTAAAGTTAAAAACAGTAAAAATCTTATTTTATCAGAGAAAGCAAAGTGAGTCTCTTATTATTTATATATTATGTAGATAATCAAATTGGTACTGAACTGAACTTGGGTCTGCTTGCCAGTAGCACAGCAAAGCTGATTTACTGACACCGGCTTGTGGTGAAGGAAAGTATGGCTTTTTATTGCAGGTGACAAGCAAGGAGAACAGTCATCTCATGCTCAAAAGACCCAAACTCCCTGATGGCTTTCAGGGAAGCATTTTTAAATGCAACATTTGGGGTGAGAGCTGCAGGGTGTATGACTTTCTTCTGATTGGTTGGTGGTGAGGTAATAGGGTGGTGTTTCAGGAATCTCAATCATCAACCTTCTGGTTCAAGCCAGTCTGGGGTCCATATGCTTGTGCTCAGCATGTAGTCACCATCCTCCTTCTTGATGGGTTGTCTTAGTTCCTACAGAACAATTCAAAGATATACATCAGATTGTTATGTATATCACATAAGAAGGAACTAGGACTCTGTTTTGTTGCTGAACTATTGTCATTACCTTTCTAAAGTGTGTTTCCTTTGTTTCTGCATTCCCTCACTTCCCTATTTAATAACTGCCTGTGCCTGCTCTTTGGAACTCAGGGAAGGCCTAAGAGACTAAAGCCTTTTTCTACAAATGAGAAATGGGGGCCACAGAGGGGTTTTGTACCCAGGAGGACCTTGCAGTGTCCTGCTCAGTTTCAAAATCTGTTTCATTGTGAATTTCATTACTTTAAAAATTATTTGAATTTTTGAATTGTTGTTTAAAACTTTGAAAATTGTTTATAGAAATAAAAAATCCACTCATATGGGGAACTTGAAATAATTGCATAATTTTCCAAACTGAACTTCTGAAAAAATTTCCAGAAGATGAGGACTATGTAGATATTTTGGGAATGTGCTTCTGAAGCTCCTCAAAACTGCCCTTTACTTTTGCTATCAATGAATATTGTATATGACTTCTACTATAGTTTGCTCTCTAGCCAAAGACCCTACAATTAAACCATCTGCCAAATTATAATTAATTGATACTTTCTATCCTGGGGAAAAGAGCAAAATATTCATCAACATGAACTCCCCGTCAAAATCTTTAATACTTATTGCAGCTTGATCTTAACTATAATAAACAAGTATACATATTGGATTTCATTATTTTTCAGAAATTCTAATTCATATTTAAGTAAAAAATGGAATTGCTTATTTTTTCTTCTGTAAAAGCATATTTAAAGGTACCTTATTTGTTGAAGGAACTCTTTCTTTATATTTGATTAAAACATTTAGAGACAGTTATCCTACATTAGTTCTTATATTTTTTAACTATACCCCTGATTTTAAAAATTAAAAATTAATTTCAATAATATAATTTTAGAATTTTTGAGGCCATACAAATTTAGTTCTATTAAGGATATTCATTTTTATTGTGATGCAAATAAATTAAAGGTAAAAGTGCCTACTAACTCTAATGGCCACATAAGATACTACCTAAAAATGTGGAGATAGTTGCTCTCAAATTGTGGTCTTATTAAACTGCTTTAAACACAAATGTTATTTTACCTTCTACTTGATTGAGGCAGAAATAATGAAGATGGCAGCACATATTAAATATCATTGAGATGTGCCAATCTATGCAAATTTTTATTTATTTAAATTTCCAAGGAAGAATAAGGCTTGGGGAGAATTTTCTACATGTGCAGTTCTGTTATAAATAAAAATAAATCTATAAACTATACATATGATTTAATTTATATTTTCACTAATTAGAGATTTGCCTTTTTAAAATATCTCATTTTTATTTTAATCTTCGTGAAAAGTTGAGAATTTATTGTCTTCGTTTCTCAGATGAAGTAACAGCCTCAGCTAATGATATCCCAAGACCATACCTCTAACAGATTTTGAAGATGAAACTCAAATGTAGAGTTTCTGACAGCGAATTACTTGTCCTTTCCATGACATGATGCATATCTGTGGGATCAGTAGAAATATGAAGCACTCAATTAGGACAATTCCCAGTTTATTAAAGAATGAGGGAGTGTATTGCTATTTAATATTTATTAGCCTGGAACCGTGGAATGGTGTTTGTTCTAAGGTTTTGAAATACTTTCCTGTGTCTATAAAAAATGCTAGAGAAAAGTAGCCATTATAATAATAAAATGTGCTTAACTGTATTTATCTCCTCCAATGACATTGGTTTTGAGGGTGGTCTAAGGAAGTTTAGGTAACTATTACTGATCCCCAAAGGGTCCACGACCCCTCAATGGGTCCTTTGCCTGGAGTTGCAAATGCCAGTCAAATGAAACCAGGTTCAGTAAAGCAGAGCAGAAACTTTACTCATTGATCAAGGCATGGAGAAGGGAGAGCTTGTGCTCTAAAAACACATTCCCCCGGAGGGGTGGGGAATAAGGGAATTTTAAGGGATAAGAGGCAGACATGTCATCAGGGCTCTAAGAAAAGGGTGGAAATTTCCGGGGGCAGCTGGGCCATGCACAGCCTTCTACGCTTCTTTGCACTGGGCATAAATTGTGCCTAGCAAAGTACAAATCCCCTCTCCCCCACTGTGGGCAGAGATCTTAACATGGTAATGAAGCAAAGATAACTTTTGGACACCTCCAAGTCTCATCTGCACAGGCTTCTTCCTGTGGTAAAGTCAGAGCCCGTTCAGGGTGGCTGACCACTGCATATCTTTTAAATCACTGCTGCAAAACATCTCTGTCACATACCAGGTGCTTTTGAAACAAACACAGATATAAATCAAGGAAAGGATCCTTTAGCTCTCAGGGACTGGTATGGGTGACAAAATCACTACATATTCAGAGTTTAATAAGTGATTTAAACACTTTGTTAAATGTTAAATTAAGTATATTTTATAACATACTTACATTCTACTTAGAACTTGTAGTATACACTGACACACACACACATACACACACAAATATGTACATAAAATCATTCATTTTTTCCCTCACACATACTAAGGAAAGGAAACATTTCCAAAATTCCCACCTGTTCTGCATGTGATTGTACCTAATTATGCTCTGATGACATGGCTTTAAACTTATATTCCTGTGAGATGGTAGGTTTAGAGGCTTGGCTGAACTAAAAATTATTACCATGTGTGGGCATTTTACAAATTTCCCATGAAAGCATCATGATAGACATGAATTCATTAAAGCAAAATCCTGTATAGATTTTTAGACGGTGTCCATTTCTACACACACACAAACACCACATATACAAACATATATTTATACATACGAATATGCACATATATGTGTACTTAGCATAGTTTTGAACTCCTAAATAATATAATCACTCTAACAGTTTTTTACTGTTTTATATTATTATCTGTGAACTCTATAGCAAGGAGTGTCTGAAAAGACATAATCTAGACTAAATATAAATCTAGACAAGCTATTATCTAATATAGCAAGTTCTTAATTCCATAGAAAATGACTATATAGTCCTTGACTGTAATATAACAATTAAAACAAATACAGGCTACTGGGCTCACGTTTGTGTGTGTGTGTGAAAGAGTATTTAAGAGTTATAAGTTTCAGCCTAACATTCCTAGATTAAATTCCCTCTACCCATTTTTATGAACATTTCTTAAGTCTTCATTATATTTCTAATAAAAGAAGGATAATCATAATTTGTAAAAAGCTTTTCTTTACAGGACTAAGGCATGGAAGTATAAAGAAAGTAATGTGTGGTTCATAAAGTACACCAGTACCACAGCTGCACTTGCTACTAAAGAAGTCACAACCAATCACCAAATAAATACACTTACTTATATACATAAGTAAATTTAGAGCTGGGCTATTTATTGTTCCTCAGATGGTCCCAGTGGGCTTACACTTTCAACAGTGGTTCTTAATGTGTTTCTCCCAAGAAAATCTGATTGCAATATCTGCCCTCACCCCTTATTTCTCTAGATACAATTATAATTTAATTTTCCATTAAGGAGGAATGGAACAATTGATATCTGTGATTTTGTTTTTCTAAAAGACTTTATTGAGGTATAATTTATATGAATAAGAGACATTCATTTATATTTTTGAGGAGATTTAACATATTTATTCATTCTTATAAACATAGCCTCAGTTAGGTATAGAATATTTCCATTTCCTTTAAAACTTCTTCCAGGACCTCATGGCTGGCATCCTTCTTACTCTGTCCCCCAGGCTATCATTTATTTTATTTCTATCACTATAGATTATTTTTTCCTTTTCTGGAACATTTTATCAATGAAATTTAAAAATATGTCTGGCCTCTTTGGCTCAGGATAATGCTTTGGGATAAATTCATGTCACTGCATGTATCAGTAGTTTTTCTTGTTTATTTTTGCAATTGTGTGCACGTGTGTGTGTGTATGTGTTGGGCAGTAGCAAAGTATGGGGAATTTACTCTTCTGGACAGCAGGCTCAAACCTCTGCATTGGATTCTTGTTGAAATATTTTCTGAGAAACTGCTTGTCTCCCAATCTGTAATATGTAACATGGAGTTCTGCCTATTTATTAATCCATTGCATCCACCTGTCAAACCCTTGCTCCCTATGGACACTTTCCACAGATAAGATATTCTCAGTATGGTGACATTATAGAATCTTAAGTATTGCACAATATAATGGTTTTAACCAAAGATTACATAGAAAATTTTTACAATAATTTTCTCCAAATTACTAACATTTTAAACAAACAAAAACTAGTAAGAAAATTTGAGTTACATGTCAAATATAACTGTAGAATATCAGGCTTACAAGGTGATATTTTTAAAAAATATGTCAAATGTCAACAATGGGGATGCATGTCTTAATTATTTTCTGAAATTGAAAAAGCCTTCAGAGCCTCCTTCTCAGTGTGAACCATTCTCCGCAACTGCATCTTTGATCTGCATATGTTTCTTTAGTTTACGTATGTTCATGTTTTGCTCTTGATTTTGTTTGGTGTTATAAAAATGGACCTCTAAAATTTTGTAAAATGTTGCTAAGCATATGGAGAATGAAGTGCAGAATCAGAAAATTATTTCAATGTAAGGAAAGATGTAACTGCAAATAGGTGTCCAGGAAATAATTTTTAAAGCGTTTTACTTGTCATTGCTATATGCAGTGTTTAACACTTTGGGGGGCACTTTAATATCTAGGTAAATATAACGGACAGTAAGTAATCTTTGACCGGTGCTTCTAACAAGACATATTTCTGCCGGAATGTGATAGCTTTATATACAGTAAACAGTCATGATATTCTAATATTTTTCAGAAGCATCAATCTAATAACTGTTGTTTTATTATTTCCAATAGGTTGTATAATCATCAAAAGGTAACATAAGATAAATAGTAGATAAAATATTAAATTTAAAAAATTAGCCAAGAAAAATAACATTCAAGTAATAAGAATTCTGGAAAAAGAAAAGAGAAAATGGAGAAGGGAGAATATGTCAAAAGGATCTTCATATAGTTGTGAATTTGAGAGAAGCACAGCTGTTGAAGGTGACTTCTTTATCTTCATCCCCAAATGTTGTCCTTTTTTTCCTTTTTTCATATCTCAGTGAATAACCATATTCATTTTATTCCTCTCTAAATTATCCAGTTCTCTGTATCCACATAAAAACCAATTCAATTCAAACTATCATTCTGTACCCAAATAATGACTTATTCTCCTAAGTTTTACAACACATTTACCCGCCTCCAATTATTTCTCCATTAACACTCTTCTTATTCTAAATTGCAAATATTAGTTCATAATACTTCACTAGATCTCCGTGCCCTTAATGCACAGCTTTAGTTTCCTAGAACACTTTGTAAGAATACTTTTTATGTCATAATCTCTGATTAAGTGGCAAGAATTCCTGTGTAGTATTTTTCACCCTTCTCAAAGCCTTTTACATTCCAGATCTATATGGTAACTTTCAAATATCTGAATATTTGAAATATTTCCATGGTTCACCTTATCTCTTTGCTCCAATTGTTAGTGTTCAGACCAGAGAAATGATATGTCTTTTCTCATCACTCTTATTTAGGCTATTTCCTACTCTTACTAATCTTTCAGTTAGTAGTAATCCTCCGAAAATTCTTCAAGATAGTCATACTCTGGGCTTTGGGTATATCCTTTACCTGTCAAAGAAACTTTGATAATATGCTGTTATAATTGAAATTTACCACAGTGTTGGTTCCACTAAATTTTGAGTCATTTGAAGGTAGATACTGTGTTATTTCATCTCAGATTAATAACAGCTAAAGACACTTGGCATAAAGTAGGTGTGAAATAAGTATGTGTTGAGTGAATATGCAGATAAAAAATGGGCAAGTTCTTCATATTTTCCTTTTTTTTGTAGAAAATATATGCTATACAAGAAGTTCCGCAATGCTGCTCAGATTAATCCTACCAAGTAAAGAAAAGAAAACAATTTCTTAAGCATGATCAGATGAGCTTTGCATTTAGAAGGTTTCAAAGGATTTTTTTGTTGTTATTTTTCCCCTCTGGTATCTGTTGTAATACCAGTTGAAAATGTTCAAATGATTCTGTAAATGAATATGAAATTTTCAATTGTGGTTGGATATAACACATTTCGTGTTTTCAAGGCATTATAGCCAGACAATAATTACTAACAGTACTAGTCTTACATAGACATTGACATCTTGCTGTGGATTACTCATTTCACTAAATGACACAGTGTTCCCACTGTCAGCTCACAGTGTTTGCACAACAGATGTATCACAACAACTTAAAATGATCTTACCTAGCAAGAGGACTTATATTGGAAATTATATATCAGTTCTGGAGATCATTTCTAACTTTGCTAATTTAATCAGGCAAATAAAATATTCAGAATTGAATAAAACATCGGAAAAAGTCAACTCTGAATTTCAACCTTGAGATTTTTCCTTTATATTTGTAAATACTGTATATATACATTGGATTTCTAGCAAGGACCCAGAGAACTTCATCAATTTCAACTCCATGGCAGAAGAACTGAATCAATTTGCAAGTATATTCCCTCTGCCTTTTCCTGGACTTCCCACAATCCTATATATGAAATCAAAGTACTTCTGTCCTATTTTGTGCCTAGGAGTAAAGAGATGGTATCTTATAATCCCTTCTATACTTTGAGCACTTTGTTTTCCAGTAAATATTTAGTGACCTACTATTAACAGACTAAAAGATTTTCCCATTATACAAGTTTTTTCTTCCCCTTTCCTTTTCCTGAATATTTTTCTTTGCATTTGTAGATCTGTTGTACATTTAGCAAAGAAATATAAATGAACATTTAGAAAAGAAATATAAATGAACATTTAGAAAAGAAATATAAATGAACAATAAATCCCATCATTACTGAAGAATATAACTGAATTCAAAGATATCTAGAGTTCTTAGATTTTTCTTCCTTATCTTTGTCTGGGTAATTTTTCTATTATATCAGTACTTATTTACCACATAAACTAATTTAAGCATAGCTTGGAAATAATGATTGCACAGAATAATAACTATGTCCATGCTGCTAACTCTCAAAATTTCTCTAGGTTCTTGGCAGCATCTTAGACCTTCAGGATTTTCATTTTATATCCAGTTTTTATGCAGGCTTTTTATGCAATTAACATATATTTTTGCTCCCAAGGCTCCAACAATATGCAGTTGCAATTAAATATGTATATGTCAAATGGTTTTCAGAATCCCAGAAGTAAAAATATATAAACACTTCCTGTGTTTGGCAGTTTTTAGAAGGCAACTATTTATTCAAAAGTTTGACATGAATAGAACCCAATGTTTAGCATATTTCCCAAACACATAACTTCGAAAACAAAGCAAAGGAAGACACATCCTATTAAATTGTATCAACAAAAATTTATGAGATGAAGATAATTACTGGCTGTCTGTACTTGTCTTTGGTTTAAATATTTGAGAGCTAAAATTATAATCTTATTTTAAATTATCAGCTTAACTATTTTATACATTAAAGACTTTTCCAGTATTTAAATTTAAATCCTCACATCAAGCCCCAAGTGATAAATACCCCTGTATAATAGTGGTAACATTAATTTATTTACAAAATCTTATTGCCTCATATACTTTGGAGATCAGTAATGTGTTGAAATGTGTTTTTATATATGTATATTATTTCTAAGTCTACCACCCTCCATATTATGCTAACTTAAATTTCAGAATGGTCTTTCAGTGTTTCATAATATCCCAGTTTAGTCTCCCTGTGTATTCTTGTTTTTACAAAAGTTTAAATTTCCTCTTCCCCTCCACCCCCCCATCAATGACATCACAGTACCCTAGTATTGCAGATTAACAATCTGTAAATGTGAAAACAATCTAGTCTGACCACTCATAATAGACATAGTTTTTTTTTTTTTTTTTTTTTACTTTTTTACCCCACCTCATAACATCGTTTCACTTCTATCCTACTGTAATGTTGCCTGCAGTTTTGATGTATCTTGATACTACCCTCAACTATATAGATGGACTTTGATTGACCAAGAGAATCACTGTAACCCCTTCACGCTTACAGGAAATTCAGCTGAATTGGTTCAGAGTAAAGCCCAGGATATATTTTCAGTGTTGGGGAAGAAAAGCTCTTCCTTTTGAAAGTAAGGATATTTGATATGATGTCTGCAAGCACTTCTGTCATTTCTGGAAAGTCCTCCTCAGGCCAGATCCACACATGGAGAAAGGCAGATCCAGGAGGAGTATTCTAGAGAATCAGAATTCTTTATAATACATTAGGTCAAATCATATTTGAATTTGGTTATCCTCCTGAAATTTACTCTTACTTAGGCTGATAAATTATGGTTTTAAATTTTATTCTGAAATTTAGATTATATGTTAAAGGAACTGGAATAGTCAAAAATGACTCAAAACAAAGAGACAAACAAATAAAAACAAATTTGGAAGATTCATAATATCTGATTCAAGATTTATTATAAAACTATAGTAATCAAGACAGTGTGGTATGGATGAAAGTATAGATTCGTAAACCAATGGAACAAAATAGAGTCCAGAATTAAATCCAAACAAATATAATTAGTGGATCTTTGATGAAGTTGCAAAGAAAATTAAACGGAAGGATAATCTTTTTGTTTGTTTCCTCTTAGTCTTTATTTTTTATTGAGGTATAGTTGATGCACAATATTATATAGGTTTCAGGTATACAACATAGTGATTCCCAATTTTTAAAGGTTATACTCCATTTATAGTTATTATAAAATATTAGGTATATTCCCTGTGTTGTGAAATATATCCTTGTAGTTTATATATTGTATATTTAGTAGTTTGTACCTCTTAATACCTTCCCCCTTCCCTCTCCCCACTGGTAACCACTAGTTTGTTCTCTATATCTGTGAGTCTGTTTCTTTTTTGTTATATTCACTAGTTTATTTTTTTTAGATTCCACAAATAAGTGATATCATACAGTATTTGTCTTCCTCTGTCTGACTTACTTTACTTAGCATAATGCCCTCCAAGTCCGCCCATGTTGTGGCAAATGGTAAATTTTCATTCTTTTATATATGCCTGAGTAGAATTCCACTGTGTGTGTGTGTACCACATCTTTATCCATTCATTTGTCAGTGGACACTTAGGTTGCTTCCATATCTTGGCAAATGTAAATAATGCTGCTGTGGATATTGAGGTACATGTATCTTTTTGAATTAGTGTTTTTCTTTTTTTTTTTTTCAGCTATAGACCCAGGAGTACAATTGCTGCGTCATACAGTAGTTTTGTTTGTAGTGTTTGAGAAGCCTCCATACTGTTCTCCACAGTCGCTGCACCAACTTACATTCCCACCAACAGTGTATGAGGGTTCCCTTTACTCCACATCTTCACCAACATTTGTTATTTGTGTTCTTTGATGCTAGTCGTTCTGATGGTTGTGATGTGCATTTTTCTGATGATGAACAATGTTAAACATCTTTTCATGTGCCTGTTGGCCATCTGTATGTCTTCTTTGGAAAAAATCCTAGAGGAGAGAACTAATAGGACCAGATCTGCTTAATTATCTATGGCCTGGATTACTGCGAGGACAGACTTGGTTTATAAAATACCCATCACATTGTCTTCTCATAATACATTGCAACATTTCTCTTTTAATGGAGCTGGGGCCAAGGAACAAGTACTCCATTTATTCCAGCTGTGGTGCTTAGAAGCCTGTGTAATTTGAGGTCCAGACAAAGGGTGACTGACTATAGACATGCATTTGTAATGAAGCTGGAATGTGGTAGATCGTACAAGGTTGACCCATATATTTTGATAAATCATTTTCTGATGGGTTGTAATTAAACAAAACTAAAAGAGGTCAGTTCCTGTTAAAATGACTTATAACATCAGATTATAGTTTTTTTAATAACAGACTAAGAGGATTAGGTTTTGAAATGTGTTTAGTGATTTTGGAGTTGCCTTTTTTGCATAGTAGATTAGAAAATCTTTTTGGTATTTACATTATTTTGTAAATTATGAAGCATGAATGGTAAGATTCATCATGAGATATAAAATCATGGAACATGGTTAAGTTTGCACTTTATAATTAAGTATTTCCACAGCTAGGTGTACATTATTTGTCCCATTATGTAACATTTACATTGGAAGTTATTAAACTTTTTAAATAAAAATATAAAAGTAATGCATTGCTTAGACTCATGGTACTTATGATATCATGTGGTTTAGCTATGATTTTTTTAAAAAGTAACATAGGCAGTGTAGATTTTTGTCTATACATACACAATGTTCTTAAATTCAGTGTTGATTTGGGTTGAGGTATAGTTTTTATACTTTATTCATTTTATTCTTGAGAATGTATTCATATCAGCTAAAATGGAAAAATGCAGCAATTTTATATTTGACAAGTGTGTTTCATCTCATTTTAATGTAGGATAAGTAGCATGATTCACAATTATCTTTTTTTCATTAAGTATTGGGCAAAGTCATACAATAAAATCTATGTTTAATGTGTCCTTGAAGTCTGAGGCTGCTTAAACCTGAAGAAAGAAAGTTAGATTCTTGCAGAATGATGGAAGTCTGTGATCTTCACGTGGGTGCATTCCTCAATATATAATTCAGAATAAAAACAGGATGCTTGAGATCATACTAAGCCCATCTGTTCTTTAAATTATTGCCATGTTCTTTTTGAAAAATAATATCTGTAACCTCAGATAAATAGAGGTTGATTTAAGCTGTATCTTCTTTTATATCCATGTTACCAAGTAGTTTACAACAGTGAGAGCAAGTTTCACTACTTACGTAGAAATTATTACACAAGGGTAAATTATTATTATTGTTATTTTAGCAGGAAGGCATAGAATCTTTCATACAAGTGTTCTTGTAAATTTAGAGAACTTCCACTTTCCACTGCACAAACGACATGTTTGAAAACAAATGAAATTACTTCATGTCAGATGAGCTAATTCTCCTGTCACATTAGGAAACAGAATCCACCTTTTTTTTAGGAGGACACAAGTGGTTTTCTTGACCTGGAGTGCTACTCTAACAGTGTTGGACACTCCCATTCCTATCAAGAATGAAGTGCCTGTAAAATTCTAACCAGCTACATATCATAAACATCACTTGTTTTAACACTGAAAAATTATTGTAGTTAATGAACTCTGTAGTACATATTAAATAGTGATAGTTAAAATATGTCCTATAGTTACCTTTAGCATGTGCTCTTCTGTTTAACGCCATTTGGATGCTAACAAACCCTGGGGTATGTTTTCCTGAATTGTATATAATAAAAGTTAGCTAATTAGCGCTTAGTATATAGATTAAAATTTACCCAATAATTTATTCTTGAGCTGTATAATGGTATTACTTTAATTCCTGGATTAGATTAGGGAAGTGAGAACAAAGATTTTGGAATGATATCTTGGAATAGGTAAAGAACACCAGAACCTATGTGTCTCCGAACATTCTTCTTTACCACTCTGGTTACATTTTATCAATGGAATTCAATTGCTTCCTCTTAATTATTTGAGAAGGACTTGTTTATACACTCTTGAAAAATTCCTCCATAAAAAATAAACATTTACAGATAATCAGTCACTTTTTTTAGGTACAACTCTAGTTACAGTTCCCTGATGCATATTAACTATGAGTAATGATGTCATGGATAATCAAAAGTTAAGGGTTAAACCTAGTTTATTTTTAACCCTCAAATAGGACAAACTATTTTTCCAGAATTTTCATTATTCAACCATTTTATACATGTATATATACATAAATATTTTTGTTATTCAAGATTTTACTTAAACTCATTAGTCATTTACTTCTTGTCAACTACATCAAAATTGTCAAATAAACCTCCGTATTACTTTTCCTACTGTCATATATCTTTTCCACTTCCAGTTCAAATGTAAATCTAGTCCATGATTTTTTTTTTTTAAAGAAAAGTTCAATTTATTTGCATTTCTATGTGACCAAGTTTTAAAAATAGACTTTCTAAGTCAGCGACAGGTAACAGTCTGGATAGGGAACTCATATTTTTTTATATACAGAGAACTATTGGACAAGATAGTCCATGATATTTTAAAGAATATTAATCTGAAATGGCTGTCATTCCTCACTTTCTTAGTCAAGATAGGTGAAATTTTAAGGATCTTTCTATTCTGGCTATGATTAATTAACTATAGTGAAAATATAGTCTGGGTGTAATCCAGTATAAAACCAGACAAAATATATAAGGCAAGAGATTTAGACATTAGAAAAGAAGTAAAACTAAATAGTTTGTTTGGCTCTTTGTCCTTTGAGTCAGGACAAAAGCAATGTTGGCCCACATTTACCTGTGCCGTCTTCCTGTGGTCAGATTTTGGACTGTGACCTAGTGATTTGAAGTCCAAACAGAGAACAGTGGCCTTAATGAACTGAGGAGGCAGAGACTGATCAGAAATTGGGGCTACCAATACAATTAGAATTGGGGCAGCAGGGCACCAGAAGAATAAGGGGTTGGGACAGAAGTCTGCATGTTAGTTTCTTGCAGGTCCTTGCCAAGCATTTGGTTGCTTCTTGCATGAACCCTATCAAGAGTGGGTCCTGTTAAAATGAGAGTTAAACAGAGAGAGGTATCAGAGATCACACAGTTCTCAGAGATGGTGAAGGTCAGCCTAGTCAGTGAGAGAGGACACCTCACTAAGCATTTCGGATGTTGGTGTTCAGCTGAGACTCCAGAAAACCATTATTTAGAAATAAAGATCACATCATAAAGTAAGGACCATGCTGTTGAACTAAGGAATTTTAACTTTCTGCCAGGAAAAAAAAAAAAAAAAAAAAAGAGATCAATACCCTTTTCAGGAAAATCATAGAACACAGACTCCTTACAATCTATCATTTACAATGCTCATCATAAAATCTAAAATTACTGGACTCATGGCAAAAACAGAAAACTTAAAATAATCCAGAGTTCAAATTAGCAACTGAAGATTTTAGAGCAGCTATTATATATAATAATCTCTCTCTCTCCCTCTGTGTGTGTGTCTTCCCCTCCCTCTGTCTCTTTCTGTACCTCTATTTTTATTTATATGTTTAACTCTTTATGCTTAAATATTAAAGGCAAAGAGACCATAATGAGCAAACAGATTAGGATTATCAACAGAGATGAAGAACCTAGAAAAGAACCAATTACAATGAAAATTCTGGAACTAAAAAGTACAATATCTGAAATAAATGGCAACAACAGCAACAGCAACCGCAGCAGCAGCAGCAACACTGAATTTGCTTAACAGGTGATTGCAGAGCTCTCAGAAAGGGTTATTCAATTTAAAGGGTTATTCAAAATTTTAAATAATGAACAACAACTATTCAGTCTGAAAAAGAAAAAAAAGACTGAAAAAAAATTGAATCAAATTTGGTGACCTGTAGAACTATATTAAATATTCTAACATACATGCAATTAGAGACTCAGAAGAGGTAAATGGTGCAGAAAATTTTGGAGAAAATAAAAAGTAATGTCCACAAGTTCCCAAATTTTGAGAAAGACATCAACTAGAGGAAGTTATGGGGACCTCACACAAGATAAAGACAAAGAAA
This sequence comes from Balaenoptera musculus, assembly GCF_009873245.2. NCBI lineage: Eukaryota > Metazoa > Chordata > Mammalia > Artiodactyla > Balaenopteridae > Balaenoptera > Balaenoptera musculus. The sequence continues at coordinate 42,549,304 of NC_045788.1, forward strand.
ATCAGACCTATAAAAATCACAATTAAACTGAAAAAAAAACAAAAAGCAAGTTGCCTTACAACCTTTGTCTTCCACCAAGTAGCTGTGTAACATTGATCTGATTTTCCTGATTTCAGTCTTTTTTCCTTCTTATCTGTTCTAAAAACTGCTACTTTAAAAAATTCCACAATAGTAAAGTTTTTTAACAATTTTAAGATACCAGTACTAAGCGGAATGTTGGAAGAAATATATCTGTAACATGATGCAATAATAAAGAAGGAGAAAGAATAGAAACAATGGATGATGGTTCCTTGTTAACCATTATTATTATTATTAAAATAATAATAAAGTGCAGCTGTTAAATATTATAGAAAAATTTCAGAAAACAATGTTATTTTAGAATGGAAATCACCCAGAGGAATTAAAAATTGATGAGAAGGAATCATTGGAGAGAGAAATATTCAATATAGAGACAAGTGTTGGAGAATGTTTCCTGAGAATGCAAAACAAATAGCACTGTGAATAGATCAAGGGTAACAGGCTAGCCTTGGAAAGGAAAAAGTATGGTTCTTCATCTGAGAAGATCAGGACATAGAAAACAATAGATACCCTTTCAGAAAAAAGTTTAGTTGTAGGGTTGGGAAATTGTGCAGTTCATGCCAAATAGTCTTTATTTGATCTGGATTGTACAAGATAAGGTGATCACTTGAGATTATAGGGGACAGTGATAGAGATTGAGACTGGAAAAGAGTGTTAAAATTTAAAGTAACTGTTGTAGAAATGGAATATTTAGCTGACTCTGGATACATATAAAGACTCTTAGTTGACTTGAGTGTCTTGGCTTAAGATACAAAATCCTAAATACATAATAGTGTGGAGCCTAGCAAGTATGTATAATTTTTCTGGCACCACTGAGCAGGATGACAAAAATGTGACCTCAAATTATTTTTCATGTGTAGGAAGTGCACATGATAAGTGACAAAATTATGTTAATTTTCTAGCTAGGAGATCTTATAGCAGAAGTTGACACCTTTTACTAATGAGCAGAAATTTTATACATAATCATCTGTAGCTAATTGAGTCCATGAAGTCACTTGTTCATGGAATTCACATGAGAGATGCTATATCAGTTTCAGTGCCTGGCAGACAGTTATGGAAACACACAGCCCGTGAATTTATGTTGATAGTAGCATTTGGGAATTAGGTGCTGAAATTCTACTACTTCATAATTGGATTTTGGCACCTTCTCTTAATCTCCTCTAGATAAAACATAGCACTAGTAGCAAGTGGCATAGTATAGTGTTACAAAGGGTTTTGTTAAGTGGCAATTGCTGCTGACACTATTGGCATTTTTAGTACTTACAGGAAAGCACAATACAGTTTAGAATAAAACAAATGGGCTTAAACTGAAGTGTTGCAAAAAGAAGGAATATCACTTGTAGTAGAAAACAAATTAGATCTTGCTATTTTTTAGGAGGTAAACTATTTACATTTAAGGGTGTTTAAGAATTGAATTTATGTGGCTGCTTTGTTGTCATTGTTATTTTTGCTGCTGTTGTTTCAAATAAAAAGTGAAAAATGATAACTCTGATTTTCCAAAATATCTTAAAAAGGACCAGGAAATATTCATTAGTTACACATCTTATAAATATCTTGCAGAAGATCAAGATGTTAAATAAAAGATCGGAATGCTTATGGCAATTTCTTTATGGTCAATGCCAAATAGACTTAAGGCTACAGAACAGAAAGGAGCAAGTCTTCCCCTGTTTTTTCATGAAGACTGAAGACTAGTTGTTAAGTATAAGAGAGAGGCTCTGAACCTTTGTTCTGGATGGATGTTAAATTGGCTAACTGAGGACTGTGGTTATGAAGTCAAAGTGTTGAGTTGAAAGATTTATGTGGTATAAGGAATTTAGTTAACCTCAGGGTGTACGATTATTTAATATTATTTGTAAAATACTCAAACCATCCTGAATCATGATTTATGTGCCACTTATATATTTAACATGATGAAATATTTAATGAGTTTTAAATGAAGTCATTTTGTGGAGATTGGATATATACAATTAATTTTATGATAGGTGGCTATATTTCAAAATCCAAAATAAAATTTCTTTCATTTTTAATAGGCTGCTTCACCATCAAATTCTATTTAACCTATAACCAAGAATAATGGTGGGTGCTCAGGGATTCTCTGAGTGGCATTTATGAGCAACTTTTACTCCAAGTCACTTCTTAATACCTACTGAAGACAGGAAAGATGGGAAGTGTCATGGAGAGGCTCATCAACTTCTCCACTGGTTCTTTTTTTGTTAATTTAATTTAATTTATTTTTTTATACAGCAGGTTCTTATTAGTCATCCATTTTATACACATCAGTGTATACATGTCAATCCCAAACTCCCAATTCATCACACCACCACCACCACCCCCCCTGCCACTTTCCCCCCTTGGTGTCCATACGTTTGTTCTCTACATCTGTGTCTCAATTTCTGCCCTGCAAACCGGTTCATCTGTACCATTTTTCTAGGTTCCACATATATGTGTTAATATACGATATTTGTTTTCTCCTTCTGACTTACTTCACTCTGTATGACAGTCTCTAGGTCCATCCACGTCTCTACAAATGACCCAATTTTGTTCCTTTTTATGGCTGAGTAATATTCCATTCTATATATGTACCACATCTTCTTTACCCATTCATCTGTTGATGGGCATTTAGGTTGCTTCGATGACCTGGCTATTGTAAATAGTGCTGCAATGAACATTGGGGTGCATGTGTCTTCTTGAATTATGGTTTTCTCTGGGTATATGCCCAGTAGTGGGATTGCTGGGTCATATGCTAATTCTATTTTTAGTTCTTTAAGGAACCTCCATACTGTTCTCCATAGTGGCTTTATCAGTTTACATTCCCACCAACAGTGCAAGAGGGTTCCCTTTTGTCCACACCCTCTCCAGCATTTGTTGTTTGTAGATTTTCTGAGGATGCCCATTCTAACTAGTGTGAGGTGATACCTCATTGTAGTTTTGATTTGCATTTCTCTAATAATTAGTGATGTTGAGCAGCTTTTCATGTGCCTCTTGGCCATCTGTATGTCTTCTTTGGAGAAATGTCTGTTTAGGTCTTCTCCCCATTTTTGGATAGGGCTGTTTTTTTTTTTTTAATATTGATCTGTATGAGCTGTTTATATATTTTGGAGATTAATCCTTTGTCCGTTGATTCGTTTGCAAATATTTTCTCCCATTCTGAGGGTTGTCTTTTCGTCTTGTTGATGGTTTCCTTTGCTGTGCAAAAGCTTTGAAGTTTCATTAGGTCCCATTTGTTTATTTTTGTTTTTATTTCCATTACTCTAGGAGGTGGATCAAAAAAGATCTTGCTGTGATTTATGTCAAAGAGTGTTCTTCCTATGTTTTCTTCTAAGAGTTTTGTAGTGCCTGGTCTTACATTTAGGTCTCGAATCCATTTTGAGTTTATTTTTGTGTATGGTGTTAGGGAGTGTTCTAATTTCATTCCTTTACACGTAGCTGTCCAGTTTTCCCAGCACCACTTATTGAAGAGATCTTCTCTTCTCCATTTTATATCCTTGCCTCCTTTGTCATAGGTTAGTTGACCATATGTGCGTGGGTTTATCTCTGGGCTTTCTATCCTGTTCCATTGATCCATATTTCTGTTTTTGTGCCAGTACAATATTGTCTTGATTACTGTAACTTTGTAGTATAGTCTGAAGTCAGGAAGTCTTCTTGCAGCTCCGTTTTTTTCACTCGAGACTGCTTTGGCTATTCGGGATCTTTTGTGTCTCCATACACATTTTAAGATTTTTTGTTCTAGTTCCATAACAAATGCCATTGGCAATTTGATAGGAATTGCATTGAATCTGTAGATTGCTTTGGGTAGTATACTCGTATTCACAATATTGATTCCTCCAATACAAGAACATGCTATATCTCTCCATCTGTTGGTATCATCTTTAATTTCTTTCATCAGTGTCTTATAGTTTTCTGCATACAGGTCTTTTGTCTCCCTTGGTAGGTTTATTCCTAGGTATTTTATTCTTTTTGTTGCAATGGTAAATGGGAGTGTTTTGTTAATTTCTCTTTCAGATATTTCATCATTAGTGTATAGAAATGCAAGAGATTTCTGTGCATTAACTTTGTATCCTGCAACTTTACCAAATTCATTGATTAGCTCTAGTAGTTTTCTGGTGGCATCTTTAGGATTCTCTATGTATAGTATCATGTCATCTGCAAACAGTGACAGTTTTACTTCTTCTTTTCCAATTTGTATTCTTTTATTTCTTTTTCATCTCTGATTGCCGTGGCTAGGACTTCCAAAACTATGTTGAATAATAGCGGTGATAGTGGACATCCTTGTCTTGTTCCTGATCTTAGAGGAAATGCTTTCAGTTTTTCACCATTGAGAATGATGTTTGCTGTGGGTTTGTCATATATGGCCTTTATTATGTTGAGGTAGGTTCCCTCTCTGCCCACTTTCTGGAGAATTTTTATCATAAATGGGTGTTGAATTTTGTCAAAAGCTTTTTCTGCATCTATTGAGGTGACCATATGGTTTTTATTCTTCAATTTGTTGATATAGTGTATCACTGTGATTGATTGGCGTATATTGAAGAAGCCTTTCATCCCTGGGATAAATCCCACTTGATCGTGGTGTATGATCCTTTTAATGTGTTCTTGGGTTCTGTTTGCAAGTATTTTGTTGAGGATTTTTGCATCTATATTCATCAGTGATATTGGTCTGTAATTTTCTTTTTTTGTAGTATCTTTGTCTGGTTTTGGTATCAGGGTGATGGTGGCCTCATAGAATGAGTTTAGGAATGTTCCTTTCTCTGCAATTTTTTGGAAGAGTTTGAGAAGGATGGGTGTTAGCTCTTCTCTAAATGTTTGATAGAATTCACCTGTGAAGCCATCTGGTCCTGGACTTTTGTTTGTTGGAAGATTTTTAATCACAGTTTCAATTTCATTACTTGTTCATATTTTCTGTTTCTTCCTGGTTCAGTCTTGGAAGGTTATACCTTTCTAAGAATTTGTCCATTTCTTACAGGTTGTCCATTTTATTGGCATAGAATTGCTTGTGGTAGTCTCTTAGGATGCTTTGTATTTCTGCAGTGTCTTTTCTAACTTCTCCTTTTTCATTTCCAATTTTTATGATTTCAGTCCTCTCCCTCTTTTTCTTGATGAGTCTGGCTAATGGATTTTTTTTTTTCTTCTCATTGTATTGAGCTATAGTTGACATACAGCACTGTATTGAGGTATAGTTGACATACAGCATGATGATATGACTTAACATGCATCATGAAATGATTACCACAGTAAGTTTAGTGAATATACATCATCTCATATAGATACACAAAAACAGAAAAAAAAAAATTTCCTTGTCCTTATAATAAGAACTCATGTGATTTATTTTTTTTTATTTTTTTATTTTTTTTAACATCTTTATTGGAGTATGATTGCTTCACAATGGTGTGTTAGTTTCTGCTTTATAACAAAGTGAATCAGTTATACATATACATATTTCCCTCTTGTGTCTCCCTCCCTCCCACACTCCCTATCCCACACCTCTAGGTGGTCTCAAAGCACCGAGCTGATCTCCCTGTGCTATGTGGCTGCTTCCCACTAGCTATCTATTTTACACTTGATAGTGTATATATGTCCATGCCACTCTCTTACTTTGTCCCTGCTTACCCTTCCCCCTACCCGTGTCCTCAAGTCCATTCTCTAGTAGTGGCTAATGGTTTATCAATTTTGTTTATCTTCTCAAAGAACCAGCTTTTAGTTTTATTGATCCTTGCTATTGTTTTCTTTGTTTCTATTTCATTTATTTCTGCTCTGATCTTTATGAGTTCTTTCCTTCTGCTAACTTTGGGTTTTGTTTGTTCTTCTTTCTCTAGTTCCTTTAGGTGTAAGTTTAGATTGTTTATTTGAGATTTTTTTTTGTTTCCTAAGGTAAGCTTGTATAGCTATAAACTTCCCTCTTAGAACTGCTTTTGCCGCATCCCATAGATTTTGGATCATCGTGTTTTCATTGTCATTTGTCTCTAGGTATTTTTTGATTTCCTCTTTGATTTTTTCAGTTATCTCTTGATTATTTAGTAACGTATTGTTTAGCCTCCATGTGTTTGTGTTTTTTACGGTTTTTTTCCCTGTAATTGATTTCTAATCTCATAGAGTTGTGGTCAGAAAAGATGCTTGATATGATTTCAATTTTCTTAAATTTACTGAGGCTTGATTTGTGACCCAAGATGTGATCTATTCTTGAGAATGTTCTGTGCACACTTTAGAAGTGTAATCTGCTGTTTTTGGATGGAATGTTCGATAAATATCAATTAAATCTATCTGGTCTATTGTGTCATTTAAAGCTGGTGTTTCCTTATTAATGTTCTGTTTGCGTGATCTGTCCATTGGTGTAAGTGAAGTGTTAAAGGGCCCCACTATTTTTGTGTTACTGTCGATTTCCTCTTTTATAGCTGTTAGCAGTTGCCTTATGTATTGAGGTGCTCCCATGTTGGGTGCACATATATTTATAATTGTTATATCTTCTTGGATTGATCCCTTGATCATTATGTAGTGTCCTTCCTTGTCTCTTGTAACATTCTTTATTTTAAAGTTTATTTTATCTTATATGAGTATTGCTATTCCAACTTTCTTTTGATTTCCATTTGCATGGAACATATTCTTTCATCCCCTCACTTTCAGTGTGTATGTGTCCCTAGGTCTGAAGTGGGTCTCTTGTAGACAGCATATATATGAGTCTTGTTTTTGTATCCATACAGCAAACCTCTGTCTTTTGGCTGGAGCATTTAATCCATTCACGTTTAAGGTAATTATCAATATGCATGTTCCTATTACCCGTTTCTTAATTGTTTTGGGTTTGTTTTTGTAGGGCGTTTTCTTCTCTTATGTTTCTTGCCTGGAGAAGTTCCTTTAGCATTTGTTGTAGAGCTGGTTTGGTGGTGCTGAATTCTCTTATCTTTTCTTTTTCTGTAAAGCTTTTGACTTCTCCATCGAATCTGAATGAGATCCTTGCTGGGTAGAGTAATCTTAGTTGTAGGTTCTTCTCTTTCATCACTTTAAGTATATCATGCCACTCCCTTCTGGCTTGTAGAGTTTCTGCTGAGAAATCAGCTGTTAACCTTATGGGAGTTCCCTTGTATGTTATTTGTCATTTTTCCCTTGCTGCTTTCAATAGTTTTTCTTTTCTTTAATGGTTGCCAATTTGACTACTATGTGTCTTGGCATGTTTCTCCTTGGGTTTATCCTGCCTGGGACTCTCTGCATTTCCTGGACTTGGGTGGCTATTTCCTTTCCCATGTTAGGGAAGTTTTCGGTTATAATCTCTTCAGATATTTTCTCGGGTCCTTTCTCTCTCTCTTCTCCTTCTGGGACCCCTATAATGCGAATGTTATTGCGTTTAATGTTGTCCCAGATGTCTCTTAGGCCGTCTTCATTTCTTTTCATTCTTTTTTCTTTATTCTGTTCCTCAGCAGTGAATTCCACCATTCTGTCTTCCAGGTCACTTATCCGTTCTTCTGCCTCAGTTATTCTGCTATTGATTCCTTCTAGTGTATTTTTTATTTCAGTTATTGTATTGTTCATCACTGTTTGTTTGTTTTTTAATTCTTCTAGATCTTTGTTAAACATTTCTTGCATCTTCTCGATCTTTGCCTCCATTCTTTTTCTGAGACCCTCAATCATCTTCACTATCATTATTCTGAATTCTTTTTCTGGAAAGTTGCCTATCTCAACTTCATTTAGTTGTTTTTCTGGGGTTTTATCTTGTTTCTTCATCTGGTACATAGCCCTCTGCCTTTTCATCTTGTCTATCTTTCTGTGAATGTGGTTTTTGTTCCAGAGGCTGCAGAATTGTAGTTCTTTATGGTTCTGCTGTCTTCCCTGTGGTGGATGAGGCTATCTAAGAGGCTTGTGGAAGTTTCCTGATGGGAGGGACTGGTGGTGGGTAGAGCTGGCTGACTTCCCAACAGTATCCTATACGATCAGTGGACATTTGTCTCTCTATTTTTATGTGAAGCTCAGATTGAGATAGAAACTCAGCTCTATTATATGCATATGTGGAGACACTTCTTATATTTAATCTAAAAATTATATACACTGGATACCTTAATTTAATTACTCCATTAAGAATGATTTAGCACCTAATATGTAGCAACCGCTGTGTTAAGGACCACAACTTCTAATATGATTCCTATTTGGTGTTGGCTATCTTGGAGCTCTCAGCCAGTAGGGGAAACAAACTTACAAGGTGGTATTTTATTTACTATTATAAAGGTGTTATATGTATAGTATGTTTGGGGAACTCAGAGGGGAGAACCAAATCTAAGCACTGGGTGAAAATTTAATTAATTTTATCTTTCCTGACTGATTCCCAAATTATAAAGAAAATTAATCATAAAGAAAATTAATCATAAGCAAGCTGAATCATTTACAATTTCAGTATATTTGAAATGTCCTAGAAAGCTTTCTTATTCAGCCAAACCTCATCAAGCTTTTTCTTCAAATAAAATATTTTTATAAAGCAAATGGTCTTCATTTTTTGAAGCTGTAAATATGAATGTACTTCACATAACAAATTATGACTGGAGCCTTGTTATTTCTTCACCACTTGCTCTTACCTTCCATCCTCCTCCTTATTGGAGATTCAGAACACTGAGAACAATGTTGAGAATCCTGACCCAGAAGGTTGTTTCTGGTATTCCCTTCATACAGAGTAATAAAACAGAGTTAAACGCAAATAACATAGCAGGCCCATTCCAGTTTATTAATCATTTAAAATTTGTTGTGTTTAACATAAAAGTCAAAGATAAGAGTATATATGACATTTCTACATATATATATGACATTTCTATGCCTTACATTTGGGCAAAAGGGACTGTCTAAATTATTGATGAATAATCTATAACCTCTGATTTTCTTGAAGCTCAGGGGTTTGACAATGCATTTCAAGATCTGATTTTAGGCTTATCTTATTTTAAAGAGATAATTTCATTCTGAGAAGATCAAACTCAACCTGTCTCCCACAGTGTCCCGTGGAATTCATCAGTGGTCCCCTATCCCTGTCTAAGAGACCATAATAGCTACTTGGGTTTACCTGCATGTGGGTATAGTAACCATAGACTGCTTGAAATGGGAAGTGGAAAGGAGTGGTGAGCGAACTCAGAAACTGATCCCTGAGCCCATAAAAACAAATATTGTAATGCAAGTTTGCCTGACATTCATGATTATTCATGCTTCAGTGTTGTGCATGATGGTGAGTGCAGCCAAATAGAAGAGGGTGATGGGAGAGAATTCCCTGGGTTTGGGTTGGGGAGCAGGGACTGTTGAAGGCTATTTCAGAAATATGCTTCATATTACTGCCTCAGATGTCACCAAGAGAAAAATGATAGATTGAATTTAGGAGCATATTTATGTAGGTGTTTCAAAAAAAAGCTTCAAAGCATCTGAACATCAACATTTATATAAAAGGGGAACATTGTTATCCTATTATGTAATCTATTTTAATAAAGCATCATTTATTTTTAACAAAATATATTCTTCAGTAATGGAGGTAAAATAATTACAATTACAATATTTAAACAGAGCTGCAGATCTCACATTTGCAGATTTCTAAAATGCACGTTTTTTATTAGGACATTTATTTAATTGCTTTATTAGAGAGCAAATAGAAGTGTCTTAGCAGGGTACAATTCATTTTCTCAAGCACACAAAAGTCTAAGCTGATAGGTGGCTTATGGGGCAGGACACCTCAGCTACAGGAGGTCATACAAGTACACAGGCTCTTTCTACCCTCTTGCTTCATCATCTCCATCTGCACAGCCAGTTCTGGCTCACCCTTTGTCCATAACAGCCCGTAGGACGAAGGAAAGAGGAAAAAGGAAAACAGCTTCCCATGAAGGATATGATTAAGAAATTGTACATATGATTTTCCCGCACATCCCGCTGAACAGGATTAAATTCTACATTAAGTCCTTGCCGCAAGAGGGGCTGTAAAATGTTCTTGCTAGCTAGGTAGCACTAAGCATAACAAAACTCAGATTTCCCTTACTAGGGGGAGAATGGAAATTGAGGGAATCAACTGAATGAATAGTTTATTCTTTTTACCTAGTGTGATAACTGACAGTGAGGAAATATTCAAATGGAGAAGATTTTCAGCAGTTATTTAGTTAAATTGCCAGTGTCATATGGATAAACTCAAAGTCAGGGAAATCAAGGCAATTGATAATACTCAAAATTCAAACATTTTAATAAGAAATAGTTTAAGAATTCTAGTATGTTTTCAGAATGACTTTTAAGTTAAATTCTCAGTTACTTTTTTACTTATTTAATGTTGATTTCTCTAGTATTGTTTATCAGCCACATTTCAAATCATTATATGAAGAGAAATGTTAAAAGTAGAATTAGTTTTGATAATATGTAAACATTCTATCATCATGGATTTCAATAAATTTGATCTGTTAATTCTTTCAGGTTATATTTGATTATTTTTATTTAAATTTCTAGTTTTGTAAAACACAGTAAATTTCTATGACATAAGCAAATCTTTAAAGAGAGAAATGGGAAATAAGTTATATGCCTTATCTCAGTAGAAGGTTGGAAAGTGCGAATTGCTTTTTTTTTTATTTCACTGAATTTCTGAATTTCAATCAGCTTTGATGTAACAACTGTTGGTTGACCTGATTAAAGTGAACCTCTGATCCAGTTGATTTAAGGCTACTTTGCTGCTACCAAAGAATGTAAAATATGTTCTATTTTAGACAACCATCTGGCCCCTAAATTCAAAACTTTACTTGACTACAGTTCTAGGAAACAGACTTTTTGTTTCTAATTAAATTATATTTTACTCTGTTGTATATAAAACTTCTTACAGTTTGGCAAGTACTTTTTTTTCAACTTACATAAATAATTTCCCTTCATCATGAATTTTACCTGAATAAATCAGGTGGAACTGTTAGTAGAACGTCAATCATTGTGAATAACAGATTCTGAAGTTTTCAGAGAACTATGACAAGAAAGAGAGAAAGAGAGAAAAAGGAAGAGAGGAAGGGGGAGAGAGGAAAGAGGAGAGAGGGAAAAGAAAGAAAACATAAGAAAGGAAGGAAAGAAAAACAATATTCCAGATGAAAATAATTTATGTAACCATCTTTTTCAGACAGGATCACATTCTATACTGATAATCTGATAGATAAAGTATACTTCAAGATTTCTACAGATTATTGATATAATCAATATATCTTTTTGAGCATCCAGTGAAGTTTCCTTCAATTATTTTTGTGGCAGTATTGATAATTTTTGTGTTTACCTTGATGACATGGACAGTTCATATTAGTATTGAAGAGATTATTGTAGTAATCCTGTTGTAGAGATATTATTGCTCTACATTATTGTACCATTTTAGGCTCTAAGTGGTGGTCTCCAGTGGTGGTTTGTATTGATGATTTCCAGTATAATCCCTGAAAGTTGCTTTTGAAAGTTTTACATGTTCTGAAAGTATTTATAGAGTTCATATTGTGGTGTTCCCTGTGTCAGGAGCTGGAGATAACGAGTTAAATCATATTGATATCGTATTTGTTCTCAAGTAAGAGTCTACTTAACAAAAGGGAAGTTCCTGGTTCAGGCTTTAAATTCAGTATAAACAAACAAAATTTCCCTCTTATTTAAACGTGTTTTTCATTATAAGTGTAGAAAATTATTTTTGAAAATCAAACGATATAGAAATGTGCAAAAGAAAAATTTAAAGCAGCCATCCCAAACATTCATCATGCTTTGAGTAACACTTGAGTGTGCTATTTATCCTTCCTGACATGCACACACATATGCATGTTGACATACACATATATATTTTATATATATTATATATATACATGCATACATATTGACATTTTCCGTTTATAGCGAAATGGGTTTCTACTATATATGTGTTTCTGCAATGTATTGTTTTTCACTTGGCAATATAGACACACCTCATTTTATTGTGCCTCACTTTATTGAGCTTCACTTTATTGCACTTTACAGATACTGTTTTTTTACAAATTGAATGTGGCAACCGTGCATCAGTCAAGCCTATCAGCTCGATTTGTTCAACAGCATTTGCCCACTTTGTGTCTCTGTGTGACATTTTGGTAATTCTCACAATATTTTAAACGTTTGCATTATGATTATATTTGTTGTGGTGATCTGTGATCAGTGATCTTTGATGTTACTATTATACTATGACTTGCTGAAGGATCAGATGATGGTTAGCATTTTTTAACAATAAAGTATTTTTAATTAAGGTATATGCATTTTTTTAGACATAATGCTATTGCACACTTAATACGTTACAGTATGGTATAAACATAACCTTTATATGCACTGGGAATCCAAAAACTTTGTGTGAACTGCTTTATTGTTGTATTTGCTTTAACACAGTGGTTTGGAACTGAACTCACAATATCTTGGAGGTATGTCTGAATATTCTTAACTCCCATGTCAATGCCTAGAAATCTACTAAAAGCATTTTAATGCTTGCATAGCATTCAAAGGTAGGGTTATATCATACTTAATTTGCCCCTGTTATATATTTAGTTCATGTTGTCTACAATTTTTGCTGTCATATATTATGTGACAACAAACTCATATATGTATATACACACACATGCATACTTTTACATGTTGTGTTTTCTTTCTAGTTTTCTTTTTTTTTTTAAACAAATATTATAATCATTTACTCTGTGGGAATTCACTGGTTGAATTTCCTGAGATCTCTGCCTCGAGGGAACTAACCTCCTAGAGGAGGAGACAGATAATAAATAAATCAATACATGAAGTTGATTATCACAGACTGTGATAAATTTATGCTGAATGATCAAGATTTTACTGAGAATATAACATCTGAATAACTAAAGATTGACTTCTGGTTTCCAGTCTGGTACGACATATAAGAAACTTGGAATTCATCTCTTCTGTACATGTAAGACAAAAGCTGAAGAAACTGAAAATCAACACCTCTTTTTAGATCCATCAGAGAACTAATGTCTTAAGGCAAACCACTTTCCCCCAAATTGAGGAGACACACAGGTAGATAGAGAGTCACAACTTACCACAGCAGAAGACTCAGAACCAGTACCTGGACAGGAAAACCTAAACTATAATTAACAAATTGATGGAGACTCATCGTGGACATGTTTGAGAGTTAAAAATTCTGGGGAGGAAGGTGATTCTTTAGTATGACTCCACATTTTTTTGAGTTTTACCACCAGGAGCTCTATCAGTTTCTCACAGTGAATTTAGAGAAAAAAAAATCTCTCATGCTTCTGGCAATACAGACATGGTTGAACTGAACAGCATCATCAATCAACTAGATCTAAATGACATCTGTTATGAACCAAATTTTTGTGTCCCCCCCCGAAATATTAATATGTGGAAATTCTAATCCTCAATATGATGGTATTAAGAGGTGGGGCCCTTGGGAGGGGGGTGATTATGTGGAACCCTCATGAATAGGATTAGTGCCCTTATGAAAGAGCCCCAGAGAATTCTCTTGCTCTCCTTCTGACATATGAGTACAAAATGAGAAGATGACCATCAGTGTATTATGAAGAGGGACCTCACCTCTTTATCAGAACCCAGCTGTCATCAGAACCTGACCGTGCTGGCACCCTGCTATCAGACTTTCAGCCTCCAGAATTGTAAGAAATAAAATTCTGTTGTTTATAAACCACCTGGTCTAGGTATTCTGTTATAGCAGCCTGAACACACTGATACAACATCTTTAGACTATGTCATGCAACAACAGTGGAATACACATTCTTTTCAAACTCACAGGGAACATTAAACAAGAGAGACCACATTTGGAGACATAAAGCATTCCTTAACAAAATGAAAAGAATTGAAATCATACAAAATATCTTCTCTTAGCTCAATGGAATTAAACTAGAAACATAAAGATAGCTAGAAAATTCCAAAATACTTGGAAATTAAACAGCACACTTCTAAATAACACAGAGGTCAAAGAAATCTCAAGAGAAATTAAAAATATTTTGAACCAAATAAAAATGACAATATAACTTAAAATTTGTGGGATGCAGCAAAAGCAGTGATTAAAGGGGAAGTTGGAGCATTGAATGTTTATATTTTAAAAATAAGAAAGATCTACAATCATAATCCAAGCTTTAACCTTAAGAAACAAGAAAAAAGAAGAGCAAATTAAACACAAAGTAAGCTGTAGAACAGAAATAAAAATTAGAGCAGGAATCAGTGAAACCAAAAAGAAGAAACCAATGAAAAAGAATCAACAAACCCAGAAGCTGGTTCTCTAAAAATATCAATATAATAGAGAAAAATCCCGTCGTGCTAAATACTGTAAAAGTATTCTAATCAGTGTGAACCAGAGCTGAGCCAATAATAGAACAAACTTTAGTAATTTTGAGGAAACACAAAGAAGTTAGTATGACTGGAGCTCTAGATCATGAGGGAGTAAATCAGAAGTTAATACATGTACCGCTTTGTAGAGAATAGTAAGGGGTTGCATTCCTTCTAAGAAAAACAGAAAGTCCTTTGAAAATTTAAGGAGATGACTTGTACATATTTTAGCAATCATTTTGACAATGTTGAGAAAGGTTGAAGAAGAGCATGTTTATAAACAAGAAAACCAGTAATTTAGCTTTTGCAGAAGTTTAGTTTATAATGATGATGATTTGATTGTAAAGCAATTATACTCCAATAAAGATGTTAAAATAAATAAATAAATAAATAAAATGCTGGTGATTTGGATGTTGGAGTGGTAGCCAAAGTAAAGAGAAACTATTGTCTTCAAGATATAATATTATCGAGAATATATTCCTAGAAACACACTGCTCAAAGAATTTGTAAATTCTTAATTTGGAGAGGAACTATGAAGTTATATTCCAAAAAATCCAGTATTTAATTACATTCCAGCCAACAAGGTACGAGTAATGAATGGTCAGTAATATTCGTTACCATTTTTTTTTGGTCTGTCACTTTTCCCTCAAAAATTTCGACTCTACTTCCCACAGTCAGCAGTTAAAGCTGAATGTCTCTAATTTGAGTGCAATTCCCACTTTAGCTATCATGCTGTGCTTTTCGTTTGAGGAATTTGTTCAGAGACCTATAATTATCTTAGTCAACTTGTGTAATAATGTACTGTCACATTTTGTATGCTTTCTAACCAGGGATATATTGTTTCGCTTTTATTCACTATGAATTTTAGTTCCAGAAAAGTTCTTCCTTTGTGCAGTGTCAAAACTCAGGGATACAAGAAAATTGAAAGACTTGTGTCACCATGAGTAGTTGTCTGAGCATGTGTAATAATATCCGTTTGTCATCTGACACAGAAATTTCAGGGAGTTGTACTGATTCAGATAGAAGATTAAAAATACCAACTTACAAATTTGATCCTCTGTTCCTCCTACATGTTATTGTCTTCCGAGCCAATCCTAATCAAAAATGCCAGTTAAATTTGCATTTCATAATTACGTTAGAAAAAGAACAGAAAGATTCTCATTATTTCATAATTTATAAAATTAATTCCTATAAAAACTTGACATAAAATTTACTAAAATATCAGTATTCCTTATTTTGCCATGATAAATCTAAGTTGTGTTTTCAAAAGGGACTAATGAGCCTGCAAATTGAATAATCTATTTTCTTTTCTTGATAGAACAGAACTCTGATGATTTGGGGAAAAAAACACATTTTCTTTAAATTAATGCCCCAATGCCTAGGTCAGGCTTGGGTAGTAAGAGGAATTCAGTAAATATTTATTGAACAAATGGATAAAAGATGATTATTTAGAAAATTTAACATAGTAAAATGGATCTTTAAATAACAGCTTTATTGAGATATAATTCATCAACCATAAACTCACCCATTTAAAGCATACACTAATTTTTAGTTTATTCACAGAGTTGCACAATACTAATATCACAATCAATTTTAGAATATTTCATCTTCCCCCACCAAAAAAAGAAACAGCCATTAAGAGCCACTCACGCACTCATCGCTCTCCAACCCCACCATGGCCACCATAGGAAATGATTAATCTGCTTTCTGCCTCTATAGATTTACCTCTATAGATTTATACACACACACAAACACACACCCATATGATATGTGTATTTCGTGACTAACTTCTTTTACTTAATATTTTCAAGGTTCATCAAGGTTGTAACCTGTATCAGTACTTCATTATTTTTATAGCCAAATACTATTCCATTTTATGAATATACCACATTTTATTTATCCATTCTTCAGTTGATAAATATTCAGGTTGATTCCACATTTTTGGCTACTACGAATAATGCTGCTATGAACATTTGTGTACATGTTTTGTGTGGATTTTTGTTTTCTGTTCTCTTGGGCAATATACCTAAGAGTGGAATTTCTGAGCCATAAAATAATGCTCTGTTTAAGCTTAGGGAAACTGCCAGACTGTTTTCCAAAGCAGATGCACAGTTTTACATTTCTGCCAGCAATATATGAGGGATTTGGGTTCTTCATTTTCTCATTAAAACTTGTTATTATCTGAATTTTTAATTCTAGTGGATTTGAAGGGGTATCTGATTGTGGTTTTTATTTGCATTTCTCTGGTGGCTAATTGCTTACCATCAGATTTTCATTTTTTTAAAGTTCTGTTAACTTTTTGACTTAACTCAGAGTCGGCTTCCTCAAACTCTGTTCTAACTAAAGTCAGTTTCCTCAGGAAGAGCTTCATAGCTCTGGTAACATGAATGACTCAGGTAGAACAATTACTCTATGTCTGTGGCTGGGTGGAGGAAGAGAGTCCCAGATACGTTAGCTTTAGCTGTTTATGCCTAGAATAGAGCTTCTGCAACACAGAACTAGAATAGAGGATAAATGCTAGTTGCCTACCCCTCTGAAAAGACAGTACTCTCTCTCCCCACGTTCCAAGTAAAGGGATGTTCCAAGCCCTTTACTTCGAACATGGGGAGAGAGAGTACTGTCTTCCTGGCCACATTCATCTGTCTGGATCTTCTGCCATGCTGAGTTGGTGTGCTTGCGCATGGAGGGTGTGGTGGGGTGGAGCTGGATATGGCTCAAGTGTCATCACTGTTCTTATGGAGAATTTAGAAATAAATAAAAATTATATGTAAAAATGTAGCTGTCCTGTTTTCCCAGCACCACTTACTGAAGAGACTGTCTTTTCTCCATTGTGTATTCTTGACTCCTTTTGTTCATATATTAATTGACCATAAGTGTGTGGGTTTATTTTTGGGCTTTCTGTCCTGTTCCATTAATCTATATGTCAGTTTTTGTGCCAGTACCATAGTGTTTTGATTATAGTAGCTTTGTAGTATAGTCTGAAGTCAGGGAGTGTGATTCCTCCAGCTCTGTTCTTTTTTGGCCATGCCATGCGGCTTGAGGGATCTCAGTTCCCTGACCAGGGATTGAACACCAGCCATAGTAGTGAAAGCACTGAATCCTAACCAGTAGACCACCAGGGAACTCCCTCCAGCTCCGTTCTTCTTTCTCAAGCTCCGTTCTTCTTTTGTCTATTTGGGTCTTTTGTGTTTCGATACAAATTTTTAAATTTTTTGTTCTAGTTCTGTAAAAAAAAATGCCATTGTTAATTTGATAGGGATCGCATTGAATCTGTAGATTGCCTTGGGTAGTATGGTCATTTTAACAATATTCATTCTTCCAATACAGGGTATATTTTTCCATCTGTTTGTGTTGTCTTCAATTTCTTTCTTTTGCCTCCTTATCTATGTTTATTCCCAGGTATTTTATTCTTTTTGATGATATAGTAAATGGGATTGTTTCCTTAATTTCCCTTTCTGACATTTTGCTGTTAGTGTATAGCAATGCAACAGAATTCTGTGTATTAATTTTGTATCCTGCAACTTTACTGAATTCATTGATGAGTTCTAGTAGTTTTCTGGTAGCATCTTTAGGATTTTCTATGTATAGTATCATGTCATCTGCAAACAGTGACAGTTTTACTTCTTCCTTTCCAATTTGGATTCCCTTTATTTTTGTCTTCTCTGATTTCCATGGCTAGGACTTCCAAAACTATGTTGAATAAAAGTGGTGAGAGTGGGCATTCTTGTCTTGTTCCTGATCTAAGTGGGTATGCTTTCAGCCTTTCACCATTGAGTATGATGTTAGTGGTGAGTTTGTCATATATGGCCTTTATTATGTTGAGGTATGTTCCCTCTATGCCCATTTTCTGGAGAGTTTTTGTCATAATGAATGTTGAATTTTATCAGAAGTTTTCATTCATCTATTGAAATGATTATCTGCTTTTGATTCTTCAATTAGTTAATGTGGTGTATCACACTGATTCATTTTTGGATATTGAAAAGTCCTTAAACCCTGGGAAAACCCAGGGTTGAAAACCCTGGGATAAATCCCACTTGATCATGGTGTATGATCCTTTTAACGTATTGTTGGAGTTAGTTTGCTAGTATTTTGTTGAAGATTTTTGCATCTATATTCATCCGTGTTATTGGCTTGTAATTTTGTTTTTTGTGGTATCATTGTCTGGTTTTGGTATCAGGGTGGTGTTGACCTCTTAGAATTTGTTTTGGAAGTATTCCTTTCTCTGCAAGTTTCTGGAATAGTTTCAGAAGGATAGGTGGTAACTGTTCTCTAAATGTTTGGTGGAATTCACCTATGAAGCCATCTGGTCATGGACCTTTGTTTGTTGGGAGTATTTTAATCATAGATTCAATTTCAGTACTTGTAATTGGTCTGTTCATATTTTCTATTACTTCCTGGTTCAGTCTTGGGAGATTGTACCTTTCTAAGAATTTGTCCATTTCTTCTAGGTTGTCTATTTTATCACTGTATAATTGCTTGTAGTAGTTTCTTGTAATTCTTTTTATTTCTGTGACTAAATAAATAAATACAAATAAAGAAACATCTCCCATGCAGAAAAATTCTAAATCATTTATGTAAAACTACCCTCAAGGAGGTGGAGCAAACCTCTTTTCTTCTTAACTATGGCTATGCAGAGTGACTTCCGGCCAAAGAGTATAGAATGGGGAAAAGCATAACTTTTCAGTGAAAAACTTGATGAATACTATCTCAGCCAGGTGATCAATGTCAATATCAGTGGTAATTAGGCATGTAGATAGTATGTGCCCTTGATATGATTTGATGAGAATGGCACTTCACCTCTCGTCTTCTTTCTGAAAACCCATAACCCCAATCTAATGAGCACAACATTAGATATGTCCCCATGAGGGAATTTCTACAAAATACCTGACTGCTACTCCTTAAAACTGGCAAAGTCATTAAAAAAAAATTTTTTTTTAAAGTCTAGTAGACTGTCACAGCCAAGAGAAGCCTAAGGAAATATGAGTACTAAATGTAATGGGGGATCCTAGGTGGGATCCTGGAACAGAAAAAGTACACTAGGTAAAAACTAAAAAATTTGAATAAATTATAGACCTCAGTTAATAATAATGGTTATGTGTCAATATTGGCTTATTGTGACAAATTTATCATGTAAAATGGTAATAGGGAAAATTAGATTTTTGGATACAGGAACACACTATACTATCTTTGCAAATTTACTCTAAAATTATTTATAATAAAGACATTTTTGAAAATCAAACTAGTTCTTGTGAATCCAGTGCAATGTTATTGCTACAAATGGGAACATCTTCTGTAAAGATCAACTTCTCTTTTTTACAACCAGTAGCTATGATTTGCTTTTTAATACAGATCTGGTACTGATCAAAGAATTAAAATATATTTATGTCACACATTAAGTTTAGGTTACCTTATAATTACTAGATGACTATTAAATATGGTAGAAATTATTGTGTGAATATTTTATAGAGGATATTTTCAAGTATAAAATTATCATATGAGATACACATTATGAACATGTGTGCTTCAATAGAAACATTTTACTAATTTTTCCTTAAAATGCTTTTTCATAAAGACCATCCAGTATAATGTGAAGTATACATTTGGTCCTCATTGAACTTAATATATTTTCAGTGTCTTCTTTATTCCCTAACTTTCATTTTACAAATTTCAAGTTTACACTGATTTATAAAAATTATCTTTTATATAGATTCTCTAACTTTTAAATTTTGCTTTAGCTCTCTCGCTCTGCTATATAAATTTATTTGTTCGCTAGTTTGTTTTTCAGACACTGAGTGATTAAGTGGACATCATGACATTTCCCCCCTAAAATTCTGTGTATATCTTTATATGCATATCATAAGAATAAGACCATTTTCTTACATAAACACAATATCATTATATGACATTAGAAAATTAGCAACAATCTCAGGAAATATCCAATATATAGTACATTTTCAAATATCCCCAACTGTCACAAAATGTCTTTTACTGATATTTATAAAGTAAGAATTCAGTCACAGCTCCTGAATTGCTTTGTTATGACTTTTTGTGTATTTAATCCAGAATTTCCCCTTACATTTTAGACCCTGAATAGCCAAAGCAATCTTGAGAAAGAAGAACAAAGCTGGAGGTATTGGATTTCCTAATTTCAAACAATATTATAAAACTATAGTAACAAAAACAATATGGCACTGGCATAAAAAGACATAGATCAATGGAACAGAATAGAGAGCCCAGAAATAACCCCACACATATATGGTTAATTGTTTAATGAAAAGGAACCATGAATATACAATGAGGAAAGGATACTCTCTTTAATAAATGATGTTTGGAAAACTGGATAACCACATAGAGAACAATAAAACTGGACCCCTATCTTACACCATCCACAAAAATAAACTCAAATTATATTAAGGACCTGAAACCCTAAAACTTGAAGGAATCATTGGAAGTAAGCTCCTTGAATCAGACTTTGTGATGATTAAAAAAAAATTTTTTTTGCACTTGACACTAAAAGCGAAGGCAACAAAAGCAAAAATAAACAAGTGAGACTACATCAAACTAAAAAGCATTTTAAGGCAAAATTAGTAAACAAAGAGTGCATTTGAGGAATTGAGAGTTCAAAGTATAGTTTCATTGGTTGAGTTATAAAAGTCTTTCATTGGCTGAGCTCTTGCCAGGCCAAAAGAGGAAGTCTTTCTCCTTCCTCTTGGGCTCTGCTAATGTCATAGCAGACAATTTTTATTTTAATTGAGATTACTGTTTATTAATTTTTATACAGTGATCCCACTTCTGATTAAATATCCAAAGGAAATGAAATCATTATCTTAGAAATACATATGCACCCCCATATTCATTGCAGCATTATTTACAATAGCCAAGACATGGAAGCAACCTAAGTGTACATCAGTGGAGGGATGGATAAAGAAAATGTGGCATATATGTATAATGTACATAATAGAATATTATTCAACCACAAAAAGAAGGAAATCTTACCATATGTGACCACTTGGATGGACTTTGAGGACATGCTACCTGAATAAGTCAGATAGAGAAAGAGAAATACAGGGAAAGTATCATCTCACTTATATGCAAAAATCTAAAACAAAAACAAAACCCAGACTCATAGATAAAGAAAACAGATTGGTGGTTGCCAGAGGTGGTGGATGGGAGGGAGTGGGAAAAATGGACGAAGGTGGTCAAAAGGCAAAAACTTCCTGTTATTAGATATGTTCTGGGGATGTAATGTACAACATGATGACTTTAGAATATGAAAAAAAAGAAAAGTCTTACGTCTGGGTGTCTCTGTCTTTAGACACCTAAAGGTAATTTTGTCCTTAACTATTCCAATAAATTTACATCAAATCCTTATCCTCTATCCTGGGATAGTCCCTTCCCAACATATTCCTGAGGGTTAACTTCTTTTACCCAACTTATGTTCTGATTTATATTAATAATCATTTTGCAATTTTTGGCTAGACAAATTTTAATCACTCTTAATGAGGAAATCCTAAGATAGATAGACTATTCATGGCTTTACTGGAGCCTAAAGCAGTGTTCTAAACAGCTTGCATCCAAGATTGAACTTTGACCATATTTTGACTTCCTTGCTTCCTTAAGTTCCAGCTACTCTTCCAAGCTCAGTACTCCAGCATCCCAATCTATTCAAGTTACATATATACACCCATTAAATTCCTCTGGTGCTTAAGTTAGGAATACATGGTTTCTCTTACATATATCCAAATTTCATCAGCTATGTGAATAAAGAACCACAAGCTTGAATCTATAAATTCTTTAGCTCAAAGCAGGGATTGAGAATCTGGACTTCCTGTGAACATGCTAAAAATTTTTCTTCTGAGCTGCAGTGCTGTGGTAGCCAAAAGCAAATGTTGAGCTTGATCCTTTAGAATGCCAGCTTATAATATTAGTAGAATGTATAGTTTCACTAGGTTCAAGGTAAGGAAATTCTTCAGAAAGATTGAGGCTCTGAGAATTTGAAAGTTTTATGTAAGAGAATTATAAAATCACAGAGTGTATCAAAATATCAACTCCCACTGAGTCTCACTTGTCTGCTGAGGCAGATTCTCTTGCTAGAAGATGTTTTAATTTCTCAGTATAAGAGACATACCATTCAAAAAGAAGGACTCAAATTGTCCCTATGGCACATGTTCCCTATAGATTTTGTATTTTTCCCCCAGACACGCAATTAAGTCATAATTCAGCATGCACCATGTTCATTTACAAAGTCAAACTTAAAATATACATAATTGAAAAATTTTATAATTTATTTATATCAGCAAAATTTTGTAGATATATGGTAGGAATCGATTCCTAGTGATATAAACCAAATACACAAAAGTATAGTTTATTATTTTTAAACAGTATTAGATAATATACCATCTTTTATTAAACAGTAAAACCTAATATATTTCTGTGAAACACAGATACACATGCTTTATATATGAATGAAATATAAAATAAAGCATAAGCAATGAGAAATAAGTTTTAGATTCAGCTGTGTCAATAAATATATGATGCATAAATATTTATTGAGTTAAATATGATAGTTCACACCATTGAGGACTTTTCTTATAATTTCACCAAATGGGAACTCAATTGATGCAAACTAAATGGTTCTGAGATTATATTAACTCCTGGAATAACATATAGATAAAAATACGAAATAGGGATCCTGCAATGGATTTACCTTATGAAATCTTATCATTCAACTCCTTAAACATAATTCCTCATGTTATCCCAGGAGACATCCCCTTCATCAAAGCTTGAGAAAAATATTGGTTTTGAAAACACCCACGTCTTTGAAGAGTGCATAGTGGATATTTTCTGAAGACTGGAGATACAGGAGGGAGACATAATAGTTGAAATAATCTCTCTGCCTTTTTGTAGTAACAGTAGGATCCCAGCATACTAGGAGTCAAGTAGTAGGGTTAACAATAGAAGAAATGTAGGGATGATTTGAGGAAATGGCAGGAGAGCTAGCATGGATATCAGCATAGTCTAATAAGGTATTTTTCGAATTAACTAATTGATCATGGAGTTTTCAGGATCTAAACAGACAGCTCACAAAAGGCCATATTGATTTGCATAAGTAAAAATTTCTAGTTCCACTAGCATAAAGCCACTCACTTTCAAGAACTCTGTTTTGAGTTCACCCACTTAGAATAACTTCAGTGAAGGGAGATGTTGATGAAGGACACTGCGGTAAGAACACAATTACATTCTGTGAACTTTTTATCCGAGTCTCCATGTCATTGGCCCATGGATATTAACCAAGGTAATTTTACTGGAAAAGGAAATAACCAATATTTTGGATTATTGGACTTTGAAAACTGAACAAAAACTAATTTCTGACAACCTAGGATGCAAGGTGTGGTCCGTTAGTTAAATGGAAGTTTCTGTGTAGATCACAGAATTTTAACCAATATGCAGCTTGCAATAGATCAAATAAGATCTAGATCAGAACAAATTCCTACAGTGGCTTCCAGATCTGCAAAGTTAAAAGTATTATGGAAAATTTAGCAAGCCAAGATCCTTAGAACTCCTTCCCTATGAAAAGAATGAAATGAAAGTAATCCCATGATCCTAAGGACTGCAAAGATTAGTACCAATGTCAAAATTTTGAAAAATGTTTTTGTTGCATGATTTCTATCACTTTCTTGAACAGATTTTATAATTGAAACACAGGTGAATCTTGGAGAAGATAAATGATTGTAATAAATTTAATAAAATGACAACTTTCAGTTGTAGCTGCTGTTCTAAATGAGATATCCTTCTTGGAGTTTTCAGTACAATACAGACTCTTGTACTTTGCATGAAGTTATGTTCTGGCAAATGCTTATTTTCTCTGTGACAACAGATCTCAAAGTGTGAACTGTGGGACCCTGATGGGAGATGTTTGCGTATGTGTGCATGTGTGTGTGTGTATATGTGTTATGGCTAAAGCAAGTTACTACTTTTTTATTTAATGTATAAGAAAAATCAAGAGATATGGCTCCTGAAATTTTTCCTGGTGGCCGGTGGGACAAAACTATAGTTATATAATATAGAATATTTGCCTTTTTCAGTTTGGTGACATTTGCACAAATGATGCCTAAGAAGTAGTGGGTAAGACTGTTGGCACATTAGAACAAATCATTCTAGTGGTCCTTAAGAGAAGGAAATTAATATGGTGCTTGAGGACAGAGATTAATGTATCAATGCTTTGCAAGTTCTGAAGAAAATAATGTTTAACCTTAGTTTTTTGTTTTTTTTTTAAATTTTTAATTTTTTTTCAAAAGAAGCTGTCCCTGAAATATACAGACAAGAGATAGAGAGTCCCAAGCACAGAAGAAAGAATATAATGTTGCACGTATGATCTATCCAGAAGTTTGTCTGAACATACAATTGCAAATTGCAACAACATACCCACATTTTTCAGGAAGTCGTAGGGTAGCAGAGGTGACTGGGAGGAAATGAAGATCCACCAAGAGTTGAATCCACTCTTGCAACTTCTCTGACTTGGAGAGCTAGTTTAAATGACTCTCCAGCATTTCTGAACCATTAGGTAACACAAAGGAGTCTAGGTAATACTGGATTCCTCATTTATAATGTAGTATTATTACTTAATGTAGCTATAAAGCTGAAGTATGTTATTTAGAATGCATTTACATTGAGCTGGACTCTAACTTCTTTGGTTAAAAATTTGATTATAAGTATTATACTACTAAAACTGGAATATTGTTTCATCCTAGAGTTGGAAAACAGGCAAGACTGATTTTTATACCTTGCCCACTAAAAAATGGTAAATTATAAATGCTTTGTAAAGTAATATTACTGACAATGGTGCAACTATTGCTACTATTTAAGTTTTTATTGCTATTATATCAGAGTACTTGTCAATGTGAGATATAAGACAAGTTTATTCATTGCTAACTAGTTTATACTTTTAGGAAAATTAAAAGTATTTTTGCTTTTCCATCCTTGGTTTATGATTTAAAATAATAACTATTTGTTATTATAAATTATATTTATAATTATAATTTATTATAATTATAAATTTATAATATAATTTATAATATTATAAATTATATTTATAATTCTTAGTATAAGTTTGTTTTGGAATAATTATTTTGTGTTTCTTTTGACATTATCAAAGAGGTCATTCTTCATTTCTTCTACTGAAAAAGAAGAACTATTACCTCATGGAATTATTTAATAAACATTAAATTCATCCTCATATATAAAAAATTTGTATTTTCAGGAGAAAGTTTTGTATGTAACTGCCATAGAATATTATTATTATGTAAAATATTGTTTTGTCTTAGAGTAGCTTCAAGAGGAATTATATTCGAAAATAGGAACATTCTTTAAATATTGTGAAATCATACTATCAACTAGCATGAGGGCATTTTTTATAGATGTTTCCTAAATTTGTACTGAATAAAATGGTTACACTATGTAATGGCTATCATTTATTTTATTAAACCTTAATCCAAATAGTTGCTTTTTACCAGTTAGTTGTATTCATTCATTTTAAACTGAACTTCTTTATTTTGAGATAATTTTAGATTCACAGCCAGTTGTACAAATCATATTGAGAGATACCATGTACTCTGCACTTATTTTCACCCAATAGAAATATCTTGTGAAACTATAGTACAATATTATAACCAGGATATTGGTATTGGTACAGTCATGATGCAGGACATTTTCATCACCACAAGCAACTATCTCATTGCCCTTTTATAGCCACATTAACTTCCCTTCTGTCCTCACAGCCATCTTAACTCCTGACAATCACTAACGTTATCCATTTCTAAAATTATGTCATTTCAAGAATGTTTTAAAAATGGAATGATATAAAATGTGAACTTTAGATATTGGCCTTTTTCACTCAGTGTAAGTCTCAAAATACATCCAGTTTGCTGTATGTAACAAGAATTTGTTCTTTTCATTGTAGAGTAGCATCCATGGTATAGATGTACTACAGTTTGATTAACCATTCCGCCATTAAAGGGGTGGGTTCCAGCTTTTGGCTAATACAAGTAAAGTTGTTATAAATATTTTAGCACAGAGTTTTGTGTGAACATAGCTTTCATTTATCTAAAGTAAATACCAAAGTGTGTAATTGCTAGGTTGTATGGTAGTTACACGATTGATATTATAAGGATCTACCAAACTTTTCCAGAGAGCCTATACAAATTGATAAACCTTCCAACAAAGCATGAGTGATCCAGTTTCTTCATATCCTCTCCAGGATTTGGTTTTCACTGTTTTTTATTTCAACTATTCTAATAGGTATATAGTGATATTGTATTGTGGTTTTAATTTGCACTTCCCTAATGTCTAATGATGCTCAACATCTTTTCATGTAATTTTTTGGCATCTCTGCATCTTATTTAGTAAAATATCTCTTTATGTCTTTTGTCCATTTTCTAGCTGGGATTTTTGTTTATTTGTTTTACTGTTGGGATTTGAGAGTTCTTTAGGTATTCTACATACTAGTCCTTGTATTCTAGATAGGTGACTTGCAAATATAGTCTCCTAGTCTATGGTTTATCTTCATTCTTTTTCAGAGTGTTTAGCTGAGCAAAGATTTTTTAATCTTTATGAAGTCCAGTTTATCAATTTTTGCTTTGATGGATCATATTGTGATGTCAATTCTAAGTACTTTTTGCCTTGCCCTAGATACGCAAAGATTTTCTCCAAAGTTCTTTTTCGTTTATTTGTTTTGTTTTTTTTGTTTGTTTGTTTTCACTTATGGAAGTGCAATTGCTCCAGCACCATTACTTGAGAAGGCTATCTTTCCCCATTTGAATTACATTTGAACCTTTGACAAAAATCATCTGTGCATATATGTGTAGCTCTATTTCTGGTTTCTTAATTCTACTCCATTGTCCTATGTGCCTATGCCTCCACTGCATAGAGTCTTGGTTAATATAGCCATATATTTTTTATTAATATAGCCATTGTTTTTTTGCAATCAGGCAGTGCGGGGGCCACCCAGAATCCAGGAGTAAGGTGGTACTCTAAATTGTCAGCACCGCACTGGGACCCCGTGCTGTCTCCAGGCAGGTTTTTATTTTTTTTTTAATTAATTAATTAATTAATTTATTTTTGGCTGCATTAGGTCTTCGGTGCTGTGCGCGGGCTTTCTCTAGTTGCGGCGAGCGGGGGCTACTCTTCGTTGCGTTGTGCAGGCTTCTCATTACGGTGGCTTCTCTTGTTGCCGAGCATGGGTTCTAGGCACGCGGGCTTCAGTAGTTGTGGCATGTGGGCTCAGTAGTTGTGGCTCGTGGGCTCTAGAGCTCAGGCTCAGTAGTTGTGGTGCACAGACTTAGTTGCTCCGTGGCATGTGGGATCTCCCCGGACCAGGGATCGAACCTGTGTCCCCTGCATTGGCAGGAGGATTCTTAACTACTGTGCCAGTCTTGAAATCCAGTAGATTGATTACTCTCAACTTATTCTTCTTTTCCAAAATTGTTTCAGCTACTTCCTTTGCTTTTCCATACAAATTTAAAAATAATTTTATCCATACTTTAAAAGTCTTACTGAGATCTTGATAGGAAATGTTTTAAACTTTTATATCAACTTAGGGAGAATTGGCATCTTCATTATTTTTGACTGTACCAGTCCATAAGCACAGTGCCTTCATTTATTTAGATTTATGAGTTTCTTACATCAGTGTTTTATAGTCTTCAGTATATAAATTCTGTAAAAGTTTTTTTAGAATTTCTCCTAATTTTTTTGAGTGTTTGTATCTGGTAATGAATTGTTAGTTTCACTGTGCATGTGTTCATTGCTACTATATAGAAATACAATTGTTCTTTTTCTGTTTACATTAGTATATAGAAATATAATTGTTCTTTGTATATTTATTTTGTATCCTACAAACTTACTCAGCTAACTTATTAGTTCTAGTATACTGCTGTAGATTCCTTAGGGTTTTCTATATAGACAATAATTTCATCTGAAAATAGGAAAAGTTATTTTTCTTCTTTTCTGATTCTGGTAATATGCTTTTTTATTTTCTTGCACTGCCTAGAATTTCCAATACTATAGAGAGTAAGAGTGGTGAGAGTGGGCGATCTTGCCTTGTTTCAGATATTAAAGGGAAAGATATTCGGTCTTTCACCATTGGGTACAGTTAGTTGTAGATTTTATTTAGGTGTTATTTATCAAATTGAAGAAGTTCTCTATTCCTGTTTTTCAGAGAGTTTTTTTTTTTTTTTTTAACATGGATGGATGTTGAATTTTTTCAAATATTTTTTCCACACTGATGGATAGTATTGTATAATTTTTATTAGCCTCTTAATAAGATATTTTACATTGACTGATTTTGAATATTGAATAAACTCCATTTGTTCATGATGTATAATTTTTTGCATGTTGCTGAACTCTGGTAATTTTTTTTCTTATGACTACTGCATCTATATCCATGAGGGTTATTGGTCTGTAGTTTTCTTACTTTGTACTGACATGGTCTGTTTTTTTGTATTAGGGTCACACAAGCTTATAAAACTACTTGGAAAGTGTTCTCTATGTTTCTGTATCTGGAAAAAGTTGTGAAGAATTTATGTTAACTTTTCTTTAAACATTTTATAGAATATTCCAGTCCATCTGGGCCAGGAGATTTTTTTAAAGGAATTTTTTTTAAATCAGTAATTCAGTTTCCTTAATAGTTATAACTTATAATTAAAATAATCTCTTTCATATTGTGTGAATTGTGTTAGTTGGTGATTTGGGGGAATTTGGTCCATTTAATCTAAGTCATAAAATTTCTGTGTAGAGTTCTTTGTATCATTTTAAAAAATATTTTTGGTGTCCGCAGTGTCTGTAGTAATATCCCCTATTTTATTCCTGATACTGATAATTTGTGTTTCCTTTTTTCCTTTACATTATTCATAGAGGGTTGTCAATTTTATTGTCATTTTGAAACAAGGCAACTTTTTGTTATTTATTTTCTTTATTGTTTTTCTTTTTAAAATTTTGATGATTTCTGCTCTTATATTTATTGCTTTCTTCCTTCTTCTTACCTTAGTGTTATTTTGTTTTCCTTTTTCTAGGTCCTAGAGGTGGGAATTTAGATTACTGATTTGATATTTTCTATCTTTTTCAATATATAATGCAGTGCTGAAGTTTTCCTTTTTAGTATAGCTTTAGCTGTGTCTCCCAACTTTGGTAGATTGTATTTTCATTTTTATTTGCTTCAATATAGTTTCCTTTTCTGGCCTTATAGAATGAGTTGGGAAGTATTTTATTCTGTATTTTTTAGAAGAGTTTGAGAAGGATTGGTATTAATTCTTTTTTAAATGATTGTGGATTCACCAGGTAATGTTTCTGGGCCTGGGCTTTGGTTTGTGATAATCTTTTTATTACTATTTCAACTCAGGTTTTCTATTTCTTTCTGAGTCAGTTTTGGTAGCATGTGTCTTATTAAGAATGTGCCCATTTTACTAGGTTACCTAATTTGTTAGCATGCAGTTTTTATTATTGTTTTATTACCTTATAATTTTCTTTATATTCATAAGTTTGGTAGCAATAACCACTCTTTTATTTCTTATTTTAATAAATTGGGTCTTCTCAGTCTTTCTCCTCTCTTTCTATCATTCCAGCTAAAAGTTTTTGTTCTTCTTTAATGTTCTGAGGGAAACAACTTTTGGTTTCAATGATTTTTCTTTATTGTTTTTAATGTTCTGTATTGGATTTACTCCTTTTCTAATATTTATTATTTCCATCCTTATTTCTTTCCTTCTTCTTCCTTTGGATTTATATCTCTCCTTTTTTCCCTAGTTTATTAACACAGAAGGACAGGTTACTGATTTAAGATATTTCTTTTTATAATGTAGCTATTTAACATTATAAACTTCCCTCTCAGCACTATTTTAGTTGCATACCACAAATTTTGGAATGCTGCATTTTTTGTTTTTTTTCCATCTCAAAGTATTTTCTAGTTTCTTCTGTGATTTATTCATTGAGTCATTGGCTATATAATAGTGTATTGTTTAATTAACATATATTTGTGAATTTCAGAAATTTTCTTCTGTTTTTCTTTTTAATTTTATTCTTGTGTGCTCAAGAGAATATACTTTGTAAGATGTCAATTATTTTAAATCTATTGATCCTTATTTTATGGCCTCATATCTAGTCTGTCCTGGAGAATGTTCCATATATGCTTGAAAAGAATGTGTATTCTGCTTTTGATAACTAGTGTTTCTTTCTGTTCTTCCAAGTGGATACTCTCCATTGACCTATCCTGAAGGTAGCTGATTTTTCTTCTATCAGTTCAAATCTGCTATCCATCCCCTCTCTGATGTTTCTGCAAGTTACCATAAGATCAACATCAAGTAACTTTGACACTGTACCTTGACCCTCCCCCATGCCTCCTCACAATGGAGTTTGGGAACATGGAAGAATAGCGGGTCAATTTTGTGGTTTCCAGACTTTTATACCTGTCTTCATTGACTCCTTAATTCATTCAAACAAAGATTTATTGAGCACTCTATGTGCATCAGCTGCTCTTCTAGGATGTATCAACAAAAAACCCAGAAAATATCCATGTTGACATTCTTTAGGAGGTAGACAGGAAATAAACAAATACACACACATACTGTTACTGTTAAAGTAAAAGAAATAGATCTGATACAGAGTCAGATTTGTTCTTCCCTATTACAATATCAGGCATCTCTATGCTCTTTTAGAAAGGAAAAAAAGTAATGGAGAGCTGTAGACACAGATACTATTGTTTTATATAGAATAATTAGCACAATACTTTTTGAGAAGTTTTCCCATAAACAGTGACCTGAATAAAATGAGGGAGGCTGCTAGGCAGGGATATGGAAGGTTGAGGGAGCATTATAGCAGAGGCAAGGGCAAGTACAAATTACTAAATAGGAACAAAATTGGAGAGTTCAAAGAATAGCAAAGTTGACAAACAGTATGACTGGATCCCAGTGGAAAAAAAAAATGGTGAAGAAAGCAGAGTTTGAAGGAAACCAGATCCTATAAGGCCTCATAAGCCATGCTAGAAACTTAAATTAGTTTTTATTTATTTTCATTTAGTTTTAAAGAAAATTATACATCTTAAAAGAAAAATTCAGAAAGTAGAAGAATTTTGGGGAAATTTGCCTTCTGAATATATTACACGTACCTGAAAACAATATATAGCTCAAACCAAATTAAATGATCAAGCTTAAAGTTACTCCTGAATCATAACTGGCCTATTTCTACAGTCAGTAAGTACAAAGTGACTAGTACAATTTAATTATTCAAGATTACCCTTCAACTCTCACTTTTCATTTTAATTTCATGGGGACTGTTATTAAGTATTGACCTCTTAATTGTCTTTAGAATATCTACTAAAATTCATTTTCCAGGATAAATTTATTCCATCAGAATTGTTATAGTAATAAATACATGCAAGAGAAATAAAGCAATAAATTTACTATTGTAAATTTTAAACTATTTGTTTCTCTTTAATGTTCTCAAATCCTGGTGTCCATTCATATCTAGATGAATTTTACTCTTTGTAAGCCTGAAATAAATACAATTTTTCATCACTTTTTTCACTTAACATTATATCATTTTATTACTGTGCTGTTGTATCCATTCTATGCCTAAACCCGCAATTATAGTAAAGAACAATTGTATGTTACCAACTCAATAATGCAAGTTATATTTCATAATCAATACAGGGTACCTAATATAATATTAATTTACACATTATATTTATTATACAGGAAAATTAATTTGTAATTCAATTTGCCCTCATAGAATAAGGGTAAATTTACTCTGGTAGCCTTGCTTCAGTAACCTCATTATAGACTTTACCTTAGCACTAGATGAGTTTTTCTAAGATTTTGCACTGATTGAAATTTGACATGAAACAAAGGATATATATTTTCTTTCAGCACCAGTTTATAATTTCAGAATTCAAATGTGCTATTGTATAGCACTTCATTGGTTGAAAAAAATTTAATCCTGTCTAAAGGCAGTAGCAATGCATATTCAAAATGTTTCAAATGCTGTACCCCATAATTGTACATTTCCTAGTCCTGTTATGATTGCAGAATAAATATACTTTCATTTCAGTTTGTTATTTTAGAGATATGTCTTGTGGGTAAGAAAGAAAGTAATAATTTCTTGTCACAAGAAAGCTATAATTATGTGTATTTATATTTAACCTTTGTAGATGCTATTCATTAGCATCTAGTTGTGCCCGCATGGTTTATATTTTGATACACAACTTTTGTATAATGCCTGTAATGATTATGGTAATCTTTGACTTGGAACTTTTTTTTTCTTTAAAAGTACTGCATTAGTGTCAGAGTGCAAACTTCGAAAAACAAGGTTCTGGTGGCAGCCACACCTTTTTCTACTATTATAATAAATTCAATCATGTGAATACCACTTTTAGAAAACATCTGCTCTTTTGTTATAAAATTGTAAGATAACCCTGAAAGAACTGATCCTCAAGAGCAGATGCTGAAGAGGAAGAACATAGAACAGCACTGACTCAAGGGAAATCAAACTGATAAAATAAAAGGAGGGGAGAGATCTAGCTACCCTGAATTTTCACATCTTATAGTGACAAATAAAATTAAAATCCTTCTCATCAACTAGTTTTACTGTCTTGTAGAGGCAAGTAGAGCACATCATCAAGAAGAAATCTGCATTCTTTTTTAAGTATCTGTTTGATTCCTTTCATCATTTGTCATCACCTTCATGTAGGTTATGTATTATTAACAATAACTTTTGTACAGGTTTTTGAAACTTGAAATGAATTTTGCCACCCTGACATGTTTCTCAGTAGCTCATACACACTAATGTTTTGGATTTAGGGAATCACAACTGCTTTTATCCCTTAAAAATTTTTTTTTTAGATTTTGTTCTCACTTTTGAATGTGTTTATTGGAATAAAAAATAAGTAGAAAGTGCTAAAATTAGAGCAAAATAATCAGGATTCATTTTTGGCCTATGAATGGATTATTGTGTAATATGCTAATGGCTGAGGACAAGTCATTTTTGTCTTTCAGAGAGGGTAAAATAGGTGTTTTACCTCAAAACTTAAAATGTCATCTTTTTAGTTTCCAGATGTTCAAATACTATGAACATTCAAAAAAGAAATATAAAACAGAACATAAAATTTTCACATTTTATTTCACCCTACTACTAGACGTCATAACACTAATATTTATATTAAATATAACAATATATTCTGTTTGTACGTATGTGTGTATGTACACTTAGTACCTATGTCATAATCAATGATTGCCTATGTTATTTATTGTGATACTTCTCTTTTCTGGTACATATAATATGATTTTATTTTGCGAACATCTAGTTGAACATTATTATCTTATATAACTCAAAGTGAATTACCTGACTCTTGATGGATCAACAATTCCACTAGGGTTCTGTTATTATAATCTGGCTGAAAAGGCCAACCTCGATTTACAGTGCTTCTTACTAGAGAAGGTTCTTAGGGAAGAATGGATTTTCCACCCTGTTTGGGACTAATCTGTCTTCTGCTAAGAGCAGATCTTTCTTTCATTATCTTGTGGTAGATAAGCTGCTAGCCTAATATAGCACCCAATTTCTAAGTTTCTCAGGTACTCACTTACCTAACATAAATGTGGCCTTTTTATAATCCTCCTTTCTTCTAATTTGTTTGTTCTTACTTCTTTGCTTCTTCAGCAGTTTTCATAACACAATTACTTGAAAAAATTCACTGTGAATACAGCACTAATATTTACCCATTAATGTTATTTACTCGCTAATACAATTCTCAGTTTGTTTCTCAAGATAGATTTGTTAAAAACATTAAAACAGTTATCCTTATTTAAAATATTTAAAGGATTCAACACCCATTAAGCATAAGCTCTTAAGAACTGCAAAGATATAAACAAATAAAATGTGCTTTATTGTGATTAGTAATTGAAGTCAATGATGATATAACAGATTTGCAATACTGAATGATATTGAGTTCAGTTTCTTTTTATAAGATTTTGAGTATGATATTTATGTTCCAAATTATTTACTGAAACTGATTTTTTTATTGAAGTATAGTTGATTTACAGTATTTTGCCAATCTCTGCTGTACAGCAAAGTGACTCAGTTATATACATATAGACATTCTTTCTTTATAGTCTTTTCCATTATGGTTTATCATAAGATATTGAATATATCAATAGTTCCCTGTGCTATATGGTAGGACCTTGTTGTTTATCCATCCTATATATAATAGTTTACATCTGCTAATCCCAGATTAGCAGGGGAGGAAAGTGGGTGCGGTGGGGTAGGGAAGGACTGGGAGTTTGAGATTAACAGATGAAACTGATTTTGAATAAACTTTTGTGTTTCTCTATAGAGAATACTTCTCATATATTGCTTTTTGTCAATATCTCCCATTAGATATAAAGGACAACATAGAGTACTGTTAAAACAAAAACAAAAACAAACAGGAAAATACAGATCTAAAAAGTGTCTTGAAAGACCTGCAGCTGTGATTACTGTACATGAAACTGACACATATCAAATGTATAAGTAACCTGGCTGAGTGTCAAGAGATTTGGGGGAAAAAATAAACCCTCCCCTCCCCCACAGAAAAAAAAATAGTAAGTAGAGTGACAGGACCAAACAACTCTGAGTATTTGAATCTAAAAATATTCTTAGTGGCCTTTTCCCTTCAAGATGTTGAAGGAGTAAGATGTGGAGATCACCTTCCTCCCCACAAATACATCAAAAATACATCTACATGTGGAACAACTCCTACAGAACACCTACTGAACACTGGCAGAAGACCTCAGCCTTCCCAAAAGGCAAGAAACTCCCCGCCTACTTGGGTAAGGCAAAAGAAAAAAGGAAAAACAGAGACAAAAGAATAGGGATGGGGCTTCCCTGGTGGCACAGTGGTTGAGAATCTGCCTGCCAATGCAGGGGACATGGGTTTGAGCCCTGGTCTGGGAAGATCCCACATGCCGCGGAGCAACTGGGTCCGTGAGCCACAATTACTGAGCCTGCGCGTCTGGAGACTGTGCTCCACAACAAGAGAGGCCACGATAGTGAGAGGCCCGCACACCGCGATGAAGAGTGGTCCCCACTTGCTGCAACTAGAGAAAGCCCTCACACAGAAACAAAGACCCAACAGAGCCATAAATAAATAAATAATTTAAAAAAAAAAAAGAATAGGAATGGACCCTTCACCTCTGGGAGGGAGCTGCGAAGGAGGAAAAGTTTCCACACACTAGGAAGCCCCTTCACTGGTGGAGACAGGGGGTGGTGGGGGGAAGCTTCAGAACCATGGAAGAGAGCACAGCAACAGGGGTGCAGAAGGCAAGGCAGAGAGATTCCTGCAAAGTGGATCAGTGCCAACCAGCACTCACCAGCCTGAGAGGCTTGTCTGCTCACCGGCTGGGGCAGGTGGGGGCTGGGAGCTGAGGCTCAGTCTTCGGAGGTCAGATCCCAGGGAGAAGACTGGGGTTGGCTGTGTGAACACAGCCTGAAGGGGGCTAGTGCGCCACAGCTGGCAGGGAGGGAGTCCAGGAAAAACTCTGGACCTGCCTAAGAGGCAAGAGACCATTGTTTCAGGGTGCACAAGGAAAGGGGATTCAGAGCACCGCCTAAATGAGCTCCAGAGATGGGCGCGAGCCGCAGCTATCAGCGCGGACATGAGAGATGGGCATGAAATGCTAATGCTGCTGCTGCAGCCACCAAGAATCCTGTGTGCAAGCAGGATTAAATGCAAGAAACGTTTAACAAGGACCTACAAGAACTAAAGAGCAAACAATAATTAACAACAAAATAAATGAAATTAAAAATTCTTTAGAAGGAATCAATAGCAGAATACCTGAGGCAGAAGAACGGATAAGTGACCTGGAAGATAAAACAGTGGAAAAAACTACCACAGAGCAGAATAAAGAAAAAAGAATGAAAAGTATTGAGGACAGTCTCAGAGACCTCTGGGACAACATTAAGCACACAGACATTTGAATTATAGCGGTCCGAAAAGAAGAAGAGAAAAAGAAAAGGTCTGAGAAAATGTTTGAAGAGATTATAGTTGAGAACTTCCCTAATATGGGAAAGGAAATAGTCAATCAAGTCAAGGAAGCACAGAGAATCCCATACAGGATAAATCCAAGAGAAACAAGCCAAGACACATATTAATCAAACTATTACAAATTAAATACAAAGAAAAAATATTAAAAGCAGCAAGGGAAAAGCAACCAATAACATACAAGGGAATATCCATAAGGTTAACAGCTGATCTTACAGCAGAAACTCTGCAAGCCAGAAGGGAGTGGCAGAACATATTTGAAGTGCTGAAAGAGAAAAACCTACAACCAAGATTACTCTACCCAGCAAGGATCTCATTCAGATTTGACAGAGAAATTAAAAGCTTTACAGACAAGCAAAAGCTAAGAGAATTCATCATCACCAAACCAGCCTTACAACAAATGCTAAAGGAACTTCTCTAAGCAGAATACACAAGAGAAGGAAAAGACCTACAATAACAAACCCAAAACATTTAAGAAATGGTAATCGGAACATACATATTGATAATTACCTTAAATGTAAATGGATTAAATGCTCCAACCAAAAGACATAGACTGGCTGAATGGATACAAAAACAAGACCCGTATATATGCTGTCTACAAGAGACCAACTTCAGACCGAGGAACACATACACACTGAAAGTGAGGGGACAGAAAAAGATATTCCTTGCAAATGGAAATCAAAAGAAAGCTGGAGTAGCAATTCTCATATCAGACAAAATAGACTTTAAAATAAAGATTATTACAAGAGACAAAGAGGACACTACATAATGATAAATGGATCAATCCAAGAAAAAGATATAACAATTGTAAATATTTATGCATCCAACATAAGAGCACCTAAACTAATAAGATAAATGCTAAAAAGTGTGAAAGGGGAAGTCGACAGTAACACAATAATAGTATGAGACTTTAACACTCCACTTTCACTAATGGACAGATCAACCAAAATGAAAACAAATAAGGAAACACAATCTTTAAATGACACATTAAACAAATGGACTTAATTGATATTTATAGGACATTCTATCCAAAAACTACAGAATACACTTTCTTCTCAAGTACTCATGGAACATTCTCCAGTATAGATCATATCTTGGGTCACAAATCAAGCCTTGGTCAATTTATTGAAATCATATCAAGTATCATTTCAGACCACAACATTGTGAGACTGGATATCAATTACAGGAAAAACACTGTAAAAATTCAAACACATGGAGGCTAAAAAATATGCTACTAAATGACCAAGAGATCACTGAAGAAATCAAAGAGGAAATCAAAAAATACCTAGAAACAAATGATAATGAAACCACGACAATCCAAAACCTATGGGATGCAGCAAAAGTAGTTGTAAGAAGGAAGTTTATAGCAATTACAATCCTACCTCAAGAAACAAGAAACATCTCAAATAAACAACCTAACCTTACACCTGAAGCAATTAGAGAAAGAAGAAGAACAACAAAAAAAACCCCAAAGTTAGCAAAAGGAAAGAAATCATAATGATCAGATCAGAAATCAATGAAAAAGAAATTAAGGAAATGATAGCAAAGATCAATAAAACTAAAAGCTGGGTCTTTGGAGAAGATAAACAAAATTGATAAACCGTTAGCCAGACTCATCAGGAAAAAAGGGAGAAGACTCAAATCAACAGAATTAGAAATGAAAACGGAGAAGTAACAACTGACACTGCAGAAATACAAAGGATCATGATAGATTACTACAAGTAACTATATGCCAATAAAATGGACAACTGGGAAGAAATGGACAAATTCTTAGAAATGCACAGCCTTCCGAGACTGAACCAGGAAGAAATGGAAAATATAAACAGACCAATCACAAGCACTGAAATTGAAACTGTGATTAAAAATCTTCCAACAACCAAAAGCCCAGGACCAGATGGCTTCACAGGCGAATTCTATCAAACATTTAGAGAAGAGCTAGCACCTATCCTTCTCAAACTCTTCCAAAATATTGCAGAGGGAGGAACACTCCCAAACTCATACTGCAAGGCCACCATCACCCTGATACCAAAACCAGACAAAGATGTCACAAAGAAAGAAAACTACAGGCCAATATCACTGATGAACATAGATGCAAAAATCCTCAAAAAAATACTAGCAGACAGAATCCAACAGCACATTAAAGGATCATACACCATGATCAAGAGGGGTTTATTTCAGGATGCAAGGATTCTTCAACATATGCAAATCAATCAATGTGATACACCATATTAACAAACTGAAGGATAAAAACCATATGGTAATCTCAATACATGCAGGAAAAGTTTTCAGCAAAATCCAGCACCCATTATGATAATAATCCTCCAGAAAGGAGGCATAGAGGAAACTTTCCTCAACATAATAAGGGACATATATGACAAACCCACAGCCAACATCGTCCTCAATGGTGAAAACCTTAAACCATTTCCACTAAAATCAGGAACAAGACAAGGTTGTCCACTCTCACCACTATTATTCAACATAGTTTTGGAAGTTTTAGCTGCAGCAATCAGAGAAGAAAAAGAAATAAAAGGAATCCAAATCAGAAAAGAAAAAGTAAAACTGTCACTGTTTACAGATGACATGATACTATACATACAGAATCTGAAGATGCTAGCAGAAAATTACTAGAGCTAATCAACGCATTTGATAAAGTAACAGAATACAAAATTAATACACAGAAATCTCTTGCATTCCTATACACTAATGATGAAAAATCTGAAAGAGAAATTAAGGAAACACTCCCATATACCATTGCAATAAAAAGAATAAAATACCTAGGAATAAACCTGCCTAGGGAGACAAAAAACCTCTATGCAGAAAACTATAAGACACTGATGAAAGAAATTAAAGATGATACAAACAGATGGAGAGATATACCATGTTCTTAGATTGAAAGAATCAACACTGTGAAAATGACTCTACTACCCAAAGCAATCTACAGATTCAATGCAATCCCTACTAAACAACCAGTGGCATTTTTCACAGAACTAGAACAAAAAATTTCACTTTTTATGGAAACACAGAAGACCCCGAAAACCAAAGCAATCTTGAGAATGAAAAACGGAACTGGAGGAATCAGGCTCCCTGACTTCAGACTATACTACAAAGCTACAGTAATCAAGACAGTATGGTGCTGGCACAAGAACAGAAACATAGATCAGTGGAACAGGATAGAAAGCCCAGAGATAAACCCACACACATATGGTCACCTTATCTTTGATAAAGGAGGCAAGAATATACAATGGAGAAAAGACAGCCTCTTCAATAAATGGTGCTGGGAAAACTGGACAGCTACATGTAAAAGAATGAAATTAGAACACTTCCTAACACCATGCACAAAAATAAACTCAAAATGGATTAAAGACCTAAATGTAAGGCCAGACACTATAAACTCTTAGAGGAAAACATAGGCAGGACACTCTATGACATAAATCATAGCAAGATCTTTTTTGACCCACTTCTTAGAGAAATGGAAATAAAAACAAAAATAAACAAATGGGACCTAATTAAACTTAAAAGCTTTTGTGCAGCAAAGGAAACCATAAACAAGATGAAAAGGACCCTCAGAATGGGAGAAAGTATTTGCAAATGAAGCAACTGATGAAAGATTAATCTCCAAAATATGCAAGCAACTCATGCACCTCAGTATCAAAAAAACAAACAGATCAATCCAAAAATGGACAGAAGAGCTATCTAAATAGACATTTCTCCAAAGAAGATATACAGATTGCCAAGAAACACATGAAAGGATGCTCAACATCACTAATCATTAGAGAAATGCAAATCAAAACTACACTGAGGTATTACTTCACACCAGTCAGAAGGGCCATCATCAAAATGTCTACAAACAATAAATGCTTGAGAGGGTGTGGAGAAAAGGGAACCCTCTTGCACTGTTGGTGGGAATGTAAATTGATACAGCCACTATTGAAAACAGAATGGAGGTTCCTTAAAAAACTAAAAATAGAACTACCATACGACCCAGGAATCCCACTACTGGGCATATAACTGAGAAAACCATAATTCAAAAAGAGTCATGTACCACAATGTTCATTGCACCACTATTTACAATACACAGGACATGGAAGCCACCTAAGTGTCCTTCGACAGATGAATGGATAGAGAAGATGTGGCACGTATATACAATGGAATATTACTCAGCCATAAAAAGAAATGAAGTTGAGTTATTTGTAGTGAGGTGGATGAACCTAGAGTCTGTCCTACAGAGTGAAGTAAGTCAGAAATAGAAAAACAAATACTGTATGCTAACATATATATGGAATCTAAAAAAAAAAAAATGGTTCTAAAGAACCTAGGGGCAGGACAGGAATAAAGATGCAGATGTAGAGAATGGACTTGAGGATATGGGGATGGGGAAGGGTAAGCTGGGAAGAAGTGAGAGAGTGGCATTGACATATATACACTACCAAATGTAAAATAAATAGCTAGTGGGAAGCAGCCGCATAGCACAGGGAGATCAGCTCGGTGCTTTGTGACCACCTAGAGAGGTTGGATTGGGAGGGTTGGAGGGAGACGGTAGAGGGAGGGGATATGGTGATATATGTATATGTATAGCTGATTCACTTTGTTATACAGCAGAAACTGACACAACGATGTAAAGCAATTGAACTCCAATAAAGATGTTAAAAAAAATATTCTTAGCACTTTCATGGTAAAGAGTAGTCCATGAAAACTCTGCAGACTCCCAGCAACACAATCCCCAATACTGATATTTGCTGTCACTACATGGGATAATGGGAGGGAGAACTTCCCAGTGATAAAGATTTCCCCAAAACAATGGGCAATTATACTCCCTCTAAGTGCAGCATCTGACAGCAATAGGAAGCATTCTACACCCTCAAAGAGAAACTTCACACCAAACCACTTTCAGAACATAGAGAAGGAAGAAATATCCACAACTTATTATATGAGATCAGCATAATCCTAATATCAAAAACTTACTAAGACATTGTAAGGGGATAAAATTGCAGACTAAGATTCTTTATGAACAAACGCATACATCTTTAACTAAAATACTGGCAAAAATCAATCAATTTTTAAAAAATGATTAAACATCAACACCAGGTAGGTTTTATGTGAGGAATGAACAGTTGATTAACATTTAGAAATCAATCAGTAAGTGTAGCTGACCATATTAACAGAAAAGAAGAAACAAGCTTTTCTCCTGAGAGAAGGGCTTTTAACAATATTCAACATTCATTTATAGCAAATTCTCAGCAAACTGGGAACATAAAGAGATTTTCTCAGCCTGATATCAGGCATCTATGTGATTTTGGTTCACAAAGATTTCATAGGGAGAACACAAAAATCATTAACTGTAAAAGGAAAAACATATAAATTTACAGTATCTTTTAATGCACATAAGGCTTTAATTTTTAAAAAAAGTGTAACTTATTTTTTTATTTCTGCTCTTTATTTCTATAACACACATACTGTTTTTGGAAAATTTATTTGTAAATATCTATGAACATTTTATGCTTGATACCATTATAAATGTAATTTTAAATTTTACTTAGAATGATTCATTGCTAGTATTTAAAAGTATTATCAAATCTTTTATGTTAACCTTGCATTCTGTGACCTTGCCAAATTGGCTTATTCCGTTAGTTACTTTGTACATTCCTTATGGTTTACTATATTAACCATCATGCCATCTATAATTAAGGACATATCACTTCTTCCTTTTTTTGTTTTGTTTTGTTTTGTTTGTTTGTTTGGGGTTTTTTCTGCTGCACCACGGGGCATGTGGGATTTTAGTTCCCCGACCAACGATTGAACCTGCACCCCCTGCCTTGCAAGCACGGAATCTTAACCAGTGGACCGCCAGGGAAGTCCCTCACTTCTTCCTTTTTCAGTTTTATTGTTTTTACTCCTTTTTTCCCCCTCTATTACAATGGTTAATATCTCAGGTTGAGCGTTGATTATAAATAGTAAGTGTGAAGCTCTTCACCTTGTTTGCAATCCTATGGTGAAAAAGTTCAGTATTTCAACATTAAGTGGAATGGTAGCTCTGGCCTTTATTTAGTGTCAGAGAGAGAGAGAAGGAGAGAAATTTTTACTCTGAGTAAATCAGAGTAAAAATGATTTTACTTTTGATGATTTCCTGAAATCATCCAGGAAAAATGATTTCCTGGATGGTGAAATTTAAATAAATTGAAAATTATTTTGTAACAAAATAATCAAAATTTGAGTAAAATAATTATCCTTTTCAAAGAAAAGTTCTGTCTGTATGAAACATAATGCATACCACAATAGTTTGGAATGTCCACTGTTTCACAGTTTCAATTTCGTAACATAGAATATTAGCACTATATGGAACACTAGGATTTTGTCCTGATTGGGTTTGCTAGTCGTACTATCACAAAGGGATCATGTAGATATGAATATGTGTTACATAATTAGGTAGTTTTTCTAGGTAAAATTTGTAAATTAAAAATAAAATCTAAATATTTCATATATACATTGTGAAATCTTAGAAAATAAATCAGGATTAATGGGTTAAATATGTCTTTAAAAATTAGGGTTTGATAATTTTGCAGAAAAAATACAGAATTTATTTTCCAGTATTAAAACTTAAACGTCACATAATCATTTAGAATAGGGAAACAATATAATTATATTTTATGAAGAACTAGAAACTTTAGGGTGGAGGATCATACATTTAATGTTTCTAGTTTATTCAGAATTATAATTTAGAGCATCTGTACCTTAGACATTTTATCCTTTTGCAATAACTCTTTTGCTAATATGTTTGAAATAAGGGGCAAAGCAGGAGATACATGAGCATGATAAAATGATGATGTTGCTCTTGTGATTTAGTTCTGGTCACATTTCTTTAAAACTTTCGTTAAATTGGTTGTGTTACCTACAGCTTGTTGTACAGATCTCTCCTCCATGATCAGAAGTGATTAATCGCTCAGCCTCTGTATTTGATATGGCATGTGACTTTGATCAGATAATCAATAACTTTTTTTCAATGTTGTTTAGGAATATTATTAACTATACAAATGTCTAATAGCATAGGCATCTTTGCATTGTTCCTCATTATAACATTGCTTGAATGTGATTACTAACTTTGCCCTATACCAGTCCTGGAAATCTTAAACCTTTAGATTTGCTATAATAGCAATAAGTAAGTACAAATAAAACAAAATGAAGGCAGTCTCCAGATTTCCAGGTTTTAGGATTCAGTAGTTAGGATCCAGATTTAGTGCATTAGAGGCAAGTGATCATAATCTGGTACCCCATCTGGTACATGATCTCCTACCCTGTTTAGCACAGGTACAAGAAGCATAACTCAAAACACGTAAACCCCCTTATTCAACTTATAAGAGCAAAAATACTAAAGTTCAATCTTAAAGGGATTCTTTAATTCTCTAAGTGTTCTATGGTCTGATACATTGTTATTTTTACATATGTGCTTCTTTTGTGTTCTTGAGCCTCTACATTTTTTCAACTTGTAATTCTTTCATTAAGAATGAATGAATACAGCCATACTTGATATTAGGTTTTGGTATTAGTTTGCTGTTGATTTGTTGGCAGGGGTTATAAACATTATAAAATCATGTAAAACATTATAAACTTTATAGAAACATAAACATAATTTTAACACTTAAAGAGATAGCAAAAGATACATTTTTTGTTTATTTCTTTAAGAGATTATAGATAGGGTATGCAGCATTAATGTTTGGCTCTGCAAGTCAAGCAGTTATTTAATGTATGGCTGATCAGAAATATTTTACCATTTTTATTTCATTTCATATTTTAACTAAGGTTTCTTTCATATGTTTCTTCTTCAGAATAGTGAAATAAATGCCACCTGGGAATTAAGAATTTTGAGTGCTTCACAGGAATAACAACATAATTCTAGTTGTCAAATTTGCTTTGATTAATGTACTAGAGAAAATCAGTTAGA
The DNA here is from genome assembly GCF_009873245.2 of Balaenoptera musculus. Lineage (NCBI taxonomy): Eukaryota > Metazoa > Chordata > Mammalia > Artiodactyla > Balaenopteridae > Balaenoptera > Balaenoptera musculus. The sequence goes on from NC_045788.1 coordinate 42,593,646, forward strand.
CTTCACGCTCTGGAGTTTTAGACTTCTTTAAGCTGGTGTACAGAAAATCATAACTCTTACTCTTATAATTCTAAACTCTGAGTGGAAGTTTTATATATCTCTTAGTGATGCTGTGCAGAGCCAAGTGACAAGTCAGTTGCAACACATATTCTTGCTTCATTCTCCATCTTACATTTAAAAAAATAACAAACAATATGATGTTAGAATTACCTATACTCACAAGATAGCAACTCACAAAAAATACTTAAGTGTAGCTAGGGGTTGTCTATGACCAATGGTTATCAATTGAAAAAAATTATCTATAAAAATTAATGTTAACAGAAAACCCTTAAAATGATTTCATATTGTGGAAACATCATCTTGATAAAAAAAATTACTGAAAAGAAGAATATTAATTAAGGTTTGGTATTCAGTGCTAGATATCACAATCAATCCTGTCTTTTGTTTATGGTATCACTGCTTTTTTATATATTTAATTTTTTATTGAAATATAGTTGTTTTTCAGTTATACAGCAAAGTGATTCAGTTATACATATACATATATGTGTATGTATATATATGTATACTTTTTCAGATTCTTTTCCATTTTATGTTATTATAAGCTATTGCATATAGTTCCCTGTGCTATACAATAGGTCCCTGTTGTTTCTCTATTTTATATATAGTAGTGTATCTGTTAATCTCAAACTCCTAATTTATTCCTCCCCCATTTCCCCCTTTGGTAACCATATGTTTGTTTTCTGTTTGTGAGTCTATTTCTATTTTGCAAATAAGTTCAGTTGTATCATTTTTTTTAAGATTCCACATATAAGTGATATCATATGATATTTGTCTTTCTCTGTCCAACTTCACTTGGTATGATAATCTCTAGGTCTATCCATGTTGCTGCAAATGGCATTATTTCATTCTTTTTATGGCTGAGTAATATTCCACTGTACATATATATACCACATCCTCTTTATCCTTTCATCTGTCTGTGGACATTTAGGCTGCATCCATGTCTCGGCTGTTGTAAATAGTACTGCTGTGAACATTGAATTGCATGTATCTTTTCAATTTAGAGTTTTCATGTTTCCCACATATATGCCCAGGAGTGGGATTGCTGTATCATATGGCAACTCTATTTTTAGTTTTTTACGGAACCTCCATACTGTACTCCATAGTGGTTGCACCAATTTACATTCCTACCAACAGTGTAGGAGGGTTTTACTTTCTCCACACCCTCTCCAGCATTTATCATTTGTAGACATTTTGATGATGGCCATTCTGACTGGTGTAAGGTTATACTTCACTGAAGTTTTGATTTGTATTTCTCTAATAATTAGCAATGTTGAACATCTTTTCATGTGCCTGTCGACCATCTGTTTGTCTTCTCTGGAGAAATGTCTGTTTAGGTCTTCTGCCCATTTTTCAATTGGGTTGTTTGTTATTTTGATATTGAGCCATACAAGCTGTTTGTTTCTTTTGGAAATGTATCACTTGTTGGTAGCATTGTTTACAAATATTTTCTCTCATTCCATAGGTTTTCTTTTCATTTTGTTTATGGTTTTCTTTGCTATGCAAAAGCTTCGAAGTTTAATTCAGTCCCATTTGTTTATTTTTGCTTTTGTTTCCAGTACTCTAGGAGACAAAAAAAAAAAAAAAAAAGTATTACTGTGATTTAGTCAAAGAGTGTTCTGCTTATGTTTTCCTCTAGAGGTTTTATAGTATCCATTCTTACATTTAAGTCTTTAATCCATTTTGAGTTTTTTTTTTTTTTGTATATGGTGTTAGAGAATGTTCTAATTTCATTTTTTACATGTAGCTGTCCAGTTTTCCCAGAAACACTTATTGAAGAGACTGTCTTTTCTCAATTGTATATTCTTTCCTCCTTTGTCATAGAAGGAAATTGTGTGTGGGTTTATTTCTGGGATTTCTATCCTGTTCTATTGATCTAAGTGTCAGTTTTTGTGCCAGTACCACACGTGTTTTGATTTCTATAGTTTTGTATTATAGTCTGAAGTCAGGGAATGTGATTGCTCCAGCTCCATTCTTCTTTCTCAAGATTGTTTTGGCTATTCAGGGTCTTTTGTGTTTCCATACAAAGTTTTAATTTTTTGTTGCAGTTCTGTGAAAAACGCCATTGTTAATTTGATAAGAATTGTATAGAATCTGTAGATTGCCTTGGGTAGTACAGTCATTTTAACAATATTGATTCTTCCAATCCAAGAACAGGGTATATTTTTCCATCTGTTTGTGTTGTCTTCAATTTCTTTCATCAGCATCTTATATTTTTCAGAGTACAGGTCTTTTGCCTCCTTATGTATATTTATTCCCAGGTATTTTATTCTTTTTGATGATATGGTAAATGGGATTGCTTCCTTAATTTCCCTTTCTGACATTTTGTTGTTAGTGTATAGAAATACAACAGATTTCTGTGTATTAATTTTGTGTCCTGCAACTTTACCGAATTTATTGATGAGCGCTAGTAGTTTTCTGGTAGCGTCTTTAGGATTTTCTATGTATAGTATCATGTTATCTGTAATCAGTGACAGTTTTACTTCTTCTTTTCCAATTTGGATTCCCTTTATTTCTTTTTCTTCTCCAATTTCCATGGCTAGGACCTCCAAAACTATGTTGAATAAAAGTGGCAAGAGTGGGCATTCTTGTCTTGTTCCTGATCTAAGTGGGAATGCTTTCAGCTTTTCACCATTGAGTATGATGTTAATGGTGAGTTTGTCATATATGGCCTTTATTATGTTGAGGTATGTTCTCTCTATGCCCATTTCTGAAGAGTTTTTGTCATAAATGAATGTTGAATTTTATCAAAAGTTTTTTCTGCATCTATTGAGATGATTTTTAATTCTTCAATTTGTTTTATTCTTCACTTTGTTAATGTGGTATATCACATTGATTGATTTGCAGATACTGAAAAATACTTATTTCCCTGGGATAAATGCCACTTGATCGTGGTGTATAATCCTTTTGATGTATTGTTGCAATTCATTTGCTAGTATTTTGTTGAGAAATTTTTGCATCTATGTTCATCAGTGATATTGGCCTGTAGTTTTCTTTTCCTGTGATATCTTTGTCTGGTTTTAGTGTCAGGATGGTGCTGGAACTCATTGAATGAGTTCACTAGTCTTCTTTCCTCTGCAAATTTTTGGAATAATTTCAGAATTAGGTGTTAACTCTTCTTTAAATGTTTCATGGAATTTGCCTGTGATGCCATCTGGTCATGGACATTTGTTTGTTGGGAGTTTTTTATTTACTGATTCAATTTCAATACTTGTAATTGGTCTGTTTATATTTTCTATTACCTCCTGGTTCAGTAATGGGAGATTGCACCTTTCTAAGAATTTGTCCATTTCTTCTAGGGTGTCCATTTTATCAGTGTATATTTGCATGTTGTAGTCACTTATGAACCTTTGTATATCTGTGGTGTCAGTTGTAACTTTTTTTTAATTTCTGATTTTATTGATTTGGGCCCTCTCCCTTTTTTGTGATGAGTCTGGCTAAAGGTTTATCAGTTGTTTTTTTATCTTTCCAAAGGACCAGCTTTCAGCTTCACTGATCTTTTCTATTGTTTTCTTCATCTCTATTTCATTTATTTCTGCCCTGATCTCTATGATTTTTTTCCATCTCCTAACTTTGGGTTTTGCTTGTTCTTCTTTCTCTAGTTGCTTTAGGTGTAAGGTTAGATTGTTTATTTGAGATTTTTCTTGTTTTCTGAGGTAAGCTTGTATCACTATAAACTACCCCTTAGAGCTGCTTTTGCTGCATTGCCTAGGTTTTGGATCATCGTGTTTTCATTTTCATTTCTCTCTAGTTATTTTTCTATTTCCTCTTTGATTTATTCAGTGATCCATTGGTTGTTTAGTAGTATATTGTTTAGTCTCCACATGTTTGCGTTTTTTGCAGTATTTTTCTTGTAGTTGATTTCTGCTATCACTGCTTTTTAACACACTAGTGATGTAACAGTTGTGTCAATAATATGGTCTTGAAATCACTTTGGGAAATGATCTGACAGTACTCACTTTCTGTTAAGTGTTGATAACAAAGGAGGAAAACAGAAATATCTGCACACAGTGATTATTTTTGAAATACACTGTCTTGAGGGGATGTTAAAAGTTGTTGAGGTTTCCTATAAGGAGAAACAGGGAACTATAAAAGGGGTTATAGTTACTTGTATACTGACTCAGTAAATCACTGTTCTTCACAGAAACTAATGAGAATGTTCACAGCCTTAAACTATTCTTTAATATTTATCTTGAAAAACTAGAATTACAAGATTTTCATTTGCTTCTTTCTAGGTTGATAATGGTAGGCATCTTAGGAGAATATGTAAACATAAAAAAAGCATGGTAAAAGTTTTCATTAAGGATTTCCTTATGTAATAATAATAAACACATAAATAATGCTGTACCACTACATCTTTCTCTGATATTGATATCATCATATCAACTATATGCTTATAATAGTTTTAAATATAACATATAATATGATTCATTTGTAACGTAAAGTGTAGATAATATAAATTTAAAAATTGTAGATAATGAACTGAAATATTCAGAAAAAGAAAATGAAGCCAATATAGTTATCATTAGGGGATAAAATTCCTCCTTTAGGAGACACCATAAGCAAAGGTAAATTGAGGATACTCACCTGCTTGGAGCAGAATTCCTTCTATTGAATACTGTGTGATAGGATGGAGTAGAGTGGCAAAGGGCAAATTGTGGATCATAAGAGCCAAACTAAAGGGAATGGATTTTATTCTTAAAAAACCTGGGTAGAGGCTGAAGTGACAAAAGTTCTCTCTCTTATAAAGATATTGGATAACATGATGAAATTAACCTTTCAATACATTGTTGGAATTGAAGCTGGGAAAAGAACATGACTAGATGGCAGATGCAAAGAGAGAACACAAAATTATAAGGTGAGCATAAACTAAGTTCCGAACTGAGGGAGCTTGAAAGAAGGGGGCTATATAATAAGGGATCAGATTTAGTCTCTCTGATAATGCAAATTGAGACTTCAGTCGTGTTCATAATGGTGAGTGAGAAAAGAGCTCCCTGATTAAATTCAGGTGCACAGTCAGTCACTTTTGTAAAATGGAGGCTAGATCAACTCCAACTATCAATTTGAGGTTCAGTGAAGAAATTGGCTTAAAAAAAAAGGAGGAAAAAGAGTATCATATAAAAGAACACCATGTATGGGGCAATCATGGACTGAGACTTCTGATTTTCACTACCCATATTGTCCAGTAACCCAAACCAAAAAGTTAAATAAAACATTCATAATAACAGAGTTTGGAAAAAGAAAAATGCCAAAATTCCCACATATGAATGTCAGCCATCAAGGTTATGCATATGCTATACACACACACATACTCATGCACAAATTCTTTGAGGATGAGACATAAAGATAATCATGGAATAGAATTAACAAATTAAATACATGGACACATTATACTTTCAAAGCAGAAAATAATAGAATCAACAAAATTTATTTCTATATAAGCATATTTAAAACATTCAGTATGAATGGGAAAGTATCCATAGTGTAGTAAAAGAGTACTAAATGTGCTATAAACAAGAAAACAGAAAATCTAGAATTAAAAAATAATATGAATTTTTTGAATTTATAGAGTAGAAGTAACTAAAAATAATTAATATATTAAAATATTATTGCAAATTACCTAGTATACAGGACATAAAATAAAGATACAGGAAATATGAAAGAGAATTTAAGAGACAGATTATAGAGTGGAAAATTTCCTCAAGATCTAGTAGGAGTTCCTGAGTGAGAAATAGTGGAAGAGGTAACTTAGAAGAGGCAATAATCAAGGAAACAGGGAGATAAGAAATTCTCCCAAATGCTTTGTCATCCAGACCAGCAGTGTTTGTACCAAACACTCTAGGGTGAGACGAGTGATCTAACATTTAATGAACTGTAACTAGATAACGATATTCAAAATACAATAAAAATCTCACCTATAAATTTTATAGATTTTAGTTCTCCATTTTCTCCAAGTATTTCATTTATACATGTTATCCTCTCTGCTTAGCACTCTGTCTGACAGAGTCATTAAAGCAGTGTGTCCTTTATACCCCATAATGTCAGCCAGTGGTTCTCTGGGAAGGACTTGTTCTGTTTTATAAATACACAATCAGCTCAGTGTTGTGCTATCCTTTGTGTGGGTAAATAGCAATAGAGATCTGGTAGACCATTACAAGTTAATTATGAAATACAGAAATTACAAAGCACAGAAGTTAAATTCGCCTAAATTCTGGCATTAGGATACCCAGGTTGCTTAGCTCCATTAACGTCGGGTTGTCTTTATATTCAGCGTATTTCATTTTAACTGAATCCATGAAGTACAGATGTATAAAGAAGTAAAAATATAAATACTTCAAAAATCATTTCCTTGAAGTGTAATTTTCAACACTATTCCATTAAAAAGGCTCCATGTTCACTTTATCCATAATAGGTGCAGATCTCATAATTACAGTCATTTTCAAGTGGAACATCAGGGGAATGGAGGGGCTGGAACTAGAAAAAACTCTTATTTGGGAAACTGGCTTTTGTCTTGGCTGAGAAGATATGGATGGCTGGATCACTGTGTGATCTTTGATCCCATTATTAAATGGTTATATATTTATTGCTTTGTTCCAATTCTTACACCGCCCCCCCCACACACACACACAAATATATGCATGTGCACACACACGTATGTAGCAAGGGATAATTGAAATTAAACAGATAAAATTAATTTTGTTTAGTGATAAGTGCTATAAATAAAATAAAACAGTAAGAAAGTAAATGATGCAGTAAATTGTGGCTATATTAAGTGAACTGTTCATAAAAGGCATTTTTAAGGTGGCGATAACTGAAAAGAAAATAGAAAATAAAGAAAGTGATGTGGCATAGAGTCAGACTTTATGAATCCCTTGTAGGCAGAGAGGTCATATGACTAAATTTTTCACCATAGAATATGGGCAGTAATGATGTACATCTTCTCCAGGTTTAGCCCTTGAAAACTTCTGAAAACTATCAATCTTTCATGTGTTACTTCTCCATCTTCTGGCTGAACAGAGAAATTCTGATTACCTACAGCCAGCTGGAATCATAAGATGGGAGAATCATGGGTTTCTGAATGTGCAGAATTTTTTCATCTACATGAATAGAACCACAGTTATGTAAGAAATAAACTTTTTTGTTACTTTTGGTCACTGATATTTTGATATACCATTTTGCCTACTCAGATCAATACAAATATCAATATTTGTATGTGAACTTGGACAAGTTAACTAACTATGTTTTATTTCCCCCATTTTGAAAATGGGTTTATAATAGTATATTCCCATGAGATTGTTGTGAGGATTAAACGAGTTAATGCATTTAAACATTTAGAATAGTGTCTGGTACTTAATAAAGTGTTAAGTTTGACCATTTTTATTGTTATCTTGGAGAACAGTGTTCATGGATGAGAATGCACCAAAGATAGTCTAAGGGTCTCACAAGCTTGCTGTAAAAGGAGAGGTGTAATGGGAATAAAGTGAGTGCTAGGAGATGAGTTCAATGATTAAGATTGAGGCCAGGTCTAGTAGAGTCTTAAAGACTCAATTCAAAGATAGTGGGAGATTTTGAGTATGGGAATTTATAGTTTAAAAATGTCGGTCTTATTTTGGGGTGAAGAATAGATTCTTTGGAGCTAATGTTGGGAGCAATAAAGTCAGTTGCTAGATTATTGCAAAAAGACAGGTGAGAGATAATGATGCTTGGAACAGAATGGAAGCAGTAGAGATGATGTAGTGATCAATACAATGCAGCGAATCATAGCACTACATATTCTTCTACATGCCCTACAGTCTTTACCAGTCAACAGGGTTTAAATGACTGCAACATGCCAGGCACTGCACTGTATATAAAGATTTAGCAATGCACTTATAACAAAAAGAAGTAATATGTAGGATCTATATGCATCAGTTGCTTTACCTGAGTCTAAAAATAAAGAAATAATAGAATTCTTGTTCTCAAGGTATGTTCAGCCTAGAGTCTGACAAAAAGTGACAATTTGGTAATTACAAAGCCAAACAGTAAATAATATGCTAGCAGTTGGACTGAGGTTCAGAAGAAAAATATAGGAGGGCACCAGCATAGCCTGGAAAGTCCCAAGAAGATTTCCCAGAGATGTTTGTACATAAGATTAAATAGAAGGACAGACTCTGCACTATAATTATCCTTCTTAAAATGAATGATCAAGATTTGATTGAATGATGTTTAGAGACTTAAGCGTATTAAGAAATTCGCATTACTATTTTTAAGTTATTTGAGGAAAGGGCAAATTGCATACTTCTTTTTATCCTCATACAGTGGTGGTAACTAGCAGAGTGATTGCTTTATTATATGATGATTGATGCACTTGACTCTGAATGCAGTCCATATTCATGGGCATAACATGTTGTCCTTTTTCCCCTCTGAAAGAGCCTTATCAAATTTATTCTGGCATGTATTTTACTGTATAATGGATAAAGGATACTGACAGATAAAGAGAACAATTTTTGTCCCAAGCTCAACACAAGCCCTAATGGGAATAATATTTAACAAGGGAATAAATTGCGGGGTTTCCCTTTTATAGGAGGGAAAGATGGTTATTTGTTTACTTTCAGATCTACAAAGGATTCTGGGTATTTTCACCTAAGCTTCTTTGCTGCACACATTATCACAACATAATTATTTGACCTTAGAGCCATCTTGCCAACAAAGATAAAATAACAGGTTGACAGTTTGGTTTGACAGCTTGGTTTTATTTCTTCATTGACACAGAACTCCCATTTTTGTATTACATAAATCTTGGCCCTCATAATGGTCTATACAGTGACAATCTTAAAAAATAGTGGATGATAACAACTATGTATATTGACTTGATAGAAAATATAGTAATAAAACTTAGCAGAAGTGTGAAAGAAGAGCGTGTAAAGCCATATTGCATACTATACTAGAAAATGATAGCATGTAAGTTTGCAAATCCTTTGGTGAGTTGAAGGCTCACAGTTGAATCCACATTTCCCATAGATCTTTGGAACATCTATCAATGGACTTGTAGCAAAATGCCAAGAACAAAGAACAGTGTAGAAGCTTTCACAATGCAATACAAAACTCAGTTACAAATATGCTTCTTAGTATTTGGAAACTGATAACCTCTCTTAATGAAGAAAGAAATTTTAGCTAAGAAGAAAAAGTGTGATGCCAAACAAAGGGACAAATCAAGAAGACAAAAAAATAAAGGTGCATAAACACTTAGAAGGCAAGTACTTACATACAATTCACAAAACAAAATCAATGATTTGCAGAGTATTGCCATGAATCTACACACATTTTACATGCTTCCAAATATTTTGCATTTCACAATAAAGTCTTTTTCATTTTGTTATTCATTTTTCCTGTTTCTTTATGTCCTTTTTAATGTCCCTCTTTTACTTTTTGTTATTTTATCTTTTATGGCAAATTGCCTCACGGCCAATTAGTTACACAGTGGAAATACTTGGGGCAAAGAGGTCTATCTATGGCAAAGATGTTTATGGTGAAACTACTGGACACTCTACTAACAGAATCAGGTTGAATAATTAAAAAGAATTTTTATAGTGGTGTGATAGATTCATTTTCTTAGGTAAATAAAATTCATAATGTTAAACAAAAAGGAAAATACAATATAGAGGATAAATTGAGAAGTGTTCATGAATTTTCAGAATCCTCATTATTTTGAATTGCTGGAACTGTCATAGGAGAATGGCTTCCTAGAGAATGTGGAGGTGTTCCACAAAGCTTAGCATACAAGTAAGTGGAAAGACTTTGGTATATTAAGCAATTTAGGTACATAATCAATTTTCAAATAGTAATAAACTTAGCTAAAAATATTTGAAAGAAAATGAAATGTTTTACAAACTAGAAATGTTCAAAAGCTTAATTTTTGATGAATATTGTATTCTGTTTAAAACAGGTTTTCTCTGAAATAATCGGGAAGGTTCTTTGCCAGTAAAAAGCCAAATACGTTTCCATAAAAACACTGACCTCATAAGGTGACTTATTTCCCATTTATATATATATATATCTACTCTAAACTATGACTTCTAGTATTTAAGAACACTGCAGGGGTTCCTATGCTCTTTGTGATCTTGAGGAAATTACAAAAACTTCTTGATAAAATGGAAATAATAATAGTACCAATCTCATCAGGTTCTTATGAGAATTTTAAAAGACATACAGATAAAAGCATTGACGACTTTGCCTGGCTTATAGTAAATCTATTGATTAGTAATAAAACTATTCACTTACTGTTAGAGAAAACAGTAAGTTGAGTATTTAGGATAAATTAGACCAGTATTTTTAAATTAAGGAAGTGCATTTGATACACATGGAGACTTTTATTTTAATGCAGACCCACCTCTGATCCACTGTTTCATAGTTACTGGAGGTAGCAGGGACCCAAAATTAACGACTGCTATTCTAGATAATATTTAACCCTTATGCTTATTGTTAGGCCCCATGATGATGAGAACAGAAACAGAGACAATATTTTGGTTGAAAACATGTATTTCTTGAATCTTCTTTATACTTCCTTCTTAGCCATAACTTTCTGAAGTAGTATTTTTATATGGAGATTGACAAATTACATATACACATGTATTTTCATGCATTTAGAGTTAGTGTGGTGAGGTGGAAACAAGATAGATTGTAAATAAACCTGGACCTAATAATTCCAGCTTGACCACAAAGTAGCAATACCTATTCTATTTTCTTGGACTTTAGTATTCTCAAGAGCAAAATTTTAAAACATACATATTTTAAAGAATTAGATTGCATACATAAATTAGATTAGATTAGATTACATAGAACAGTCTTGTTATAACAATAATTTAAAATTATTGCTAGTCTTTCCCTTTCTCCCTTCTCTTTTGAATCCAAGCCTTATCACTCTTCAACTATATATCATTGGCAAATCTTTTTAGTTTGTATGTATAATTAGAAAGACCTCACAAATTTATTGTAAGAAATTGAACAAAGTTTAAATGTGATTTTTAAAAGCAGTAAACCACCGTATACTGAAAATCTTTCTGGCTGGCAATGAATGAGATTACAAGCAACATTCTTGGACGTGACTTCTCTAGCCTTGGTCCCCATTGTGCTGTTATTTGGCTTGCATTTAATTCCATTTGAATCTTAACATATTGTTCCCCAACCAAGATACTCATCTTATCAGCTCTGCCTTCTATGACGAATTAAACTTTCTATATTGTCCTTTTCCTCATTGGTTGTGCCTACTAAAGTATGTCACTCACCATCCAGCTCTACAAGTATTGAGACATTAGCCACTGCCATCGCTGACCTTCAACACACCCTGGAAGGAGTTCAATGCAGAGATCAGGAATGAGACACTGTTTGCTCTGGGAAAACTGGCAGAACAGGCATTCAGATAAATATTTTTAGGAAAAAAAATTTATGAACCCAGTTTCTTGCATATTCAGATTTAGAAAAGCACTAAAATCATTAACTAAGATGTCTGTGCTTCATGACTAGCAGTATCCTTCTACCTAGAAGCGTGTTTGATTGCACATAACCCTTCTCCAAAGTCACATGTATGCTGACCTCCCCACTTACCTCTTCAGAACAGATTCTCAGAGCTGCGTGAGAGGCTATTCCCAGACTATAGTCCTCAGTAAGTCCCCAAATAAAATGGAAACTCACCGCTCTCAACTTCTGAGTCTTTATTTCAGTCAGCAGTTGCTATCTACAGGAAATAGATCTGAACCTTCCAGTTCAACCCCCTTATGGCCTTACTTCCAGTGCTAACAGCTTGTCTGGCATATCTTACCTGGTGAATGCAAAATTATTTAAGTGGAAGCATTTAGTGTTATTAATCTTGAGGACACGGTGGGGGAAGGGGAAGCTGGGACCAAGTGAGAGAGTAGCACTGATATATATACACTACCAAATGTAAAATGGATGGCTAGTGGGAAGCAGCTGCATAGCACAGGGAGATCAGCTTGATGCTTTGTGACCACCTAGAGGGATGTGATAAGGAGGGTGGAAGGGAGGCTCAAGAGGGAGGGTATATTGGATATATGTATACTTATAGCTTATTCACTTTGTTGTACAGCAGAAACTAACAGAACATTGTAAAGCAGTTATACTCTAATAAAGATATTTTAAAAGTGTTATTAATCATAGTATTATTTAGTATAAATTATTTCTCTCTTTCTGTACATTTTCAACTAAAACAAGCTAAGCGTGTAACTGTACCCATAGCTGGCATTTTTTTCCAACGAGGGAGGTTTAAAAATAACAAGCTTTGGTGAACAAATATTCATACTCAAGCTGACATTTCTTTCTTTCTTGCCCACCCCAGCCCTGCTGCTGTGATGATCACACAGTGTTCTAAGAAATGACTGATATATAAATAGCCTAATATAGGTAATTATTATTTTCTGCAATTTTCCCAGGATTGTTTCTGCCTCAGTTTATAGCCTCCTGCTTGTCTTTCAGCTCTGTTTATTACATACATTTCTTTTTATCCTGAAGAATTTTGAAAACACTTAAGAGAAAATAAAATGCATCTCTTTATGAGTTACTTTTCATTTCTACTGTTTTTGTGTTGTCTTTAGCATCTTTTTATCCATCCTTTTATTTATTCACTTAATAATTGTTCATTTAATTCTTACAAACTCTATGAAGTACAACTAATTCTTTCCCCATTTTGCTTCCATTATAGATATAGAAATCTTTCTTATCTTTACAGACCCTTTTAATTTGTTTTGTGTGTGAGAAGCCCTCAGAGCAATAGTGTTTTTCTTTTCTTTTGGTTTTCTATCGTTACTTAGTTAATCTTTCCACTCTAACTAAGCTTGTTTGTTATATGTTAAAATGGCATTAGATAAATACATGATTAAACATCCCCAGAATATGTCTAGGAGGGCACTAAAGGAAGCATTTAATTTGAATTCCAGGATAGCTATAATGGTGAAAGAGGAGGTATCTCTATTGTGAAGAACATTTATCTGAATGTTGGGCAAGAGCAGAGATGGGGGAAGTTTATTCCAGGTGTTGATGAGTTTCATGAATAAACAGCTAGATAGTGAGAGCTCAGTATTTATACTCAGTTCCCAGAATTTCTAATTGTTATATACTCTAGTAATATTTGTATGCCTTTATCTGCAAGCAAGTTAATAAAAATGTATTAAAAGTACAGAGCAGAACCCTAAGAAACTAAGGAACACTTGAATAATCAGGTTTCTAAGAGAATAGAAATTAAGAAAGTTCTGAAGCATAGGTAATAGTAATTAATACACTGTCTCTTTATAAAACCTAGCAGGACCCTGCAGGGCCCTCCCAGATACAAATGCCCCGCCCCCTCCGTGTTCCTTGTTTCTTGTTTGTAGAAAAATAATTTAGTTTCCTACGCCATCCCTGAGTTCTAAAAAGCAGATTCAAATCGTTACTAAATAGGGAATTGAGGGAAGGCAGAAACAAGGAAAAGAAGTCAAGAAACAGTAGTTCAATAAAGCAGTCCTAGTTCCTCCTCAAGGGATCTACAGAACAATCTGATGCGTATCTTTGAGTTCTTCTGCAAGAACTAAAGCCCCTACCAAGGTGGAAAATGGTGAATGCACATTGAGCACAAGCATGTAGACCCTGGACTGGTTGGAACCACAAGGTCAATGATTCCTGAAACACCAACATGTTAGCTCACCTCCAGTTAGAAGAAAGTCATGCATCCTGCAGTCCTCACCCAAATGTTGCCTTTAAAAACCCTCTTCTAAAAGCAATTGGGGAATTCAAGTCTTTTGAACATGAAATGCCCATTATTCTTGCTTCGCCCTGCAATAAGCTTTTCTCTGCTCCAAACTCAATGTTTAAGATTGTTTGGCCTCACTGTGTGTTGGGCACAGCAACTTGGGTTCAACAAAAAATTTGACTTTCGGATTACTTAGCTCCATCTTTTCTATTTCTGTGTCACTTCACAGAAGATTTGAATTTTGAGAGTAAAACCTTGACTGAATTTGTTCTGGGTGGTTTGCTGTTCACAGTTTTAGTCGTATTTTTAATATATGATTCAAAATCATTTAAAAAATGATTAAATATTAAAATCATATTTTTAAATCATTTAAAATATGATTATTTGTAAATGAAAGCCATAAATAAAAAGTTCAAAAAATCTCAGATATAGTTTTAGATATATCTATCAGGAATTAAGTCATGATGATATATATTTGAGTGGATAGTAATATCACTACTACAAAAAATAAATATGAAAAATATAAATAATAGTAACCACCAAAAATTAATCCAGTAAGTTAGGAAAAAATGCTTAATAAATTGTTTAAATCTTGAATTATTATTCATTCATATTTATTATCATAAATCCCCAAATCATATTTCAACACAGTATATCATAAATGCTGGGGTAGAAGTGGACAAAATATGTATTATCCATTGCAAATATTGCTACTGATTTCTCTAGCATAACACAAGATTAATCACTGGGACTAACAAATTAGAGTTTTTGAAGATTGACTAACAAATTCAAGAATAATCAGATCAGATTTAGAAATGGCAAAATACAGTGTTATGAAAGATTTAGAATGACTCATTTAGAATATAGTTCAATGTGTACAGAAGGTGTCTCAAAACAATATTTTACTCTTCTGATGGTTTAATTTTAAATAAATGTAGAAAATCAACGGATGATTCACAAAAATGTCAAAACAATTACCCTATCTCAGACACGATAATATTTAATTTTATCTTTGATTTATTTATAAATAAACTTAAATGATTCATAAATGTAAATGATTTTACTATGATCAAAATAAATTTATAAATAAATCTAAATGATTTTATTATGATCAAAATCTTACACTATTAGACCACATTTTGTGAAATCAATGAACAATTTTCTTTATTTATTAGACACCTTTGCATTTTGGGAAAATTTTGACTTCATAATTTTGATTCACTAAATTCTCTTGTTTAATACAATCTGAATTTCCAAAGTTTTTATAGTTTTAAAAGGTTATTATACAAAGTGTAAATATTAATAAAAGTATTCATTTGAAAGTGAGTGGAAGAGATGAATAGGGTGGCAGCTTTATATACAGAAAAAATAAAACTTACTTGGAATTTGGAAATCATGGGTTTAAATTCCTCTACAGATACTATAGATTTTATGATCTCAAGTCACTTTTAATGAGAACCATAGTCTGTAATATAGGAATATTAATGATTGACTTGCTTTCATTTTTTCAGTTGCTCTATATCAATAATTTATGAGACATTGCTGTTACAGTAGTGATGATATGTAGCAGCTACCTACAGTTATGAAGGTAGTTTATGTTACTATTAGGCTCTTGTCAAATATCAGTTAAGAGGGAACACTTGATTCTACCCGTAATTTTTTTCTCACCAAAATGGGTCTGTCAATTGCATGAATAAACAGCATTTAGGTTCAAGGAGCCATTGTCTCTCTTTAGCAAAATATCGCTGCTCCACCAGAGCTACAAGCTAAATGAGAAGTATAAGGTTAACCTAGATGGTTTTCAGGGAAGTGTTTTTTAAGGCAACATATGGGTGTATGGGCAGCAGGATCCATGACTTTCTTCTGATTGATTGGTGGTGAGGTAACAGGGTGATGTTTCAGAAATCTTAATCATCAACCTTCTGATTCCAACCAGTCTGGGGTCTTTGTGCTTATGTTCTGCATGTGGTTACTGTCCACCATCCTCCACCTGATGGCGGTGGGGGGGAGGGGGGAGTAAGGGGGGAGGGGGGAGGGTGGTCTTTGTTCCTGCTAAACAACTCAAAGATATGTATCAGATTGTTATGTATATCCCTTGAGGAGGAATTAGGACTGTTTTATTACTGAACTATTGTCGTTACTTTTTTCTTTAACTGCTTTTCCTTAGTTTCTGCATTTCCTCACTTTCCTAATTAGTAATCCTAATTAGTAACTGCTTGAGTCTGCTCTTTGGAACTCCTGGAAGGCGTAGGAGACTAAAACCTTTTTCTATGAACAAGAAACAGGGGCTGCGGAGGGGTTTTTGTACCCAGGTGGGCCCTACAGGGTTCTACTTGGTTTCAATTCTCCCTTTTCTTAGATATTCCTCCATCTTGAGGGAAACTGGTACAGGACAAGAAAGAGAATAAAGTTTTGTATAGAGAGGTTAATCATTAACTTGGCAGAGGAACTCAGTTTTAAGGGGACTCAGTTTCACCTCCCTTTTTTGAGAAGCAAACATGTAAATGATATTTATTTCTTCCTGTTAACACATGGCCCATGTTAATTACTCATGCTTTACAAATGCTCCTTGTTCATAGGTGAGTTCATTAGATTAGTTAAAAAGTAACTAGAGAGAGAAAATAATGAAAAGGTGAACTGAAGTCAAATACAGAGTTTTCACTTTAAGAAATCACTTCCACTAAAATGCCTTATTCATCGCAACAGGTTTAACTCAGAATCCCATTAACTCTGATTCTTTCTGCAAAGATTGCAGCTTGTCTTTATCTGTCTTTTAATATAGGAAAGAAAAAAAAAACAGAATAATGTTTTTACTGGTATTAAATAATTCTTTTTCAAATTTTTACTCTCCTCTTTTGACTATATTTTACTTCTATTTTCACAGAGTATTAGAATTAACTTTTAATTTCACTTTGGTAATGAGTAGAAACTGTTTAATGTTGGAATAGCTATTAAAAGTTTCATATCATATACTAAGGGATTATCAAAATTTGGGTCTCTGCCTTCAGAGTATATTTTCTAAATGGAGCTCTAATTAGAATTTGTATTTTGTAAAGACAAATTATAGGGAAAACTAAATCTGTAGCTAAAAAGGGATATTTAATAATACAGAGAAAAAATTGGGTTGTCTATGTCTCTGTATGTGTCTATAAATATGCATGCATGTGTAATAAATTGGAAGTTATTATGTTTTCAAAAATATCTTTTTCTCTTTATCAAAAGTAGAGGTTTATTTTAGAAAATATGTATATTTAATACAGGTAAAAGAAAAAAGGAAAAATTCCTACACATATAGAGCATGTTCAATTCTTAGTTTATTGTTGATTCTATAACAATAAGATATTACATTCTATTTTATATCAAGCTTTTCTCCTTCGGTAATACCTGGTGGCCATCTATAAATGGTATCCGGTCGAGATATTATTATTATTAAATATTATCTTTAAATATTTGAGACACAAACATTCTTGCTATTCTTTATTGATTAGTAGTCACTTTGATTCTAGTTTGTGGTAATGATGAAATGTATTTCAAAAATATGCTTATAATTTATCCTTGTATAATGTTATTTGATTTCCAGGGGACAGTTCTTAGGAAAGAATTGCTGAAATGAAAAATGTATGAAAATTTAATTTTCATAGAAATTGCTCCTCTATTTTTTTGGAAGTTATCATGTATTTTCAACTTTTTAATTTAAGTTTGTTAGATTGTTTATATCTGGTTACATTTTGGGTTCAATTATTATAGTTCTCTCCTTCAAAGCTACCAATAATGTGCATACAGATGTCCCTTAGCCAGCTTATCATTTTCTTTCTAGTCATGTTTAATACTTTGTTCATTTCAACTTAATTATATATGCTTTTCTTTGCTCTGTTCTTCAAGCACTTCATATATTTTCATCAATGGTTATTCTTTTTCTTATGCTTCCAATTTGGCCTTCATATATGTGATGGCTTAATTTTGTTCCTCAATATTTTTCTTGAATTATTTCTTTCATTTTGTTATTTTGTTATTGCTTCCTTGGGCTTTTTCTGTGTGTCTCACTCATTCATTTTTACAGAGATAATTGTTTCAGTATTATTTTTTAAAATTCACAATGATATGCAGTCATTCCTCTTTTGTGGCAATGTCTTTGAGGTAGTGTTCTTTCTTTGACATTTATGGTTTATTCATCCTTTTCTTACCTATTATATATATATATATAATGACTATGATTATATATAGTTTAATTTCTTTTTAGTTGTCATTCTTCCTTGTACAAGTTTCTTTTTTCCTGGAATATTCAGAATGTTCATATGAGGAGCAGCAAGTATATTTTCTTAGCAAATATTGATTCTCCTCCTGACATAGATCTTTGTGTGTTATACTCTATTTAGTGTTTTTCTTCTGAAAAAAAAAAAAACGATGTCACTGCAGGATATCTCACAAAACAATATGCCCTTTCTCGTATGTTTTTCTTTGTTTTTTAAACAAGCCTAAAACAAGTCTTTTTTTTTTTTTAAACACATCTTAAAAGTCATCATTTTTGTCATTTCAGTGGCTATCCTTCCTGGATTTTTCATAATTTTTCAACTAGTCGCCAATAAAATGATTGTTTCCAACATTTTTCTTATGATAAAATACGTGATAATTGATGATAGGTTAATAATTTTCAACATAATACTATGCATCCAATTAAAAATTTATATATTTCATTCATTTACGCACATATGTAATTGTGTGTATGGTATATACAGTGTGTATGTATATGTATATATGTGTGTGTATGTGTATGGTTTAGAGTGTGTGTGTGTACAGATTCATACATATACACATACTGTATTCTCAGGTACATAATTAATATTAGTGAATATATTTTGTAGGGGAATTTTTAAAAAATCTAGTATGTGGATACATTCTGTTATTTATTTACCCATGTAAATGCTCATTTGTATTGCTGTTAAAAGTTGAGTTGGATTTTACCATTTTCTTTTCACTGGCGTTAGCTCTGTGCTTGTCTAGCCCAAATATGTTTAACCATTTAATCTCAGGTTTTGTGATTATTCAATGTACCTTAATAATGATTATATATACTTTTATGGGGGAAAATAAGAAGAAATTCTACCACAAATATATAAAAATGCTTGTCAGTTTCTGTGTAAGAAAGTCTATGGAAATATGTTATTTTTATCAATTGAAAGAGTCACTAGATATATAAGCATTTAGTAAACATATGTTCACTATCATAAAGAAGAAGCTGATAACAAAAGCATACCTACTATTGAAATGACCTAGGAATAAGTCAATATTGAATGATAATGAGTTCAAAGTAAAATTTGATTTTTAGGTCAAGAAAAATAAGCAACAAAGAAAGATTTTTGGATGAAGAATAGAGGAGAAAGTGTTAAATCTAGTTTTAGAGCAGTGTTCATGAAAATAGTCGACTAACACAAATTCCCATAAGGAAAAGATAATAAATGGACTGATAGAAGGAAGAAGTGTATTTAAATATATATATCTCTAAATATCAGAGAAAAAATAGGATTGCATTTGAAGAAAAGTTATTACACTTATCTGCTATTCTATTTTTTAAAATAAATGTATTTCTTTTATTTTTTGCTGCATTGGGTCTTTGTTGCTGCGTGCGGGCTTTCTCTGGTTGCGGCGAGTGGCAGCTACTCGGGCTCTTCATTGCGGTGGCTTCTTTTGTTGCGGAGCACAGACTCTAGGCACACTGACTTCAGTAGTTGTGGATCGTGGGCTCTAGAGCGCAGGCTCAGTAGTTGTGGCGCACGGGCTTAGTTGCTCCTCTGCATGTGGGATCTTCCTGGACCAGGGCTCGAATCCACGTCCCCTGCATTGGCAGGTGGATTCTTAACGACTGCGCCACCAGGGAAGCCCTTATTTGCTATTCTTTTCCCATGCTGACTGCTTTCAGAATATATTAAAACAAAGCTGGTCATTTGAATAAAATAAATATTCACCTGAGTTTCCTTACTCAAGCTACTTACTAAGTAGTCATACCTATTACCTTTAAAATTCCTTCACTGAAACACATCTCACACATATAGAAGAGTGGTTACCACCTTTTCTAGCAGGTATTGGTGCCTAGTTTTTCTGATTCTAACCAAAACCTGAATAGGTCAATGTTTTTATGCAGGCCCATTCCAGCATCACCATGGAAACATCACTCCATCAGTGAGATAATGAGCTGATAATGAAGATAGCAGTTGAATAATGGACATAACAAAGACAAAGAGAGATACACCCAAGGGGTGATTTGAGGGAGAAAACAATAACAACAACCAAAATACCATATCATTTATGTGCAGTGATGGAACAAATTATACACAATTCTAACATTAAGATATTATGTTTGAGTGTTTCTGATCTTGGTACTTGTTTGTGATGTTACTTGCATGATATAAAATAGAGTTTTATTGCTCCTCTGGTTTTCTGTCTTGAACTTTCAGGTTTTAGGAGTCAAATAAAACAAAGGAATTACATTATATGAAATAATGCATCTGGTAGTTTCCCAAGTCACTTCTGTTTCCATCTGTGGAATTTATAAACTTTAAATGGATGAACCATGTCCAGAACAGCAAAAACTTGATAAGATCAGTAATATATCGTGGTAATTCTTTAGTGTGTATCAGAATAGGCAATATTTGATTATAGTAACATAATCTTTGAGTTAACCTAGCTAAAACACTAATGGAATATATTGGCTAGTTTAGTGAAAAAATATGAGGTAATGTAGGCGTGGGGATTGTTTAGTTTCATCAGTTAAAGTATCTCATCATTATTTGTTCTCATCTCTCTCTTTTACTATATGCCATTTTATCTGAAGACTGACTTCCCATTATGCTTACAAGATTTCTGCTGAGAATTCCCAGATCATCATTACTGTATAATTAACTAAAAGGTAAGATTGCCAGATGAAATACAAAATACGCAGTTAAATTTGCATTTTTGATAAAGAGCAACATTTTTTAGTATAAGTATTTCCTATACAAAATTATTTATTGTTTGTCTAAAATTCAAATTTAACTGGTGATCCTGTATTTTATTTACTAAATTTGGCAATCTTACTAAATGAAACAACATAATTTTGTTTTTGGAAACTCTTAAAAAATGAGGAAGCTTCTTTTCAGAAGTTCCCACAAAATATCTTCTCATAGCTCATTTTCTCAATTTTGTCATGTATCCATACCTGAACAAACAATGATGGTCAAGGGATGAGATTTTGCTGGTTCTGTTTAGCTTGAGCTGCATGCTGCACTAAGTTTCTGGAGAGGCATAACTGGAATACTACAAAAATCTGATTAGTCATGAAGAGAAGGGTACTAACTATTGAGGAAGAAATGATAAGAGTTATATCCCAAAACATAATGGCAGAAGCAATATAACATAGTTTTAAATATTGTGGAGTTTGAAGCCACACTGTGTGGATCTTTACCATATTGGTGATATAATCCTGGGCAAGTTGCTTGACCTCTTTGTGCATTAGTTACCTCATTTCTGAAATTGACATTATAATAGTATCTACTTTTAATAGTTTTTATTTAATGCATATAAAGTACTTAAAAATTGTTCGCATTTAGAAAACCCTTATCTTATGATAAATAGCATGAGGAAAACACACTTCAAAATGATATATTGGAAAATCTACACGTGAGTTATCAGTAATTCATAAACGTTCATAATTTAGAACTTGGAGAATATTCTTCTAACTTATTTTATATAAGTCTGTTTCTGGAGCATTTTATTGGAGGTAGGGACATTATTTAGATACTTATTGCAATTTAGCTAGTGCTCAACTATGTAATTTTTTTATTGTAGCAAGCACACTTAACTTGAGGTATACTCACTTAAATTTTTGTATGTACAATGCAATATTGTTAACTATAGGCACTACGTTAAAGAGCAGATTTCTAGAAATTCTTTTTGCATAAACTTTATACCTCTTGAACAGTAGCACCACATCATAGAGTTATTAGGTGTCTAGTGGAGTCTAGAAATTTATTCTAGACTGAGATATTATCTTATTCAATTCAGACTGTTATAACAAAATACCATATACTGGGTGGCTTATAAGCAACAGAAATTTATTCTTCTCAGTCTGGAGGCTGGGAAGTCCAAGATGAGTAAGCTGGCGATTCAGTGTTTGGTGAGACCCTGCTTCCTAAGGTGGCTGTCTTCTTGCTGTATTCTCATTGGCTGGAAGGGGGCACTGGAGCTCTCTGGTACCTCTTTTATAAGGGCACTAAACCCATTCTTGATTACTTCCCAAAGACCCCTCACATTGGGGCTTGAGTTTCATCATACGAATTTGGGGGAAGCATAAACATCAAGTCTATAGCAGATATTGACAGAAAGTTGAGTGTTTTCATTTCTTTCTAGCTGATCTGTTATTCCCTATGAGGTTTCTACTCTTAACTGGTTTTCAGTAGCAAGGCATAGGATGGGATTTGGGGGGGGGAACATTGGAAGAGTAAAACAAAAATCCACTAGATTTATTTTAATGTTTTATATACAATCTCTGCTCATAAAATACAAGCTAATTTCTAAAGTTTCCAAAATCTCTTTCCCCAACCTGGTCCTGTGTTCATAAGTGAAATAGTTGAAAAAGACAGGAAACATGGCAATGAAGAAAGTACAGAATCTTCAAATCCATAAGATGTCCTCTAAGGACTGGTGTGCTCTGAAATGTGTTTTGTTCAGTCCCATCCCTGAACATTCAACTAGTCGATGTGTCTGATGTTTCTGGCTTAATTGTCTTGGATCTCATTTCTCTTTCACATTAGTCCAGGCTGGTAGTTCTTATCAGTAATTCTTTCTTCATTATCCTTTGACCCTTGCCTCTGAATGTCTGCTACATTCTACACTTGGATTCTTGACTGAGTTGTCTTCAGCCTCTACTTCACAGTGACTTTTACTTTTCTAGCTGTAGCACATTTATAGAGTTCTTCTTGGCTCTCAGTTTGGTTACTTCTATTGACTCTAAAAAGCGTGTGGAAATTTCTGGGTCTCAGCATGGTAAATGGAGATTGAAAGATATTCAAGAGTGACAATGCTGATTTTCTCTCTTTTCTTTACTAGAGCTTACTGACGTTTGAGAATAGCACTGTGCGGAGTGTCTCCTTCCTAAATCTCAAATATAAAGTTCCTAAAGATATGTAAAATGCCTTTACTCCCAGGTCTGAAATCTGTGCAAGTCAGATTAAGACATCTGCATAGATTCTTGCTTTTGTATCTGTGGCTTTCTCCCATACAAACCCCTGGGACTAGAACAGGTGTTGTTTCCTTCTTTCCTTTTACTATCTGGTTAGGAATTCCCTTGGGTTAAACTTTATAATCAGGTCCTCAAGACCTGGCTCTTGATATGATAAATGCAAAAAATAAGGAATATAGAAAATATTGTACTTTT
Organism: Balaenoptera musculus; assembly: GCF_009873245.2. Classification (NCBI taxonomy): domain Eukaryota; kingdom Metazoa; phylum Chordata; class Mammalia; order Artiodactyla; family Balaenopteridae; genus Balaenoptera; species Balaenoptera musculus. Next base: position 42,616,829 of record NC_045788.1, read on the forward strand.
CACAAAGTTTTATATTTAAAAGCTAAATAACTTTCTATTTTTGCCATCCTGCAAAAAATGCTAATTATGCATATAATTAGTGAATTCTTTAGGATATTTAAGAATACAAAAGATGAGTTCAGTATTAATATATTTGTATATTTCAAGATATTTCCTCTGGTACATAAACATATAGACAGAGCAGAATTCTCTGCTGCTACACATTTTTTTTTAAAGAACATAATAATCACATTTACAGGAAAACTTGTCAAAGATGTTAAAAAGGGAAAAAATATTCTAGAAGCTTCTATTGACAAGTAAATGGAGGTAATCCTTAAGATCACATTTCCCTTATGCAGTATCCCTAATGATCACTTTGATGGGTTTTAGAAGAGTGATTTTTTTTAAAGAGAAAGTTTCCACAGACTTTATTAGAATCTCAAAGTAGCTGAAAAAAAGAGCTTTTATAAACTCTGCTCTAAACAGCTTACTCTCATAAGTTCTATTCCAAGGGGTAAATTAGGGGAAATAGCTTAGAATATCCATATTTTGTATCCTTCATCTGAAAGATAGTCAATCTTTTGCTCATAAAAATGAATGGGAAACTTAAAATTGTAAGAAAAAAAACCTTAGCCACAAATTCTATGTCAAATATTATATATATTTCATATTTAAAATTTTATTAGCAGAGTTTTAAGTTTGATTTTGTGTGAGAAGATCTCTTTTCAAGAACTATTTTTGCCAGTTATTATCAGAGACAAGTCACATACTCTTTCTAAGTTTCAATACTTGCATATGTAAAATGGCCCAGGTAGACAGTATATAAAATATACGGAAAATATTTTATTTTTGGAATAAAATATGTATTTTATGTATTAATATTAAGGATATAGTCATCTGGAAAAGCACTGTGTAGAGACAAAAAATGTTAGGTGTTTTTGTTAATTGCTAAATAAACAAGCTAGCAAGTTCTATTTTATAAAATAAACAGAATATCCAATATAAATGATAAAAGTTTTATCGAGTTTAAAAATATGATTATTTGACAGAGTATGCTAAGCATCAGCTCATTTTCCTTGCAATGGAATTGGATTTTAACAGACATGGGTATATTGGATATATATGATGTGGAGTATCTTTAAAATGATGGCATTTTAAATGGTTTTCCAAATGTTAAAATAATTTTTAAAAGAAAAAAAATAAAGGTATGACTTATTTTATGTACTAGATCAACCAGTGCATATTATCATACAGCTTTTTCTTCAAAATGACTTGAGTATGCTTGTTATATTTCATTTTTTTGTCACTAGATGGCATGCTATGTGTAAAAATAATTTATGAAGATGAGATTAAATTAATGCAAATAAACACAAACGTGTAAATTGTCAGAGAATACCATCAAGTTGAAGCAAAAATAACCATGAAAAAAGTTAAAATTCTTTACGTAAGGCTTTATTTCGAGGTTATTCTTCTTATGACAATTTAATGATAGCAAGGTGAAAAACAAAGTTTCATTTTTATATGGATATAATGTACAAATATCATTACATTCTATTATAGCATAGATTTAGAAGGCTGTCACATTGAAATAAATATCAAATGAATGAAAATAATTTGATTTTTAAAAAAAATCCCAATTTAAGAAAGAGGGGAAAATATATTTGCAACATTTAGTGAATACCCACATTATTTCAGTCATTCATATGTGTTATTTATTTTAAAAAATGCTACTAGAAAAAAATTTCTAATCTACTCTTAACATACACGGCTTGCTGTCACTGTCATAAAAGGGAAAGAAGGGAGAGCCAGCTTTTAATTATTTACTGCTGCACACAAACTACCCAAATTGTAAGATTTAAAGCAATAATTTGTTTGCTCTTAATTTTTTTCTTTTTTTAATTTGAGCACTGCTCAGTGGGAACTGCACAGCTCTGTTCTTTGTGGAACAACTTGACGGGGCTAGAAAATATAAGTGCAGTGTGGCTGCTTGTTGTCTGGAAGCTCAGCTGGAACTATAATCTGGGGCCTAAATTCTCTTCCACATGGTTACCTGGGCTTTTTTCCACAGCATGGCAGGCTAGATTTTGAGAAGACAGAGAACTGTCTCCTGGAAACTGGCACAGAGTAACTTCCACTATTCTATTGAACAGTCATAGATCCAGTTACACAGTTCAGATTTCACAGGGTAGAGAAACAGACTGCACATTTCCGTGAGGGGAGTGACAAAGAATTTATAATTATCTTTAATCTGCAACATTCTACCCTCTAGCCACATTTTTTTTTTTTCTTTTTCTTTTTGTCCACGTCGTGCGGCATGCAGTTATCTTAGTTCCCCCACCAGGGATTGAATCCATGAACCCATGCCCACTGCATTGGGAGTGTGGAGTCTTAACCACTGGACTGCCAGGGAAGTCCTACCCCCTAGCCAAAATTATTTACATAAATCTCATATGCAAAATACCCTTCCTTCCTATAAGACACAAAGATTTATCTCAATAGTCATCATACTCAAATCCAGAACATTTTCATGTGTATCAGGAGACGCAGATGTGGAGGTTGATTTTCAGGTGAGGTTTCTATTGATTTAAAAATATATGTGACAAGATTCAAAGTGCTGTGCCCTCCACACACTAAAATAAAATGACAGGTGTAGGGAAAGTGCAATGGGTACTTTCTTTTAGAAAAGGAGGAAAGTGGGAGGCTCATAGCAGTCATTAGTTCATAGTGATTCTGAAATCTCTGGGTTCATATTGCTAATTGCTTGATTAGTGCTCAGACCTGCTCCCTGCAAAAGATTTTCTGTGGCTTTTGGTTTTTATCCTCTGAGCTCTTGGCTTTGCCCTTTCCTATTATAAATATTCCAAATTTGCAGGTGTGTAGCTTTCTCAGTCTGGATTGTGTTCATGGAAGGTTAAGAGTGTAGAGGCCCCTCTTCCTTTTAAACTTTCCCTGTCTCTTTCGGTCAAAGTGGATTAATCTTTTGAAAACTTTGTGAGTTCTGTTTATGCAATTTATATTCAAATAAATGAGACAAAATGTGAGACAAGTACACATTTCTTTCCAAGGAAGGCCCTTCTCCACCTTAGGTCACGTTTGAGGCTGCTGTTGGACAACACTCTTATGATGCTGTTGTTTTAAGACACTAAGTTTTGGGGTGGTTTGTTATTCAACAATATGTAGCTACAAAAAATTTGGTTCCAGAAATGGTGTATTGCTGAAACAGAAACGTAAAACTTATGGAATTAGCTTTGAAATGAAATGTTAGGAATATTGGTGAAGGCTGGAAAGACAGTGATATTGTTATTGAATATAAGAGGAAAGTGAAATAACACTCGCCAGTTCTGTTACTTGAGATGTTCTGGAAAATAGAAATGGTATCTAATTAACTCATGGATGTGGCCAAGAGGTTTCCAGGAAGAATGCTGCAGGTAGTAAATGACTTCTTTGAGCTGGTTATGATAAAGTACAAAGCTGTGAGATGAGCTAAAATTAACTCTTCTGTCTTCACGTAGAATATAAAGGAAAAATAAAGGAGCAGACCTGCGTTTGAAAATAAAACTTTCTCAATCCGAGCCTTAAGTTATCAAAGTAATAAACTGCTGCATGTAAAAGGTTAAATCCAGTGTGACTTTAAATCCAGTAAAGTGACCTCTGAATCAAAAATATCAGTGGGGGATCTGTAAAACCCTTTTCTAAGACCTCAGAAAGATTTAAGGGCGTGCCTCACAGACTCATGCAACTAGACAACTTTACACTTTGCAACTCACCACTTTGCACTTTATCATAATGTCAAAGAAGCCAAAGTATTTGGATCCCTCTCCACTGGAGATCTGTCTGTTCTCTCCCACTGGGGAGTGGGGGAGTGAGAAAAATGGTGAGACTATATTTAATAATATTATATTGTATAGTTGAACTTTGCTAAGAGAACAGATCCTAAGTGTTTTCAACACAGAAAAAATAAGTGGTAACTATGTGAGGTAATCAATATCTTATTTGGTTTGATTGTGGTAATCATTTCACAATGTATACATATATCAAATCATTTGTGTTATATACCTTAAATATATACAATTTTTATTTTTTAATTGTGGCTCAGTAAAGCTGGAAGAAATATCAATCCTCTCTTCCTCTTGCCCTGTATAAGTCACATATTATATTCTTGTATTTAGGTATAACCTAGTTTAAAAAGGAATCTCAAAAGTATTATAAACTTAAAATGTTATTTGTATTTCCTGTCCAGCTGTTCTGCATCATATCCTCATTCTTCATTACCTAAGTAATAAACTTGACACATTCTATTACTTTCTGGTCACTTTAGTTTATGAGAAGACAAGTCTGGTTTAAAATTTCAATCTCAAACTAATTTAAATTTTGTATCTTTCCAATCTTCTAATGCAGACTTAAACCATACCCCTAGTTTAATAGTGATAGAAGTTAGGGAGATAAAAGGTAAAACCTGACTTTGTGACACTGATTCCATCCTCTTTAAGGCCAGTCTCCTTTAGTGCTGGAGATAAGGAGAGGGAGGGAACAGGAAGATCTTATGAAAATCTTAGGGAGATGATCCAGTTCTGGCTCAGGTCAAATGTCCATCTGATTCTATTAGCTGCTGGTGCTCTATACTGAGTTGGGGAATGTGATCCCTTCACAAGAGCCACAGACACTAGTGAACTATTTTACAGTCTTAAATTAAATTCCAGTGGAATGGGCCCTATGCTTTTCTTCTTGTTTGTATAACTCTAGTTACATTTTTCATCTTTATACCAGAATTAGGCACCAGTCTCTATGTTCATGGTTATTTCCAAACATTAGGAGACACTTTCCACAGTCTCCCAAGAATAATCCTACCAAATTCCCTTTTCTTGGAAGCTCTAGCATAGAACTTCAGATGTGGTATCTCATAAAGCAAGAAACTAGCTTTGCTGAAAGGTGATTCATTTGTTATTGGACTGGGCACTCCCCTTCCTTGCTTAACAAGGAGAAGTAAAAGAATCTCTCTGGACATTTCACAACACTATACACCTCTCCTGCTTTCTTTTTAGGTATTGATTTGGGGTAAAGGGTGATCCCTGGTTATTTCTATAGTTCTGTGGCCTTTAAATAACTCCCACTATCACCTGCTGCCCTAATTTTTGGTAGTTCTTTTTACAATTTTGAGATATTTGAACAGTATGTTATTACTCAGAATATCAAGATTAGGGGAAAAAAGAACATAATTTACATTCTAGGGATTCTATTCAGTAGGCGTACCAAAGATAATGATAACTAATAGCAATTAAGGTTAATAATTTATGTAAATGAGGTGAAAGAGAGAGGTTTGTAATCTGTGAAGATGAGCCATGTTTACCATCATTCTCATCCGTTCCAAAGATGAGAATGTCAGAATGTTTTTCTCTGGGACTGGAAGAGAGGCAATGGGAGGAAGGACACTTGTTACAAATTTTTTTATTGTTTGTTTTCCCCACACACACCGCTACTACTTTAAAAAAATACAGGTGATATAAATGTGCAGTATACCTGAATGTTTATGTGGGCTAGGGACAATTCCCATTTGAATGCCTTTGGAAGGCCTTAGAGCGTGGAACCCTGGAATAAAACAAGTAAGAATTAGTGAAGAAAAGAAAGAGGTGGACATATTAAGAAGAGTGTGCAGTGTGTGACCAGATCTTGAACAAAGAAAGTGTAGAACATTAGAAACATAGCTAATAAATCTACAGTACTTCCTTCAAATTTATCTTTCTGCTTGAACCTCACCCTGGGAAGGAGTTATAATATGAAATATGAGAAATGTTATCAACAACGAGAATTCTTTATCTTACAAATGTACTTTGAAGAAGAATGTAAGAATACCTAGATCTTTATAAAGATTAAGCAAGAAAATTGTGTTTGTTTTGTATGTTTGTTTATTAGTTTGATTTTGGCCTCAGAGAAAGAGATGTTGGCAGGATGATGACAGGAAGAATGAGAGAAGTATAAAAATGTAAGGAGAAAGAAGATACAAGAAACTACCCCGCACCCCTGGGTTAAGGAAAAACTGAATAGCAATTGAAGAGAATGGTAGTAGCAATAGTAGTAGTAGCAGTAATAAGAAAAACAGAAATGACTTTTGAGAACTTACTATGTTTCAGAAATTTTTGATAGAGGATCTCAATCTAAAAAATTCTATCAAACACTGCCTCACTCTATTGAACACTGCCATCTCTATCAATATGCTGAGATGGGTAATAACAGTATATACATTTTACTATAAATTTAGGTTTAGAGAAGTTGCTATCTTTTCTAATGTTACTTGCCTAATGAATGGTGGAAATGGGAAAAGGACCAAGGAAGTAAATGATTTAAACCATCTTCACTGCAATCTGGTCCTTGATTGATTACTATTAAGATTTTTTTTTTTTATTGGTCTGCTTTATTTTTCTGGTGATGGACTTGAGGTCTCCAATTTCCCTGCCCTCATACTCTCTTAATTCCATTCCAATCAGGCTCTTGACCTCTCATCACAACACTGAATCTGATTTTATCAATGCTGCCAATGATACACAGTTTCCTAAAGTTAGTGGTCTATTTGCATCCTGGTTTTATTTGATTTACCAGAAGCATTTGACACAGTTCTCTTCTCCTTGATATATTTTTTCAGTTGACTTTCAGGACTGAATACTTTCTTGGATTTTTCCCCATATGCTGGAGTTGCACTTTGGTCTCTATTTCTGCATCCTTCTCTTCTCTTTGACTTTTAAAATTGAAGGAACCCTGGGCCTAGTTCATGATGAACTGAGGCCTCATGGCTTAAATACCACCTATGTACTGACAACTCTCAAATTTATATTTCTAACCCATAATTCTTTGGTAACAAATTCTCATGCTTAAAACCTACATTCATCACTATCTGATTACCTTTTAGATAACTTAAATTTGACATATCCATGTATAAACTTGGGATCATCTTACAAAAATCTTATCTATGTGCAAACTCACTATTTCAGTTGATGGACAATTCTTTACAGTTTCTCAGGCTAAAAATATCTTTAGTTCACCCTAGAATCCATTATTTTTTAAAACACTATATTCAAATATTCACAATATCATGCCAGCTCTCTTTACAATATATTAAATTCCAAACACTTCTTTATTTCTCTACTTCTATCTCTCTAGCTGAGCCATCACCTCTCACCTGGATTTCCATAATAGCTTTCTAACGAGTTCTTCCTACTAACACCCACAAGCTTAGACCTCAAATACACAGCTGCCAAAGTGAATCTTCAAGAAAATAAATCAGATTACATCACTCTTCTGCTAAAAACTCTGAATGGCTGCTCTTTATGTTCATTGTAAAAGCCAAGGTAAGATATCTACAAAGCCTGTAAGTAGGATGACCATATAATTTATGCTTCAGACCAAATCAGAGAGTGAAAGAAGGAGTTAGAGTAATTATGTCAGAACAGTAGACATAAAAATAAGTTGTCCTGGGCAACTGGACTGTTTCATCACCCTACTGCTAAGGTGCCTCACAATTTGACCCCATTACCTTTCTGATCTTTTCTGCCATCATCTCCTCCGCTGTATTAATTCTGTTCTCATTTCATAGGCTTCCTTTTCTTCCTCAAACACGCCATGCAGGCAGGCACAATAATACTTCAGAGCCTATGCTGTCACCATGTTCTCTCTGCCTTGAATATTTTTATCTCGAGAATTCACTGGGATTATTGCCTCATCTCCTTATATTCTTTGCCCAGATCTTGCCTCTTCTATGGGTCTACCCTGACCACCCTTTTAATCCTGAAATCTATCCCTCATTAACATTTCTGTAATGCTGTGAATCATATACTGGATAAATTATGCACCTAACAAAATACTGAGTATATAGTAAACAATAAATTCTAGTTATCATCATTAGTAGCATCATTATCACTAGATATTCCTTTAGATACAGATAAACATATATATATACATATATACATATAAATATAGATATTGAAAAATAGAAATAGATTTATTATTAGGGATTGGCTCATGTGATTATGGAGGCTGAGAAGCTTCATGATCTGCCGCCTGCAAATTGGAGGCCTAGGAAAGCCAATGATATAGTTCTAGTCCAAAATGAAGACCTGAGAACCAGGGAAGCCAATGGTTTAAGTCCCAATCCGAGTCCAAAGACCCAAGAACCAGGAGTGTCAAAGTCTGAGAGCAGGAGAAGATGAATGTTCCAGTTCAACAGAGAGCAAATTCACCCTTCCTCCACCTTTTTGTTCTATTCAGGCTCTCAATGTATTGGATCATGCCCACAGCACTAGTGAGGATGATGCCTTCCAAAAATACATTCACAGATACACCCAGAAAAAACGTTTTACCAGCAATCTGGGCATCCCTTAGTCAAGTTAAATTGTCACATAAAATTAACCATCACGCTGACCAGTAATCTCTTTCCAATGAGTTATTAGTTTGTTTAGCAAATATTTGCACAAAACCTATAATATCAAAGCAAAGTACATATATATTCCAAATTAAAAATATTAATTTATTACCTTGGTATGCTATATTTATAACATAATCTAAACTAGCTTGTTACCTTATATATTCTACTCATCAAAATCTAACAATATAATGCAATAATTTTTCTACATAAGGGGAGGTTCATATTCAGATGTTTTACTGCATGATTTTTAAGCCACTTTAATCTATTTGTTGTAAGATTCTATGTTGTTTAATCTGTAGTATTCTTGGGAACTATCCTCTAAACTCATAACTGTTCCAAGAAATTAAGACATAGATTCCTAACTAGGAAGAATTTTTCGAGGACAGATATAAAATGAGCTTCCCTTTTCTCTTGTCTGAATACTACACATTATCACAAATGCATGAAAAATGTTCAATAAGTAAATATATAAAATATGAGAGTAATAAAGAAATGTATATTTCAATTTCATTGCTATTCCTTTTAATATTAAAATCTTCTCTGTCCCAATTCTTTAGTAAGAGTTCTTAGAAATTGTCAGACGACTAGGGTGATTTTTTTTTCTCCTTTGAAGTGAGGTTACATGGTATAAAAGAAAGTATAAATCAGAATTAGGAAATAAGGTTTTGAATTTTGCCTTTAACATTCACTTACTCTGTACAGTCAGACAAGTTAACTCAGTTTCAAACTGAAAATGCAAGGATAATGATTTTTCTTTGGATTTTTTTGTGAAAAATTAATAAGATATTTAACCTTCAGATTACAGGAAAAATCATCATCAAGGTTTACCTTCTGGGCAGCATGAAACCTTTTAATTTTATTTAATTTGATGTCCATATTTTAAGCCATTTTACAAGTAATTTACAGGTATAAGAATAAAGACATACTGAAAGCAACGTTATTAAATAATAATGTATTTTAAACACAGTAAAGCTATTTTAATCAGTAAAACATCAGTAGAGATGAAAAGATACTGTCACAAATCCTTTTAACAACATGGGATCATACAGATTCTTACTCAAAACTATTGTGTGAAGTAATTTCCTTTAAATGAATAACTGGAGGAGAAGACTATATTTGCATTTTGTTCTTGGAAATATATTGTTTAGTGATCAATTCTTAAATTTAAGAAAATTTATTTAAGATATCATCATCTGAAGATACATAGTCTGAGATTTCATTAATATGAAAAATTTCACCATACCACTAGAGTTTAAGAGTGCTGCTTTCTTTTTCTTTACGTTCATCTTCTCATTGGATTTATCTTATAACTGTGGAATGTCACATTTCTTCTCTTTGCCATCATGGTTGGAGAATAAAAAGTTTTCGTTCTCAGTTGTGTTCAGTGGATGTGAAAGCAGACTACAAATATACTGTCCTACTCTTTTTTAACTCCTTCTTAAAAGATGATGCAATAGTTTGGACAACACAATATAAAAATGGAAGAATGACAATTTATTCCACTCTTGCATCACCCTTCTAAGTGATTTCATCATTCTTTTGTTTTCTTATTACTTATTCTTTTCTCAGCATAGTTGGGGATAATCGGTGTAATCTTGAGTAATGATAAAACAATTCTTAGAATGATGAAATAGAGAATTATTTTATAATACAGAGAAAATAAATTCACTATGATCCCATAATTCATTTCAGATTTATAATGGAATTCAATGGACCCAAATACTAAATGCAATATAAAATGAATTATATTCTATTAAAAATAGGTAAATTTCCTTTTCCTTTTTTGGAAGGACTCTAAGAACGAATAAATTCATTAAACATGAATCCTTGAAAACAGAACTGCTGAAAAAAGAAACTCAAAACCAAACATTGGTCCAGCGATCCTGATGTTATACCAAGGGTTAATCAACTTGGCACATTATACATGTTCAGTAAAAATTAGCTTTATTTTCTCTTTCAACTAAACAACTCGTTGATTTATTGAACACTGAAGAAGGTAGGGTTGGGGTGTAGGAAAATAGTAATAAGAAGAAAGCAAAAGAGGCAATAATACTTATATCTATGTATTTAAAGTATGTAAACAGTAAAATAGTAAATAGTAATAGTAACATTTACATATGCATACATGCACATACATATTGATACATTACTATATATGAATTTATGCATATATATACACACACACAAATGCACACATGCATGTACTATTTTTGCTCTTTAAATTAATGCTACAAAATGTGCATTTTCACAAATGCCCCTTTAGGATATTAGGGTGGTTTGGCTGTATCTGCCACTTCACCATAATTATCTGTGATTGTCAGAAATTAAAACAAACAAAAAATTCAAGAGTAGGATATGTTATTTGGGAGAAAGATAATACATTCGAATGGGACATACTAGTTTTGAAATGCATTAATCCTGAAAATTGAAGCAATTTACTAAACTGGATTCATTGATATGTCGTAGATTAGTGAAAAAGGAAATCACTGCCTGTACCCTAGCTAAAATCTGAAAATACCGCTTAGGTAGCTACATTTTTCGGTAGACATTTTATGTAGACATTACTGGCCCTAGCTGTCTATGACTTTTAATATGGCTATAAGCTATCATCTAAAAATCAATTTCTAGGGCTTCCTGTTGATGCAGTGGTTGAGAATCTGCCTGCCAATGTAGGGGACAAGGGTTCGAGCCCTGGTCCGGGAATATCGCACGTGCTGCAGAGCAACTAAGCCCGTGCGCCACAACTACTGAGCCTGTGCTCTAGAGCCTGCGAGCCACAACTACTGAAGCCCGCGAGCCACAACTACTGAAGCCTGTGCACCTAGAGCCCGGGCTCCGTGACAAGAGAAGCCACCGCAATGGGAGGCCTGCTCACCACAACGAAGAGTAGCCCCTGCTCACCGCAACCGGAGAAAGCCTGCATGCATCAACAAAGACCCAACACAGCCAAAAATAAATAAATAAATTTATTAAAAAAATAATAAAATAAAAATCAGTTTCTAATGAATTTATGTTCAGCCACATTAACAATGGAAGAAGAAATAGAAACACTTGTTTTTCTTCTAGGAGTGCAGAAGATGGTCATTTCACATTTATTTTGAACTGTAAGCTATATTTATATATATATATGATTTTCATTAAAACATTTCACTTTATATTGGCATTGTCATTTCTGTTTTGTTACTGCAAACGAGTTGTTGAAAGGACAAGATTTTTTTCAAGGTCATTTCAGCCATGATTCAAATGTTTACTTCGTTTCCCTGAACAAGACATGTAGGTAGGTGATCATATGACATAGCATTAGAAAGTGTATTTTCTATGATTCTCAATAGTGCTTTTTAAAGTAACATTTAAATTAGCCAGTGGTAAAAATTGGTATAAGGATGAAAATAAAATCAACAAATATAACAAGTGTAAAAAAATGTAATATTTTAAAAAATTGCTTGAGGTTTTAATGTAACTTTTGATTTATTCCTTTCACAAGAAATCAAGAATCCCAAAGATTTTTAGCACAAGCAACGTCTGTGTTAATTTACACATAGCCTACAATAAATAGGATATTTTATTTAATAAATAAATTAGACCTGTTAACTTATTTCCAACATACATATACAAGTGTGTTAAAAGTGAGACTGAGTATGTTTTTATTTGTGAGAGCAAGTATGTATGTATATTTGTGTGGATGTGTGGGTGAACTGATAAATTTAGAAGCAATCTCACATCTTAATATTGAATAGGTACAAAAACTTTTAATTTGGTTGTTTGCAACTGCACATATATTCCCTTAGACTCTGTATTATACCTGCTATTTGTGATGTAGTTGACCCACTGATGATTTAGAAACCTTGAGTTTGAAAAGTATAACTGCCAAAATGTATAACTGCCAAAATGTTCATGGGAATACATACACACATACACACACACACACACACACACACACATATATATATATAAAGAGAGAGAGAGAGGGCGAGCGAGAGAAAGGTTTTGAGTTGAAAGATATATGAAAGTTATAAAATTCCTCCCTGTACTCCTGCACTGTATTTGATCATGTTGGACACTCCCTGTATGAGTGCACTAGATACTTTCTGGAAGAGACACTGAGTCAGGGTTTCAGCTATAAGACATTTATTAGTGATCAACACCTGTGAAAGGAAGTGGGGAGAAGGATTAAACAGAAAAAGAACATCGACTGAGATGCAGTTCTGAAAATTCCTTTTCATGCAGTACCCTTCATTATTTTCCCACATCAGGTTAAAATAACTGGGCTTTATTTCCTTTCTTTCTTTAGCTGTGTCTTTAGTAGATTAATCTAACAGTCTATCATGCAGGCAGCTTCTGGATGATAGCCTATAAGATATGACCAGTGGATTCTATAGTTACTGGTCCATTACTGCAATGCCTTTGCTGTTTAGTGGTTGCCCTTGTTTGCCATAATTTTTTGTGAGATCTAGTGCTGTCAGATGCTTGCTGAATCTCTGTGGGCAGAAAGACAAATCTATAGCCATAAGTTTGTATTCTACTGAGAATAAACTATTGGCTCTAACAGACAGAAATAATCCCACTGTGTATATTTGCCAATCAAGTGGACAGTTCATGTCCTGGAAAAGTGGTGCAATATTGAGGAACTCATATTGGTCTCTGTTGTTGACAGGTTGGACATTCATCAGTGGCAGAAGCTAGATCACTCTGATAAATGGAGGTCGTGTTTGAGTCATATATAGTCACCATCTCTGAGCCCATTGTTGTCATTCTTACTTTAACGCCCAATATGATAATTGTGACCCCTAGTTTCTAGGCTAAATCTCACTGCCTGGTTTCAATAGTTGCAGGGTTGTATCATCCTCAGAGAGCCAAGATTTATGTCAGCTTCTCCTATCATCAGTCCTGGTCTACAAAGAAAAACCTCTAGTGATCCAGTGATGCTGGTGTGTCACACTTAACAGAATTTTCCTTAAAACCTTGATAAATGGTATGTTCTTCAACTTTCTCATTGAACATAATTGGCTGATGAGTCTTCTGGTTGTAGTGTATATCCATTCCAATATGCCCAGTTTTCTGAACCTTTTATTTCTTTTCCATTATCACCTTCCAACGTAGTTTTGATGTTTTAATTGCTGATCATATGCCTAAGAATTTTTCCTACCTTTAATTTTTGAATTTCAGCCTCTCTGATCTAGTGTCTTCATACTTTGTCACATGAATACTTCCCCAGCTCCTATCAGTACATGCTGGTTAGATCTTGCAGCTCTTTTGAGGTATATAGTCCCCTTATTCTATAATTAGCTCCAGCTTGTCCTCAGTTGAGATAAACTACAATTCATTCCCAATTATAGTTCTAGTGACCATGAAGGGAGGTGGTAGAAAATTCTGAGAAGGACATCTGTTTCATTGCTCTCTGAGGGAGTAGAGGACTGTTTGTTGCCTTCTAGAACAGGTAAAGTGCCAACTCTTAGTAGGGGAGAAGCCTTTTTGGCTCAGAATTTTAAAATGTGTCAGAGATTTAGAATATTTGGGAGTGCTCACTCAGATGCCTCCAATCCATGTGTCATAATCCCAGGTTTTCAAAATGAGGACCAGGTCCTGTTATCACCACTACCTGCCTTAGTTGAGCATTTAACTATTTGAACTTTAGCAAATTTGACTCTTACGTACTGAGTTTGCCTTCATTTTCTCCACTCTCCCTTTGTAGGAGATGAGAGCTTCTTTATATGCAACCAAGAAGTTCATCTGGCTTTCACATCTGGGTTTCAATTCAGTAGTATCAGCCCTCAGTTCTTCATTATTTCCTGTTGTTTATCAAAAACACTTAGTAATAGATATCTGAAGCCATTAACCTTATAGCTACTTTTTGTTTCATGCGTCTCAAATGATTTGTACACCCCCTTACAGTCCCTTCCATCTATACACAATTCTAATTTATTGATTGGTGAAAGTTTTAACAATTGGATTGCCAGCTTGGGTCAGAGGTTTACTGTATCTACCAAAAGTGATAGAATCTTTATTGACAGCCAAGCAATCACAGAGAGTAATCTAGTTCTGAAATTCCATCTTATTGACTACATTCTTGGACCATTTTTTGTTCCAAATGTCACAGATAGAACTTAAAAAAAAACCCAAAAACAGATTCTGAGACAGAGTGGGGAGTGTGTATTCACTTGCTAGGGATGCCATAAGAAAGTACCATGGACTGGGTGGTTTAAATAATCCTAATCTATTTCCTCAAATTTCTGGAGGCTAGAAGTCCAAGAATAAGGTGTCAGTGGGATTGGTTTCTTCTGAAGGCATCTCTTTTTTACCTGTATATGGCTATCTTCTTTCTGTGTCTTCATATAATCTTCCCTCTGTGCATGTTTGTGTCCTAATCTTTCCTTTTTATAAGGACACCAGTCTTATTGGATTAGGGTCCAGCTTAATGACCTCATTTATTCTTAATTACCACTTTAGAGACCCTGTCTCCAAATACAGTCACATCTGAGGTGTGGGGTTTGAGAACTTCAAAATATGAATTTTGCCAGGAGACATGTACGCCCATAACAGGGTACAAGATATTTATTAAGAATCACCACTTGCGTAAAGAAAGGCTTGAGCAAAGTGAAAAGTGAAACTTGGTTGTGGGTTCAGGAAAGCCTCAGCCGACTCAGTAAGAAGCTCTGGAGCCAGTAATGCCTATCCCCAGCTGTCTCAGGCAAAAGATATAGGCAAATCGGGAAGAGTATGACTTCAGAATAGGTACTTCTCTACTGCTGAGGCTGACTCAGAAGGAGCTAACCACATTCCCTCTCTGTGGGAGTCATTTTCCTCCTTGAAACTGGATCTCAGTGGCACATCTCTGTGTCTACCCCACTCCACTTTGAAAGTGTGAAATATATTTAAGTAAATAAATATGCCCCAAATGCTTATATGTGTAAAGTACTGCTCTGAGCCTTGTAGGGGAATACAAAGATGATTTTGCCATTGTCCTTGACTTGGATTTTTTTCCCCACATCTCTAAGAAATTGAGATATGTACAAATAATACTAACACAAGATGAAATGTGTTAAGTAGCAAAAGAGTAATATAAGGAAATGTTAAAAGATTGGAGCAAAAGAAGACAATAATTTTATTCCAATGTAAAAACTTCTTGGAAACAATGACATATGAGTTAGGTCTTCTATGGCTAGGACTATTTCATTTTATTTTCTCTAATTTTTTGGTAAATGTTGAAAGAGTTCAAACATAGAAAAGTGCAAAAAGTATAATAGGTATTCATGTAACTTTGATGCAGATTCAACCATGACAGCCATTAGTATCTTGGCATATTTGCTTCTGATCTCTCTTGATCTCATTCTCTCTCTTTCTCTCTCTCTCTCTCTCTCTCTCTCTCTGTTTCTCTCTGTGTGTGTGTGTGTGTGTGTGTGTGTCTAGAACTCTTATTCTTGCCTTGATATATCAGGTTTACTTTGTGCCCCTGCCTTCTATCACTTCAGGAATCTTTCACTATATTTCTCTAATTTTACACCAGCATTACATTTTATTCCTAATAGGGAAATTGCCCTATAATGTATGCCTCAGGATGACAAGCTTATAATATGAACTAGAGAATATTAGATGTTGAAAAATATATGCTGAAAGAATACATTGAAAACTGCCAAGGCATTGCAGAATCTCTGGGCCAAAATCTGAGAAAGAAGACCCTAGAGAAATAAAACCAAATTAGCAGCATTTTTCCCCCACTGGAATATTTTCTAACTCCACATACTGCGTAAAGTTTACAATACATTCATTGAACTGGTGGAACAAAAATCAAAGTTCCAGTCACCACAAGATGTAGGTGAACATCCAAGGCTTTGAGTAGGAATCTTACATCGAAAGCTCAGTATTATGGGTGAAGTGAAAATAGACAAAGGCTCATAAGATGAAAGAGGGAAATAATAGGGACCAGGAAGTATTTTACTGTATATTGCAAGATAAATACAGAGCACACAAATACACCTCTAGGAATCACAAGAACATTGCTAGGGGCAGGGGGAGAGAGACAATTAAAAATATTAGAGAAAGGAGGACAAGTTATATTACCTTTAAAGAAGATACAATAAGATTTATCAAGTGAAGTAAAGGTACTCAAAAAGTAATGAAATGATGTCTTCAAACATTTCAAAGGAAAATATTGTCAAACTAGAATTAAATAGTTATTAAATCAGTCCCTAAGAAATGAAGGTGAAACAAAACTCATTAAGAAAAACAAAAAGATAATTCATCACCAAAAGACCTATATTAAAGAAAAATATAATGGGTTTCTTTTTGCTGAGAGAATATGGCAATAAGTTGGAAAATTTCTCTTAAGTATAACTTTTTAGGAAATTATAAATGTCCCATATGGAATGCAAAAGATATAAAGATCCTGAAGAAACAATAACAAACAAACCAACAAATAAATAAAAAGTCAAATAATTACTAAAGTAACACCTGGGAACATAGATTAAGATGATAGAGTTCCAGGGGGACCTTCAAGATGGTGGAGGAGTAAGATGTGGAGATCATCTTCCTCCCCACAAATACATCAAAAATACATCTACATGTAAAACAACTCCTACAGAACACCTACTGAACGCTGGCAGAAGACCTCAGCCTTCCCAAAAGGCAAGAAAATCCCCATGTACCTGGGTAGGGCAAAAGAAAAAAGAAAAAAAAAACAGAGACAAAAGAATAGGGACGGGACCTGCACCTCTGGGAGGGAGCTGTGAAGGAGGAAAAGTTTCCACACACTAGGAAGCCCCTTCACTGGTGGAGATGGGGGGTGGTCAGGGGAGAAGCTTCAGAGCCACAGAGGAGAGCGCAGCAACAGGGGTGCAGAGGGCAAAGCAGAGGGATTCCCGCACAGAGGATCAGTGCAGAACAGCACTCACCAGCCTGAGAGCCTTGTCTGCTCACCTGCCAGGGCCGGTGGGGGCAGGGAGCTGAGGCTCGGGCTTCGGAGGTCAGATCCCAGGGAGAAGACTGAGGTTGGCTGCGTGAACACAGCCTGAAGGGGGCTAGTGTGCCACAGATAGCTGGGAGAGAGTCCAAGAAAAAGTCTGGACATGCCTAAGAGGAAAAGGACCATTGTTTCAGGGTGCGCGAGGAAAGGGGATACCTTCCCTGTCTGCCAACAGAAGGCAGATCACTGCCTAAACGATCTCCAGAGATGGGTGCGAGCTGCAGCTATCAGCTTGGACCCCAGAGATGGGCATGAAATGCTAATACTGCTGCTGCAGCCACCAACAATTCTGTGTGCAAGCACAGGTCACTATCCACACACCCCTCCACCCTGCCACTTCCAGGAGCCTGTGAAGCCTGCCACTGCCAGGGTCCCGTGATCCAGGGACACCTTCCCCAGGAGAACACATGGCGTCTCAGGCTGTTGCAACGTCATGCTGGCCTCTGCCTCCCCAGGCTTGCCCCACATTCCAATTGTAACTACCGGACCCCTGCATCCCCCCCACCCCTGGCATGAGTGAGCCAGAGCCCCATAATCAACCACAGCTTTAACCACATTCTGTCTGGGCAGGAACAGAAGCCTGAGGGCGACCTACATGCAGAGGTGGGGCCAAAACCAAAGCTGAACCCCAGGTGCTGAGCGAACAAAGAAGAGAAAGGGAAATTTCTCTGTGCAGCCTCAGGAGCAGTGGATTAAATCCCCACAATCAACTTCAGGTACCAGGCATCTGTGGAACACTTGAATAGACAATGAATCAACCCAAAATTGAGGTGGTAGCCTTTGGGAGCAACTGTAGACTTGGGGTTGGCTGTCTGGAAATGACTTGTTTCTGACTTTTATGTTTATCTTAGTATAGTTTTCAGCGCTTGTTATCACTGGTGGATTGGTTTATTGGTTTGGTTGCTTTGTCTCTTTTTTATACTTTTTTTATTTTAATAACTTTTTATTTTTTATTTTAATTATTTTATTTACTTCTTTTTCTTTCTTTTTTTTTTTTTTCTTTTTTTCTCCCTTTTCTACTGAGCCGTGTGGCTGACAGGATCTTGGTGCTCCGGCCTGGTGTCAGGCCTGAGCTCTGAGGTGGGAGAGCCGAGTTCAGGACATTGGACCACCAATGAGCTCCCAGCCCCACATAATATTAATTGGCAAGAGCTCTCCGAGAGATCTCCGTGTCAACGCAAAGACCCAGCTCCACCCAACAGCCAGTAAGCTCCAGTGCTGAACACCCCATGCCAAACAACTAGCAAGACAGGAACACAAAACCACCCATTAGCAGAGAGGCTGCCTAAAATCATACTAACTTCACAGACACCCCCAAAAACACCACCAGATTCGGTCCTGCCCACCAGAAAGACAAGATCCAGCCACATCCAGCAGTACACAGGCACCAATCCTCTCAACCAGGAAGCCGACACAACCCACTGAACAAACCTCAGCCACTGGGGGCAGACACCAAAAACAATGGGAACTACAAATTTCCAGCCTGTGAAAAGGACACCCCACACAGTAAGCTAAGCAAAATGAGAAGACAGAGAAATACACAGCAGATGAAGGAGCAAGGTAAAAAACCCAACAGACCAAACAAATGAAGAGGAAATAGGCAGTCTACACAAAAATAGAATTCAGAGTAATGAAAGGAAAGATGGTCCCAAATGTTGGAAATAGAATGGAGAAAATACAAGAAATGTTTAACAAGGACCTAGAAGAACAAAAGAGCAAACAAACAATGATGAACAACAAAATAAATGGAATTAAAAATTCTCTAGAAGGAAGCAATAGCAGAATAACTGAGGCAGGAGAACGGGTAAGTGACCTGGAAGAAAAAATAGTGGAAATAACTACCACAGAGCAGAATAAAGAAAAAAGAATGAAAAGAATTGAGGACAGTCTCAGAGACTTCTGGGACAACATTAAACGCACCAACATTCGAATTATAGGGATCCCAGAAGAAGAGAAAAAGAAAGGGTCTGAGAAAATATTTGAAGAGATTATAGTTGAAAACATTCCTAACATGGGAAAGGAAATAGTCAATGAAGTCCAGGAAGTGCAGAGAGTCCCATAAAGGATAAATCCAAGAAGAAACACACCAAGACACATATTAATCAAACTATCACAAATTAAATACAAAAAAACGTATTAAAAGCAGCAAGGGAAAAACAACAAATAACATACAAGGGAATCCCCAAAAGCTTAACAGCTGATCTTTCAGCAGAAACTCTGCAATCCAGAAGGGAGTGGCAGGACATATATAAAGTGATGAAAGGGAAAAACCTACAACCAAGATTACTCTACCCAGCAAGGATTTCATTCAGATTCAACAGAGAAATTAAAATCTTTACAGACAAGCAAAAGCTAAGAGAATACAGCACCACCAAACCTGCTTTACAACAAATGCTAAAGGAACTTCTCTAGGCAGGAAACACAAGAGAAGGAAAAGACCTACAATAACAAACTAAAAACAATTAAGAGAATGGTAATAGGAACATACATATCGATAATTACCTTAAGTATAAATGGATTAAATGCTCCAACTGAAAGACACAGACTGGCTGAATCACACAAAAACAAGAACTGTATATATACTGTCTACAAGAGACCCATTTCAGACCTAGGGACACATACAGACTGAAAGTGAGGGGATGGAAAAAGATATTCCATGAAAATGGAAATCAAAAGAAAGCTGGAGTAGCAATCCTCATATCAGACAAAATAGCCTTCAAAATAAAGACTATTACAAGAGAAAAAGAAGGACACTACATAATGATCAAAGGATCAATCCAAGAAGAAGATATAACAATTGTAAATATGTATGCACCCAGCATAGGAGCACCTCAATACACAAGGCAAATGCTACCAGTGAAGAAAGGGGAAATTGACAGTAACACAATAATACTAGGGGACTTTAACACTCCATTTTCACCAGTGGACAGATCAACCAAAATGAAAATAGATAAGGAACCACAAGCTTTATATGGCACATTAAAAAAGATGGACTTAATTGATATTTATTGGTAATTCCATCGAAAAACAACAGAGTACACTTTCTTCCCAAGTGCTCATGGAACATTCTCCAGGATAGATTACATCTTGGGTCACAAATCAAACCTTGGTAAATTTAAGAAAATTGAAATCATATCAAGTGTCTTTTCCAACCACAACTCTATGAGACTACATGTCAATTACAGGAAAAAATACTGTAAAAAATACAAACACATGGAGGCTAAACATTATGCTACTAAATAATCAAGAGATCACTGAAGAAATCAAAGAGGAAATAAAAAAATACCTAGAAATGAATGAAAATGAAAACACGATGACCCAAAGCCTATGGGATGCAGCAAAAGCAGTTCTAAGAGAGAATTTTGTGGCAATACAAACCTACCTCAAGAATCAAGAAAAACTTCAAATAAACCACCTAACATTAGACCGAAAGCAATTAGAGAAAGAAGAAGAACAACAAAAAACCCCCAAATTTAGCAGAAGGAAAGAAATCATAAAGATCAGATCAGAAAACAGTGAGAAAGAAATGAAGGAAATGATAGCAAAGATCAATAAAACTAAAACCTGGTTCTTTGAGAAGATAAACAAAATTGATAAACCATTAGCCAGACTCATCAAAAAAAAAAGGGAGAAGACTCAAATCAATAGAATTAGAAATGAAAGAGGAGAAGTAACAACTGACACTGCAGAAATATAAAGGTTCATGACAGATTATTACAAGCAACTGTATGCCAATAAAATGGACAACCTGGAAGAAATGGACAAATTCTTAGAAAAGGACAACCTTCTGAGGCTGAACCAGGAAGAAATAGAAAATATAAAGAGACCAATCAGAAGCACGAAATTGAAACTGTGATTAAAAATCTTCCAACAAAAAAAAGCCCAGGACCACATGGGTTCACAGGCAAATTCTATCAAACATTCACAGAAGAGGTAACACCTATCATTCTGAAACTCTTCCAAGATATAGCAGAGGGAGGAACACTCCTAAACTCATTCTATGGGACCACTGTCACCCTGATATGAAAACCGAAGATGTCAAAAAAAAAAAGAAAACTACATGCCAATATCACTGATGAACATAGATGCCAAAATCCTCAGCAAAATACTGTCAAACAGAATCCAACAGCACATTAAAAGGATCATACACCATGATCAAGTTGTGTTTATCCCAGGAATGCAAGGATTCTTCAATATATGCAAACCAATCAATGTGATACACCATGTTAACAAACTGAAGGATAAAAAATAAATGATAATCTCAATAGATGCAGAAAAAGCTTTTGACAAAATTCAACACCCACTTATGATAAAAACTCTCCAGAAAGTGGGCATAGAGGGAACCTACCTCAACATAATAAAAGCCTTATATGACAAACCCACAGCCAACATCATTCTCAATGGTGAAAAACTGAAACCATTTCCTCTAAAATCAGGAACAAGTCAAAGATGCCACTGCTGCTCTCACCACTATTATTGTACAGAGTTTGGAAGTTTTAGACATAGCAACAAGACAAGAAAAAGAAATAAAAGGAATCTAAATTGAAAAAGAAGTAAAGCTGTCACTGTTTGTAGATAACATGATACTATACATAGAGAATCCTAAAGATGCTCCCAGAAAACTACTAGAGCTAATCAATGAATTTGGTAAAGGAGCAGAGTACAAAATTAATTCATAGAAATCTCTTGCACTCCTATAATAACAATGAAAAATTTGAAAGAGAACTTAAGGAAACACTACCATTTACCATTTCAGCAAAAAGAATAAAATACCTAGGCATAAATCTACCTAAGGACACAAAAGACCTGTATGTAGAAAACAGTAAGACACTGATTAAAGAAATTAAATATTATACAAACAGATGGAGAGGTATACCATGTTCTTGGATTGGAAGAAACAACATTGTGAAAATTACTATACTACACAAAGCCATCTACAGATTGAATGCAATTCCTATCAAACTACCTAGGGCATTTTTTACAGAACTAGAACAAAAAATTTCACAATTTGTATGGAAACTCAAAAGACCCCAAATAGCCAAAGCAATCTTGAGAAAGAAAAACAGAGCTGGAGGAATCAGGCTCCCTGACTTCGCACTTTACTACAAAGCTACAGTAATCAAGACAGTATTGTACTGGCACGAAAACAGAAATACAGATGAATGGCACAGGATAGAAAGCCTAGAAATAAACCCACACATATATGGTCACTTCATCTTTGATAAAGGAGGCAAGAATATACAATGGAGAAAAGACAGCCTCTTCAATAACTGGTGCTGGGGAAACTGGACAGCTACATGTAAAAGAGTGAAATTAGAACACTTCCTAACACCATACACAAAAAGAAGCTCAAAATGGATTAAAGACCTAAATGTAAGGCCAAACACTATCAAACTCTTAGAGGAAAACATAGGCAGAACACTCTTTGGCATAAATCACAGCAAGATCCTATTTGAACCATCTCCTAGAAAAATAGAAATAAAAACAAAAATAAACAAATGGGACCTAATGAAACTTAAAAGCTTTTGCACAGCAAAGGAAACCATAAACAAGACCAAAAGACAACCCTCAGAATGGGAGAAAATATTTGCAAATGAAGCAACTGACAAAGCATTAATCTCCAAGATATACAAGCAGCCCATACAGCTCACTATCAAAAAACCAAACCACCCAATCCAAAAATGGGCAGAAGATCTAAATAAACATTACTCCAAAGAAGATATACCGATTGCCACAAACACATGAAAGGATGCTCAACATCCCTAATCATTAGAGAAATGCAAATCAAAACTACAATGAGGGATCACCTCACACCAGTCAGAATGGCCATCATCAAAAAATCTACAAAAAATAAGTGCTGGTGAGGGTGTGGAGAAAAGGGAACCATCATACACTGTTGGTGGGAATGTAAATTGATACAACTACTACAGAGAACAGTATGGAGGTTCCTTAAAAAACTAAAACTAGAACTACCATATGACCCAGCAATCCCACTACTAGGTATATACCCTGAAAACCATAATTCAAAAAGAGTCATGTACCACAATGCTCATTAAAGCACTTTTTACAATAGTCAGGACATGGAAGCAACCTAAGTGCCCATCGACAGATGAATGGATAAAGAAGATGTGGCACATATATACAATGGAATATTACTCAGCCATAAAAAATGAAATTGAGTTATTTGCAGTGAGGTAGATGGACCTAGAGTCTGTCTTACAGAGTGAAGTAAGTCAGAAGGAGAAAAACAAGTACCGTATCCTAACACTTATATATGGAATCTAAAAAAAATAAAAGGTTCTGAAGAACCTAGGAGCAGGACAGGAATAAAGACGCAGCCATAGAGAATGGACTTGAGGACACGGGGAGGGGGAAGGGTAAGCTGGAAAGAAGTGAGAGAGTGGCATTGACATATGTACACTACCAAAAGTAAAATAGAGAGCAGTGGGAAACAGCTGCATTGCCCAGGGAGATCAGCTCAGTGCTTTTGACCGCCTAGAGAGGTGGGTTAGGGAGGGTGGGTGGGAGACGCAAGAGGGACGGCATATGGCGTTATTTGTGTACATATAGCTGATTCACTTTGTTATACAGCAGAAACTAACACAACATTGTAAAGCAATTTTACTCCAATAAAGATGTTTAAAAAATGATGATAGATTACTTAAAATAACAGAAAAAATATGAAAAGTACAAATAAATAACAGTTTGAGGGGAAAATTAAGCTCTGTTAATAAGCAAAAATCTTGTACAATTTTTTAATGACAGAAAGCCAAATGTTTTATATGTGTACAGAGAAACAGAACTCAAACAAACAGTAGCCCAAAAAGCAGGTAAGAGAACACTTTTAAAGGAAGGGTTTCATATATGGGTTCGGAAAACACAAATTTAATGATTATAAGAGGTAGGAGGGGGCTCAGAGGAGTTTTTTCAGAGTGATAAATAGTAAACACAATTCTGATGAGCTAAATTATGAGTTTCTGGGAGAAGAATTCTACAAATATTGAAATATAAGTTTGATTATTGAATTTGAAATTGAAGTGCACAGTGAAATACAAAATAGGTTAAACATCCACTCATTTTGTATTAATGATCTTAAATACAGAGCCAAGTAATTCTTCCATATTTAATAGCAAAAGAAACAATTTGATACATGAAAAGTAAGAGAAAAGTTTGGACAAATTTGGAAAAATTAAAGAAAAATTTGGCCATAGTTGAAAACTATCCATTCAATGGGAGTTTCACAAGAAGTTTGGAGAAAAAATAATTTTTTAAATAATAAGACAAATTTTGTATTAGTTGAAATAATCAAACTGAAATTCATCAGATTGAAAGGGGCTTCCAAAGAAAGCATATCATTTAGAATGAAAAACATCCGTACCCATTTAAACAAAACATATTAGAAATTAATGCCAACGTGTCCATAGATAAATCCCCAAAGATTCCAGATAGAGTAAATGAAATGATATGTACTCTCAGGCACATACACACACACACACACACACACACACACACACACACACACACACACACACGCAAGCACACAAACTCTTTCCAGAGGAAAATAGGCATACTGATATATAAGTTTGCATATTCAGCCCTAGATTCAAATAGACTTCAAAGTTCTGAGGAAATATGATTGCATTCTTGAATTCTAAAAACACCAAATTATCACCCAAGTGGGATTAGTAATAAATATGTTAATATATGAAATTGTTAATAAAATAAATGCATCTGTTATAATTTTAATGTCATTTGATATACTATAGTGAAGTGAAAATTGAATTATGTAAGAGGAATATGGTGATGGGGAAAATCAGAGGAAAGAAAATAAACTAGTTAAAATTATAGTCACATCAAGAACTTCCAGTTCTGAGAAGAACAGAGTATTTGAAATTAAGGACAACTATAAAAATGGAATAAAGTATAAAAATAAGTGTTTTAGGTATTGAAAGTATCTACTTTTAGAATAATCTTCCTGTAGAGAGATTCTAGACTTTTTCAGCAATGCAGTTGGCCAAGTTTTTTCAAAATAGTTAACTCCAAACTGCATGTGATGACAATAATTTAGCTTTCTAGTTAAGTCTGAGTGTTTAAGAAATTTAAAGGAATGGATTGCACCTTTGTATAACTATTTAAGTTATCATTTCTAGAGCATAGTTTAAGAAACAAAAAAGAAACAAAGTGTATGATATGGTAGCAAAAGTATGGCATTTTGTGTTTATAGGAAGTCAATCATGTCAGCTGAAATTGAATTTAAGGGATGAACACAACTACCCAACTAACAAAAGGCCAGAAATTTCCATTAAGAATGTATTTATAATTATTTTAAGTGAAAACCACTCACTTGCATTGAGATAAATAGCTATTTATATTTATTAGAATTCCAAATCAGTGAATAATGGGAGTCGATTTAGAATTTTGCATTCAGGCATAAGAAACTAGCAATCAAATAGTCTTTCTTTTAAGCTATGGAGGTTTATTTCTCTCAAATTTACCTTGTGAAACAGAAATAATATTTAGAAGAGCAGGAATCAGGGACACTCAGGTTTAACTCTTTACTCATTTTAAGTGATAACCAGCTCTAAGAATACTTGGAAGCTAACTAAAAGAAGCTATTTTCCTCTTAAGCTTGTTTTTATTTTGTTTCTGTTTTATGAAAAGTTTTAAGTAAGCCTACACACTCTCGTGAAGGAATTGCCAGACTCCACAGCCTCAGTTAAAATACTAAGTTTCCTTTTTGGAAAAAAAAAAGAAAAGAAAAGAAAAGCATATTTGTCTTGCATCTACTTCCACAAAAGAATCTATACAATTTATTATCTTGATATAGGAGATGTGACTAATAAAAAAGCAGTTTCATTATCCAGTTTCCACTATGGACAAAAATCCCATCACAGTCAAAGAGATGTCTTACAATAGTATTACTGTAAACTTTTGGAGAGAAATTAAAGAGCATTGATGAATAACAACTGCTCTTCTGAATATATCAGCTGTGTTCCATTTGAGATTTATAAACGGGTCAATAGTAATCCTCCCACAAAATATGTTCTATAGTAAAGATTAAATATTATATCCTCCGGGCTCACTGACATGCCTATCTCACTGTGATACAAAACCTCAAGAGAGTTTTTTAGTACAAAATGAACACACGGCTTTACATAGAAGCTTCAGACTGCATGAAAACAGAACCAAACACAATGATGCTGACAGCAGGACTCACCAGAGTGATAGCTCCTGTTCAAGTTTGGACGAGATAGCTGATCTTCAACTATATGGGTAAAAATACTCCATTATTCTCACAGGTGTCCTGAATGTACTTACAATAAAAAAAATGAGAAAAATAGGACATTTACGTTTAAAAGATTAAAAAAATAGCTATGGTTTACAGAAATTATAAACACTATTTAAGGATTGCTTAGTACCAAGTACACCCTAAGCTTCACATGTGTTTTATTTTTTAATTGTCCCAGTGGTATGAACTGACATTGCTATATGCTTTGAAAACTTCAGTTTTAAACAGAAACTGATTTATTAAGAAACTCTTGTTGGATCACAGAAAGATAAAGACAGATAAGTTGTTTTCATAAACAGTATTCATATGTAAAATTACACATTTTATTTAGTTTCAAACAGTCTTTAAACAAAGGAGTCACACTAAATTATTTTCTTATGTCTTAGACTGCTAAATACACAATTTTAATTTAGTTACTCACCATGAGAAGAAACAATACATGAGGTTGTCTGACTCATTTCAAATTTAACTGGGTTTTAAATGCATATCATATAGCTTATCCTTATTACACTAATACTAATATTATGTATTACTCTTCTCCCTCTGCCAAATAACCAAAAAACCATTTCACTGGGTGATATTTTGTTAGCTATAACATACTTTGCAGTAATATGGTCAATCGAGAAAATTGTCAGAAGTTTTTGTTTAACATATTGTCGCCTCATTTTTAAAAAAACAAGAGTTTATGTTAATAATAGGAGAATAGGAGAATATATAAGCTTTAGAAAGTCAGGTATAGATAAAAGAAATGCTGTAATTTCTAATAAGCCCCAATGTTACTTTTTTTAAAACATCTTTATTGGAGTATAATTGCTTTACAATGTTGTGTTAGTTTCTGCTGTACAACAAAGTGATTCAGCTATATGTATACATATATCCCCATATCCCCTCCCTCTTGAGCTTCCCACCCACCCTCCCTATACCACCCCTCTAGATCATCACAAAGAATCAACCTGATATTCCTGCACTATGCAACAGCTTCCCATGAGCCATCCATTTTACATTTGGTAGTGTATATATGTCAATGCTACTCTCTCACTTCGTCCCACCCTCCCCTTCCCCACTGTGTCCTCAAGTCCATTCTCTACATCTGCGTCTTTATTAATGCCCTGCCACTAGGTTCATCAATACCGTTTTTTTTTTAGATTCCATATATGTGTGTTAGCATATGGTATTTGTTTTTCTCTTTCTGATTTACTTCACTTTGTATGACAGACTCTAGGTCCATCCACCTGACTAAAAATAACTCAATTTCTTTCCTTTTTATGGCTGAGTAATATTCCATTGTATATATGTGACACATCTTTATCCATTCATCTGTTGATGGACATTTAGGTTGCTTCCATGTCCTGGCTATTGTAAATAGTGCTGCAGTGAACATTGTGGTACATGTCTCTTTTTTAATTATGGTTATCTCAGGGTATATGCCCAGTAGTGGGATTGCTGGGTCATATGGTAGTTCTGTTTCTAATATTTTAAGGAACCTCTGTACTGTTCTCCATAGTGCCTGTTATCAATTTACATTCCCCACAACAATGCAGGAGGGTTCCCTTTACTCCACACCCTCTCCAGCATTTATTGTTTGTAGATTTTTTGATGATGGCCATTCTGACTGGTTTGAGGTGATCCCTCATTGTAGTTTTTATTTGCATTTCTCTAAAGATTACTGATGTTGAGCATCTTTTCATGTGTTTGTTAGCAATTGGTGTGTCTTCTTTGGAAAAATGTTTATTTAGGTCTTCTGCCCATTTTTGGATTGAGTTGTTTGTTTCTTTGATATTGAGTTGCATGAACCACTTGTATATTTTGGAGATTAATCCTTTGTTGCTTCACTTGCAAATATTTTCTCCCATTCTGAGGGTTGTCTTTCTGTCTTGTTTATGGTTTCCTTTGCTGTGCAAAAGCTTTTAAGTTTCATTAGGTCCCATTTGTTTACTTTTTATTTTATTTCCATTACTCTAGGAGGTGGGTCAAAAAAGATCTTGCTGTGATTTATGTCATAGAGTGTTCTGCCTATATTTTCCTCTAAGAGTTTGATAGTGTTTGGCCTTACATTTAGGTCTTTAATCCATTTTGAGTTTATTTTTGTGTATGGTGTTAGGAAGTGTTCTAATTTCATTCTTTTACATTTAGCTGTCCAGTTTTCCCAGCACCAGTTATTGAAGAGGCTGTCTTTTCTCCATTGTAAATTCTTGCCTCCTTTGTCAGAGATAAGGTGACCATATATGTGTGGGTTTATCTCTGGGCTTTCTATCCTGTTCCACTGATTTATATTTCTATTTTTGTGCCAGGACCATACTTTATTGATTACTGTAGCTTTGTAGTATAGTCTGAAGTCAGGGAGCCTGATTCCTCCAGCTCCTTTTTCCTTTCTCAAGATTGCTTTGGCTATTCGGACTCTTTTTTGTTTCCATACAAATTGTGAAATTTTTTGTTCTAGTTCTGTGAAAAATGCCATTGGTAGTTTGATAGGGATTGCATTGAATCTATATATTGCTTTGGGTAGTATAGTCATTTTCACATTGTTGATTCTTCCAATCCAAGAACATGGTATATTTCTCGGTCTGTTTGTACCATCTTTAATTTCTTTCATCAGTGTCTTATAGTTTTCTTCATACAGGTCTTTTATCTCCTTAGGTAGGTTTATTCCTAGGTATTTTATTCTTTTTATTGCAATGGTAAATGGGAGTGTTTCCTTAATTTCTCTTTCAGATTTTTCGTCATTAGTGTATAGGAATGCAAGAGATTTCTGTGCATTAATTTTGTATCATGCTACTTTACCAGATTCATTGATTAGCTCTAGTAGTTTTCTGGTGACATCTTTAGGATTCTCTATGTCTAGTAACATGTCATCTGCAAACAGTGACAGCTTTACTTCTTCTTTTCATATTTGGATCCCTTTTATTTCTTTTTCTTCTCTGATTGCTGTGGATAAAACTTCCAAAACTATGTTACATAATAGTGGTGAGAGTGGACAACCTTGTCTTGTTCCTGATCTTAGTGGAAATGGTTTCAGTTTTTCACCATTGAGGACAATGTTGGCTGTGGGTTTGTCATATATGGCCTTTTTTATGTTGAGGAAAGTTCCCTCTATGCCTCCTTTCTGGAGGGTTTTTATCATAAATGGGTGTTGAATTTTGTCAAAAGCTTTTTCTGCATCTATTGAGGTGATCATATGGTTTTTCTCATTCAGTATATTAATATGGTGTATCACATTAATTGACTTGCATATATTGAAGAATCCTTGCATTCCTGGGATAAATCCCACTTGATCATGATGTATGATCCTTTTAATGTGTTGTTGGATTCTGTTTGCTAGTGTTTTGTTGAGGATTTCTGCATCTATGTTCATCAGTGATATTGGAATGTAGTTTTCTTTTTCTGTGAAGTCTTTATCTGGTTTTGGTATCAGGGTGATGGTGGCCTCATAGCGTGAGTTTGGGAGTGATCCTCCCACTGCTATATTTTAGAAGAGTTTGAGAGGGATAGGTGTTAGCTCTTCTCTAAATGTTTGATAGAATTCGCCTGTTAATCCATCTGGTCCTGGACTTTTGTTTGTTGGAAGATTTTTAATCACAGTTTCAATTTCAGTGCTTGTGATTGGTCTGTTCATATTTTCTGTTGTTTCCTGGTTCAGTCTTAGAAGGTTGTACCTTTCTAAGAATTTGTCCATTTCTTCCAGGTTGTCCATTTTATTGGCATATAGTTGCTTGTAGTAATCTCCCATGATCCTTTGTATTTCTTCAATGTCAGTTGTTACTTCTCCTTTTTCATTTCTAATTCTGTTGATTTGAGTCTTCTCCCTTTTTTTCCTGATGAGTCTGGCTAATGGTTTATCAATTTTGTTTATTTTCTTAAAGAACCAGCTTTTAGTTTTATTTATCTTTGCTAATGTTTCCTTTCTTCGTTTTTCATTTATTTCTGATTGATCTTTATGATTTCTTTCCTTTGTTAACTTTAGGTATTTTTGTTCTTCTTCTCTAATTGCTTTTGGTTAAGCTTAGGTTGTTTATTTGAGATTTTTCTTGTTTCTTGTGGTAGGATTATATTGCTATAAACTTCCCTCTTACAACTACTTTTGCTGCATCCCATAGGTTTTGGGTCATTGTGGTTTTGTTATAATTTGTCTTTAGGTATTTTTTGATTTCCTCTTTGATTTCTTCAGTGATCTCTTGGTGTTTTGCAGCGTATTGTTTAGCCTCCATGTGTTTGTATTTTTTACAGTTTTTTTTTCCTGTAATTGATATCTTGTCTCATAGCATTGTTGTCAAAAAAGATGCTTGATACGATTTCAATTTTCTTAAATTTACTGAGGCTTGATTTGTGACCCAAGATATCATCTATCCTGGAGAATGTTCCGTGTGCACTTGAGATAAAAGTGTATTCTGTTGTTTTTGATTGGAATGTCCTATAAATATCAATTAAGTCTGCGTGGTCTAATACATCATTTAAAGCTTGTGTTTCCTTATTTTTTTTCTGTTTGGATGATCTGTCCATTGGTGTAAGTGGGGTGTTAAAGTCGCCTACTATTATTGTGTTACTGTTGATTTCCCCTCTTATGGCAGTTAGCATTTGCCTTATGTATTGATGCATAGATATTTACAATTGTTATATGTTAGATGCATAGATATTTACAATTGTTATATCTTCTTCTTGCATTGATCCCTTGATCATTATATAGATTCCCCCTAGTCTCTTGTCATAGTCTTTATTTTGAAGTCCACTTTGTCTGATATGAGTATTGCTACTCCAGCTTTCTTTTGATTTCCATTTGCATGGTATATCTTTTTAAATCCCCTCCCTTTCAGTCTGTATGTGTCCCTTGGTGTGAAGTGGGTTTCTTGTAGACAGCATATATACAGGTCTTATTTTTGTATCCATTCAGCCACTCTGTGTCTTTTGGTTGGGGCATTGAATCCATTTACATTTAAGGTAATTATTGATATGTGAGTTCCTATTACCATTTTCTTAATTGTTTTGGGTTTGTTTTTTGTAAGTATTTTCCTTCTCTTGTGTATCCTGCTTAGAGAAGTTCCTTTAGCATTTGTTGTTGAGCTGGTTTGGTGGTGCTGAATTTTCTTATCTTTTGCTTGTCTGTAAACCTTTTGATTTTTCTTCTTCGAATCTGAAAGACATCCGTAGAGCAATCTGGGTTGTAGGTTTTTCCCTTTCATCACTTTAAATATGTCGTGCCACTCCCTTCTGGCCTGCAGAGTTTCTGCTGAAAGAGCAGCTGTTAACCGTATGGTGATACACTTGTATGTTATTTGTTGCTTTTCCCTTGCTGCTTTTAACATTTTTTCTTTGTGTTTAATTTTTGTTAGTTTGATTAATATATGTTTCAGCATATTTCCTCTTGGTTTATCCTGTATGGGACTCTCTCTACTACCTGGACTTGATTGACTATTTCCTTTCCCATGTTGGGGAAGTTTTCAACTAGAATCTCTTCAAATATTTTCTCAGACCCTTTCTTTTTTCCTTCTTCTTTTGGAATACCTATAATTTGAACGTTGGTGTGCTTAATGTTGTCCCAGAGGTCTCTGAGACTGTCCTTCATTCCTTTCATTCTTTTTTCTTTATCCTTCTCTGCGGCAGTTATTTCAACCATTCTATCTTCCAGCTCACTTATCCATTATTTTGCCTCAGTTATTCTCGTATTGATTCCTTCTAGAGTATTTTTAATTTCAATTACTGTGTTGTTCATTACTGTTTATTTGCCCTTTAGTTCTTTTGGGTCCTTGTTAAGTGTTTGTTGTATTTTCTCTATTCTATTTCCAAGATTTTGGATCATATTTACTATCATTACTCTGAATTTTTTTTCAGGTATTTTGCCTATTTCCTCTTCATTTATTTGGTCTTGTGGGTTTTTATCTTGCTCCTTTGCCTGTAAGATGTTTGTCTGTTTTCTCATTTTGTTTAGTTTACAGTATTTGAGGTCTCCTTTCCCTAGGCTGCATGGTTGTAATTCCTCTTGCTTCAGTTCTCTGACCCCTGTGGTGCCATTTATCTAGTGTCTTGTGTAGGCTTCCTGATGGGGGGGAGTTGTGCCTATGTTCTGGTGTGTGGATCTGAGTCTTTTCCCTCTGATAATCAGGGCCATATTAGGTGGTGTGTTTCTGGAGTGTCTGTGAGCTTAGTATGACTTAAGGTAGTCTGTGTGCTGATGGGTTGGTTTGTGTCCCTTTCTTGTTTGTTGTTTGGTGTTAGTCGTCCAGCACTGGGAGCTGCTGGCAGTTTGGTGGAGCCAGGTCTTGGATTCAGATAGAGGCCTCCGTGAGAGCTCCCAGCAGTTAATCTTCCTTAGGGCTTGGAATTCTCTAGTAGTCCAGCATCCTGGAGTCGGTGCTTCTACCCCAGAGCCTCAGGCCCTACTTCTGTTTGAGGGACCAAGACACCACAAGTCACTTGTCCTGGCAATAAAGGTGATATTAAAAAAAAAAAAAAAAAAAAAAGACCAACAAACCCCCAAACAAATGGTAAAACGTAAAATCAAACAAACAGAAACAGAAACAAGGAACCATGCACACACAGAAAAGAAACAAAAACAGAACCAAATAAATCAAAAAGCAAGAGAACAACAAGACAAACATAAGAGCCCAAGAACAAAATCAAACAATTAAGAAGAAAGCTGACAAAAACACAAAACCAAAAAACAAAACCAAAGCAGAGTTCCAACTGAAGAATGAAGCAATGAAACAAAACAAACCAATAAAGTGATAAGAAAAAAAAGAAAGAGAAAGGGGAAAGAAGACAGAACAATGGAAAGGCAACATAGAAACAGAAATATATTAAACAAAAAAATTAAAGAAAAAATAAAAGACAAAAAAAACCCCAGAGAAATGGTAAAAACAAAATCAAACAAGCAAAAACAGAACAAGGACACATGCATACATAAAAGAAACAAAAACAGAGCCAAATAAAACAAAAAGCAGGAGAACAACTAGATAAATAGAACTCAAAAACGAAATCAAACAATTAGGATTAAAACTAACAGAAACACATAACCTAAAAACAAAACCCAAGCAGTGTGCCAACTGAAGAACAAAGCAAGGAAATAGAACAAACCGATAAAAATGCTTAAAAAGATAATAAAATAAAACGGGAAAAAAACACAGGACAACAGTAAAGCAAATTAGAAACGGAAATATTAAAGAAAAAGAAAGAAAACTATTTTAAGAAGAAAAAATAAGGGAAAAGAGCACAGAACCACAGAAAAGCAAAGGAAATATAGAAACGTATATAAAAATAAAAAATATAAAACACAAAGATCCGGAGACCAAAAAAAAAAAAAAAAAACCACCAAACAAACAAACAAAAAAAGAAAGAAAAAAAACCAAAAAAAAAAAAGAGCTAGAACCAACAACAGAATCAATCAAAACATAATAAAATTAATAGTAATAATTATGTTTCCCTGGGGTGTCTGCTGTAAGTGTCCTTGCACATGCCATGAGCCACAGCTCACCTTCACCTTCCCAACAGGCTCTCCTCTGCCTCTAGGCTGGTCTTTGGACCTGCTGTGGGCACTGTGGGGACCACTCAGACTTTGATCTGGCCCAATTCCTGTGTGTGTTTGTCCCCAGAGTCCACAGCTGCCAGAGCTAGACCATTTTCATTTGTGGGAACACTCATTGTCTACTCAGATATTCCACAGATGCAGGGTCTACCTTGCTGATTGCCGGGATTTAATCTGCAGCTTGTACAGCTGATTGAAAGATTTTTGATCTTCTTCCTTAGTCACCCCATCCCTGGGGTTCAGCTTTGGTTTTATCCCCACCTCTGCATGTGGTCCAACCACAGAAGTCTGGTCCTGAGGCTGCTTTGGAGCTCTTGGGTCTGCCCCTGTGATGACCAGGCACAGAAGTGGTATGACTGCTTGGATCATGAGAGCCCCAGGGGTGCCAAATGCACAGGGAAGCCAGGGACGCAAAATATATAGCCCTAGTGAGGGCCTTTTCTGGCGCCCAGCATAAAGCGCGTGAAGACCAACCCTAGCCTGGCTTTTTCTGGCACCCAGCAGCAGGCGTGTGAGGGCCACCCCTGCGGGGACTTTTTTTTTATTGCTTGGCTGCTGGTGAGCAATAGCCAGCCCTGAGTGGGCTTCTATTATTGTCGTTGGCAGGCGCCAGTGTGTGGGGAGAGAGAGGCTACAATAGTGGCTCCTCGCCCTGTGTGTGACTCAGCAGTAGCGCTCTGCTTCCTTGCCAGTCAGGTCTTCCTCCATAGGCATTCCCTGCAGATTTCCTCCTTTCCATCTCCTCAGTCCGTCCCCCACAGCCAACAGCAGTTCTCACTCTGGGCCTGTTCTCCAATCCCCATGCACCAGCTCCCAGCTCCCTTGCACACCTGTGAACACACATCCCAGTCTGGGGCACATAGGGCTGT
Organism: Balaenoptera musculus; assembly: GCF_009873245.2. NCBI lineage: Eukaryota > Metazoa > Chordata > Mammalia > Artiodactyla > Balaenopteridae > Balaenoptera > Balaenoptera musculus. The sequence continues at coordinate 42,651,851 of NC_045788.1, forward strand.
GGTACGGACTGTCTGTGTATTTCTCACTCTGTCGCATCTGCCACAGATCAGCCCCTCCACCCTCTTCTGACAGCTTCAAATGCTTCCCTTCTGTCCCAATCAATTTCTCCATCAGAGAGGGGGTTTTCCTGAATTCAGGAGGCTCTCCTCTGCTTCCTCTCCCCTGCCCCAGGGTACAGGTCCCATCCCTCTTCCTCTCCTCCTTCTTCTCCCTTCTTTTTTTTCCATTCTACCCAGTTATGCAGGGATGTTTATAGTCCTTTCTGGTGTCCAAGGTCTTCTGCTAGTTTTCAGCAGGTGTTCTGTGAAGATTGTTGCATCTATAGATGTATTCCTAATGCATCCATGGAGAGAGATGAACTCCACGTCCACCTACTCCTCCACCATCTTGAGTCTTCTCCCAATGTTATTTTTTTTAATTCTTTTTTTCATGTATTCAGTTACTGAATGCACTTCCTTTGAGTGGCTGTTATGTGTAAGATAGCCTGCTAAGGGCTGAAGATATCCTGCCATTTTGGTCTTTTCATTTAGCCATCTTGGGGTTTGCATTTTAGTATTTATAAACAAGTCAATTTTGAATTAAATGCAGTTTATGTATTCTTGGATTTTAATCTCTGATGTAAATTGTAAGCCTAACATATTTGCATACACTTTTGCTTATATGCTTTGAGCCAATAAATAACGTAGGAACACAACTATAGTGAGCTCTTACTTACTGCAATATCTTGATGTATATTAATGCAGAAACTTGCACATTCATTCATAGATATCCCCATTGCATTTACTCAGATGTGGACTTAACAGTTATGTTAATGGAGTTACTAGAAGTTTAGTGTTAAAACACAATGAAGTGTAAAGAATCATAATGAAAAAAAAAACAGAATCCTAAGTAAGAATGTGTTAATTTTTCATGCTTGATTGAAGGCAACAATCACTGAGCTCAACTTGTGTGACTTTAAATAAAGTTCATATATGTTGAGAAGTTTGATTTATTTATTTTGAAAAGTGTGCAGACCTTTCTTGAAACTGTTCTGCTTCAAGACACAATCAATGACACTGGACATGACAGAATTAAATGATAAATGGCTCTCTAAACGTCAGTGATTACAGTGCACAAACATGCAATTTTTTGTGAATTCACTTGAAGAATGATAGCTAAATCACAAAGGAACAGCAATGCATGGAATCTTTGGAGGAAAAAAAATCTCATGTATTGGTAAAAGTCAGTAATTAGAGCTATGCTTAATTTGAAGTTATAGAGTAATTGAAAAGTTATGTTAACGTTGTGGTGGAAAAAGTCTTATGGAAGAAAAAAGTGATAAAACTCATATTCCAGAACAGGTATTCCAATAGTTAGATACACAACTTTTGTATAAATTTATTCTGAGTCTTAGTTAGCATATATGTAAAGAAGATGCATGGTTTTATATGATAAAGTTAATTTGCATTATTTTATCCAGAATAAAATATCAAAGACATTTGGTATTTGAATAAGACACTGACTTGCACTATTAACATAATACCTGGTTTAAAGAATAAGCATATGAAAGGACAACAAAGGGGAATTCCTTGTCTTAAAGAAATGCTCCAGAATGTTTTTGAGCTCCTGACTTACATATCCAAATACCTACTCAACTTTTCCACGTTAATATCAAATTTAAAATGTTCAAATTTGAACCCCAGACTTTTCCCTAATATAGTTGATAGTATATTCATCCCTCTGATTGCTTAGGCAAAGAAATTTGGGGTCATTCTTGACTTTTCTCTCTCTCTCACACCTCATATCTAATAAAAAAAAAAATCTATTATCTCTAACTTAAAACTGTATACATAATATGACATCTCTCATGACCTCCACTGTTACATGTCTGATGCAAGTCACTATTATCACTCACCTAGATGCCTGAAACAGCCTCTTAACAGCTCTCACTACTTCTACCCTTGTCCCTACACAATCTACTCTCCACAGAGTAGAGTTCTTTTTTTTAAAATGGTAAGTTAAATTATGGTGCTCCTCTTCTCAAAACCCTGCAAAACTTTCCTATTTCATTCAGAATAAAAACCAAAGTCATTAAATAGGTTATGATACCCTACATGATCTCATCTCTATTTATCTAAGTAATACTAATTCCTAATAATTTTACCCATAGATTCTCTACTTCAACCACAGTGATCTCAAGCTGTTCTTCTAACATACCAGGCACTCGTATGCCTGTGCTCTGGCTATTCCTTTACATGTGATATCTTCTACACCTGGAACAACTATCTCAGTTCTCTTCAGAGTTCCTCAATGAGATTATTCATACCACCTTATGAAAAGGCGACAAATTGTCTACTGATGCACAACAATCACTTCTATTCTACTTTTTTTCCATAACAATTATAACTTCTAACATAATACAAAGTTTTCTTACTTACTATATTTATTTATTTCCTATTTTCTCCTATTGGACTATTAGCCTCACATGGGGAAGTGTGATTTGTCCATTGTGATCACTGATGTACCCCCTTGGCCTTGAACACTGCCCTGCACATAAGTTCTCAATAAATATTTATGGAATAAATCTAGCCAACCAGAGACATTGTGTCCCACAAAGAGGTAGAAACCTGACGGGCAGTTTGAGATTTTTTTTTACATGAAAGCTTTACAGATAAGTTAATTTTACCATGCAAAGATTGCATCCTCTCATCTCCTTGAATCCTTGGTAATTTAGTTATCTGCTTCTTGTTTACCATCTTAGATTGACAATATATTTTGGACTTTGATAGGTTCTTTCAGCTCTAGAAGAACATGAACCCTAGCATATAGGTACTTATTGCATCTTGCTGGACATATGGTTCACTTATCTGGCAAAGCGTAGCAATCTCCTCAATCTTTTTGTTGGAGGAAGGAGATCAGACATGGAATAATCCTAGGTTCCTGTTTTTAAAAGGTCACTTCTGTGACATTAAGAAGGACAAACTGGAGGAGTACAAGATATGAAGTAAGATTTGAAGATGCTAGCAGTGAAAATAAAGAATGTTTGGGAAATGTAGAGAAAGGAAACCTCAAAGATAACTGAAAGATTAACTCAGCAATTATTAGAAGCCTATTTGATGGAGGAGGGAAGGAGATTAGAATTTCAAAATTAATTTTAATTCAAAATATTTAATAATCATCTTTTAATACAGGTAATAGAGTATCTGTAAGGATAGTCTAGGTTGTGATGCCTTAACAAACATTCCCAAATGTCAGTGGCTTAGCAGAACTAACATTCATCAATACAAAGTCCTCTTCCTGTTGCTGTTGTCCATGAGGTGGGTTAATATTCCTTAAGTCTCTCTTTCAAAGTTAGAATCCACATTTGTCATGATAGAGAAGTAGTGCATGGAAAATTACACAAGAGAAATCAAAATTTTCAGCCTGGAAGTGATGCTTATCATTTCCATTTGTCTTTAATTGGCCAAGGAATGTAATGGTAACACTTAATATCACACTTCATTACCTGGAAAGAAATTAAAAAGTTGAAATGTTGGAACTCTAAATTAGAAGTCTAATGAAATATCATTTACTGCCTCTGTGCTAGGGACCAGAATACAAAGTTAGAACACTTTAAATAGATTTATATATATAGTTGTATGATTCACTTACATGGAGAATATAAGAGGGGAAAATGTTTGAGGTCAAAGATGAAGAATTCATTATAAGCCATGTTGAGATGGAGATACCTGTGTGATATGAAGATAGAATTACCCCAATAGGCAATTGAAAATACCTTGAGATCTATTATAAACTCAAGGCTATGATCTTGCATTTTAATTCACTATTGTATTAGAGGAAGTTAAGATCACGATTTTGAATCATTTTATCCAATTATAAGATACAAATAGAGACAATAATAGATGAAAAGAAACAGTGGGAACTATATCATCCATCATTATCAATGTCATATTAATAGCCTTATTTCTGGAAAGATAAAATTTAAGATATAATTAGAATATTCTGCTTATTCCTTTAATCCTTTAATTTTACCTATTTATTACCATGTAGAGTTCACTAGAGAAATAGTTTCTCCACCAAGAGTTCTTGGAATTTAGAAGTAATAATTGAGTTTCACCTTAATGAAAATATCCCCCACAGTGAATAATATATATCTAAATTTATTTGTTCGTTGACAATTACTCTCTAATTTCTGAAATATATCCTTTGTATGAAAGTATGAGAAACAGATTTTATGTTGTAGAATTTTTCTATTTTCCAGACATGAAACATAATGATAGAAATTACTATTCTATAAATAAATCTTTTCCATTAATCCCTTATCATTTGATTTTAGATATTGAATTATTGATTAGCATCTGCTCCTTAGAACCAGATTTTATCTTACTAAGGTTTCTGTTTATATGTTGTTTTCTCTGTGGGAAATAAATTGTTTCTCTGTAAGAAGTGTTAGGTGTATAATAATAAGTTGTTTTTTCAGTAGGCTTGGACTTTTGAATGTTAAAATTTAAATTGTTCTTTCTGTTATTATACTAAACCCATTTCAATACTGTACAATTTCTTAGACTTTGAAGACTTTTTAGCAAAGATTTATTATATATAATTTCAGGCAACACTTAAAGATCCTTTTAATTTATTTTTGCAGAAGCTACCATAAACATACAATTTTTTATTCCAGTAGCAGTATTTTTTCCTATATGTTTGTTTTTCATATGTGCCTAAGTAACAATAAATATATTTCAACTTTTTTTTCCTCAATTTTAGCAGCTAGTAATATTGCTTTTTAAATTTTAACATATACGTGTTACACAAGTTAATAGGGTTATTAGATATAAAAAATTAAGTTAAAAATTGTAAGCTTGTTGTTTGGAAGTTTAAGCATTATTTTTATACTAAATCATTCTTTGAATACACTGATACCAAAAACCGCATGACTGATATAAAATATATGTAACAGTATTAAACATACTTTTATTTGCAATCTTCATATTTTTTTCCTAAATCTCTAAAGTTGAAAACAGGTCATAAATTCTAATGAGAGTAACATTGAGATTTCTGATAGCTCTTTCAGTTTTTCATAAAAATATAATGCATAACTTTTAAACCGTATCACAAAACAATTACACCAATCACTCCATGTAAAAAGGAGACTAGATATTTTAGGAAAGTTTATTGAGGTAAGAACATTTTGTGAAGTCAGACTGAATAGTAAATATAGATGGTTAATGCCAAGTTCAGATGGTTTTCCATGAGAACCAGTTGGAGTGACTGAACATTCCTGCAGGAAAGGAAGCCTCCCTGAATGGATGTTTGCTCGGTACAGAAATATAAACTGATACATGATAAAAGAAAAACAAGAAAAGAAAAAAAGAAAAGAAATCTCCCCTGGAGTTTGAGAAATAAGTGATATTTTCTTTTCCCTGAAAAATTTAGAGGGTAGGATGTTGGCTTGAATAGCCTATAATGCCACAAAAAGTAGAGAGTATTGAAGCAGAGGCAGGGTGCACTTCTGTTATTGGTATATCCAAGGGTGTTTGCATCTTCTCTGAGTCAAGCAGAGCCTCATAAGTGTCAGACATAAGACCAAATCTGAGCCAAATTAAGGTTCAGTTTGGGGTGAGAGGAGCTTTGAAAAACATCCAGAGTCAAAATTTTACATTAGACTAGAACTTGACAGTTTTTTTTTTTCTCAATAATTAAAGCTAAGCATGCATTAAAAATGTAAAAATGATTCTTATACTTGAATCCCAGAAGCTATGGAATCTGATAAAAGTTTTTCAAGAACAAGTATAGGAAGAGTCAGTAAACATCAGGGAAGACAAAAATGGGGGGTGGGGAATAAAGCTATATCCTATGTATATTGTAAGGATATGAAACTAAATTAAACTGTTTATTCATGGGGAGACTTCTTTTATGAGACATAGTGGATGGTTGTTAACTTAGCTTTCTGATCATGGCTCTCATTTAAAACTATACTAACCATTAGCACAGAGCTGGAGTACCTGCAGCTACAACATCTGGGTGAGGAAAATGAAAAAGAAAATAATAACGTTTTTTTGAATACTCACCCAGTATCAGCTGCTTTCTATATGATATATGTTAGTTTCTTATATTTGATACTGTGCCACATACGGAAGGTTTTTTTAAGAAAGTGATCAACAAGTAACAACTACCTTTCCTAAAATAATGACTGATGTATGACAAGGTGATGATCACAAAATTCATATTGTGATCATGTAGTTTCCAAGATGACCTTTATGAATTTGCATTTTCACAGAATATATACCTTTCAATATTAGTAGGAGAAATTAACTAGAAGCTGGCATATGTATTGAGTGAAGTAAGTGAAACAAATGTAACTGCTGCCAAATGGAAAAATGTTCCCCTCTTATATTTGGAACACATAGCTTATGTGTGAATAAGTGATAATATAAGGTGAATGATGTGAATTACCTCACAGAGGTTAAGGTTAGCTGAGTATATTAAAGTCAGTCAATAAATAGAAAACAACTATAATGTCCACTAATGGGATAATAGAGGTCACATACACACCTTATTTAGCACAAGATAAGGGAAGGGAGTGTTAATAACAAAAAAAAGAAAAATAAATAAATGGAAAGGACATATAATTAAGCTAAAAAATAAAAATAAAAAACAAAGCATAAAATAGAGGCATGATTTAAATATTAGTCCAGGAAACAGGCTGAGAGATTCAAGCTGAAAGAAATAAAGATTTAGGACAGATCAGTCTGGAAAGTAGAAAAGCATTACAAAGTGTCCCTGACAGCAGTAGCACTAAATACGTGTAGGCTGTATGAAAGTTGACTGCTTCACAAGCTTGGTAAAAGTGGCCATAAGAACCCATGGCAAAATAATAATGAATGTGGCAACCAAGGAGTTCAGATACTCACAGATTTGACTGGAGCTATAAATCACAGTCAGTATAAAAATGTGGAAGGGAGAAAGTACACAAAACTGAAGTGAAGATGGGAGATGCTAGGCATAGAAATAATGCCACTGAGATAATGCTGAAAATAGTATCTCTGGTTTTCAGAAAAATAAAGGTATAGTAGATACATTGAAATAGAAACAATCTACTGAATTGAAACCAGACCATGTGGTATAAAATCATAAATTTGCTAGTAAATACCTACTTTATTAAAAACAAAGAACTGCAGGTTTTCTGAAATATTGGAAGCATTATATAAACATATTTAAAATACTTATGAAGATATCCAGAGAAATTAATAATTTGGAGTCAGTTTAAAAAGTAATCAATTGAATTAAGACCCACAACTAAGAATATTTTTATATTGCAAAAATAAGATGAGTCCTAACACTAATGTTTTCAATAAATAGCATAGTGGCAAAACATGGTAATGAGTTGACTTTTGTAATAAAATGAACATAGGAAAGAAACATTAGGCCAACAATATATGGTCTAAAAAATATGAATCTGGAATAATCAATATTTAATTTTGAAAAAGCCTAGAATCTGCCCTGAGAAAAATGTTGGTTAACAATATATAGAAATGTTCAATTGGAAATAGTTTAACTGTTATGTTTAAACATTGTAATAAAGATCTACATTTAAAGGAGATTCTTTGTTACAGGCCTGTCTGGAGCTACTTTGCCCAGAGAATGTAGAAGTAGCTATGGGGATAGTCAATCTCTATGCTAAGCCTAGCTCAGACACCAATTCACACTGACCTTCTACAAGTTACTTAACTCTTCTTAAGCTTTCTCATCTCAAGCAATAAAGACCTTATCTAGAGGTGAGTTGTGGGCATTGATTAGCTAATGTTCTGAAAGTTCTGTGCAGATGGATGAAACAGGACATAAAGGATAAATGTTAAGTCCTACAGACAAGGAGACTTTAGTTAAGGCTTCCTATGATCATATACACATTCTCTTTTCATTAAAAAATAAATAAATTAGAAAAGGTGACATTTATAAATGCATGGAAATATAATTTTTAAAGATCATAATTATTAAAAGATAATAAGTATCTATTTATTTACATTACTTTTAATTAAAATTACTCAAAATAAATAACTGACATGTATATACAATTAAAACTATCATGGGATGGGATTAAATATAATTTTCTATATTAGAATATGTATTTGAAAAGTCAAAATTTCTTAAAATCTATTTTAAAATCATGGCTTAGTATTGTTTAAGATAAATTTCCAACTCATAACAAACTTGAATATTACTTGTATGATGATAACAGAGCAAATTTTAAGGCAGTTATGATACAGCCTAACTACTTTATCAATATCTAATTTGAAATAGATAAAATTAAAATTGCTAGATCTACAAAATAAGTATTTGTTATAAAGTCACATGGAATAATTTCAGGCATATTATTTCAACTGTCTAGTTTGTCATGTGCAACAACCGTTTTTACCAGCTTTATAAAATCATCACAAATGTATAAATCAAAATATAACTTGTAAATTAACATAGAAATCTTTATACAGCAAACTAAAAATAGAGTGATGCCCATAACATGAATAGGAGATGAAACAAAACTAATTATTTTCTTAGAATTAAAAATAAATCTCAGATCCATGAATAAGTCATTCTTTTCTTTCTCCAGATTTTCTGGAATATCTCTTTGAGCTGGTAGAAAATGCCTTTGAGACTTTTCAAAGTATATTTTATTTCCCATTTTATTTCATATTTTTCTGGGTTTCTAATAAGTATAAAACTATGATATTGTTTCTGACCTTCTTATTAATTTTCAAAATGGACAAAGCAAATGAAAAGATAGCAAAGAACAGTCCCCAAAACATCTAAGGAATTAAACATAGAGTTAAAGTACACATTTTTGACATGCTTATGATAAAATAGACTCTAAAATAACTGGGCATCCATATATGATTAAAATATCTGCTTAATTTTTTATTAATATATTTAGAGAACTGAATCTTTTCACAAGGTATTGTTGAAACAAAAAATATTGAAGATACAATGTTGGATATGTTTAAACTTCCTTGGTATAAAATAATTTGAGTTCAACAGTCAGTTATCAAAGAAAATCCATGTCATTTTTTTTACCGCTTAACTAGTTTAACATTAAAACAGATCAGTGATAACTAAACTATTATACTCTTCATCACAGAGTCTATTTTTATGCTTTCTGGAGCTAGTGTAACCTAGTGATTTAGATGCCCAGCTTTGGAATCAGTCCTGGATGTGTCAGTTTATTTGACCTTAAGCAAAAGATTTAACCTCTTTAGTTTTTTTGCTTATGTGAGAAAATAAATGGAGATAACAGTAATAGGTATGCTATAAAATGGTTGTGAGAATAATGAAGGGAAACCAAATATGAAGGAAGAATCACTGTGTCCAACACATAGTAAATGCCCTTTAAATGGTATCTGTGGTTATAGCTATTATTTTCTCTGTATTATTGAAGATTTATGAACATGAATTTGTTTTCAGTCAGTCTTTCCATTTATTTATGTGATTTTTAAAACTTTGATGAATTCTTGAATGATGCAAGAGCAAAAATATGTCCATATTGTTTGCCAGTAGAATTTATCTCAAATTTTATAAGATAATTAGTGGAAAAATTTTATCGACTCAACAGACATCTATTTCAATTAGTTACTTTGTGTATCCCCATCAATCCATGGTAGACTTACATAACATGTCTATTCTTCCTGAGACAATCTAAAACCTCTCTTGGATAATTAGAGACATCACTGTTAATGTGATTTTATAAACATTCTTCAAGTATAGCACTATCTGAACCTCCACACTGGTACTAAATGTTACATTTAATTTCACTGTGGTATAAAAGACCTTAAGGAATTGTTAAGGAGCACTTACTCAATTTTCATTTCTAATAAGTCCTACCTAGACTATTGGGCTTTCCAATTTTCTATAGATATAAATTTGTAACTCTTATTGCAAACACTTGAATATTTATTATTCATCATTAAAACCTTTCTTTCTGAATGAGTCAAAACTATGTAACCCTATGTAGTAGCCTTTTCTATATAAAATTATGTGATATAAATAGAATTTTATCTTAGATATGTGTTTAATTTTATATGCTTATTCTAAACACCACATGGCCATTTCTCTGTTTGAATTATGATTCCTGGGACCAACAGAACTACCATATGATCCAACAATCCCACTACTGGGCATATACCCTGAGAAAACCATAATTCAAAAAGAGACATGCACCACAATGTTCATTGCAGCACTGTTTACAATAGTCAGGACATGGAAGCAACCTAAGTGTCCATCGACAGATGAATGGATAAAGAAGATGTAGCACATATATACAATGGAATATTACTCAGCCATAAAAAATGAAATTGAGTTATTTGCAGTGAGGTGGATGGACCTAGAGTCTGTCATACAGAGTGAAGTAAGTCAGAAAGAGAAAAACAAATACCGTATGCTAACACGTATATATGGAATCTACAAAAAAAAAAGGTTCTAAAGAACCTAGGAGCAGGACAGGAATAAAGACGCAGATGTAGAGAATGGACTTGAGGACACGGGGAGGGGGAAGGGTAAGCTGGGACAAAGCGAGAGACTGGCATTTACATATATACACTACTAAATGTAAAATAGCTAGTGGGAAGCAGCCGCATAGCACAGGGAGATCAGCTCGGTGCTTTGTGACCACCTAGAGGGGTGGGATAGGGAGGGTGTCAAGGAGACGCAAGAGGGAGGGGATATGGGGATATATGTATATGTATAGCTGATTCACTTTGTTATACAGCAGAAATTAACACAACATTGTAAAGCAATTATACTGCAATAAAGATGTTTAAAAAAAAAAAGAATCCATTGACAAATGAACAGAAGCTGAATAAAAAATAAAATAAAATAAAATAAAAAATAAGATATTTGATAATTCAAAAAAATATAATCTTTAAAACTATAATTTAAAAAATATATATTTATTGTAAAGATAATAAAGTACTCTATAAAGAAGGGCAGGGGAACACCCATTTTTCATATAGGATGCAGTTATACCCTATTGTTTCTAAAATAAAATTGAGAGGTAGTGTGAGAGACAGAAAGAATTTATTGGATTCTAGTCTTTGCCAGACATAATTATTCATATGAAAACAATGATAATGGTTCATTGCTATTTCTTTCATTCTTTATTTATAAGATTTCCTAACAAGGCTGTGAATTCTAAAACAGGGACCAGGTCTAATTTAGCCCTGCATTTCAGTCACCTGAAACAAAGGAGTGATTCAATAAATGCCTACTGACTAAATTAAGTGAATGAGTGGATTGATGTCATGTGCAGGCAATATTTTGCTCTACAAATGTCCTACGTTTACCACAGGAAGAATTAAAAGTTTAAAGAAAAGAAAAAAGACAGTAGAATAACTGGAAATTCTACACCCCGTATAATTGCATCATGCCTGTTCCCCTTTCTTTTAGATAATGAAAAATAATTTATTACAATGGGACACAAGGGTAAAGGTTTCTTTTAAAACCTAAATTTAGAGTATATGGAATATAGGATATTCAGAGGTAGCTTGTCCAGCGTTCACGTTTACTTGATCAGGCACGTATATTTTGCTTTACCCCTTAATCACTTGGCCCGAATGGCCATGCTCCAAGAGCAGATCTAGACTCTGAAGTTGGGTCACTTTTCTCAGTGCTGAGCTGCCCTCGCACAGAGTCCTCATGCCAATGTGACATAATCTTTCGTTTCTATGTGCATTGTGTTGAAGTGATTGAACCATCTTCTTTAAGCCAAATTCTATTTTATAATGCAGTCTATAAACATGCTTGTTAATTCTTCTTTCTACTCTTTCAGTCTTCCCTCTCATTTCCAATTCTGTTGTTTTTACTGTTTTTCTATTGCCAGCCTTGGTGGGTATGTTTTTAAAAAAATTTCATCATGCTTAAAAAGAAGTCAAATATTTTACAAGTTTTCTTTCCCCAATTATTTATTAGTACACTTGAATAAAACGTTCTGTGTCCTTAACCTTCATCCCAATTTTCACTTGTCACCAACATCAGTCATGTAACTCTTATGAATTTCTTTTTTTTCCCCCCTTCTTCAAACATGTCAATTTCTCTCTTGTATAAGACCAATATAATGTGGTCTTTCCTAGGGGACAGGGAAGAAAAAGAGACAGAGACAGAGAATCTGTCTTGCAACTGGCCTTGTGAAACCCAGTGAGATATCCTAGTATGTCTCAATTCAAAGACAGGTCAACTAGCTTGTCTAAGGCCTAGTGCTAGCTCATTTGCTAGTAAGTGGGCAAAATTTAGATTCATCCTATCCCATTGTCTCGCAGAAAAGAAAATAGTGTAAGAAAAGGAAAAACTAGACTTTCTAATTCCTAGGTTTTCTTAAATTCCACTTGACCTAAAAGTATGCAGTGAATGCAATGTGAATCTTTATTTACCTGCATCTAGTTCCTCACTAGCCACCTAAAGAACTACTCAGGGGCATTGAGAGATGGTTATCCTAACCATATATTTTAGGAAGTTTTATAAATATAAATTCAGTATTATATCTGTAACTATATGAATTCTGAAAAACAATTATTCCTGAAATTGAAAAAAAAAGGTTAAGAAATCAAAGTGTTTTTTGGAAACTTATGAATGAAAATATTCATTTGATAATCTTCATACATAACATTTTCAACTGGACAGAAAAGCAGATGGGGAATTCTCAAATTATGGTGCAAAAAAGTGACTAAGAAAAATAATTCAAACTATTGCATAAGAATAACATAAATAGTAAAAAAGAAACCAATCACATTTAAATAATTTAAATGGTCAATAAACTACAGGAACCTGTGGTACTTTATCTCAGTGATATTCCTTTTAAAAATGCATTATCCCAGTCTAATCATGAGAAAAATATCATATAAATTCCAATTGAAAACATTCTACAAAATATCTGAACAGTATCCTCAAACAATGTCAAAGTCATTAAAATAAGACAAGTTTTATAAATGTCATAAACAAGAGAAGTTTAAGGAGATAAGGGCACTAAAAGTAATGTGTTATTTTGTAAGAGATCCTGGAACAAATAGGAGTAAATTGAAAAAAAAAAAAAAAAACAACAAAGGAAAATTGATGGGAATTTACTTAATAATAATTTATCAGTATTGGCTCATAATTGTGACAAATGTACCACACTAATATAAGATGCTAATAACAGTGAAAATTGGGTGAGGAGTAGATGTGAATTCTCTGTACTGTTGTTTCAACTATTTTATGAACTGGAAAGTAGCATTGAAGAAATTATACACAGGTAAAAAATTTGATTTTATGAAAGAGGTTGATAGACATGAAAGATAGAATAAAACAATTTTAAAATGCTTTATTATAATGAATTCCAGAATAATAAAGCTTGTGGCAGTGCAGTATTCACAAAGTTAAGGGTGAAATATTTAGTACTAATGACAGATACATCATCTAAGATTGAGAATTAAAATTAATCCAAGCAGCTTCAGACTCTGAAACAGTAAAATCTGCTCCTTGGCCACTGGATATAGATAATATATTTCTATAAAATCGCATTAGTTATGTGTGTAGGGCTAATCAATTCTATAGGAGGTATTTTGTGAAAAAAGTAGGTGAGATCTTTTAAACCACAAAGCACTCTGTAGACATCAGGTTTTTTACTACCTACTGCTAGATAGAATATGAGAATTGCATCAGTCTTCTGAAGAAGACTTTCTCTTTTTTCTTGTGATTTACATATTTTTAGATAAGATGAATACAAACTTATATTTTGATAACAAAATGTCACAGCTAGAGACTGTTAGTGGTATTTACTTTAATCCAATATATATTGGTTGGATTGAAGAGAGGATCAAATTGTTTAAATTCCAAATGGAATTAAATTTAAAGAGAATCCTAAGTTTTACTTACACTTAAATATAATAACTTTTGTTTCTATACTGACTAAAGATAACTGTTGCTTTAAGTGGAATCAACTAGTTGCCAGAATTATTTTCTCAGAAAAATATCTGAAGAATTCTTATACTAGTAGTAGTTAATAATTCAGTAATTTTGTTTTTCCAGTCTATTGTGTGGCCTCTTTCAAAATTTCTCATTTTCTATATTGTTATATTTTATCATTAAAATCAAATTTAAAATGAAAAATCTCTTTAAGAGAAAACAAGAAAGAAAATGAAAGATGAAAATTGAAATGAAAAAAAAGATGGAAAAGTAGACAAGACATATGAAAAAGAAGAATTTCAACAAAGTTTTGGAATGTAAAAAAATTATGAAATTGAGTCTACTAAAACTAAAAAATGCAATCTATGTAATTAAGAACTACCACCAGAAATTGCAGAGCAGATTGGACATGGCAGAGGAGAAGACTGGGGAGCTGAAACACAGGTCAACAGAAAATAACCAGACTGAAGCAAAAAGAGGAATAAATGGGGGTAAAGAGCTTCTGACACATGTGGAACAGACACTCAAACATTCTAATAGTTATTTAATTATAGTCCCAGAGGAAACAGTGGAGAGAATCAGTTACATGCAAAACTGAAAGAAAGTTAATAACCATGAATTTTCCCAAACTGATGAAAGATATCAACTTTTGTCCAAAAAGTTCCATGAAACATCATAGTAACAAAGCAAAGGAAACCACAACTAGGCTTATTGTAATAAAACTCTGTAACTTAGAGTTAAAAAAAGAAAATGTCAAAAAAAGCTGCCAGAGTAAAAACTACGTTACGTTCAAAAAAGCAACTAAAAACTTTCATACAGAGAAAAAAACAGGAGGCCAAATGAAAACAGAATGACATCTTTATAGTATAGGAAAATTTATTGCCAACATACCATTCTCTAATCAAAAAATTATGCTACAAAAATGGTGTTTTCAGACATACCTAAAACCTATAAAAATGTATGGTTGGGACTTTCCTGGTGGCGCAGTGGTTAAGTATCTGCCTGCCAATGCAGGGGACGTGGGTTTGAGCCCTGGTCTAGGAAGATCCCACATGCTGCAGAGCAGCTAGGCCCATGCACCACAACTACTGAGCCTGTGCTCTAGAACCCGTGAGACACAACTAGTGAGCCCGTGTGCCACAACTCCTGAAGCCCGCATGCCTAGAGCTGGTGCTCCACAACAAGAGAAACCATCACAATGAGAAGCCCATGCACCGCAACGAAGAGTAGCCACTGCTCACTGCAACTAAAGAAAGGCCACACAGCGACGAATACCCAACACAGCCAAAAATAAACAAACAAATTTATAATATCTTGGGTCACAAATCAAGCCTTGGTAAATTTAAGAAAATTGAAATCGTATCAAGTATCTTTTCCGACCACAACGCTATGAGACTAGATATCAATTACAGGAAAAGATCTGTAAAAAATACAAACACATGGAGGCTACACAATACACTACTTTATAACGAAGTGATCACTGAAGAAATCAAAGGGGAAATCAAAAAATACCTAGAAACAAATGACAATGGAGATACGACGACCCAAAACCTATGGGACGCAGCAAAAGCAGTGCTAAGAGGGAAGTTTATAGCAATACAAGCCTACCTCAAGAAACAGGAAACATCTCGAATAAACAACCTAACCTTGCACCTAAAGCAATTAGAGAAAGAAGAACAAAAAAACCCCAAAGCTAGCAGAAGGAAAGAAATCATAAAGATCAGGTCAGAAATAAATGAAAAAGAAATGAAGGAAACAATAGCAAAAATCAATAAAACTAAAAGCTGGTTCTTTGAGAAGATAAACAAAATTGATAAACCATTAGCCAGACTCATCAAGAGAAAAAGGGAGAAGACTCAAATCAATAGAATTAGAAATGAAAAAGGAGAAGTAACCACTGACACTGCAGAAATACAAAAGATCATGAGAGATTACTACAAGCAACTCTACGCCAATAAAATGGACAACCTGGAAGAAATGGACAGATTCTTAGAAATGCACAAACTGCCGAGACTGAACCAGGAAGAAATAGAAAATATGAACAGACCAATCACAAGCACTGAAATTGAAACTGTGATTAAAAACCTTCCAACAAACAAAAGCCCAGGACCAGATGGCTTCACAGGCGAATTCTATCAAACATTTAGAGAAGAGCTAACACCTATCCTTCTCAAACTCTTCCAAAATATTGCAGAGGGAGGAACACTCCCAAACTCATTCTACGAGGCCACCATCACCCTGATACCAAAACCAGACAAAGATGTCACAAAGAAAGAAAACTACAGGCCAATATCACTGATGAACATAGATGCAAAAATCCTCAACAAAATACTCGCAAACAGAATCCAACAGCACATTAAAAGGATCATACACCATGATCAAGTGGGGTTTATCCCAGGAATGCAAGGATTCTTCAATATACGCAAATCAATCAATGTGATACACCATATTAACAAATTGAAGGAGAAAAACCATATGATCATCTCAATAGATGCAGAGAAAGCTTTTGACAAAATTCAACACCCATTTATGATAAAAGCCCTGCAGAAAGTAGGCATAGAGGGAACTTTCCTTAACATAATAAAGGCCATATATGACAAACCCACAGCCAACATCGTCCTCAATGGTGAAAAACTGAAACCATTTCCACTAAGATCAGGAACAAGACAAGGTTGCCCACTCTCACCACTATTATTCAACATAGTTTTGGAAGTGTTAGCCACAGCAATCAGAGAAGAAAAAGAAATAAAAGGAATCCAAATCGGAAAAGAAGAAGTAAAGCTGTCACTGTTTGCAGATGACATGATACTATACATAGAGAATCCTAAAGATGCTACCAGAAAACTCCTAGAGCTAATCAATGAATTTGGTAAAGTAGCAGGATACAAAATTAATGCACAGAAATCTCTTGCATTTCTATACACTAATGACGAAAAATCTGAAAGTGAAATTAAGAAAACACTCCCGTTTACCATTGCAACAAAAAGAATAAAATACCTAGGAATAAACCTACCTAAGGAGACAAAAGACCTGTATGCAGAAAATTATAAGACACTGATGAAAGAAATTAAAGATGATACAAATAGATGGAAAGATATACCATGTTCCTGGATTGGAAGAATCAACATTGTGAAAATGACTCTACTACCCAAAGCAATCTACAGATTCAATGCAATCCCTATCAAACTACCACTGGCATTTTTCACAGAACTAGAACAAAAAATTTCACAATTTGTATGGAAACACAAAAGACCCCGAATAGCCAAAGCAATCTTGAGAACGAAAAATGGAGCTGGGGGAATCAGGCTCCCTGACTTCAGACTATATTACAAAGCTACAGTAATCAAGACAGTTTGGTACTGGCACAAAAACAGAAATATTGATCAATGGAACAGGATAGAAAGCCCAGAGATAAACCCACGCACATATGGTCACCTTATCTTTGATAAAGGAGGCAAGCATATACAGTGGAGAAAAGACAGCCTCTTCAATAAGTGGTGCTGGGAAAATTGGACAGGTACATGTAAAAGTATGAAATTAGAACACTCCCTGACACCATGCACAAAAATAAACTCAAAATGGATTAAAGACCTAAGTGTAAGACCAGACACTATCAAACTCTTAGAGGAAAACATAGGCAGAACACTCTATGACATACATCACAGCAAGATTCTTTTTGACCCAGCTCCCAGAGAAATGGAAATAAGAACACAAATAAACAAATGGGACCGAATGAAACTTAAAAGCTTTTGCACAGCAAAGGAAACCATAAACAAGACCAAAAGACAACCCTCAGAATGGGAGAAAATATTTGCAAATGAAGCAACTGACAAAGGATTAATCTCCAAGATTTACAAGCAGCTCATGCAGCTCAATAACAAAAAAATGAACAACCCAATCCAAAAATGGGCAGAAGACCTAAATAGACATTTCTCCAAAGAAGATATACAGATGGCCTACAGACACATGAAAGAATGCTCAACATCATTAATCATTAGAGAAATGCAAATCAAAACTACAATGAGATATCATCTCACACCGGTCAGAATGGCCATCATCAAAAAATCTAGAAACAATAAATGCTGGAGAGGGTGTGGCAGAAAGGGAACTCTCTTGCACTGTTGGTGGGAATGTAAATTGATACAGCCACTATGGAGAACAGTATGGAGGTTCCTTAAAAAACTACAAATAGAACTACCATACGACCCAGCAATCCCACTACTGGGCATATACCCTGAGAAAACCATAGTTCAAAAAGAGTCATGTACCAAAATGTTCATTGCAGCTCTATTTACAATAGCCAGGACATGGAAGCAACCTAAATGTCCATCGACAGATGAATGGATAAAGAAGATGTGGCACATATATACAATGGAATATTACTCAGCCATAAAAAGAAATGAAATGGAGGTATTTGTAATGAGGTGGATGGAGTTAGAGTCTGTCATACAGAGTGAAGTAAGTCAGAAAGAGAAAAACAAATACAGTATGCTAACACATATATACGGAATCTAAGGGAAAAAAAAAGCCATGAAGAACCTAGTGGCAAGACGGGAATAAAGACACAGACGTACTAGAGAATGGACTTGAGGATATGGGGAGGGGGTGGGGTGAGATGTGACAGGGTGAGAGAGTGTCATGGACATATATACACTACCAAATGTAAAATAGATAGCTAGTGGGAAGCAGCCGCATAGCACAGGGAGATCAGCTTGGTGCTTTGTGACCACCTAGAGGGGTGGGATGGGGAGGGTGGGAGGGAGGGAGATGCAAGAGGGAAGAGATATGGGAACATATTGTATATGTATAACTGATTAACTTTGTTATAAAGCAGAAGCTAACACACCATTGTAAGGCAATTATACTTCAATAAAGATGTTTAAAAAAAAAAAAAAAAAATGTATGGTGAGTCAGGCTGTTCCAAAATAAATACTAAGGGGAAAACTTCTTTCAGAAGAAATGAGGAACATTCCTGATAGGAATATGGAAATGAAAAATGGGATGAAGAATACTGGAAAGGGTAAATATGTATGCTAATATAAGTGATTATTGGTAGTATAAAAATAAATGTAATGCCTTGTAAAATTTCAAATGTATGGAAAATAAAAATCCATAGAAGAAATAATTTAAAACCAGAATTGATATACCTATTGAAGTGTTCAATTTGTTCTAGCAGGGTCAGGAACACTGTAAAAGTAGTAATAATCTTTAGACTATAAGGAAAAATAGTATATATAAAGTAACCAAGAAAGTAATGTATAACTAATAATTTAATACAGAAACATGTATTAAATATTTGTTCAACCCCCAATAGAAAGAAATATGGATAATAGAACGTTAAACAATGGTGTCAAATGTTATACAAATACATTTTATATGTTATTACATTTTATATAAATGAATTTGTATCCAAGTTACAAAAGGAACATTGTCAGATTGGATTATGACAAAATAAAACCCAGAGATTTATAAAAAAGGATCGAAGAATAGTATATGCCGCAGGCAATAATAAAAACAAAAACTGGCAGGTCTACTAGTATCAGACAAATTCGACTTTAAGGTAGGGGCCATACTACAGAAGAGGAGAAATATTTTATAATGACAGTAGGGTTTATCCCCCCAAAAACTTATAAAATTTCTAAGTTGAATTGCACTTAGTAACACAGTCTGAACAATATACACCAAAAATTCATAGAACTAAATCAAAACATAAGCATAAAATGACAGTAGCAGATTTTCACTCACTTCTGTAATCATAAAAACAAGCCATTCAGTGTGGGTCATGTACCAACTAAGAAAGAGAAAGAAGGTCATTGAGGTACTCTGAGAAGGCACAAAATATTTGCATCCAATACGTGAGGAATTAAACGCACTATTCTCAGTAAGGTACAGAACGATTTGATGAAAAAAGCAGTAATGAAAAAATAAATCAAATAATATTTTTGTTATTTTTTCTGATGGCTATCTTTATAAAAGTAAAATATTAAGATTTTAGGTTAATCAGTGCTTTAATTCTTGTAATATTTCATATGTCTGAAAACACCATCATGATAGTTCCTCTCAGTAGTTTTCAACCTCTATGGAAGGTATTATCAGTTCTGATATATTAGTCATAGTTTCTCTAGTCCTTCGTAAGCAATTTGTCTGTTCACTTGAATAACATCTTTTATTTTTACATCATTGACAAGGAAGCGTTTAAAAGAATATATAACAAAAAGACACAATTTTGGAAAACTATTTTCTGAGTATGCTCTTTAGAAGCAACCAATGTTAGTTGTGTCAGAAAATCTCTGCCCTCTTTAGAAATCAGTTCATATACATTGGACTGAGCTGGGGGCCTTTTTCAACATTTTATTTTCCTTTAGACAGCATCATGGAATGGATGTAGTTCTTGTGTACTTCCAATCTATTTCTAATAGGCCATGGCACAAATGGTCCATTTTATATATTATATTTGAATTATTATGAAGGATTTTTAACTTGTGGCATGAGCTGTGATATTAGATATGGTATTTCAGCCTTCCTGAGAAGGCAAGCCTTCTCTGGTTTATATAAGAAATTACTTCTACTTCTAGCCTAGAAAGATAACAGGAATCAGATTTGCCCTCCTACTTGAAACAACCAAAAAACAGACAAAATAAATAACACGGTAGTTTTTAAGACACTGGTCATCAGGCAGTGGTGGAAAGTGATCCTTGAGGGATGGGGAATAAAGGAGTGAAATTACAATTGCCCCAGCTTACTGTCCTGAGAGGGTTTCCATGCTGTGGTGCAGGGAGTAGGGACATCCAAGAAGACTTCTGCAGATACCTGAGTTGAGATGATGAAGTTAGGAGTACTAGGAGGCAAAGGTGGCTAAAATTCACTGGACAGAGTAACAGAGAGGGGAGAGCGCCACTGAGACAAATCCCTAGAGGCCTGAGAGACGGCAAGGTCAGAGGGAGGTTTTCTGCAAAGGGACATGTGGAAAACTTTTGAGGCCGTCAAACTGTTTTACATTTGATTGTGGTGATGTTTACGTAACTGTATACATTTTCAAAAGTCATCAAATTGTACACTGCAATATGATGGATTTTATTACATGTAAATAATATCACAATAAAGGTGATTAAAATATTATTTGTTAATATTGAGATATCTTTTTTTAGCAAAACTGGTCTAACAGGAGATAATCAAGGGACCAATAAAAAACAGTGGAAACGGCAGAGAAAAAAGAATCATTTTTGAGTAACTTCTCTGTGCCAGGCACTGTGATAAATTTTTTTGCATATATTATCATGGCAGATAAAACCACATGATAAATGCAAAGAACAATTAAAAGGGTGATATCAGCTTATTTACAGAATTTAACTTTTATTACATTTCCAAAATGAAATATATTCTAAAACATTTTTTATTTCAGCAGCTAAATTTTTCACAAAGTATCTGAAGCATCAAACTTGATATTTTTACTTACCCCAAGCATCTTTATAATTTCTGGCTGTCAGCAGAGTTTCCATAGTCTTCCCTGTATGTCAATATAAATTCATGCCCATGTTAAGGCACTCTAAATTTCTAAAAATAATGGCTATACCATCTGCTCTTTTTGATGCTCTTTCATGGTAGTTGTATTTAAATCTATTATAAATGTATATACAGGTTGAGTTTTAAATAATTTTGTCCTCTCACATGTATACCAAGTGAGGATAGATTAGGAATGTGACTAATTTATTTATTTTTATTTTTTAAAAGATTTTATTTTTTTAAAGCAGCTTTAGGTTCACACCAAAATTGAGTGGAAGGTACAGAGATTTCCCAATACCTCCTGCCCCCACACATGCATAGCCTGTCCCATTAGCAACATACCTCATAAGAGTGTTACATGTGTTACAATTAACGAACCTACATTTACACCTCATTTTCACCCAAATCCATAGGTTATATCAGGATTGGTGTTACATGTTCTGTGGGTTTAGAATGACATGTATCCACCATTAAGGTATACAGAGTAGTTTAGTTGCCCTAAAAATCCTCTTTATTCCATTAATTCATCCTTTATCCTCCCCCCCAAACCCTTGGCAACCACTAATCTTTTAACTGTCTCCATGATTTTGCCATATATATATATATATATATATATATATATATATATATATATATATATATATATATATATATCTGCAGCTTTCCATATTGACTTCTTGCAATGAGTGATATGTATTTAAGTTTCCTCTATGTCTTTACATGATTTGATAGCTCATCTCTTTTTAAGTTTGGATTCATTGCATCGATGCACCATAGTTGTTTTTGTTGTTGTTTAAACTATTGACTTACTGAAGAACATCTTGGTTGCTTCCGAGTTTTGGCAATAATGGACAAAGCTGCTCTAAACATCTGTGGCACATTTTGGTGTGGACATATGTTTTCAACTCCTTTGGGTAAATATGAAGAAATGTAACTTGTGGATCATATGGTAAGAGTATGTATAGTTCGTTTAAAGCTGCCAAGCTGTCTTCCAAAATGGCTGTAGAATTTTGTATTCCTGCCAGCAATGAATGAGATTTCCTGTTGCTCCACATTCTTGCCAGAATTTGGTCTTGTCAGTATTCTGTATTTTGGCCATTCTAATGGGTATACAGTGGTATCTCATTGTTATTTTAGTTTTCATTTCCCAGATGACATATAATGTTGAGTATATTTTCATATGCTTATTTGCCATCTGTGTATCTTCTTTGTGAGGAGTCTTTTAAGTTCTTTTGGCTGTTTTTTAATTGGTTTGTTTATTTTCTTCATGTTGAGTTTTAAGAGTTCTTTGTAAATTTTGGATAACTGTCCTTTATCAGATATGTCTTTTGCCCAGGCTCTTTTTATTCGCTTGACAGTATCTTTTGCAGATATATTTTTTTTTATTTTAATGAATGCCAGCTTATCGTTTTTTTTTCATGTATCATGCCTTTGTTGTTTATAAAAAGTTATTGTCAAACCTAAGGTCATCTAGATTTTCTTTTTCTATTATAGCCTAGGAGTTTTATAGTTTTGCATTTTACTTTTAGGTTTGTGATTCATTTTGAGTTAATTTTTGTGAGGGATGTAAGCTCTGTGTCTGCATTCTTTTTTTTCATGGGGATGTCCTGTTGTTCCAGCACCATTTGTTGGAAAAACTTCCTTTTCTCCATTGCATTGTCTTTGCTCCTTTGTCAAAGATCAGTTGACAGTGTTTGTGAGGGTCTCTTTTTTGGCTCTCTATTCTGTTCCATTGATCTATTTGTCTGTTCTTTTGCCAAGAACACTGTCCTGATTACTGTAGCTTTGTAGTAAGTTTTGACATTGAGTAGCATCAGTCTTCAAACTTTGTTCTTCTTTAATATTGTGTTGGCTATTCTGAGTTTTTTGCCTCTCCAAATGAACTTTATAATCAGTCTGTCGATATACAAAATAACTTTCTGGGATTTCAATTGGGAATTCATTGAATTTATAATTAATTTATTTTTATAATAAGTTAATGTTCTCATGTATAATATTTCCATCATAAATTTTTCCATTAATCTTCACTATTACAAAAATAAACCTCACTGTACTAAATGTTTTCATATTATTCCTATATAGATTTTCTTATTTTCCTGTTATATTACATTATGATATAGTTGATACCATTCAAAGGTGAAGAACATACATGCTCTGACCCATAGGATATCTTCAGGTGTGTCACAAGGTATAATAATTATAAGGAGCATTATTTGTGGAACAATAAGACAAAACTAAATATGTGATCCATTATATATATTTTCTTTTATTTCAGTAGTTATGTTACACAACAGAAAATAACATTAGACGCTTGGGTAATAGTAATAAAGGTAAAAATCAGTAACTGTGGTATAACACACTGCATTATAGTTTTGTGACTAAGTATATAGTTAAATATACATGCCATTTTGCTAACTGAAAAACATAATTAACAATATGATTGTTCTAATAATTGACTAAATTGATATTTAGTATTTTCTTATGATTTTAAATGTAGCTTGAGTAATCATTCTTAAACATTTAATAAAAGCTTTAACTGGAATTATTTCTTCTGGCTACCTTTACCTATAGAGTCCATTAAAAATTAAAATATATTATCAGTATAAGGGGTGTTCAAAGAGATTCAATCTGAACTTTTGTTCATTTGTTTATAATACTGGTATATTTGAAGTTATACAAATTTATAAAAATTATAAATTTAAGTACCTCTTCTAATACATACACGAAATGTGATTGAAATGCTAACAAATTTATTTACATTAAATTATGAAGTACAGTGTTTGACCTCTTTTACCTGATTTCAGAATTTGTTAGATTATTTTTTTCTCAGTTTCAATTTTCACTTTCATGATATGAATAATATAATCGATTTCAGTTCTTATCACCAAACTCTGAGAATATGGCAGTTTTGTAAGTGTTCCTAAGTCATTGTAATGATGGGCAAAGTCAGAAAGAGCTTTAAAGAGTAAGCATGTCATCCAAAACATGTCTATTAAAAACAAAAATTGTATGCTCAGTACCAAATGAAAATAACCTGCTTTCTTTTTTTCTATCCACCATTTAATTTTCTTATGCTTTGTCACCTTCCAAAAACAGCAGAGTAAACATTAAATCATCATATAATTGTCAATTTTTTTCCATATGCCATGGAAATAACTTTGGTATTATTGTATTCGATTGTATACCCCATTGTGTATTTTAACTAGGTTACAAAAGTTAAAATTAGCATATTAGAGCATTCCTTAAAAAAATCTGTACTGGAATGCTGTCGATGGGTTTTTAAGATCTTTTAAAATTAAATATAGAATGAATACAGACATGAGAAAATAAAATAATTAGAGGTGCACAGTGTTCATAATATTAAAAACTGTTTAAAACCAATAATGCCCCCAACCTCCTCAGGCTGTCTCGAAATATTTTTTTTTCCCAATGAGGATCTTCATTTATTTTTTATTTTTTTGTGAGGAAAAATCATGTTTAGTTGATATAATTGATATATGTTTATATCTGTCTAGCTTAGAATAATCCTCCCACTTTATTCCCCTGCAATACATTAGAAACATATATTACAGGGTAATAAAGTGGGAGGATTATTCTAAGTTAGACAGTTATAAACATGAAGCCTACACAACCCACTGAACCAACCTTAGCCACTGGGGACAGACACCAAAAACAACAGGAACTATGAACCTGCAGCCTGTGAAGAGGAGATCCCAATAAGGATCTTTATGGACAGCATATTCTGTGTTGTAATAGAGGATTAAACTATATATTTTAATTCAAATAACAAATTTTCTTTGGCCGTTTTCTCAAAATATGACTTTAATAACACTCCCCACTATCTTGTACAATAATAAGTTAGCATTTTAGTGAATATGTTTTTATTATATTTAATTATACTTTACCGTGATTTGGTATGGTAAAACAGTGTTCAAGTTTGTAAATTTAATAGTCTAATTTTAGCCAAATATTAATAATATTTACAAAACTAAAGGTATGCATGAAATATATGTATACACGCAAAAGTATTCCTTTAAATAGTTTCATTCAAAGATTACCTGCTGGTGAAATGTTAAAGTGCTTTTACCCAGTAGAGTAAATTTAGAAAGGCTTTCTATGCTTTAATCAGAATCAAATGAGAAAGTTGAGTTCAATTCCTTTATGAAAATGTGAAGCAGTCTTACCAAAATAAATGATCCTGAATGAATTGTCACCTCAAGTTTAATGAAAAGTGACCTGACGTCATACCTATGACATGCACTAGCATCTGCCTCATAGAGTAGTTCCTAATCCATTTCGATACATGGGAAATTTGAAAATCATAGCGACGCTGATTGTTGCTATTGATTGTATCCACACTAATTTTATCCTTGAAGTATTTGAAGCAAACGTTCCACGTCCCCTGAAGAAATTGGAATACTATCTCAATGAAAATTTACAAGAAGAACGTGTTTGTGCACCTGCATACACACGCACACATATCTCTGGTTATCAGTAGGTTGGAGGTTGCAAATTTACAATATCTCTGCTCTGTTTTGTGAATTCTAGTGGATAATTTTATCATAAGAAAGACAATTTCATAGGGCTGAGCACCAGCAATTCATAAATTTAGATCAATCATAACCCAAAAGATTTAAGATCAACTATCTATAATGGTTTCAGAGAAGTTGATCATAATGCATCCTTTCTGGTAATAATCCAGTAGCAAGATCATCTAATAAGGCAGAGTGCCTGTCTGTAATCATTTACATGCATTAAAACAGGTGATTTTCTATTAGTGATAGTAGAAGAACATGAATTCTAACATGGAGAAAAAAGACACTAATTATTTAAAATGTAAGAAAAAAAGATGAGTTTTCAAGGTAACACATGATTAATCTGTCACACAACTCTTCCTACAAATTCTGACCTTCAAAACTATCAACCTCTAAAGTCTATGAGGATATTTTGATTATTAATGTTAAGATCATTCCATTCATTTCATTAAGAATTAATCTATATTGCTCATTAGCCACCCCCACCCCCCGACACACACATGATGAAACAGAGAATAGCAGTGAACATTTACACCTGGTCCTGCCTAAACTCTTGTGTTTTTTTTAGTTTTCTTTTTGTTTTTATAAGTTTGTTTATTTATTTATATATTTATATATTTATTTGGCTGCGTCGGGTCTTTGTTGCTGCACGCGGGCTTTCTCTAGTTGCGGCGAGCGGGGGCTACTCTTTGATACGGTATGCAGGCTTCTCATTGCGGTGGCTTTTCTTGTTGTGGAGCACGGACTCTAGGCACGCGGGCTTTAGTAGTTGTGGCTCACGGGCTCTAGAGTGCATGCTCAGTAGTTGTGGCACACGGGCTTTGTTGCTCTGTGGCATGTGGGATCTTCCCAGACCAGGGCTCGAACCCATGTCCCCTGCATTGGCAGGCGGATTCTTAACCACTGTGCCACCAGGGAAGCCCTAAACTCTTGTTTTTTATACAGTATTCAATATTGGTATTTATAAGAGAGAAAGTATCATATAATTGGAAGAAACAGCTAATAATCTGGGCTGGATTAAAATCTTCAGAACACATTATTTTCTTTAAGATTTTCAGTGCTCGTTGCTATGAAAAACTCTGAGAACTCTGATATTTTTTGCACAAAAATTCCCTTTATTTCTCTCAAGTTTTCTAAGTGCTTTAAAGATTCTTTTGTTTCTTTTAAGCCATTAGCTAATATGGTTCACTTTTTTTCTGGAATACATTGTCATTTTAATAACTAAATGCTAGTATGTTTTAAAATGTAATCTATATATTTATATCGTTACTAAGTTATGTCATTTCATTATTTGTGGTTTATTTCTTTGACAAAGTTATTTTTTTCCTGAAATAGCTAGTGCTCACATGGAGTAGCAACTAGCAGACCACTGTGCTGCTCAACATTCATATTATAGTCTGTGTAAATGGCAGCCCCTGTGGTTATGAAGTGTTTCGCCATCTACGGAAGCCCCTGCAACTAGGGCTGTATTGAAGACTAGCTAAATTATTTTCGCACTTCATTGGTTAGTGTGAATTTAACCATTGTTTTTCCACAGGTAACTGTGAATTTTTGTTCTACTTTAATACTTAGGGAAAATGTTTTAATACATAGGAAAATACTTACGTATATATATTGAAGAATCCACCACAAAATGTTCATCCATAAACCCATGCAAGCAATACTGTTGCATCTTTCTCATCTTATACTGCTGCCTCCCTTCTAGAGGGAGCCATTGTTCTGATTCTCTTGGTATTTTTATTACCTTTTTTGTTGTTGTTATTGTTGTTAAAGTCACATAGGTATGTATTCCTAACACTATATTATTTAATACTTTAGAACATTATGTATAAATATATATACCTTATATAAGAAACATAATACTGTACATTTTATTCTTTGATTTGCATTTTCAATCAGTATAATGTTTCTATATTTTAACAGCTTTAATGAAACATAACTGATATGCAAAGAATTCTGTGTATTTAGTGTGTACAATTTATTCAGTTTGGACATAGACAAACACCACAATCAACATAATAGACATATCCAACACCTCCCAGAATTTCCTTGCGCCCCTATGATGGTTTTTGTTTTTGCTTTGTTTTGTGTGTGTGACTGTTTTTTTTTTGATTTTTTGTTTTTGGTGTTAAGAACCCTTAACATGAGATCTACCCTCTTAACAAATTTTGAAGTACACTACAGCATATTGTTAACTAGAGTCACTATGTTGTACTGCAGAACTCTAGGATGCATTTATCTAGCATAACTGAAACCTTATAGCCATTGAATAACAGCTCCCCATTTCCCTTCAAGAGCCTCTGGCAATCTCTTTGTATTCTCTGTTTCTATGAATTAAACTATTTTAGATATTTCACATAAGTAGACTCATGCAATATTTGTCCTTCTCTGACTGGTTCCAGGTTCATCCATGTTGCAAATTGAAGGATTTTCTTCTTTTTCAGGGATGAATAATATTCTATCGTATGTATAAATCATATTTTGTTTCTCTCTTCATATGGCAATGGACACTTGTGTTATTTCTATATCTTGGCTATTGTGTATAGAGCTGCAATGAACAAGAGAACACAGCTATGTCTCCGAGATACTGATTTCATTTCCTTTCAATATATACCAGAGGTGGGACTGCTGGATCATATGGTAGTTCTATTTTTAATTTTTTGAGCAATCTCCATACTGTTTTCTACAGCTGCTGCACCATTTTACTTTTCTGCCAACAGTGTATAAAGGTTCCAATATCTCCACAACCTTGCCAACTCTTATTATCTTTTGTTTTTTATAATAGCCATCCCAACAGGTATGAGGTGATATCACATTTTAGTTTTGATTTGCATTTCCCTTATAATTAGTGATATTGAGCATCTTTTCATATGCCTGTCAGTCATTTGTAGTCTTCTTTGGAGAAATGTCTATTCAAGTTATGTGTCTGTTTTTTAGTTGGTGTTTGGTTTTGTTTTTGCTACTGAGTTTTAGAAGTTCCTTGTATATTTTGGAAATAAACCTCTTACCAGATACATGGTTTGCAAATTTTTTCTCTTATTCTATACATTGCTTTTTCATTTTGTTGGTTGTTTCCTTTGCTGTGCAGAAGCTTCTTAGTTTGATGTAGTCCCATTTGTCTATTTTTCTTTTGTATTTGTTTTTGGTATCATATCCAAGAAATCATTCCCAAGACCAATGTCAAGAAAATTTACCCTGTTTCTTCTAGTTTTACAGTTTGAGGGTTTATGTTTAAGCTTTTAATCCATTTCGAGTTGATGTTTGTGTATGAGGTAAGGTAGAGAAAGTCCTAGCCAGAGTATTTAGGCAATAAAAAGAAATAAAAGGTATCCAAGTTGAATAGAAAGAAAAATTTATATTTGTTTGAGGATGATATGATCTTATATGTTGAAAACCCTAAGGACTACACAAAAATATTATTAGAATAAATGCGTTCACTGAAGTTGCAAGATACAAAATCAACATACAAACATCGTTCATTTTTCTACACACTAAAACAATGAACCATCTGAAAAAGATAGTTTAAAAATTCCACTTACTATGACATCAAAAATAAAATACTTAAGAATACATTTAACCAAGGAGGTGAAAGATCTGTACACTTAAAACAAGTCAATGATGAAAGAAATTGAAGAACACACAAATCAATGGAAAGACATCCCATGTTAATAGATTGGAAGGATTAATATTATTAAAATGTTCATAATACCTAAAGCAATCTACAGATTCAGTGCTATCACCATCAAAATTCCAATGGCATTTTTTATAAAAATGTTTTTTTTGTAAAAATAGAAAAAGTAATTCTAAAATCTGTATGGAACTAGAAAATACCCAGAATAGCTAAAACAATCGAGAAGGAAATACAAAGCTAGAGGCATCACACCTCCTGATTTCAAAATATTACAAAGCTAAGGTAATTAAAACTATATGGTACTCGCATAAAGAGACTTATAGACCAGTGGAACTATATAGAGAGTCTAGAAATAAACCCATGCATATTAGACCAACTGATCTTTGACAAGGGTACCAAGAACACACAATGGGGCAAGGATAGCCTCTTCAGCAAATGGTGTTGGGAAACTAGATATCCACATGCAAAATTTTATGGTTCTGGAGTTATTTAGTATTATATAATATGCATAAACCAAGATTTTCATATCCATTCTTCTAATAGTAATCAGTGGTGTTTTTTCTAACAATATGCTATGAATATTCATGTAAGTCTTTTGGTACTCATGACTCAGATTCTCTTGAGTAATTCCATAACAGAATTGCTGTGTTGAAGGATATGCATATGTTTAACTTTACAAAATAGTACCAGACTATTTTCTTGAAGTTAAATTCCGCCCCCCCCCCCCAGCAGTGCATAAAAGTTATGTTAGCCATATCCTTGGTAAGACTTGTTATTTTCAAGAATTTTTTAAAAATTCTATGCAGTAGGTAAAAATGATATTCCATTTCTTCTCAGATTGATAAATTTTTATTAGTTTAAAGAAGTTATTTATAATTAATGGATAAAAATTATTTTTGGCCTTTCTATTATTTACTTTTTAATTGCTTTGTAACCTTAATCATGATCTGCTTGGTTTAGATTCTTGAAATATTTGAGATATTTTTTGTGAGCTACTTACGGTAAACTTTGGTTAAAGCTTCGTTTTTTTGAGGATAATACTCTGTATTCTGTTTAATCCAGGGCTTTACATATGCCTAAAACTTCAAGCTTATTACTTTTGTTGTTCAAATGATATCTTTTTCTATGTATAGTACTTATTCAAGCTTGGCTGACCTATTAATAAACCATGTTGGTATTTGCAATCTGCATTGTGATTGTAGAATGTCAATTACTCCTTTTTTTTTAATCTCTATATTTCATTCATGTTAGGTACAGAGTAATTTATAGTCATTTATATTCCTGATGTACTGGATCATTTAATAGTAATTTTTTTGTTTAGAATTTATTTTGTTGGATGTTTATATGGCTATCCATGTCAGAATGTTTGTGTTCTGCCGTTTAAATGTTTTGTCATGTGGGCTAGAGAACACATTTTCAGGCTTTGTGCTATCATACAATTAAGTTCACAAGTGAGATGTGAGTGGCGTATGTGCAAATTTCAGGTCATCTTCTAGAGCACCTATTACCATATTTCAACTCCAACTTTCTTTCCACTGATGATATATGAAGATAATAAGTCAATCTTGCAAGATCCTATTAGAACAGAGCATTGACAGACTGCCAGATATTCTGGCTTACTTTATGAAGTCCATATAACCCTGGGATATTATACGATGGAAAATAAACTTATAACTTATTTAAAACAATGTTTGTGTTTTCTTTGTTATGGCAGCTTAACATGTACTGTAGCAAATACACTAGATCATTTTATTTACATTAATATTTGGTGGACTAACTTCTTGCACCTCTTTAATTTCAGCCTTTTGTTTCTTAGATTTTAAGCATGTCCATATAAGTGGGGTCCTGTGTTCTACTCATTTTTCAGGATTAGTGAAAACGTTCCAGCTTCCTTCCCATCTCCCTTTAAACATAAATCCTTGCATCTGGCTCAAGGCCCAGCTTTTAACCCCAGTGCAAATATTTGCACCTGCTCCCGGTAGAGCTCCATCCTCACTGAACACTTAGAGAGAATCACCACTAATGGAGATTAGAACTTCTAAATTACTTTTCTGGATACCTATAATTGCTCCAAATTTATTTCATCCCAGCCATACAAGAAAAATTACATTTTATGCAGCACTTAGTATTTTTGCAGAAGAACCACCCTCTTCCCCACACAGAATTTCAGATCTTTGGTTGGCTCCTTGTTGATCCTCACTTTGCTTCTCTATATGAATACACCCTAGGAGTCTTCTCACTTATGCAGATGTTTGAATATTCACTGTCTCCTAATTTTGCTAAATCAGATTAGTGTTTATGTTTCTTGTTCTCCTTATTGCTTTTTCATGATTTTCAGGAAGGGAGGGGATAGTGCCAGCTTCATATTGTGATAGTAAAAGGTAAAACCATGGCTATATTCTTTTTTTTTTTTTCCAACAAATGTGCTGATTTCTAGGAAATGAGCATATGCTTTGAAAAAGTGACAAATCCTATGGGAAAAAAACAAACTTTTAGGAATTAAATAGACATCATCATTTTCCAAAAACTGACATCATTTAATGTAGTCTGGGACTCATGAATTAATCTGAGACCATAAATGAATAATATTTGTATTTCATTTACTCTAAATAGAATCTAGCTATAAAATAGACTATCTTAATATAAATTAGGTTGAAAGGATATTAGGGTTAAATATGAATGCTCTTGGAACACTGAGATTAATTGAGGAAACTTCAGTAAAATTCTGCAGTTTTAATGATTAGTAGGTATCATCTATTTTAAAAAGATTTTCATTCTGCTGAAAGAATCTCAGATCCACATTGACCCTCAAAATTTTTTCAACCTCTAATTTTAGCCATGTATTGGATTTAGTGAAAGAATAAAAATTATTGAAAAGACTCTCAGGTAAAAACATTTTTCTGAAGATGAAAATTCATGAAAAGAATGGGTAGAAAAAGAAGAAATGTAATGATAAACATATTTCATTTTATAATATAAAATTTGATGTATATTATATTTTATAAGCATGACATGTTCCTCTATTAAATTTTTAATTTTAACCATTTACATAATTACATACTTTTGCCTTCATCTAGACATATTTTAGCATATTGGTATAATATAATCTGAAAATGAAGCATTCTTATATTTTCCCATGAAAATCTACGAAATCCATACTTTGTCAGAGATACATTTTTAAGCTTATATTAAACATGTTGGAAGGAAGTATAGTAGAATTTATTCCTGTGTTATATTCTGTAATCATCATCTGAAGCAAAACTAATTTATTAGAAATTAAGGAACTCATGAGTATTTGTTTATGATTTTATAAAGTAAATCATGGATAAATGTATAATGTATACAATGACACATAATACATGAAATAGATAACATACAAAATATACCTATCATATTGCATGTCATATTCTTGAATATGACAATGTTAAACAAATATATTATTCAGTGTGCTGGATATATACTAATAAATTTAAAGGAAATCTCAAAAGGTTATATATAGCTTTATTTTATGTATTGTCAAACAAATACATGGAATATGGCAAATAATGTTTTCAACATGGATTGACATTAAGTACAGAATAGTTTCCTATAATTTTTTTATGTATATGATCTTGTATGAAATCTTCCCTATAATTTCACAATCAGTGCTTTATAATATTTATGCCAAGCTGTATCTTTCTTACTTCTGAACTGTTCCTAGTTCTGGAAATTTATACAATAATATTCACTGAGTATAAAATGTGAGTGTTGCTAATAATTCTTATAGTAGGCAGTTTATAGGAGATGGAAATAAGAGTTGTCATCAGCTGTATTGTTTTGGCAATGTTCCTATCTTTTCAGTGGCATACAATATTTGCTCTTATGAATTATGGCATACAATATTTGCTCTTATGAATCATGGCAAATTCCACTCCTTGGATGTTTGCAGTTGTACTTCTCATATGAGTTACTGAGAAGCTGTTAGAGCCTGCACAGAATTAAATGTCAGATGAAATCAGCACAAGTGTTTAATAGCATGAAATAAACCTAACCAGGGCTGAGGGAAATCTTTATATAGTAAACCAGTTTCAATGAGTAATCTAGGGTAAAATTTAAATGTATACTTCTACTCTCTAAGAAAACCCTGGGTTTAATAAAAATCAGGTTAAAGAATATTTCCTTATAATTTATTGAGTATTTGTATTTCAAAGTAGTTATATGTCTTCAGGGCTTATTAGAACAATTTAACTTATTTTTAGAGATTCTTCATTTAGTTTAAAGGATTAAATTGTGTAATTTAGATTAATTTTTTTGTATTTTAAGCATTTCATGTTTCTAAATCAATTTTCATTATTTTATTATAATTTGATTCAGAACTAAAAAGTAGTTCATGGATAGCATATACATAAATTTTCTTTATTAAAATATTAAAATTAAAATAATTCCCAATCTATGTATAATTATTTAAATGTAA
This sequence comes from Balaenoptera musculus, assembly GCF_009873245.2. Lineage (NCBI taxonomy): Eukaryota > Metazoa > Chordata > Mammalia > Artiodactyla > Balaenopteridae > Balaenoptera > Balaenoptera musculus. Next base: position 42,685,873 of record NC_045788.1, read on the forward strand.
TGAATTCACTTATATGATTTCTCTTTTGAAAAACATGCTTGCTCAATGAAAAAGATATTAGTTTCTTTATTCATCTACTTAATTTTGAAGATTGCTCTGTAGACAGACTGACAGATTTGTACTATTGGAAACAACTAATACAGGAAAATATATTTTTGACACGTTTGAAGGAAAATAATCATGTAATATATTGTATTAACAACCCTGTAACAAATCACCCCAAAATTTAAAGAATTAGTAAAACAAACATTTATTTTCATTCCATTTCTATGGGTCAGAAATTTCAGTGTGATTAAGCTGATGCCTCCATCTCTGGGTCTCTCACCAGGCTGTAGGCAAAATGTCTGCTGGGTTCAGCTGGGGGACCATTCACTTCCAAGTTCACTCATTTGGTTGTTGGAAAGGTTCAGTTCTTCATGGGTTCTTGGACTGAAGAGCTCTTGAACAGAGAACCTCAGTTCCTCACTGGCTGTTGGCTTGAAGCTGCCCTTAGTTGCTTGCTACTTGTGCCTCTCCCTGGGGCAACTCATCACATGACAGCTGGCTTTATCAGAATGAGAAAGTGAGAGAAGAACTGATATCATCAAGATGGAAGTCACAATCCTGTAAAACCTAGTCTCATCTCATTACTTTTGGCCTTATTCCGTTTGTTAGAAGCAAATCATTAGACCGAAACAACACACGAGAGAGGGTATCACACAAGGGCATGAATGCCTGTCATCTGAAATTTTAAAATTTCTTTAAAAGAGGTTATGGCAAATGCACTTTAATTTTTATTTCCCATAAATAAAATCTATATGTCCAAATAAATTTGAAATAAGTAAGCAGAACCAATAGCAGAATTGGAAATATGCTACATAAATTCATCAAACCTAGGTTAAAATAATCAGAGAAAACACAGTTCTCATAACAAAAGAAAGTATGTGGAAACAGAATGGTAGCAATGAACAAAACAAAGACTATTCAGCATTTTAACTACATAAAATATAAGTAATAATTTAAATAATGTAAACTTACTTTTTGAAATAAAAGGCAATCAGATTGAGTTAAGCCACAAAATACACTTACTCAGTATTTTTTCAAAATAGCACAGAAAACTTAAAGGAAAATTAATTTATAAAGCCACTCTAGGTCCTCATGCCAAAAAAAAAAAAAAAAAGCTACTCTAGGGAATGCAAGGGGGAAGATTGGTATCAAAGTACAACCGTCTAAGAAAAACTTTATGTGGGTAAATGGAGGTCACTTTTTATAAATATATTTTAATTGAGTTTGAAGCTATTGTTAACTTAATGGATCAAATATATATATACCATATAAAATAATTGCCTTTTAAAATAAACAGACATAAATTGGCCACTGTAATTTATCACTTACACAGTAGACGTTTTTAGGAAATATTTATTGTTATATGTAAATTGGAGATATTATAATTAATTAATAAGATAACATATTTTAAGTGCTTACCCGAGTGCCTAATACAAAATTGAAAGTCAGTGATAATTAAAATAAGAAAATTAAATAATTTCATTATACAAAACAGTGAGTGCTGTGTAAAAGAAAAAATGTTTAGAAATAAGAGAAGAAATTAAGAAATACATTTATTGGGAAACTTTTAACTGTTTCAAGAAGGGCAAAAAGAAATGATTAGAAAAATATAAGGGCTATTTAATAGGTAACATTTTTTCACCAATGTGATCAAATTAGATTATACAGTTGGAGATAAAGAATACAAAACCATCATCCTGTAGTGAACACTCTCAAGTTGACTGCCCATTTCCTGGTGTTCCTGCCCTGTATAATCCCTGCCCCTTGAATGTGAACAGGACCTGTGACTTTCTTCTCGCCAATGGAATATGGGAAAGATGATGGAGTTTTGAAGATGTTATTAATATCATGAATCAGTTGTTTTATGTTAAATGATCCTGGTTGAGCATGACTTAATCAATTGAAAATGCTAAAAGAGGAAGTTGATCCTCCTGGAGAGGAGAAAGTTTCTCCCTGTTGGCTTTGAAGAATTAAAGTACCATGTTCTCCGAAGCCCTATGGGTAGGGCCATATGGCATGGAACTACTGGTGACTGCTGGGAGCTAACAGCAGCAGTCAGTGATAGCCAGCAAGAAAACTCTTTTCACAGTTCTATAGCAGCAAAGAGACCAATTCAGCCAACAACTTGAGGGAATTTAGAAGCAGATTTTTCCCCTTCGAGCCTCTGATGATACTGCAGCTCAGCCCATATCTGATTGCATCCTTTGAAGACCATGATTGAGGACCTCAGACTCCTGATCCAAAGAAATTGTGAGATAATAAACAGATTGTTTTTATCTGCTAAACTTATGGTAATTTGTTACATAACAATAGAAAATGAATATGCTTAATACGTTTTTGAAAGTTACGTGATGAGCCACTGCATTCTCTGACTATGGCATATTAAACCTAGAAGAAATTTTTGAAAGTTATAAGTTTTAAATAAAGGAAGCAAAATATAAGAAAGTTTAAAATATTCTAAAATTATCTCATTAAAAAATCAGAAGCAAACAAAATTTACCTTCATTTGAATAAAAGATCAAATTTCAAAGATATTAAGAACTTTTTCTGTTTGGTTTACTTGCTTACACCCACATGCTAGCATAATGTCTGCCACATATAGAATAGTACTCCTCTACCACCTTTCAACAAAATTGGTCAAATTGTGAGACTTCCTCGGGTCAATAAAATGAGATTGTATGTGTTGTTTGTCTCTAAGAAGTTCGAGAGCCAAATTGCCTTTTCCTTCTTTGAAGATTATGGGCACATGTGTCAAGGTGGAAGCTCTCCTGCTAACTAATCAACTAAGAGCAGAGCCTCCATGGCAAGGGAGTATGACTAAGAATGAAATATTTGCTGTATTGTGCCATGAAGGTTTAGGCTTATTTATTACTAGAGCAAGATATTAAAAGAAATGATGCTTGAAGTATGCACTACTGTGGAAAAAGCGAAACACACAAAAAACATAGCAATGTTTTAAGAGTCAATTCGTTTAAGGGTTAGAAGAAATTAATACTAGAGTCTTAGAAGAATGATAATATTATATAGTGACAACATTTTGTAAAACTGTCCCTGTGATAAAGTGGAATGTAGTAATGTACTACTGAACTTGTATTTATAGGCGAACATTTTAGAAAATATAACCTTAGTATGGATGTATGGGTTATCAATTATTTCAATAGATAAAGTACTATTAAAAAGAAAAAGATGGTGCAGGATAAAATATGTAGCAAATTTGAAGGAGAATGAAAAAGAAAAGAGAGGCTAGAAATGACGAGGACTTGCAGAGTTGGAAAAGAGAGATTCTGTTCAACCCTCGAAGAGGAAAAAATAAGCTGACCAAAGGCCAGTGAAAACTTAGAATTAGGTGAAAGTTTAAATCAAAAGAAATTTGTTATTAAATTGTATGAATGAATTAAAGCAGTAACATTAAATCCTATCAATTAGACAAAACTAGCTCATGGAAAACAAGCCAAGGGCATATAACTCTCCTACCAAAGTCTAATAAATTCATATTACCCACATTAATAAAAGAGAGGGAAAGAAAAAGGGCAGAGTCTGGGAACAAAAAAACAATGAAACACAATAGATATGAGAATTGTGTTGAGAAAGGAACTGTATGTTAGTCTTATAGCTATTTAACACATGGAATTGACTTCATTCAAATGGATAAGAAGCTGATTGTTAAATCAATATTTGTACCATCATAAGCAGCACAATCCTTTACTAAATGACACTAAAAGACTCTAGTGCCCACACACATTAACGTGCAGAAAATGGGCTAAGAAAACTGCTCAGCCCCAGGCCATATTTCTAGTTACCAACTTCCATTGGGGGCAAGGATCAGAATAGAAAGAAGGTTCACCCAGAAGTGAAGCCATTGGTCATGGAGGAAAATGAAAAGTTGCTTAAAAGAGCTGTGTCACCCCCTGGTTAGGGGGCCTACCAATAAATGCCAAAGGGAATTTGAGAATCACTACAAAAGTGACATATATGTACTATTTTTCACCTTTACAAATAGGGATGGTTTCTACAGTTAGAATATCTCTGTCGCACCATCTTATACGGGCTGCCTAAGGTACAGAATTCTTTTCCTTTAAGTTCACAGGCTTCTGGATCAAGAGAAGCCATCTCTGCACCTGATTTGGAGACCACCATGCATCACTGCCAGTGAAGAGAGTGTTGTTCAGAGCTGCTGAATTTTGAGCTTGATAGAATATTTGGATGGACTTTTTGAGTTACATTATTCAGGGAGAGCTGAGTGACGTTTGTCTTCAGAATGGAGAATGAGACATCTTTTTGATGACCAAAAAGATGGAGTGTGTTAGTCATTAGTGTTCTTTATGAATTATTTCTGGCTTTTTACCTTCAGGGCACATTAAATTTTTGTGTCCTCTTTGGAATTAGCTGTGGCATGGAAATTGTTTCTAGAGAATAAAATGTGAAGGGAGGTGGTTTATTACTTCAGGGTAGATTCTTCGAGGGACAGTGCATTATTATCATTTTCCCCTTTCTGACTCAACAGCAGAAATTATGTTAAGATAACAGTTTCGAATCCTGAATAACTAAGAACAGACAAGCTACATAATGGAACCATGTAGTTAATATAGCATAAGCAAGACTTAAATCGTCTTTTCATAAGAACATTTAAATTTGAGTCTGTTTATTCGGTCATTTTGTTTATCCTTTATTCATTGTGCTACTTACTACTTTTTATCAACTCCTATGAAATTCATCTCTTCATTTTTTTTTTTTAATTGATGGGATGGGAGAGTAATCACCTTCATTAAGTTTTTTTGTTTTTTGTTTTTTTTAAGTTATTTCTTTATTTTTGGCTGTGTTGGGTCTTCGTTTCTGTGCGAGGGCTTTCTCTAGTTGCGGCGAGCGGGGGCCACTCTTCATCGCGGTGCGCGGGCCTCTCACTATCGTGGCCTCTTTTGTTGCGGAGCACAGGCTCCAGACGCGCAGGCTCAGTAGTTGTGGCTCACGGGCCTAGTTGCTCCGCGGCATGTGGGATCTTCCCAGACCAGGGCTCGAACCTGTGTCCCCTGCATTGGCAGGCAGATTCTCAACCGCTCTGCCACCAGGGAAGCCCCAACAGCTCTTGATTTTTTAAAGAAGAGTGAAAGAGTTTTTAATTATGACTTTAGCTTTGTCAAAATCCCTAGATTTCCACATTAAAATTTATTTAATGCAGTATTATATAGATCACTTATTGTTTTATCTTGTTAGAGTGCACTTTTCTCAAGACATTTTTTTATCTTCTAAAGATAATAAGTTTTTTCTTGAAATAATCTTTGAAAAATATTAATATTTTCCTTTCTGCTTTTTGTTGGCTTGCATTTGTTTTGTATATCCTGGACCATTCAATTATTTTCAGTTGTTTGTGGCATTTAATATTAATTCATTTCTCATGTTTAGTTTAAGTCTGTATTTGATTTGCTTATACAATTTGTCAATTTTGTCATTTAACCTGTGGATTTAACTCACTCATGATAAATGTATTTATAAATGTTTGGCTTTATTCTTGCAATCTTTACTTTTTATATTTTGTAGTTTTTCTTTTAATTTATTAGACATTTTTTACTGATCAAATGTTTTTGTTTATTGTTCTATTGCTTTGAACATTTTATCTAATTATATTTTCTAATATCACTCAGAAGTGTTTATCAATCGTATTTGGTCATAATTTTTAATAATAATTAAAATTATTAATAATAATTAATAATTAATAATGTTTGCTATTAAAAATCATATAGAATCTTTATTCATATTTATTATCAGTATAAAACTTTGCTTTTAGATGTATCAATTATATCTCATTTAAAATTTTACTTGAATTTTTTACATTAAATTTTAAAAATTATGTTATCACCTAGAGCCTAACATAATTTTTGTTGGCTCCTCTTTTCCTGTTTCTTCCTGCATACTATGTATTCCACTTCTTGATTTGTATTTTATTACTTACTTTTTGTTTTACTAAATTTATTTTTAAATATATTTTTGGACACGTCAAGGATATTTCAGTTGCAAAGGGTGGAGAATTCACCATGAAGTAAGAGATAGATGAAAAAGAAATTTAATAGTTAGGTTATTATCCAAAATATCATAGATGGAGCTTTTCACAGAAATTATTTAGTCTATCTATCATCTATCATCTGCCTATCAATAATGTGTTCCTTTGTTTTCTACTTCTCTTTATATGTTGCATTTTGTCTTTCAAATTAAGGTTTACCACAAAGTTAGAACCATGATTTCTGTGTTGGCAATATTATATTATGGACAAAAATTAAAAGACAACCTTCCTATCAAATCCAATGAGAAAGATACTGGAGAGGGGATCTAATTAGCTCAGCTTGAGCCCATGTTCATCCCTGTAACAGTTTATCTGCCCAGGTAAATTGGGTGGTGTAATTGTATCTGCTTGGCTTACAAGATAAACTTTTTGGACAGGTAATGAGATAATATTCCCCAACAGAGCAATGGCTGCAGTAGAATTGAGCAACTTCCCTCTTTCCAAAATTCTACCAGAATAACTAGTTATAAAGCAGAACAAAGGAAAAACTGTACTTATAGATCATTTATATTTTAGTCTTTGCGTATCAGATCTTTTCTACACCCTGTTCCATTTACTCCATTATGGAATCCAAAAGTCACAATGTTTTTCCATTAAAGACCTTAATGATTTTTCTTTTACATGGTCTTCCAGAACTTAATGTTCTGGAGGATCTTTCTAAAGCTAACCCAATTCTCTTTCCTGTGTGACCATCTCCCCAAAATGGGAAGCTTACAGCCTTCCTTTTTATCCTTAGAATATGTAACTTTCACTGAGTAAGGTTTTGTTTTCTTTTCAGAATTGTTGTCCATTGTTCAGTGGCCTTTTTGGTATTAAAAAGTTGACTATTTTTTTAAATTTCAGTTTTCACCATTCATTTGATTATTTTATACCTCCCTGTCTACTCAGTTTTGTACTCCTGGAACTATTTTTATGTGGATTTGGATGTTCTGGGTCCTACGTGTCGTGACTTTGCACTCAATACTTTAATCTCTGCTTTGTGTGTTAGTTCTAAATTCCAGTGGAAAATCTAAAGTTGATCTTCCAAGTCACAGTCAGTATTCAATATTATCCATTCAGTTTCTCTGAGTTTTCCCCATTATTTTGACCACCATGCATTTTATTCCTTAAATACCATATTTCTCCAAGATTCTTTATTAATCACTTCCTTAGAAAAGAGCTGGGAGTCGTTTTTATCACTAAGTTATATCTTGTTTTCTATAGTCAGGGTTTTTTTTGAATATATAATATAATTTTTAATTACAAAGATAATAACAAGCCCTAGTGAGAATACAAACAGAAAGAAGAAAATGGAAATCATTTCCTTTTTTTTTTTTTTAGGTCTTTTATTTGTTATTAGTTATCTATTTTATACATATTAGTGCCTATATGTCAATTCCAATCTCCCAATTCATCCCACCACCACAACCCTTCCCCCTGGTTCCCCCCTTAGTGTCCATACATTTGTTCTCTACATCTGTATCTCTATTACTGTCTTGCAGTACCATCTGTACCATTTTTCTAGATTTCACATATATGCGTTAATATACGATATTTGTTTTTCTCTTTCTGACTTACTTCACTCTGTTTGGCAGTCTCTAGGTCCATCCATGTCTCTACAATGACCCAATTTCATTCCTTTTTATGGCTGAGTAATATTCCATTGTATATATGTACCACAACTTCTTTATCCATTCATCTGTCAATGGGCATTTAGGTTGCTTCCATGTCCTGGCTATTGTAAATAGAGCTGCAATGAATATTGTGGTACATGACTCTTTGAATTATGGTTTTCTCAGGGTATATGCCCAGTAGTGGGATGGCTGGGTCATATGGTAGTTCTATTTTTAGTTTTTTAAGGAACCTCCATACTGTTCTCCATAGTGGCTCTATCAATTTACATTCCCACCAACAGTGCAAGAGGGTTCCCTTTTCTCCACACCCTCTCCAGCATTTGTTGTTTGTAGATTTTCTGATGATGCCTATTCTAGCTGGTGCATATTCAGGTTTTTTATCTATAGCTAATTGCCCTAATTAATCCACTTCATATCACAACTGTTTTGAAAATTTTCTGTTTTTCCTTATATGTCTGATTATTATTTTTTAAAATCTATCCCCTTTAGGGAAAAAAAAGCCTAGACTAATATATACTGATGGCTTGTTTAGCATCCTTCAAGAATCATGTCACTGCTAAGTATTCTGAAGGACAGGAATACATTTTCTATTTCAATTGGTTCATGTGGAAGCTGAAAAAAAATTAATGAAGAAATCTTCTCCCCAAATCCTTCAGAGGAAAGTAAATAGAGCATGCTTAACATAAGGCAATTAATATCTATGATTAAACCTAATAATTACTGGTGACAAAGTGAGCAAAGCTATTGTAGTAAACATCTAGCGGGCTGGTGTCCCATCCTTGTCCCTAAGGCAGGATACTCTCATTATCCTGACATTTTTATTGGGATGATTGAGGCTATCAACAGTTAGAAGGTTAAGTGAACATCCTGGACCATATATGCTGACGTTATTTTGTGTGTCTGTCAAATGTGTTTGTTCCCAGAAAGCAAAAATGACACACTAATTCTAAAGGACATCATCAAAATGAGCAGAATGTTCAATAAGCCAATCCCACCCTTACTGGTCATTGTGCCAATGTTTTTCTTCTGAAACAAGTGTTTTCTTCTCAGATGCTTCGTCAATCTTAGTGTCTGTTCAGTTATGCAGACCTAAATTACTGTCTGGCTGCCTTATATAACTTACTGAAAAAGACATTAATAAATATTACTGGGGTTATGTGCAAACTTTTTACGTCATCTTTTTAAAAAATCATATTAATATCTTTAAAAAACTAAAATATAAACTAGATGTTTTACCTATTTCATCATCCTCCGAAGTGAGTCTATGAAAAAGATCACTTTCCTATCCATTCTGTTTATCAAATCCCAACAATTGAATTGTCAAGGGCTTTGTCCAATGGGACTTTTACGTGTGTGTTGGTTTATTTTATGGATGTTTGACATGAGAGTTGGTCTGTTTGGAAGCCTTCCAGCAGATAGTGAACTTCTTTCTTCAGGCAGGTCGTTGGCTATGGAGTTCTTTAAATGGCATGATTCTTTTTAAGTTGCTTTTCACACTGAGTGAAGCCTGAGTGTATGCATAGCTTATGGTTAGCTGTTCAGTGTATTGGTTACTGGAGGAGATCCCAAATGTCCTGTATTTGAACTCCCTAACTATTTTCCAAGCTGCCAAATATTCCATACTTTGTGAAGTATTAGGGTTGTTTATGTCCACTTAGTCTTAGTTCCAGGGTCCAGTAGGAAAGAAAATACCACATGATTCAGGACATTTTCCAAATATGCTAAATAACTTTTTTCTTCCAAATTTGTGTAATGGCACCCAAATGTTTGCAGTGGTAAATCTCTTCCTCTTTGTCTCTGTTGCCCACATTGACAGATTTCAATGCTATATCTCTCAGTTCATTTTTAAACACTCCCTGGCAGCTGGGATTGTACTAGGCACCTTGTGTGGGAATAGCTAGCTCAGAATCTAAATCCCTCCAGTTTCTGCCTTATTACCCAGCTTGCCTTGTTTCCAGTTCCTTCTGTTCTGAGCTTTGATTGTTTTCAGGGCTTAGTTTAGAAAATCTGCTCATTTATTCCTCCAGGTTTTCCCCTTTTGCCTGCTTTGAATCAAAGTCTATTCTACACTGATGAGCTTTGTTCTCCATCTGTTCCTATCTGCTTCATGTCTTCCAGAAATTCCACAAAATTCTGATTTATTGAAGACACCCCCTCTTATGTTCCAGTGATGTTAAGATTTTTAAAAATTATTTCCAAATTTATTTTGAGAGGAGGAGGAAATTATGTGTGATAAATAAACTAATTTTTAAAAAGATAATTTAATTTATCTATCACATCCATGCTTCTGTCTCTATTTTGATTTATTTTCTCTTCTATTTTGTATCCATATCTGCTCCATAGTGTTTTACATAAGGAGACAGTGATGAGAAATCTCAGATACTCATATTCATAATTTTTCCTGATGAAAACTTCTCCATTCCTAAATTAAAAGATATTCCATTGAAAATCATAGTTTTTAAATTTAACATTGGTCTTTCTCTGTACTTTTAATTTTATTCTACATAGAAGTAATATAGCCTTTTCTTTATCAGTATTTTCATTTACCAATTAGGCTTTATGAGGTAGATTTTTCATCAGATTCAAATCTCACAATAATCTGCACTTTTTAACAATATAAGGGAGTGAACTCAGAAGCCAATACAGAGTGTTTCTCATGATGATTATTTGCATATATTTAAGTTATTTAAAACATTTATGGGCTTTCTGTTAAGACAGTTCAAAAGCCTGTCTAGTGTAAATATAAGTGTGTGTTTGCATGTGGATGTATGTATATGTGTGAGTGTGTGTGATTCACCATAGAAGTTCTATTTATCAGAGAAGCAGAGGTTGCAGTAGTGTATTCAACGCTGAGATATCCTTTCTAGTCTACTCAATTCTCATTGTAGTGCATAACTAATCTAAACTTTAATGCATCAAGAAACTGTGAACTGTGAAGTTGATATTTCAAAGACTCTGTCCTCAGTGTAACTCCTTTATCGCTATTAACAATATCTTTGGTAATTATTGGTTACTTCTTTGTCATTCTACTTCTGTTATTGCTACTCCTTCGTTCTCCAATAAACTTTAATTTTATGGAGATGACAAAAATTATATATTGTCAAATTTATTTTCTATTACTTATACATATAATTTCAAAGTAGCTCTAAGTACTTGCAATGAAATTTGCCAACTTTTTTCTTTCCCTCCTTTTTTAAACTTTTGGTTGGGCTTAATACACCTCCTATGCTGAAACATATGGCGATAACTTGTCCAAAATTATTGGTTTTTGTTTGTCTATTTAATTAATAGAAAGTTATTCTACTATGGGCTCTGATGTTGAGTAATGTTACAATTGACTTCACGTAGCACAATTTCTGTTAAGGTGACAGTATATTGTACTTCATGCTAAATACTTAGAAAGATTTATATTTTCTAGTCCCAAAGCAAATTTTGTTCTAATTTTACAATGATTTCTAATTTGCAAAGTAGAAAATTATAAACATCATGTTTTTCATCCAGATTTGACTTTTAGTTGAATTGTTCTTAATTTGTTATCTCAGGTTAGTAGATCTCACTGAATTCATCAAGGCTTTGTCAACTTTGAGTATTTTAATGAGTATTGAGAAAGAATTGTTGGAGGGCAAATTGAAACACCGTGCAATCAATCAAGAACTTCATTTACTATGTATTAAATTATTTATTTTACTAAATTATTACTTTCAGAAAATTTTTATATCTTCTCACATAGTAGTTGCAACATAATAGATTAGATGTTGGAAATTGAAAAATATTTTATTATATACTGATGATAGATTATCACACTTTTAACTAAACCCATGCCATGTTACAGGTGAGAAACTTTCCCTTTTCCAAAGTAAATTCCTTTGCTGTTCCACTCAAATACGTTACTTGAAATGTCTTTTAGTGAAATCCCCATATCTTTAGCTATTTATCCATCAATGGCTAAGAGCAAGTGCTGTATTTTCAGAATATGTATCCTGTAATTTCATTTTGTAATCTGTGGACCAGGGGAATTACTTAATTGTTCTGATTTTTTAGTAGTTTCTTCTAAAACAGGAATCATAAATTTACCTTTTAAAATCTGAGGTATTTATGACATAATTTAAGTAAAACTTCTAGAATGATACTGGTATTATCATATGTGCTAAATAAGTGTTACTTTCTTTTGTTCCATTTGCCTGTGTTGACTATCCTTCTACCTTCTTATCTAGCTAGCTACATTTTCTTTTTTATTTTTTATGTCATGTGGTGGTGTCAACAAGTCAGTTGCTTAAAATAAACACAAATTTATTTTTTATTTACAAAATGTTCACTGTGGTTAGGGCAAACCTCTATAGCAGTTGACCCCTATGTTGGTTTATTATTTCAGGCTGCTTTTATCTGGGGCAACACCATATGAATGCTTACTTGAAGATCACAGTGACATGGCAAGAATCATCTTAACTGCTTTCACCTAGAAATGGCATTTATACTTAAGATCACAGTTCATTAGTCAATGAAGTCATCTGGCTATGTCTAACTTCAAGATGACTAGAAACTTCAGTCCTCTGGTGTGCCCAGATACGAAAAAGAACTAGAGATATTAAAAAGCAGTAACAGTATGTAAAAGTTTATCTACTGATTTTCTACTCTTCTACTTTAAAATTGGAAGTGCGAAAGATACTGACCTTTGACACATTTTTAAAGAAGAAAGTTAAAATCTGGAAAGAGAAAATTATTTATTTAGAGTAATACAGTGTACAAGTGACAGAGCTAAGGCTCATAAACAGGACTTTTTACTCTTAGTTTTCAATATTTTTTCCACTACTAAAAATAAAAATAATTTCAATTGAATCTTATTAAAAAAACTAAGAATCCAGTAGGTAATAAATACTTACTTGGAGGCCACAGAAATAGTAGAGCTTTAAGATGATCAAAACTATACAAAAGTTTTGGTAGTAGGTATGAAGAAGAAGAGACCACAAGGAAAACTGAAAATCTTGGCTAAAATATCTAACTAAGGAAATTGAAGTTGTAGTATTCAGTATGAAAAATAGAGTTCCCCCAATCTGTGACTGGTAAGGGTTTACTTGTCCACGGTTTATTCCTTGCAATTTGGCCTCCTTAAAATCTCCATAATAATGTTACAGGTAATGCTTAGAACTATTGGTTCAGTAGACTGCTCAGGCATCCATTCAGGCCACAGGTCCTGTCAGGATGAACAGGTCAATATGGTGGCTGGATTCCGACCTCCTGGTTATGCCAGAGAGGGAGTGAGACTTCCTCAAGCATAAAGGCCAAGGTGGCTGGATATGTCAAGAGCCAAGTCTCTGCCACATCATACAGATGATGGATATCAACCACTGATATCACATGGAAGGACGTACAGGTACTTCCTTCAATATGAAATTTAAACTCCCATAGCCCAAGTGTTGTTTCCCTACTACATTTAATTGTATTGACCTAAAAATAAAAAATAACTGGGGGAACCTACACATCCATTATTGATCCTCAGTATATTAATTTTCCTCAATAATTATGGACCTTGGGCCCTAGTGTGAGTTTAGTCAGGTTATTTCCCTGTATTTGTTCAACATTATCACAAAGCAGAATTAAGTGTTATGGTGGGAGAAGATTTCCATATACATAAATCTGAAATTGGAGATGAAAAGTTAAAATTCGTATCTAACCTGAAAATAAAGATTTGGGATTTATATAATAATGTCAATTATAGATTTGCTGCTTCCCAGCTCTAAATTTACCCCATTTGGCTTGTTTTGTAAAAATGAATCTTGATCCTTTAAATATTTTTCCTTTCCTAGCTGGCATTGAAGCTTTGCCAATAGAGAGTGCTGTAGAGACATTGCAGGAGGAAAGAATTTGCTTCCTGATTTGGGCATTCTCACTTGTGGTCTCCTGCAGCATGTAGCTTTCTCCAGCACCAGACTCCTGAAATGCTGTCAGCTTCTCTATTGTTTGGCTTTGACAGGGCACAGTAGCCAGCAACACTCAGGTCAGCAGCTTTCCTGTAGCACCCACCACGGGCAGTTTCTCAGAGGAGTACCTGCAGCTAGTACAGAGCTCACAGCTTCTCTAGATGCAGGCTTCTGCAGCACTGATAACTACTCCAGTGCCTGGCTTCTGCAGTGCATGGACCACAGCAGTGCCCAGTAGACAGTAGCCTTCGTCTTCATCCCCCTTAGACAGTTTTGTAGCACAGTGTCTCTGGTGATAGACTATTCCTTAAATATCTTTGTTAAGCACCATGGAGAACAGATTTAGAGTAAATTCCAGCTGTGCTTTTCAGCAGGATCTACTAACATGGCACCATAGTGACTTCTTCGCCATTCAGTGAGCCACAGATTCCCTCTCCAATAAAGTCTGGCTCTTAGTCCAGGGTGTCTCTTCCATGAGTGCTCTATCGTAACTGTAGGGGTAGTGATTGCTCTTTATATCTGCTATTTCTATGACTTCAGAGTTCTCTTTTGCTTCTTACTGGCCAATTCCTTATCATTTTAATCTCTTACTGTGATTCTTTATATTAAACTTTCCCAATTCAAATTACTGTGTGGTTTTTCTCTTGTGGTTAGACTCTGACTGATATACATCAAAACCTAAATTAAATACACAGCTCTGCTTAGGCCAAATGCTTTCAAATTTCTGAAGGTATTTGCTCTTCTGTTTAACTTCTACCAGAATAATAAAACCTCATATGAGAATTAAGGTAATATTATATACATTAAGGTTTAAAGTAAGCGCTCAACAAATGTTACATGAATCTGAATGATGAATTAAATCTAAATCTGAATTAAATAATACGTATCTAGTAAGGTACTGAACCTGAATTTAAGAAATTAAGGAAACCAGCTTCAAAAGATCTGTAAACTAAAGAAAAGGAAAGTTTGAGATTGTCATCTAGATTAAATGATTCTACCTTTTTATTTTGCTGTATTATAGTTGAGAACAGTAAATAGTAGATTGCAGAAAGGAAGAATCCAATTAAAAAAGAGACTCTCAAGATTCCACAAGCAAAAGTGTAAGTGTGAAAGTGAGTGTTTAAGCAAAATTCAAAGTTTATTATTCTGATAAAATTAGAAGCATTATATATTAACAATTTGCTATTAATGGCCTAATGGAATTCCAAGCACTAATAATGAAAGCTAATGTTATATGTCCACATTCTATCATAATTTTTGCAGTAATAATTTTTTAAATAATAACTTTAAAGTGTATGACACAAAGATAGAAAGGAGATTGCTAGACATCTTCCTAATTTTCAGGTAGCATTCTACAATATTAAATACTATTTAAAAACTAGACTTCTGTTATGAACCCATGTG
The DNA here is from genome assembly GCF_009873245.2 of Balaenoptera musculus. NCBI lineage: Eukaryota > Metazoa > Chordata > Mammalia > Artiodactyla > Balaenopteridae > Balaenoptera > Balaenoptera musculus. Next base: position 42,700,908 of record NC_045788.1, read on the forward strand.
TGAGTCAGTGTTTGACTCAACATTGCTGTATATTTTGCTCTAAATTTGCACAATTGCTTAGAGAGGAATAAGTGCATGAAAAGTCTGCAACTTTAGGCCTTTTGCACTTTAAGTTATTTCACAGCAAAAAACTCCTATAGGAATTGGAGAAACTTATAATTATTTTACAGTTGATTTAACTCAAAAATGGCTGAAGAAATTTAGCTCACATTTTTCAGCAACCTGAAAAATTAACCTTTCTGTGGTACCAATTCTAATATTCATGTCTCCAGAATGGTATTTTTATGTCATTGGTAAGTACCACCCTGAGTTACGTATTTGGTAATTTCTTCATAAATAAAGAAAAAGGTAAACAATGGCAACTAATAACCAACTTACCTCTGAAAGTAGTATTAAAAATAGGATATTTGTAAGCTAATTGATAAGTTATTTTTATGCTTATTTTTATGGTAAAATTATTTTGCTTAATTTACACTAGTGATACTAATATCTTGCTCTACACTTACAGTTCCTTCTTAGCAAGACTGTCACCCTAAGTACCCCATCACTCTATTGCTTTTGCCCCTGTAGACTGCTTTCTCAGCCACTCTGAGCTAGTTAGATTTCACTCCCCCAAATGTGAGTTTTCTCTGCAGATATACATGCTTAAAAGTTTATATAGACTCACAGGCCAACATTCCCATATTGGGCTATCATATGAATATTTTCATATAGTGAAAGATGCCTAGAATTCAGTTGTTTGGAATGGTAGGCAAAATAAGTGTGTGGGAAGATCCAGAGAAGAGAAATGGAAAAACATCTGCTCTGCTGCACTCATCTTGGTTACGTGTTTTGTAGATTTTTTTCCTGAGGCTTTTTTTAAATGAGTTGTAATTCTTTGGAACCAAATAATCACAAAATAATATAATAAGACGTGTTTTTTAAAAAAAAAATTAGAGAAGCTCAACAAATTGCTTTTTTCTTAAAGAAATATGTTAGAAAAAAATAAAGACCTTAGTACCTATATTATTTGCCTATTTGTAATATATGCATTCTAATAATGAATGTTGCAGTGTTCAAGCACTCTTCATTTTTATTCCTGATCTGTGATTAGTCTTCATGTTTGTTCTACCCTACAAATTCCTCCTAAAACATAGGACAGAATACATAAGAATAAATCCTCATGCAGAAATATTTTATAGGAACTGAAGACCCCAATAGACAAAGAAAATTTTCTTAAAACATGTTATTGCTGTCTTAAAACTTTCTTCACAAGCTGGTCTAGCCACAATTTTCTCTATCACAGTTAATCACAAAACCATCCTCTGGATTCACAGGGAAAAATAAAACAGAACAAAAGAAAAAATTAAATAAAACAACAAAAATCAAAAACTATACTTGTCTCATCTCCTTAACTTCTTACTTTAACCTCACAGACCCTATCAATCCGATCAATCAATAAGATAATCTCCATATTCAATTTGATTATTTCTCACCATTTCCACAATAACATTCTATTTTAATCTTACTATCTCTCCCTAAAAAGCTGCAATAAACTCCTAATTGGTCAATCTTCTCTCTCCTTTCTTTCACCTTAGTCTTTTCTAAATATAATAACAGATTGGTTCCACTGAAACATAACGGATGATACCACTGCTCAGAACCAAACTGTCTAATGGTTTCCCATCTTATTTTGATTTAAAGCTAAACATATTTTTAATAGCTTACAAGGTCCAACATAATCTAGCCTTGGTCGTTTATAATCATAGATGTGAGACGAGAAGGAATAGATTTCATGTGGCTTTAGTTATAACTAAATTTTCATATTTAAAATATATACTTCAATGTTTTAAATTTCTTTAATTAGGGTTCATGAGAACGATATATTAATTTCTATCAAATTCTGTACTTTGCTATGTATTAAAAATAACTCAAAATTATTAATAAATTTTAAAAAACAAATGCCACCTCTAAATTTTGTGGAAAAATCAATCAGCTATGTATTTTAAAACCAAGTAAACATTTTATTAAAAGGAAATTAAGTATTCAAATGGACAGGGCAAGTGAATTTAAGTACAATTAAAAGCACAAAACTAGGAGGGTGAAAACTGAGGAAGATATTATAGGAAAACATTAAAAATTATGACTATATTATAATAAAATTAGTTGGTAATCACTGTTGGTAATAATGCAAAGTAAAGGAACATTCCTTTACAAACATTCTGTTTGAAACTTAAATCTGCCTATTCATTCTGTACTTGTTTTTATGGGACGTCTAGACTCATTGAACTTATGTTGACTCGTCTATAAAATAGACACTGACCCAATGATCAGGTTGTTGTGGCTTCTAGTTTGTATACCTAAGGTGCCAGACACATGCTAGGAATTCAATAAATGGTATAAATCGATTGATACGTACCTTTTCTTTTTGTTTTCCTTCCTCAATAATACTTTCACTTAAATGTGAAAGATAGATACTGATAGATACTAAAGGAACTGATCAGTTCTTTCCTTGGGTTATGCCCTTCTATCCAAATATTCCCACATGTATTAGCACTTCCTACTTATTTGTGTAGCACTTCCTACTTATTTGTGTAACATAACAAGTGTACAGAGCTCAGTAGCAATTGTATGTTGACATGAGCTTTCTGTGTGACCTTTGGTAAACTATTTGAACTTTTATATGTCAAACCTTATAACACATGAATGAGAATTATAATATTTATCTCATGGATTGTTGTGAGGGTTTAAAGAGATAATGAAGTGAGCCCATTTCCCCAAAATAAAGTAGCTTTATTTTTTCTTTTTTAAATTTATTTCAGTGTGAGGTAATCATCTTCAATTAGCCACTTTCCTCCCTGAGGTGTTCTTTTCTCGGTGATGTTTTTCATTCGGAGTCTCGACAAATGATGCCACTTGATCTATCTTACTTTTCAAAATTAACTTTCAGGTTATGTCTACATAATTAGGACACAGAAATTAGATGTCACTAATAGAAATTCAACATATTCCTATACAAGATTGTTTTATCATCTTACAACTACTAGCTTCCTTGCATTGCCTTGAAGAAATATTAAACAGCTTCAATAAATTAAGCTCTTCTTTATTTCCAGAAATGTGATCTTTTGTGTTCCCATATTAGAAACAGATCATATACTCCCAATGCATATCTTCAGATTTTATGACATTATTTTACATCTCATATTTGAAATCACTCTTGTTTGTTTGTTTTTTCTCACAAATTGACTTTGTAACTATGAATTCTTCTACTCAAACACTCTTAAAGAATTTTTGTGAATTTCAGTTTATGATTTCTTTTGGTTTTAATTACTCTCATTGAATTGATGTCAAAGACCTCGCAGGGCATGCTTTCTAAATGCCAAATAATTAAATTTTTAGTGAATTCATTTGTAAACATACCCTCCAAATGTTGACTATTCAGATCTTCTTATACACTATGGAAAGGGATATAAAATTTTTATTTATCTTTTAGTGAAATTTTTAAAATAACATTTATTAAAATTATAATCAACATTTATTGAATGATTATTCTTTGTCAGACCATGTTTTACATGTATTTACCTGAGTAATCCTCACAATGCTATGAAGTAGACACTAATGTCTTAATTTTACAGATGAGGAATCTGAGACCTAGAAAGGTTAAAAAATGTACACAATGTTATGAGGTGTTGACCTGAAACAAATAGACTGCCAGATATTTCTCCAGAGAAGATGGGTTTATTTGGGATCAGCAGAGAATTGCAATTCAGTGTCTGCAACCATGACAAGCCACGTGCAGTGCAAGTCTTCACACAGCAAGGGAAGGAGAATACTTTTTATAGAGGGGAAGAGGAAGTTGGCATGGCTATAGTAAACAAAGAGTCCATGACTTTTCTTTGGTTGAGTCCTTGCCAAGAAGGAAGAAGAATCTTTCTTCTGCCTGTTGGGCTCTGTTATCATCAGAGGGTGTGAGAGCTCCCCTTTCTTTCTCCCAACTCTGTTTAATTAAGGCTTCTGTTTATTAATTTTTACAGATGTAATTAAGTGACAAATCCGGAATCTGAAACAAGATCATATGGTTCTAGAGTCAATACTCTAAATAATCAGACATTTTTGTTCTAAGAAAGGCAAAAGACGTTTTAATATTTAAAAATTTGCTTAGTTATTTTATGCTATGGTAATATTTAATGTAAATATAATGATCTGAGTTAACATTCAAATATTTTAAATTCAGTTCATCTGTGTAGCCAGAGAAAACTAACTGTAACACTTCTTTTAGTCACCCAGTCTTCCTCTTAATTATAATAAACCTTGCTGAGCATGTATTATATGAAAGCCACTGGCCAAAGAACATTACATACATTATCTCATTTGATATACATACTTGCTTTATATAATATATGCAAAATTTTTTCTTCTTGTGTTATAAGTAAGATACTGAAAATTATCAAGATTAAAAATATGCTACTTGATGAATCTTATTGAATACCAAAAGTTTAACAGCATATCTGGATTATTTTACCTCAAACTCTTGCATTTGTATACTCTTCCCTTTGTATACACTTTGGCAACTCTGCATTTTCCTAACATTTTTAGCATTTGAAACACTGCAAACATTTTTTGTACCAAATAAATATATGCACAAGCATTGTCTTTTGCAAAGATCTTCTGATTAAGAAGAGGATGCAAGACATGAATATGGATAACTATCTCTAAGACTATTAATCATAAAAAGATACATATCAATATATAACAAACGTAATGCTCAATCATCATGCTTAAAAGAGTAAACCTCTGCTAAGAAACAGTGTTTGATTTCCTTCAATACTGGATTCAAATTCCTGATTCCATACCACCCTCTTTGTCTACAGATCATTCAATCAATTGCCAATTTATCCAGAATCCCTCTCCATGGCTACTAGTTTTCCAAGATAGTTTGTGCCTCCAGGGTGTCCACCCACCCACCATCTGCCATGTCAAGTTTTCTCTATTCGTTACTTAAGAAAAACAGCTTGTACAATTAAAAACAAAGTGTTCTGTTCAAATTAGGATATTTTGACACATGGTGTTTGCTTGAATTTGTGAATATGAGATCATACATTACCCATATTTTAGAATTTGAATAAAAATTAAAATTCAAAGTAAATTATCTTAAAACCACATAAATCAAAAAACAATTAAGAGAAACAGTGAAGAGAAAATATAACAAATCCATATAAATAAAGCATGAGCAAGTGGAAATATGAAATATTCTTGAAAAATAAAGATGATGCACAAGTTTTTTTTTAATCCAGAGACACACTTCTTCACCATTTTTATAAAAATGACCCAGATATTTACACAGAAATTAATATAAAGTTTTATTTTAGATGCCTCACATAAATGATCAGAGATGTTTAAAAAAATAAACAGTTTAGAAACAAAAGTATAAAAATAATATATTGAGCTGTCATAATTGAGGTGTCACATGAAGTATTTTAATTTTAGAACATGTGTCAAAATAGCAATGGCTCTATAGATAGAAAATCTTAAGTATTGTTGAATTGTGCTCAATTAACTCTACATTTTAAAGTATTTGACTTAGCAAAATACTTGATATTGAAAAGCCACAGTTTCTTGGTTTCTCAGAATGAGAATAAGATTCTTTCTATCATTTAAATACCAAAATCTAAGACTTTTTGGTTCAAGACAGAACCTAAGAATAGTTGCCTACTGAATACGAAGCCACATAAAATATCATTCTTGAATGTTAACTCTCAAAGCTGGCATGAGACTGATATAATTCCATATGTCAGGTTCTTGCTGGGCCCTATTTTGAGCAAGGTTCTTGCTTGGCAGTGAGACCCAAAAATATATATAAGACAGATCCCTGGCCTCTAGTGTGTCAAACATAAATGACTCTAACCCTAAATAGACAGAGACACATTACTTGGTGGAAAAACAAAATATGATAAAATAGAGTTTCAAGATACTGATTCTAGTTGAGAATATGGTGATCTTTAATTGATGATGTGTTGTTTTAATTGGGATCTTATGGATAAATGAATTTGTAATGGACCAAGGTGGAGAGAAAGGGAGATGGAGCATGTGCCCCCCAAAAAGAACAACGAAATTACAGAGACAGAGTAAGATTTCAGGATACATAAAACAGCAATGACATTTTTTTACAGAATTAGAACAAAAAACCCTAAAATTTATATGCAAACACAAAAGACCCAGAATTGCCAAAGCAATCTTGAGAAAAAAGAACAAAGTTAGAGGTATCACACTCCCTAACTTCAAACTATACCACAAAGCTATAGTAATCAAAACAGCATGGTACTGGCATAAAAACAGACATATAGACTAATGGAACAGAATCGAGAGCCCAAAAATAAACCCATGCACCTATGGTCAATTCATCTATGACAAAGTAGGCAAGAATATACAATGGAGAAAAGACAGTCTCTTCAGTAAGAGGTGCTGGGAAAACTGGACAGCTACATGTAAAAGAATTAAATTAGAATATTCTCTAGCACCATATACAAAAATAAGCTCAAAATGGACTAAAGACCTAAATGTAAGACTTGAAGCCATAAAACTCCTAGAACAGAACATAAGCAGAACACTTTTTGACATAAATTGTAGCAATATATTTTTGGATCTGTCTCCTCAGTCAAAGAAAATGAAAACAAAAACAAACAAATGGGACCCAACTAAACTTAAAAGCTTTTGCACAGCAAAGGAAACCATCCACAAAATGAAAAGATGACCTAATAAATGAGAGAAAATATTTGCAAATGATATGACTGACAAAGGATTAATATCCAAGATATATAAACAGTTCATACAACTCAATATACAAAAAGAATTTTAATGGGCAGAAGACCTGAATAAGCAGTTTTCCAAAGAAGACAGACAGATGGCTAACAGGCACATGAAAACATGCTCAACATCACTAATAATTAAAAAAATGCAAATCAAAACCACAATAAGGTATCACCTCACACCTGTCAGAATGGCTATCTTCAAAAAGAGCACAAATAACAAATGTTGGTGAGGAGGTGGAGAAAAGGGAACCCTCATACACTGTTGGTGGGAATGTAAATTGCTGAAGCAATGTGGAAAACAGTATGGAGTTTTCTCAAAATACTAAAACTAGAACTACCATATGATCCAGCAATTCCACTCCTAGGGATATATCCAAAAAAATGAAACCATGCATGCAAAAAGATACATGCACCCCAATGTTCACAGCAGCATTATTTACAATAGCTAAGATATGGAAACAACCAAAGTGTCCATCAACAGAAGAATGGAAAAAGAAGAAGTGGTATAAAAATACAGTGGAATATTAGTCATAAAAAAAGAATGAAATTCTGCCATTTGCAAGAACGTGAATGGACCAAGAGAGTATTATGTTTAGTGGAATAAGTCAGACAATGACAAACACTGTATGTTATCACTTATATGTGGAATCTAAAATATAAAAAACAAATGTATATAACAAAACAGAAACATACTCACAGATATAGAAAAACTAGCAGTTACCAGTGGGGAGAGGGAAGGAGAGAGGGGCAAAATAAGTGCATTGTATTAAGAGATACAAACTACTATGTATAAAATAGATAAGCAACAATACATTTTACAGCACAAGGAAATATAGCCATTATTTTGTATTATCTTTAAATAGTATATAATCTATAAAAATATTGAATCACTGTGCTGTTGCCCCAAAATAATATAATATTGTAAATCAACTATACTTCAATAAAAAATTTAACTTTTTTTTTAAAAAAGAATAAAATACTAATTAAAAGAAAAAAAAAAGATTTCAGGATACATGTAAAGACTGGCCAGTTGGCAATGTGGGTCATAAGAGGGAAATTAGAGGAAACATAACTGGAGATGGATTTTGAAAGATATCACTAAAGGAGAAGATGGGGAAGATGTTTTATCATAGGTTGATTTTGACTTTGCTTATATCTGAAGGGAAAGAAGTCAGAGAAAAGAAAACATTGACATTGATAGAAAGTGTAGAAATGATTGATGGTACATGACTGAAAAAAGTTGTAATAGCATTGAAAAAGATATTCTGGCTGCAGAAAAATCACAGATACAGAGTCAGGATTTCATAATACCTCCAAAATTTGAAAATGAAATGCATTTATTGACCTAACTTAATTAATTATATGTACAACACAATTATTAGATGATTCCAAATGGGGAAATATTTGGAGAGCTTCTTAAAAACTTGATAAGTTATAATTAGAAAAGGTTTTGAAACAGCTTTATTCTTTTTTTTAATAAATTTATTTATTTTAAATTTTGGTTGTGTTGGGTCTTCGTTGCTGCGCACGGGCTTTCTCTAGTTGCGGCGAGCTGGAGCTGCTTTTCAACGTGGTGCTCAGGTTTCTCATTGCAGTGGCTTCTCTTGTTGTGGAGCGCGGGCTCTAGGCACGTGGGCTTCAGTAGCTGTGGCACACAGGCTCAGTAGTTGTGGCTCGTGGGCTCTAGAGCACAGGCTCAGTAGTTGTGGTGCATGGGATTTGTTGCTCTGCAGCATGTGGGATCTTCCCGGACCAGGGATCAAACCCCTGTCCCCTGAACTGGCAGGCCGATTCTTAACCACTGTGCCACCAGGGAAGTCCCTAGCTTTATTCTTAATAAGACATGGATTTCCAGAGATCAAAGAGACTATTATAGTTGACAACTTATCTAGGAAAACTGTGTTTTCCCTCCAGAAATAGCAGTCTGATATTCTTCCTGGGTGATCTCTTCTTACAGAACACAGTTCTCTTACTTATGGGAGCTATCTTGATAAAGGCATGCATTTAATATCAGAATGCATATTATAAAGTACACAGTTGAAAATAATTTATAAAGGCCATATAAAGTCATTCTTTATATGCATGTTTTGATATTCAACTAAAATAATGTATAAGTAAATGATCTGTAAATTGCAAGAGAATTTTTAGTGATATTGCTGCTTTTCTTCCACCATAATATTACATCTTTGTCCAAGAGTACTTCCTCTTTTTTAGGCCAGTTGGATACATTTATCCTATAGAAAGACTACTCATGTTTTCCAGATAGTTTCTTTCTTCATGGTCTAAAAGGAGCCTTTCCCTCTTCCTGACGATTGCTGCCATTCTGGCTATGAGGATCTGTACACAAAAAATGCAATCTCACACTTGCATTCAGCCATGACTACAACAGACATCCCATCACTCTGAAGAAATCACATCTTTCTTCACCCTATTCCCACACACTCCAGTTTGATTTTAAAATGGCTTGTTCATTGGACATTTATTCATTCTATAATCCTGCCGTCATTTTTCTTGAAAGTTTAGGTATATGAATTTCTCAAAGCAACCCTCTATTTTATTCAAAACAGTGCCACATCTCCTGACTTTCCGTGAAATAATAAAGCATATAATTTTAACTCTTCACTAATTCCCTAAAATAGAAGCATAATCTCCCTGTCTTATCTTGTTTCAATGCAAAAATGCTATTAATCAAAATAATTATTGGATCATTTTAATGTCTCCTAGTAATGCTCAGGGTGGTAAAATTTCTAAGAAAACTGCTATATTTTGTAAATGGCTGAGACTGATAAAATATGAAGCATTTTTTAAATTCATTTTTTCTTATATGTAATTCAGAACTTATAAAATTCCTATTCTATATTTCTTCCTATAGTAATAAGGCAAGAGCTATCTCCTCCCAGATTGGAAAAAAAACATTGTTTCTTTTAGATACTTGTTTATATAATTTTAAAAATTTAAACATGACCTTGAAAAATGTTAATGTTCTAACTGCTCCCTACCCTTCCGATCTCATCTTTTACCATATTTTCTCCCCTCATCATACGAACTCAAGACATATTGACCTCCTTTCAGTGCTGGTATATGCTCCTTTTGGCACAGAGCTTTCCAAGTGTTGTATCCTCTGTTTGAAGATCTTTTCTTTCCCTTTTCTACTCATCTTACTTTTCTGAGATACATTTATATTTCCTTAGGGAGTCTTTCAGAAATTTCCTAAGTCATATTTTCTAAAACATGGTTTCATGACACCATATACTTACATTTCAGGGCATTTATCCCAGTTGAGATTTCACATTTACCTGTGAGATTTTTAAGTAATGGCTGTGTTCTCAGGTTTTGCTCATCTCTGAAGCTACCTGAATCGAAACAGTTGAGTTAATAAATGGTGAGCACTGTGTGTTTTTCCCTAGCGATTTCAAGATGTAGCAGGTGCCTTGTAACTACAAATGTATATTGACATTGAGAAACAAAAATATGAACAATTATAAGCTTTGGTAAAGCACAACTCTTTTAAATCAAAAATAAAAATATTGATTAGTATGTTTCCTTAAAGATATTCTAATATTCCAATAAAATGCTTGAAGCTTGCCAATAGTGCTGAGCACACTTAAAGTGCAAAATATTGAGGCATTTTCAAAAAGGCAAGGCAAGTTAATAAACAACTTTTTAATGATATTTCTAAGTACTTCTCATTATAACATAGGTATGGTTTACAAAATTAAAAACACAAATTATACAAAGCATTTTAAACAGAACAATTTAATGCTACAAAGAAAATTTTAACAACTAAATTCCTGTGATGAAAATCAGGGATTACACAACAGTACATATCTATACTTACCAGTTCTTATTTATTTATTTATTTATTTATCTATTTATTTATTTTTTTTAATAGATATTTACTGGAGTATAATTGCTTCACAATACTGTGTTAGTTTCTGTTGTACAACAAAGTGAATCAGCCGTATGCATACATATATCCCTATATCCCCTCCCTCTAGAGCCTCCCTCCCAACCTCCCTATCTCACCTCTCTAGGTCATCGCAAAGCACCGAGCTGATCTCCCTATGCTATGCTGCTGCTTCCCACTAGCTAACTATTTTACATTCGGTAGTATATATATGTCGATGCTACTCTCACTTCGACCCAGCTTCCCCGTCCCCTGTCCCCGTGTCCTCAGGTCCATTCACTATGTCTACGTCTTTATTCCTGCCCTGCCACTAGGTTCATCAGTACCTTTTTTTTTTTTTTTTTTAAGATTCCATATATATATGCGTTAGCATACGGTATTTGTTTTTCTCTTTCTGACTTACTTCACTCTGTATGACAGACTCTAGGTCCATCCACCTCACTGCAAATAACTCAGTTTCATTTCTTTTTATGGCTGAGTAATATTTCATTGTATATATGTGCCACATCTTCTTTATCCATTCATCTGTCGATGGACACTTAGGTTGCTTCCATGTCCTGACTATTGTAAATAGTGCTGCAGTGAACATTGTGGTACGTGTCTCTTTTTGAATTATGGTTTTCTCAGGGTATATGCCTAGTAGTAGGATTGCTGGGTCATATGGTAGTTCTATTTTTAGTTTTTTAAGGAACTTCCATACTTCTCTCCATAGTGGTTGTATCAATTTACATTCCCACCAACAGTGCAGGAGGGTTCCCTCTGCTCCACACCCTTTCCAGCATTTATTGCTTCTAGATTTTTTGATAATGGCCATTCTGACCAGTGTGAGGTGATACCTCATTGTAGTTTTGACTTGACTTTCTCTATTAATTAGTGATGTTGAGCATCTTTTCATGTGCCTCTTGGCTACCTGCATGTTTTCTTTGGTGAAATGTCTAGTTAGGTCTTCTGTCCATTTTTTAATTGAATTGTTTGTTTTTTTGGTATTGAGCTCCATGAGCTGTTCTTATATTTTGGAGATTAATCCTTTGTCTGTTGCTTCATTTGCAAATATTTTCTCCCATTCTGAAGTTGTCTCTTCCTCTTGTTTATGGTTTCCTTTGCTGTGCAAAAGCTTTTAAGTTCAATTAGGTCCCATTTTTCATTTTTGTTTTTATTACCAGCACTATAGGAGGTGGGCCAAAAGAGATCTTGCTGTGGTTTATGTCAGAGTGTTTTTCCTGTTTTTCTCTAAGAGTTTTATAGTGTCTGGCCTTACATTTAGGTCTTTAATCCATTTGGAGTTTATTTTTGTGTATGGTGTTTCGGTAGTGTTCTAATTTCATTCTCTTACATGTAGCTGTCCAGTTTTCCCAGCACCACTTATTGCAGAGGCTGTCTTTTCTCCATTGTATATTCTTGCCTCCTTTGTCTTAAATCAAGTGACCATATGTACATGGGTTTATCTCGGGGCTTTCTATCCTGTACCATTGATCTATATTTCTATTTTTGTGCCAGTACCATACTGTCTTGATTACTGTAGCTTTGTAGTATAGTTTGAAGTTAGGGAACCTGATTCCTCCAGCTCCGTTTTTCTTTCTCAAGATTGCTTTGGCTATTCGGGGTCTTTTGTGTTTCCATATGAATTGTAAATTTTTTTTTTCTAATTCTGTGAAGAATGCCAGTGGCAGTTTGATAGGGATTGCATTGAATCTGTAGATTGCTTTGGGTAGTATAGTCATTTTCACAATATTGATTTTTCCAATCCAAGAACATGGTATATTTCTGTGTTTATGTCATCTTTGATTTCTTTCAACAGTGTTTTATAGTTTTCTGAGTACAAGTCTTTCACCTCCTTAGGCAGGTTTATTCCTAGGTATTTTATTCTTTTTGTTGCGATGGTAAATGGGATTGTTTCCTTAATTTCCCTTTCTAATTTTTCCGTGTAAGTGTGTAGGAATGCCAGAGGTTTCTGTGCTTTAATTTTGTATCCTGAAACCTTACCAAATTCATTGATTAGTTCTAGTAGTTTTCTGGTGACATCTTTAGGATTTTCTATGTATAGTATCATGTCATCTGCAGACAGTGACAGTTTTACTTCTTCTTTTCTAGTTTGTATTCCTTTGATTTATTTACTTCTCTGACTGCCATCACTAGGACTTCCAAAACTATGTTGAATAAGAGTGACGAGAGTATACATCCTTGTCTTGTTCCTGATCTTAGTGGAAATGCTTTCAGTTTTTCACCATTGAGTATGATGTTTGCTGTGTTTTTGTCATATATGGCCTTTATTACATTGAGGTAGATTCCTTCTATGCCCAGTTTCTGGAGAGTTTTTAATCACAAATGGGTGTTGAGTTTTGTCGAGAGCTTTTTCTGCATCTATTGAGATTATCATATGGTTTTTATTCTTCAGTTTGTTATTATGGTGTATCACATTGATTAATTTGCATATATTGAATAATCCTTGCATCCCTGGGATAAATCC